>NC_139031.1:90856469-91456469 GCF_964662115.1 Mustela nivalis
GAGTGGCCCCCTTGGCCTCAGTCCTCAACCCTAATCTGGGAATGAGGCAGGGCAGTGATTTTCTGTAACTTCAAGATTTTATTTATTTATTTGTCGGAGAGAGAGAGAGCGCTTGCAGGGAAAGGAAGAGAGGGAGAGGAGAGGAGAAGCAGACTCCCCGCTGAGCAGAGAGTCCATCCTAGGACCCAGAGATCATGACCTGAGCCCTGCCACATGGAGAGGCGGCCCGGCCCGGGGGGCTGTAAAAGAGAGGCAGACACCATTCTCTTGCCCGAGGTTCTCTTCAGCCTCTTGGAGGAGGAGAAAGCCCATCATTTCTAGGGGAGCTTGGGGTAGATTCCTATAAAACCTGATCGGGCCTGTCCTCAAGGGGGTCTGGGCTGAGCTGAGGGCAGCTGGAGAGGTGAGAAACTCAAGTGACCATGACATTCTCTTCCTTGGGGGCTGGACTGCCTTCCTGGCTTGGACCCCTGGACAGGGGCAGGAGTCCCAGGGACCTGGGGAGGGCTGGCTGGGTGCAGGGACACCACTTTCTGGAGCAGAGATGGCCAAGAGCTAGAGCAAAGCCCCCTCTGGTGCCCACTGACTGCCTGGCTGAGCCCTGAACTGCATGGGGCCAGGCTGCCAACCAGAGGTATAAGGGGAGGAGGGGAACAGCAGGGGCGTCCATGGGGGAGGGTATCCCCAGTGAGCGGGCCGCAGGGGAAGTCAAGGGGTCTGGTCGCTCAGCAGAAGCAAGTCTCAGTGCCTCTGTGAAGGGACAGGCGGAGGAGAAGGCCTGGGCTCCAGCTGGCCCACGGGCAGTTACGGGTCCTCTCTATGGGAGCAGATAGCCCTGGGAAAGAGTGTTTGGCTCTTTTTTTTTTTTTTTAAAGATTTTATTTATTTATTTGACAGACAGAGATCACAAGTAGGCAGAGAGGCAGGCAGGGCGGGGTAAAGCAGGCTCCCCGCTGAGCAGAGAGCCCCATGCGGGGCTTGATCCCAGGACCCCGGGACCATGAGCCGAAAGCAGAGGCTTTAACCCACTGAGCCACCCAGGCACCCCATGTTTGGCTCTTCTAGGGTGGCAGCGTGTGAACTCAGGGAAGGAACCAGACGTCAGGGCCGCCCCCGCCCTGGGCCTGATCTGTCCTCTCTGCCCTGAGTCCTGAGGGCTGTGGCTGGCCTGCGGGGCCTCCCTGGGATCCCACGCCAGCTTGGCTAGAGGAGCTGGAGGGAGGGATCCAGGCTACTGTCTCTCCGACTGCTTGTGGGTTCACCATGCGTCATCCTCAGGGAGCCCCGAGTTAGCCAGCACCCCCGGTCATGAGCATGGACCCTAACCCAGCCCGTCCGGTGTGTTCCCTCCCCCCTTCCCCTCTCGAGCTCATCCCTCCACTAGGACAGCTCCTCTGTTGGCCCTGGGCACGCCGCACCTGTGTACCCACAGTTTACACCGCCGACACGCACCAGTTCTCACTAGCCTGAGTGCCTGGCTCCGCGGGGAGGCTGTCCTGCTCAAGGTGGGTTCAGGCCACCCAGGTGCCCACCAGCCCGGATGTCCGAGTGGCTGGAACGTGAGGGGCACTCATCCCACGGTCGCCCACAGGGCTGCTCCTTGTCCAGGATGAAGCTGCTCCAGCCTGGAGCAAGAGCTGCCGATCTCGTCTGTCCCAGCATTGCAGTTTCCCGAACGGTCCTTCTGCCATGACCCAGGGGTCCCTGCAAACACTAATGCCAGCCTGGATCTGGGCAGGGTGGAGGCCATCTACGACGACCTGTGAGGGGAGGAGTGGCAAGCTTGCGGCAGGGGAGGTAGCTGTGTACAGGGGTGGGGAGGGGTCCATGTGCCCAGCAGGTGCCAGGACAGGAAGGAGTCAGGATGAGGGGGAAGGGCAGGGACTTGTCCTCACCCCTTCTCGTGAGCTGTGTGAACCCCCTGCACCAGCAAGCTCTTGCTCAGTGCCCAGCCAGAGCGCAGGAGGAGCTCACAGGGACTCCCACTAGCGGGGAGAAGGGGTGGTCTATGAAGCCCCAGGAGCTCCTGGGCCTGCAGGGCTGACTGGACCTCAGAATGCGGGAGGGGAGGGCATTCTTGGTCGGGGAGCATCTTCAGCTGGGTCCAAGGTGGAGTGTACAAGGCCCTCGGGTTCTCAGGCCGTTATCGCCGCAGCCCTGCCTGGCCAGGCTGTTCATTGCCAAGGACTGCCCACGGAGCCACAGTCTCCAGGCTAGCACAGACTCCTGGCTGCTGTCTGACCAGTCCCTCTGAGTGGGAGTGAGGGGGTCTTGGGAGTCTGGCCAAGCCCCTCCCGTGAGTGCCGTGGGCACTGGCGAGTCTGCACTCTCCAGGGATGCTGGTGGCGCCCGCACTGTGTTCCTGCGTTGTCTGGGCAGGCACAGGCCATTCGAGAGGGGGTGGCTGGCACAGAGCTGAGCTGAGCCTGTGGCCCCTCTGCGTGAGCCAAAGGCTTGGGCTGCTCCTGTGCCTGCCCACCCCACCGCCTCCGGAGGAAGGCAGGCAGGAAGGGGCTGATCAATGTCAATTAGCTCTAAGTCTCTGTTGAGATAATTCTGGCTTCTTCCAGAAAAGGCACAGAAAGCTTCGATCCCTTACTAATGCGGGAAGGGTCAGATCAACTCATGCGGCCAGCAGTGGTGGTGACTGCCACTGTCACCTGGATTTCGGGGTGACTTCATGGGCTGTTACTACCCCCTACCTCTGCCACTTAGAGAGGCTGAAGGCTTGTCCAGGTGGAGTCCACCTTCTCCTACCTCTCCTACCTCTTGGGCACAGGCAGACAGCAATTCCCGGAGGGTGGGTGGGGTGGGGGGAGCCCAGCCCTCCAGGCTTGGCTCTGTGAGCCCTCAGACCAATATGCGCTCCCAAGGCTGGATTGTGGGTACCGAGGACACAGGGTTCCTCCTTCCAAGGGGCTCAGGAATGGCACTGTGACCAGCGGTCTGCTGGGACCAGGATCCACACTAGGGGCTGAAGGTGATGCAACTGATCTATGCGCGTCTCTCCCTCCCCCACTTCAGGCCCCTTGCGGTCAGGTCTTTCCGGTTCGCAGTCACTCTCCTGGCCCCGATTTTGTCCTTTGAGGTTTCCCAGAGGTCACAGGGCAGGGATCAGGGCCTGAGGACTGGGGCTTCCAGGCAAAGGTAGTGGTGTGTGCGCGCGCGTGCGCACCAGGGTGCCCTACCTGCCCAGGCCCCCATCCCCTTCAGGTGCAGAGGGATACAGAGGCACAGTGGAGTATCTTGGAGGGCCTGGGGCCAATAGGGACTCGGGGATCAGCTGCTTCACTCTGGTGGCCTCTACCTGCTCCACCCCTCCGCGGCCCCACTTCTCCTCCGGCTGGTGCCGCCCCCGCACACCCTCCGGTCCGATCTCTCTTGGGCTCGCAGCCGCACAGCAATCCCGCTCCAGACACCTTCCCAGCCCTCGGCCGCCCGCTTCCCGCCTCCTGGCACACTCCCGCACGCGTACCCACTTCTTCTCGCTCCCTAGGCCGCCCCTCCCCCCCAACCCGCCCCCCGCCTGCCAACCGCGCGCTTGCCGCCGGCAGCACCCCGGAACTGGAGGACGGGGCTCGCACCGGGGGTGGGGGTCTTGTCTTGAGGGTGTACGCTCGGGCTAGGGGGCGAGTCCTGGGGGAGGTGGGGCGCTTCCCGGGAGGGCGCGTCCCGGCCAGGCGCGCGCTCTGGAAGCAGGAGTGTCCCCTGTGGGTGGGCGCGTCCCCGAGGGGGAGGGCGCAGTCTAGGGGCGGGCTCTCCGCCGCCCCACCCTCGGCCGCGTCCCTCTGCGCCCCCCGCGCACCCAGCCGGGACGGAGCCGACCGCGCGCCGCAGCCATCCGGCCATGGAGACGCGAGAGCGGCGGCGCCCGCAGTTTCGGCTGCTGCTGCTGCTGCTGCTCTGCGGTAAGGGCCGCGGGGTCTCGTGCCGGGGCGCCCCGACTTCCTCCGGGGCCGCGGGGACCCGCGCGGGCTTCGACCTCCCGCGCCCGCGCCGGGCCGTGCCTCCTGTGCTGCACGGATCCCGGCCTGCCCGGCGCGCGGCTCCGAAGCGGCGAGGCTTGACCCCGGCGCCGTCCCCAGCCTCCGCGGGAGGGTCCTGTGCACCGTCCTCGGAGGAGCCGGAGGCGACGGACAGGGTCTGGGAAGGGAGGCGCGGGGTCGCGTACAGGATATGCCCGGCCAGCGGGCGGGGGCCGCGCCTGCTCCTCGCAGCTGCGATGTCTCGGGTCTCGCTGCCAGCAGGCTGGGGATGGCCTGCCAGCGCGACACCC
Source organism: Mustela nivalis (assembly GCF_964662115.1). Lineage (NCBI taxonomy): Eukaryota > Metazoa > Chordata > Mammalia > Carnivora > Mustelidae > Mustela > Mustela nivalis. Next base: position 90,860,746 of record NC_139031.1, read on the forward strand.
CGAGCAAGCGAGCAAGCAGAGACAGCGCAGGTTCGGCTCCCAGTACCCTGTTAGGTAGTGAGCTCCCTGTCCTGGAGCTCTTGCGCACCCCACGCTCAGGGCTTGGGTGGGAGGAATCCAGACCCCATAGAGGGCTGGTCCTTTCCACTTGTCCTTGTCCTCAGAGGACAGCCCTTCCGTGTGTGTGCGCGCGTGTTCCCCGGGGCTTGCAGGACCCGGAAGGTGCCGGCTTCTTGAGGCCTCGCTCCCAGGCCCCTCCTCCAGCAAGAAAGCGGGGCTCTAGAGGATACCTTGTTTGTGAATTGGGAATGGTCCAATGAAAAGCTTGTTTTGAAAAATTTTACTTAAGAGATGATCCAAGATCAAGTAAGAGGCATGTGTGTGTTTGAGGAGGGCTTTCCCTGGAGAGGCTGGGTGGGCAGCCTGCTGAGGGGAGCTGGGGAGCCCTGGCCTGGGGGTCCGGTGCTCAGGGCCTCTGTGAGGGGTCACTATCCCCCGGTCCTGTGGAAGGCCAGCCTTGCCCTCGCTGGCCCATGTCCCGGGCTATAAGAGGCAAAGTTGACCTTGTTTGAAATTGTGGTCGGCTTTGCTGGTTTGGAATCCGCGAGGAGGTGGGAAAGGGCTTTCCCGCTTTCTGGGCCACCCTTCCCCTGGAGATGTCTGCGTAGAGAAAGTGGGGCTTCGTCTCACCGTCCAGGGTCAGAGCCTAGGAGGTGGATTTTTGTGTTGAAGGGAAGGGTATGTGGTGGCCTCTGGACATCGGGAGCATACCGACTTGGGATTTCAGTAAGCCTCCCCTCCGAGGCACCTGGAATGGAGATTGGGTGCCTCAAGGGAAGGGAGCTCTTAGCCTCATTTCCAGGATGACCGAGGCTCCCCTGGCCTGCCTCCAGCATGGGATTGTGAAGGACCAGAGGCAGACCAGAGGTATCTGGTCCTCCCTCGGTGGCTCCACGGTCTCCCTCCGGCGGGTGGGGCCCTCTGGCCCGGGTGGGGCACCAGCCGCTGCTGGTCCTGCCAGAGGGAGGGCCTTGGGAAGGGGCTGCTGGCTGAGTGGGACGCAGGGAGAGGCAAGACCTGCTCATGGTCCCACACCATGTGTCACCAGTGGGGCCGAGCTCTGAAGGTGGCTGCTGACAGAGGCTCCTTGAGGCCGGACTGTGGAAGGCCAGGCAAGGAAGGTGAATTCAGGTTTCTTGGGGTGGATTCCAGACATCCATTCGGAGGCACCCGCCACCACGCAGGACCTCTGGGTGGGGAGCTCACCTGTTCTCACCCCGACTGTTCATACTCTAGCCTGGCCTGGTGACACAGGTGGTTGGCCGACAGGGGCCTCGAAGGTCTTCTGACCCTCCTCCTTGTTTTACAGATAAGAAACCAAGGTCCAGGGTGGGAGGACTCTGCCCAGACTCAGGGGCAGGAGTGGAGCCTTCCAGAAACAATGGCCTAGTGCCCGGTGTGGCTGCTCCTCATTTCCATCTGGGGAAGGATGAGAGGCTCCTGTATTTCATTTCCAAATGCCCCTGTAAGAGGCCTTTCTCTGGGAAATGCGTCTGTTTGGTTGTTTATCATCTCCTGGAGTCTGGAAGTCCCCGAGACAAAAGGAGCCCAGCGCTACATTTTCTTCGTTTCCCTGGTAGAGCCAACGGAGTTTTGTGTGTCAGCTTCATTCCCGAGACCTTCCTGATGTAGCTGGCAGCCTGTGGCAGCCGCCCACTTTCTTGGTGTTGTCAGGAATCTGCGTCTTTACCTGCTGTTCTAACACTGGCTGGGGTGTGGGGTTTTGCTTGGAGCGCTTGAGCGGGGTGTGTGGCAGAGATGGTGCTAGAATGCCTCTCCCCCGCCCCCCAACCAGGACACTTCTGGCTTGTCCCACGGGGCCTGCGTTGTGCGGACCCAGCGGTGGCACTGTCCTAGCATCCTCACAGCACCCCCCACCCCCGCCCCACAGTCCTTGACGGAGCATTTTCCACCAGTCCTGGCCAGGCTCCTGCTGCGCTGGCACTGCCGGTGGAGACTCTGGTCCAGGAAGGAGGAGGAGGGGTGAGAAAAGAGAGGGACTGGGGCAGAGGGAGGAGAAGGAGAGGAAGGAAGCACTGTGCTGGCTCTTAGGGGGCTGACAGCAGGTGGTTCAGGCGCGCTGCGGGGCTCCTGGGGGCCCAGGTCCAGGGGCTGCCAATCCAGGGGTCCAGAGGGTCCAGATGTGTAGGTCCAGGTGTCAGATCAGGTAGACGGTCTAGGTGAAGGTGGGTTTTCACCAGAAGGTGTGGTGGCAGCCAGGAGGAGGGGACAGTGCGGGATTTGTGTGGCTTATGCCCTTGTGAGAGGTGGGTGGAGCTCAGGAGACTCAGATGGGATGCTGTGATGATCCCATCAGGGCAAGGCCAGGTCCAGGGATGGGACTGAGGGCCGGGTGTGGAGAATGCGTGTGGACTTCTAGTACCTCTGGTGGGGGGCCCGTTGGGGAGCTGCAGAGAGAGGTGCCTTCAGAATAGGGCAGTGATGGGAGAAAGGAACACAGGCCGGCTTCATCATTTTTCCCCCGCCCCCATGTAGCTCCCCAAGGGCCTGCGCTCCCGAGTCATTGGTCCCATGCCCATGTGGCCCTCGACCCAGGGCTGCCTTCCTGCCAGCAGCTGGGCAGTGCATCTGGGCAGGATGGTGGGGCGAGGCGGGGCCACGGCACACCCTGGTTCACTTGACTCCGCATTTGCCTGTGGGAAAGTTGCTTTTACCCTGGGCATTTAAGCTGGGGGGTTGGGAGCAGGGATGCCGTTCCTCAGGCAACCTGAGGATGGGATTAGCATGAGGATGTCGACAGACCACTGGGAGGGCATCTCTGCAGGCAAGGTGGCTTGGGCTTGCCCCCCCCCCCATGCACTGTGTTACTGAGCAGGTGGATGACCTTCCCTTTGGGGTGACCCTGTCTTTTTAAGTGCTTCCACGAGCGGGAGCTTACTTAGGACAGGCCACTCTGTGGACATTGGTCCGACGCTGTGGAGGAGACGGCCAGGCTCCTCTTGAAGGAACATCAGCTTGGGACTTGGCTGCTGGCAGCCTGGACGTGCGAGGGAGTTCCCGAGACTGGGTTCAGCGGGAGCGCGAGGGGGTTGCAAAGTGCCCTGGGAGGCCTGCTCAGTCCGGCTCGGGGTCCACCTTTCCAACCTCACTGCTGCCCCTTCACTCCTAATACCCATGGGTGGCCCCCCCCAGCTAAGCAAAGTGCAGTCTGGCTCTCCAGCCTCCTGTCTGTGCCGGCGCTCCCTCACGGTTCATTTCTGTAATCTCACTGATGTTTCTGTCCACTCGTTTGTTCTGTAAATTACGGAGAGGGGAGTATGGAATCCGCAGCTGTTACTGTGGATTTGTCATTTGTTCTTTGCGATTCTACTCACTTTTGCCTCCTGTGTTTTGACGCCCTGTTATTGGGGGCGTACATGTTTAGCACGGTTACGTCTTCTTGGTGCACTGAACTGTTGGTCACTGTGAAAGACCCCCTCATCTCTGGTGATGTCCTTTCCCTGAAACACTCGCGGCCCGGTATGCACACAGCCGCGCTGCCTGTCTTTGGAGCAGCAGCAGTGTGCTTTCCCCCCTCTTACTTGGAACGTGTTTCAGTTCTTTGTTTAAAGCAGGGTTCCTGTGAACAGCCTGTGGCGGGGTCTGTCTTTGCATCTCAGCTAACAATTTTGCTTCTTCTTCTTCTTCTTCTTTTTTTTTTTTAAAGATTTTATTTATTTATTTGGCAGAGAGAGAGATCACAACTAGGCAGAGAGGCAGGCAGAGAGAGAGGAGGAAGCAGGTTCCCCGCCGAGCAGAGAGCCTGGCACAACGTGGGACTTGATCCCAGGACCCTGAGATCATGACCTGAGTTGAAGGCAGAGGCTTAACCCACTGAGCCACCCAGGCGCCCCAACAACTTTGCTTCTTAACTGGGGTGTTTAAATCTATTTTTTTAAAGATTGTGTTTTGAGTACTCTCTGCACCCACTGTGGGGCTTGAACGCCGAGGTCAAGAGTCACGCATTCCGCTGACTGCGCTGGCCAGGGCCCCTCAATCTGACTGTTGGCGTGGGTTGGCTTATGTCTCCCATCGTGTCATCAGAACTTTTTCTCTTCTCTTTTTTGGTCTTTTTTTGGACTTATTTTTTTTTAAACTCCTCGCATCTTTGCCCTCTTCATTCTTGTCTCCCTTTTGTTCCCAGAAGTGTCCTTAGGGTCACAGGGCCACCTCCTGTGGGATGCAAGCCCCTCCCTGAGCCAGGCACAGGCCTCCCCACAGGGCACTCTGTGGTCTGCCCTGGGGACAACCTGGCCTGCGGTGTAGGATCTCAGTGGGTCAGAACCCACCATTTCTTGTTGATGGACATTTCTCCTGCATATTTGCGGCTCAGACTGTGAAATATCTGCTGCTGCCCTCAGGAACTGATCATTCATTCATTCATTCATTCTCTTGAAAAGTCTTTTCGGAATACCAATGAGGTGCTGATGGTTTGGGGAGCGAGGGAGCTACAGACCCACGTCAAACACCGGCAGTAACAACATTGGAAAGACAGGAGCCTCTGTGGGCACATGACTGATGCCCGTCCCTACGGTCCCTTGTGAGTGAGGCAGGACCCATTTCCCTTAGTTTACAGATGGGGAAACTGAGGTCAGCTGGTGACCAGTGATGCTGGGTGTGAGCCCGGGTCTGCCCAGTTCTGGATGTGGGCCTCTCTCTTGTTTCCTTCTCTGTGGTTTGTTCTGTGACACAACATCCTCTGCCAGAACACACACAGATGTGTACGCACATGTACACCCCCCCACACACATGTGCACACACACATGCACACAGTAGGGCTGTGTGCACACACACACACACGTGAGCACACCCATATTCACGCTTATACCAGGACACACACCACAAGGCTTTCTTTTAATTGTGTGGTGGGAGCCAAAGCAGAGGCCACGAGAAGGAAGATTAAGAGAGGTGTCTGGGGGGGAAGGGTGGGCCCGTCCTGAAGGTGGGAGCTGCTCAGGGGGCAAATGAGCTGGGGGAAGGTGGAGGTGGACGGATGGCGGTGTTGGGGGCAGAATTGGAGGGAGGGGGGGCTGCTGGGATACCTGGGGGGGACCCCCGCCAGACCTGGGGAGTGACCTGGCCCTGCTTCTGGAACACGAGTCCCTGCGTCTCGTCAGTCCCGGGCCTCCTGGAATGGAGGGGCGGCCTCGACAGGGCTGGCAGTGTCGCCCCCCCACGGGGGCCTCCGCTGGGGCCCCTGTGGTCCTAGACGGTCCGCAGACTCTCAGGACCTTCTGGGGGTGTGCTCCGGGCACCCACGCCACTCGTGCTGCTGTGGGGCCACTCTGCTGTCCCTGACCCCGTCCCTGGGGGTGGGACTCGCTGCCCACCCCCACCGCACGTGGAAGCCCACCTGCTCTCGGCTTCCCGGACCCCCAGGACACGCATCTCTGCCTGCCACTCTCCCTCACCTTCCCCCTCCCACACCATGTCAGGAGGTCCCTGCGCTCTGGGTCCCATTAAGGTGCCACTGCGTGTGTCTCCTTTACGGCAGGCAGAGGCTTCACCTCCCTGGCCCAGGCCAGGGCTGTGCGGGAGGGCCCCCAGCTGCCTGTGGGGGGACGTCAGCAGGAGGCTCGAGGGTCACTTTGCAAACCATGTTCCCGGCTGTGTCATGCCCACGGCTGTCCCCTCTCCAGGTGGGTGTCCCCCGGCGGGGGGCTGCAACGAGACACGCATGCTGGAGAAGCTGCCGCTCTGTGGGAAGGCCTTTGCCGACATGATGCGCACGCTGGACGCGTGGAAGCGCTGCAACCTGTCCGAGTTCATCGTGTGAGTGCCCCAGCCCTGCTCACCACGGCCGCCCTGCCTGCCCCGCCACACCTGACCTCCCTGCTCACCCCCGCCCCACCTGACCTCCCTGCTCACCCCCCCCCCCACCTGACCTCCCCTGCCCTCCCTGCCCATTCCTGGCAGATGCAGAAGTTTCACTGTTTCATTCAGGAACAGTTCCCCCCACAGCGGCTGTGTCTGGTCCACGCAGGGGTCATGGGTGTGGACCGTACCCCCAGATCCACTGTCGGCTGGGGGTACTGGGCACTGAAGCCCCTAGAAGAGGCATTGGAAATGGGGAGCAGGGGACCTGGGTTTGGGAGTCCCTGAGGCTTGTTCTCTGGGCCATTGGAACGGAGGGTCTGCACTTTCTCATACCCATGAGCGAGGCCCGGGCCGCAGAGCCGGGAGCCTGGGGACAGTGACTGCCCCTTCCACTGCACCCAGGGAGGAACCCTTTGGGTGAGCCATCCTTAGTGTGGTGTGGGGCCGCTGGGGCCACTGGGGCCCCCTCGGAGGGGCCAGCAGAGCCTGGGAAATTCCAGGCGACCCCTTCCCCCAGACCCGCCGCCCTGCCAGCCCTGACCCCACCCAGTCGTGGTCGTGAGCGTCCAGGGGCAACCGGGATGTTACATAAAAGGCTCTGGCGGGACAGCAGGGCGGGGACCGGCGTCTGCAGGTCCTTGTGCAGCGAGAGGGGCACCCCAGGCCGTCTCAGTGCCTCAGAGGCATCGTGAGGCAGAGAAGAAGCATGGCAGGCGCAGAGAGAGTCCTGGGCGGTGGAACAGGGAGTGGAAGACAAGGCAGGAAGGCTGAGCTGCGAGTCCGCCCACAGGCCGGGTGACCTGGGGGCAGGAGTTCTAGAAGGTGGGCAGGGAGACGCAGGGAGAAACTCAGGGCCATTTCCAGGTAGGGCTCAGGTTCAGATCCCGAGAGCTTGCCTGGTGCCCGGCACCAAGTCCCCGGACAACAGCACGGCCACGAAGGGGCAGAGGCATGTGTGCCGAGGGACAACAGTGGGCTAGACACACGTGAGGACTCGGGGCCTCACACGCCCCATGCAGCCCTGGAAACCAGGAGGGGCTGGGGGCTGGGGCTTCAGATTTCTAGAATGCTTTTCCCCGCCAATCTGTCATCATGGAAACAGCGTCAGACACGCAGAGCTCCCGCCTCGTGTTTCTCTGGCGCCCTTTCTCAGGGTGCAGGGGTGGTACCACTCCCCGCCCCCCAGATAGTGAGCAAACCACAGAAGAGGATGAAGTCAGAGGCAGAGGGCAGAGACAGAGCGTGAGAGCGGGTGGGCAGGTGTGGCAGCCGCGGGCGGGCGGAGGGGTCCCAGGGGCAGTGAGCGCCGGGGGCCTGTCCCCACGGTGATCCGTGTCTGAGGTCACTGCCCTTGTCCTCGGCCCACAGCCAGCTTGCTGAGGATGGAGACCCCGTCCTCCCATTAAGGGGTGGCTGCTAGTGAGGTTTCCAAGTGCCGTGCTGTATTGCCTAAGAGCAACAACGCAGGAAGCAAATCTTGAAGCAAATCCAGGAGCTGAGTCGGAAAAGCGACTGCCTGGTGGGAGAAGGCACCTGACCGGGGGCATCTGGGCTGCGTAGCCCCCAGACATCGGAGCTAGAGCTGCATTTCTTTAACTGTGTGTGCAGCGCCCCAGGAGCTGGAGGGAGGGTGCTCTGGGGGCCACACTCAAGGGGGACATGGGGAGGCCCCCACTCACTAGGGGACGCTGGGGAGAACAGAGTCTTGGGACCTGGGTTCCCCGATGTCACGCATACAGTGCCTTCCTCGTGAAGAACCCCTCGGTTGTGTCTCCAGCCCGACCTGGGGCTGGCGAGTTTGCAGGGCGTGGGGCTGTGTGCTAATGGCAGGCTGCTGGGGAGTGGTGGCCTTTGCAACCTTTGTCGGCCCAGCTAGCCCCCAGTATTCTCCAGAAGCACCTGGCCTGGGCACTCAGCATGCGCCTCTGTGAGCCAATGCTCAGAGACGGGTGCTGTGCTCAGCGCTGTGCAGGTACACACGTGGGTGCATTCCCTGATCCTCTCCGTTATCCTCCTGGAGAGGTACTATGAACCCCACTTACAGGTGGGGAAACTGAGGCTCAGGGACCCAAGAAGCATGGCTGAAATCTGGAAGGCGGTCTGCGCTGTTGTGCATGGCCTTTTGGGGGGCGTGGCTTCCTTTCCTGGCTTTGTCCGCTTGGGTCAAGCCTCATCTGGCCTAGTCTCGGCCCTGGGGAGAGTGGTGGGGGGCCTTCTGGCAGGCAAGGGAGTCAGAGCAGGGGTTCTCGTCATACTCCAGGGATGGGGGCTACCTCAAGCAAAGGCTGGGTTGGACCTCTCCTGGGTAGCAGGTCACTGAGACCGGGGTTACAGGGGGTGGGTCTGGGATGATGGGGTTCCTGTGGACCTGACCTGGGCACATCCCAGGCTCTGGATGTGACTCACCTCGTCCCTTCTGCTCCTGGCTCTCATCCATCTGTGTGGGCTCCTCCTTGTAGGCCTTACCTGGGGGGTCCCGGTGTGTGACCTGCATTCCAGCCAACGCGCTAGAACTGTGCCAGGAGGGCTGGCCACCCAGAGGGCTGGCTGCGGGAATCCACTGCCCTTCGTTTCCCATCCTTGCTGGGTGGAGACAGCATCTGTGCGGGAAGCAGCTCCTTCCTGTTGATGGCTCAGGGCAGGCCACGTTCCCCAGGACAGTGCAGAAAGGAGGACGTGGGGCACAGGGCCTCAGGCCTGCCTCGCCCCAGCCTTTGTTCCCATGTGAGCCGAGGCTGGAGCCCGTGGGCCTCCTGTTCCTGATCTGCAGGCGGCACTCAGCCAGGTGTGGGAAGGCACGGGCCATGGATAGAGCCGGTGCCCCCTGGCGCGTGTCGCCAGTCTAGGCTCCCACCTCCAGAGACTGCTCGTTGTGCTCAGGGCGAGGTGGCTGTTTGGCCGACTCTGGGTGCCTGTGGCTGCAGCCCTGGTCGGTGGTTTGAACTGTCCAGAGCCCACCTCCTGGACAGATGTGGCACCTCATCTGTGGCATGCTGTGTGCCCTTCAGAGGTTGATGACATGGACAGGGAGGCCCATGGGGGAGGGGGCTTGAGCCTGTCCTGTGTGACGGAGGCTGACCTCTCCTGACCTGGCAAAGGAGGCAGCTGGCCCTTGGCCTTGGAGACCCCTCCCCTGGGGTCCACAGAGCATCTTTGATGATGAGTGCCTTGTGGGTCATGCATCCCTCTGCCTTGAAGGAAGGGGTCAGGCCCTATATGTCCTCTGGGCAGACTGGGCCCAGACGGGGGGCTCTGGGAGCTCAGGGACTCCCAGGACTCCCAGGGAGTTGGTCGTGGGCATGAAGCATGGACAGAACTCAGCCGCGGAAGCTCCGCTCTTGGTTGAGATGGGTGGTCTGCGGTCTGGGCTGGATGAGCCCAGGGTGTGTGCAGAAGTCACCTCACTGGCCTGGGGCTTCAGGTGCAGGGGGCTTGGTGGCAGGCATGCAGCAGAGCGGTGCAGAGCATGGTTGGGCATGTGGAGGAGGCGGCTCAGGCACAGCAGAGTCCGACTCTGGCCCAGGGGAGGAAAGGCTTGGCGGCGGGATGGTCACTTTGCCCCAGGAGCCTCTGGGGAAGGAGACGGCATGTGGCATAGGTGCCGTGCTATCAGGGTCGAGAGGGCGCTCCCTTCCCCACTGTCCAGAGCCACCCAGGACTGGGCCCCAGCCCCTCTATCCGGGGACACGGCCCGCTTGACGGGGGCGCGGGGCGGGGGGGGCGCCGGTTGTCACGCCCTTGGCCTTTGCAGGTACTACGAGAGCTTCACCAACTGCACGGAGGTGGAGACCAACGTGGTGGGCTGCTACTGGCCCAACCCGCTGGCGCAGGGCTTCATCAGCGGCGTACACCGGCAGTTCTTCGCCAACTGCACCGTGGACAGGACGCACTGGGAGGACCCCCCAGACGAGGTCCTCATCCCGCTCATCGCCGTGCCAGTCCTGCTGACCGTGGCCATGGCTGGCCTGGTGGTGTGGCGCAGCAAGCGCCCTGACCAGCTGCTGTGAGGCCCGGCGGTCGCAGGGGCCGCACCTGGAGAGAGGGAAGGCCGGGCTGGGGGCTGGGGAGCCGCCCCGGACCCGGACCCGGATCCGGACCCGGCGGTCTTGGGCAGGCGCCACCCGGCCCTACAGCCCGTTGCACTCACGCTGCTCACCTAGGCTCTTCCTCTTTCTTGGGCCGGGAAAGAAAACGCGCCAAGACCAGAGCCCGAATCGCTGCTGCTGTGCCCGCCGCCCAGGCTGGGTGTCCAGGTGGTTCCTTCGCAGAGCCCTGCCTGGCCCCGCCGCCGGGCCTCCTGCCCCCGACCCCACCGCCGCCTGGCTCTGACTCCGCCTCCCAACCCGACTCCACCCCTGCCCTGACCCCATCTCCTGCCCTGGCCCCAACCCCTGACCTCACCCCAACTCCTACCCTGACCCCACCTCCTACCCTGACCCGCCCCTCCTGCCCTGACCCCTCCGCCTACACTGACCCTACCTGTTCTGACCCCACTCCTTGCCCTGACCCCGTCTCCTGCGCTGACCCTGGCTCCACCCCCGGGCTGGCTCCACCCCCTCTGGCGCCCCTGGCCCTCCCTGGCCTGGCCTGCCCGCTCACATCCTCACATCTGGGCAGGGGTCGGCTAGATGTGCGCTTGGGGTCTGTGGGATCTTGCTGCGCTGTGTCTGAGCCCTCCTGGCGGGGAGCCCACACACGGCCTGAGGACGGAAAACCCCGACAGACTGAGAGTCAGGCCTGGGTCCCCTGGCGGCCAGGCACCGCCTGAGACCCCCATCTGTGCCCCCTGCGCAGTCCTCCTTGTGAGTCAGGCCCCTCTGGGCTGGGGTCCCGTGAGCTGCACGTTGGCTGGCTCTGTGTGTGCTGTGTGTGCTTTCTCTGAGTAAAGAGTCATCGCTTCTGGCTTCCCTGGTTTATTTCGGGGTGTTTGGAGACAGGCTGTCTCTTGGGGCTGACAAGTCCTCACCCTGGTTTTCTAGATAGAAAGTCACTGAGGGACGCCCCAGAACCCCAAAATGTCAGAGTTCTGAGGCTTTCAAGGGGCAGCGGATGGTGGGGGGTGCTGTGGGCCGATGGAGGGATGCCGGCAGGTGCTGTCAGCCTGGCCTTCTGGGTGCATTTTGGGACCACCCGGCGGGTTTTCAGGGGAAGGGCTGATGCTGGTCATGGAGGCCTCCGGTGGAGCAGTGGGCCGAGGCCTCCCGCTGGCTGCTGTCTCTGTCCAGTTCCAGGGCGGTCTTTCAGATGTGAGCTGTGGTCTCCAGTGCCACTTGCTGGGACCACCAGTGGGGCTGGGCTCTGGGGGAGGCTGGAGAGAACCAGCAGGCAAGTTCCATGCCCTTCAGAGGCCCTGCTCCTCTCGCCAGCCCAGCTCTCGATGACCTTCCTCCGTGAGGGTCTGAGCAGAATGGAGCCGGCTGCTGCTGGTTCTCCAGAACCCTGTCCTGCTGGGATGCGGCGGTCACACCCAGGGATCTCTGCCACCTGTCACCTGGCCTGCCAGAGGCTACCTGCTCCTGGTACTTCATGACTGCGTCGCCATGGCTGGGTCCCTTCCCTCCCATGGGGAGCCGTCCTCTGTCTGCCATCACGCTAAAAATCATCTCTGGCTGGAGGTGGGGAATGAGTGTCTTCTACTCAGCTTTGCGGGGGCGACAGGGCACAGAGCAGCGGGGGGGATCCTCCGAGTCCCACGTTTGTGAAGCGTGACTGCAGGAGAGAGCGTGGCATGCCTGCTGTGGGTGGACAGGGCCGAGGGGCCAGGGCGAGGTGGTGCTGGGTGGTGCCAGCCCCGGGCTGCCCAGGACGCTCTGGGGTCTCCCAGGTGCGTTGTGTTTGTAACTTATGTCCCCGTGCGGCTGTGTGCAGTCGGGGACCTTGCTGGCCTGGGCTCTGTGTCCATTCCCACACTTGGCCTGGCTCAGCCATCTGCCCCCTGACTGTGGTCCCTCATCCCTATGTGGTGGACGTATGTCACCGGAGATGAGGGTAGACCAGGGCTGCGGAAGCCGCTTCCTTCGGCTTTAGCTTCTGAGCTCCCCATGTTTTGTTTCGAGCATCTGGGCTGTTGAGAAGGATATCGTCTGGGTCCGTCTGGGCGGCTGCAGCACACGCCACACCCCGCGCAGCTGGTAAACAACAGAAAGTTGCTTCTCATGGTTCCAAGGGCTGGAAGGTCCAAGATTCCGGCTGGCAGATTTGTGAGGTGTCTGCTGAGGACCCAGACGTCTGCTGAGGGCCCATGTCTGGGTCACAGATGTCCTCACGCTGTCCCTTCTCAGGGGAGGGGGATGGGGGATGGGGGAGGAGGGACGGGGGAGGGAGCTCTTTCATGAGGTGCCGATCCCATTTGTGAACACTGGGACTTAGGAACTCAGCACATGAGTTTGGGGAGGACACAAACATCTTGACCTCAGCAGATGTGAAAGGGACCCTGTCCCCCTCAGTGGACCCGATTCCTGCTGGGGGACAGTCAGGGTGAGACAAAGCCATGACATCATTGCTTTCGCAGGTGCGGCCTGCTGGTGGCTGTGCTCACATAGGCTGCATTCCCGGGAGTCTCTTGGGGATTTGCCTCCCTGCAGGAGCATGGTTTTAATTTTACTGTTGGAGGACTGAGCTCCCCATCGCAGGATCGACACCAACCAGATATTTGTGAGGATCGAGATATCGGGGATGCACACGTGCCGTCTCGGTTATCCAGCCCTAATTAACTAGGTGGCAGGTGCTGTGAGGGCTGGGGTCCATGCAGACAGCATTTGCCCTTGGAGGGCTCCCTGTCTGTGAGTCTGGGAGATTCGAGGGGGCTGCAGGGAACTCTGTCTCGGGGGTGTGGCCGGCCTGGCAGCCAGCTGGCGTGGGGGGTCTGGGGCAGCTGGGTTGCGGTCAGCACCCTGGGGTCCAGGAGCCTCACCCACACGTGGAGGCTTTCAGAAATCAGAAGATCAAGTAAACACACACATTAAGGGGCACCTGGGTGGCTCAGTGGGTTAAGCCTCTGCCTTCGGCTCAGGTCATGATCTCAGGGTCCTGGGATCGAGCCCCACCTCAGCACTCTACTCAGCGGGGAGCCTGCTTCCCTTCCTCTCTCTCTCTGCTTGCCTCTCTGCCTGCTTGTGATCTCTGTCTGTCAAATAAATAAATAAAACAAACCCACACACATTAAGAGTGGGAAATGTATACCAGCGAAGCCTGATACAACATACACGTACCGTTTACCATCTGTCGGTCACCTACCTGTCTGTCCTTCCCAAATGGAAATATCCATTCTTTTCCAACACCCATGGGGAATGATAAAAGTGAAATGATTTTGGCCACATTCTTGGGTTGAAAGTACTTGAGAGGCAAAAGAAAGAGTTTTTTCACTTGGAAAGTGCAAAAAAACTTTCCGTATAATTTTGGATTCAAGAGTCAAGAAAAATGGAAATCACGACCACTTTAAAGTCAATAAGGATGAAAAGCACAGTTGGCGCACCAACGCACACGAGACACATCTGTGCTCGGTGGTGGGGGCCGTGCAAGGTGTCTGGCACTCAGCGTGACTGACCACAGTAGGGGCCAGCATCCCTCCTGCCATCGGCCGACGGCCCAGCGTGGGGGGTTAGTGCTGGGGGTGTGGCCTGCGTGGCCACAGCGGTGTGTAACCTTAGATGCGCTTTCCGGAAAATAGGAAAGATTGAAATAAAATTTTCTGAGCCTTCAACTCAATATGCTAGTAACCATAGCAAAGAAAACACATAAAGTATAGAAGGAAGGAATGAATAATGATGGGAACAGAGCTAACGAGACCGAGAAGTTAGAGACGACTTGATCAGTAAACTGGCACATTTGTTCTGAAGACGGGTGGAGGTAGAAACCCCGAACAGAATAATCCCCACGGAAGAAGTTGCGAAGTTACCCAGATGTTAACTTACAGGGTACGACAGTGGGCCCTGGGTGCGTGTTTACGAGAATCTCCATCATCTGTTCCCATGTGATGTATGAGCTGTCCCAGATCGTAGACAAAGACATCACGTTCCCTAAGTAATGGTACACGGCCACGGTCACCTTGACCCACTAGGACGTGTCCTGCCGAAGGTGACAGCCTGAACACGACCAACAAGAAGTGGCTTAAAAAAGTTTGTGTTTGTATTGCATATATTTTAAACTTTCTGTGTATTATGATGTTTCAACATTTTTTTTTTAAATGCAATCTTTTTTTTTTAAATTTTTTATTTTTTATAAACATATATTTTTATCCCCAGGGGTACAGGTCTGTGAATCACCAGGTTTACACACTTCACAGCACTCACCAAAGCACATACCCTCCCCAATGTCCATAATCCCACCACCTTCTCCCAAACCCCCTCCTCCCAGCAACCCTCAGTTTGTTTTGTGAGATTAAGAGTCACTTATGGTTTGTCTATGTTTCAACATTTTTAAAGAAGATTTTATTTATTTATTAGTGAGAAAGAGAGAGCGAGTGCCCAGAAGGAGAGGGAGAAGCAGACTCTCCATTGAGCAGGAAGCCTGATTCAGGGCTCCATCCCAGGACTCTGGGATCATGACCTGAGCTGAAGGCAGCAGGTGCCTGTACCCGAATGTTTCAACATCTTAAAAACTCTTTCCGGCTGGGAAGAGACTGACCTTCCAGGCTTAGCTTGTTCTTGGAGGAAGAGCCCAGGGGAAGCCTTTGAGAGCAGACTCCATCTGGACCACAGAGGCAAGAACTCCGCCTTCATCATCCCAGGCCAGGTACCAGGCAGCTAAGGGACACCCTTGTCATTTAGAACCTGCTAGAATTATTTAAAGTAGCCGGTTTTAAGCTGTTCACCCTGCCCTGCCCTGCCTTTCCCACGGAAACCCCAGTAGAGACTCTGGCTGGGGCTCTCCCCTCCTCCAGCTTTTGCCTCGTGATCACCAAGATGGCCCCCCCACCAGGGGGTGCGCTGTGCCTCCTGTCTTTGGGCCCTCAAGGTCCAATCGCCTCTGTTTCCTGAGCCTCTCCTGTGAGTCCTCTGTGGCACACACCCCACTGACTGTCCCCTGGCTGGGGCCGGGATCCAGGGACGTCATGAAGAAACCAGCCTCATTACATCCTTCCTGGAGCTTGCCTGCCCACACAGCTCAAAGCATTCCACCTGCATCCGGGGGCGTGCAGCAGGGGGTAAGGTGAAGGGCAAAGGCATTGTCTTCTTGGGATTCTACCTTTTCTCCAGGAAATCTAGCTCTTTTAGGGCTTCTCCCTGTGACTCTTGGCCAGGCTGGTCTCACAGTCCCCCTCTAGCTGCAGGAGAGGCTGGGAATGAAGCGTATCACCTCTCAGCTCCCAGAGGAGAAGCGGGGGACAGAGGGGAGGGAATGAGCAGCCCACACCTGGGCCACCTCAGCAGAGTAGGACGGGGGCCCAGAGTGAGCACAGATAGGCGGCCCCCAGGTACCTGCTGGTCCTGTGTCCCAGCGGCGAAACGTCAGACGCATCCCTTTCAGGGCCAGGAACGAAACAGAGGGGCTCACATTCGAGGCTGGTACTCAGGCTTATGGAGGGGACCCTCGTCCGTGTGGTAAGACTATGAAGTGAAAGGGGCATTGATTGAAAAGGCAAGGTCAAAACGGCCATTACGTGCAGATGTGTGATCGTCTATCTAAAAAATTCATGAAAATCAATTAAAATAATCGGAACCATGTCACCATGAAACAAATCTGCACACAAAATCAATAATCTACCTATGAAACAGCAATATTCAATTATAAATTAATGTAAGGGATACCCTATATACAATAGCCATAAGCTATAAAATATCCAGGAATAAACCAAATAGGGCAGACACTAAGAATCTAATACATATACATATACATATATAAAGAGCTTCTACAAATCAATTGAAAAAAGATAACCCGATTTTTCAATGGGCAGTTGATAGTAGCAGGAACTACGAACAGGTTAATGCACGGCTCGTAAGGACACGAGAGGAGCGAAGTCCCAGAGAAATTGAATTAGAGCAATGAGATAATAATATTTATTTGAAAATGACAAAGATGGGCAACATCAAGTGTTGGCAGGGTTTGTTGACAGGGTCCTGGTTTGACAATAAACCAATGCATCATTTTTGGTGGGTGACTTGGCGGTCTCCGTGGAAGGAAAGGGCATTCCTCCCCCCCTAGTGGCAGTCCTGGACAAATACTTGTGTCCTTGAGCATAAGAGACCCGGGGAGTATGTCCTGTAGCCTTGTTTCGGCAGTGACAGATCGCTGCCGATATGAATGTCCTTCAACTAGAGATGGTGGGACAGAGGACCGGGTACACGTTGCGGAATTGGGACTGGATAAGACAGAAGCTGAGTGAGCCCACCGGACTGAAGACAGCTACAGACCCTGCACGGATCCCGATAGTTGTGCCCCGGGGGCTCCGAGGAGTGAATGCCAGCCAACAGCTGACATCTGTGGTTCCTTCATTTTCCTCTGCCTCTGGCTTTGGATGGAGCGTGAGCTGATCCCAGGGACTCTATCAGATGCATGGCTGCCCTCCAGGAGGGACTCTTCCTTTGGAGACAGAGCATCAGTGGGAGGGGGCCCCACATGCGGGGAGGGGGGCATCCCTGGTCTTTCTTCCTCTTCGTTTGATTCCAGCCCTGCCACAGCACGAGCCTCATTTGCAGAGCTGAGCTGCTGGGCGGGTCTCAACCCTTTAGAAGGCAGATCTGCATTAGGTACCCATGGCTGGGTAGGGGCCGAGCAGAGTGAAGCAGATGCTGGTTATCTTGTAGAGTTTCTGAGTCGGGGACCTGGGAGTGGCTCAGCTGGGTGGTCGTGGCTCATCTGAAGCCTTGACCGGGGAGCTACTGATGTGGTGCTCATCGGGAGACCCGGGCACCTCGCCACACGCACCTCTTCTGGAGCTACTGAAGTGAGAGCGGGAGAGTGTCACAGCACACCCAGCATGCAGACTGCGGTGACTTTTTATTATTATTATTTTTTTACAGATTTTATTTATTATTTTAATGAAAGAGAGCAAGAGCGAGCATGAGTGGGGAAGAGGGACAGAGGGAAAACAGACTCCCTGCTGAGGCGGAAGCCCGATGTGGCGCTTGACCCCAGGACCCCGGGATCATGACCTGAGCCATAGACAGACACTTAACCCCCTGAGCCACCCAGGCGCCCCAAGCTGTGGTGTCTTTAATAATGGATCCTGGCACCAAAGAAGAGAGTTCTGCCATGTTCTGCTGGTTATACGGGCCAATCTGGGTACAAGGCAAGGTAGGGGATGACACAGGGGTGTGACTGCGGGGATGTGGGATAATTAGGAGCCGTCCTGGAAGCTGGCTCCCACGCTGTGTCTCTGACCAGAGGACGAGGGGAAGGGGCCATTTTTGCGGAAGAGGGTGGGATTGCTGGTGTCTTTGCCTTATTCCTCTTGCCACTTTGCTCTCAAGACCATTTGAGGTGTGTGGACCTGTAAAACAGCATGACTTCCATGACCGTGCTGGGAAGCTGAGCTTCCACAGGCAAAAGAGGAAGCTGGCCCCTACCTCACACCATACACACAAACCGACTCAAACTGGATCCAAATTCTCAAGGTAAGAGCTGAGGGTGCAGTCTTAGAAGAGAAGATGCAGGGAGAGCTTCCTGATGTGTGGTTTGAGATGCTTCCTTGGACAGGACACCAAAAACACAAGCAACAAAAGGGAAAAAGCAGAGAGGAACTGGACTGTATCAACATTTGAAACTTGCACACGTTCAAGGACACAATCACCAGACTCAACAACCCATGGAGTGGGGGCTCTGACAGGGCTTCTGCCCAGATGGGGCTGGGCAGGTGCTGACAGCAGAAATGAGGGCTCGAGGAGGGGAGAGAGGCTTCATAGGACTGGGTGCTGATCTCAGTTTGCCAGGCAGAGGCATGAGAAGTGGGCTGGGGAGGGCACTGCTGGGCCATGTTCAGTACCTGGTGGGGATTTCTTGGATGGACTTTTAGGCTGCTCTGCAGAAGCCCCCAGACCCACCAGCTTGCTTCTTGGCAAAGCTCTGCCCCACTACTGTCCTCAGTCCAAAAGGGACACAGCCACCAAATTACCCGAGTCCAGCTGTGGGAGTGAGGGAGCTCACAAGACAGAGGGCCCATGGGCCAGGGCGTCCTTGTTAGATGTGCCTGACCAGAGCCTTGGGATCCGTGGCTCCTGGAAGGTGCTTGGTTTCAGAGGCGGTGAAGGCCATCGGTAAACTGTGCTGAGTGTGTGTGTGTGTTTGGACCCGGGGGGGGGGTGGTGCAGGAAAGGGGGGGTCCACCCCAGCTTGTACCTGGCTCCACAGCACTCTTAGCATGGGGTCCTGGCCTCCAGTTTCGGCTGAATATGATAAAGCCCATAGGAGGAGGAGATCTGGTGGGGACGTGGGTGTTGGGGCTATGAGTGCCAAAATGAGCCAAATCTTCCTCCTTTATGGTGAGAAGTCCATGCATACTGAACAAAATGTGGTATTTAGGGAGATGGAGGAGATCCAGCTATCGAAGGAAGGACACCCTGCTGTGCCCAAGAACATGGCTAGAGCTCGGGGAGTCAAGTCAGAGACACAAATACTGTATGATCTCACTTCCCTGTGGAATCTAAGAGAACTGAGTTCAGAGAGAGAGTAGAATGGTGGTTTCCAGGGGCTTGGGGGCAGTATAGTGGGGAGATGTCGGTCAAAGGGAAGGAGAATCCAGTTCTGAGATGAATGAGTTCTGGGGATCTAATGTACGTACGGCAGGAGTGAGCGTATAGTTCGTACGGCAGGAGTGAGCGTATAGTCAATAACTCTGTGTTATATACTTGAAAGTTGCTAAGAGAGTAGATCTTAAAATTTTGCACCATAAACACATTGTAACCATTTGGGGTGATGGGTCAGTTCACAAGGTATTGGATACACACAGTACAAAGAGGACATGGAAAGTATACTTGATACATGAAGCATACCACACTCAGAGCTGTTACATTGTACGCCTCTACCTTAGGCAGCATTACATGTCAATTGTATCAGTAAAGCTGGGAAAATACCAGCTTTGTTCAAGGGGTCAAAGCAAGAGGGAGGAGATGGGGGAGGGCAGAGCTGTTGACTTTATGCGCTGACCTCACTAAACGATTTCAATGGGGCGTGAACACCTTTGGCAAAACAGAACAGGGGAAAGGCTGTGTGTGTGCTGGGGCTTCTGTGATGGTGAGTGCATGAGGCCTGGCGGGTGCGGGGGGTGGGGGGGGCGGCGGCACGTGGCCTGGGACCTCCACCCTGGACTGCGTTCAGGATTATCCTGGCAGCCTTGGGCTTGTTACACCTGTTGAACAGGGACCGCCCTGGGCTGCATCATGGGTGAAGCCCTGAGGACACCAGGCTCGTCCCAGCTGTTGGGGAAGAAAGGCTGGGTCCCTGCCCTCTCTGCCTTCTACCTGGGCACACCCTGTTCCAGAACGCCTGGGCCAGGACTACAGCGATGGGCCTTGTTTTAGTGTCAAAGCTATAAAAAGATTTCTGGGAAAAAAACCCAGAACATTTATTGGCAAGTTCCCATGATTCGGGGAAGAGCAGACTGTAGTGGTGGCAAATGACATGGCTTTAAAATGACACATTTATGACATGTCCCCAGGACAAGACCCTGTTGTCCAGAAAGTCTGGGCCGTCCGGGAGGGCCCGTGGCTGAGGCAGCTAAATGGCGTTTGTCTCTGCCCTTCATCACGTCCAGATGTCCCGTGTGGGTTCATCAGCTGGCTTGGACAGGTGTCCTCAGTGCCTGTTAGCCAGGAAGCCAGTGGACCTGCTGAGTGTTAGGTGTCCCTCCCCCAGTGTGGGGCTTGGCGGGGGGGTTTCCAAACTGCTCAGGGTCTGAGTTCCTGAGTCATCTCTGTGGCTCCTAGGGACTGCCCCTGTTCCCTGCACTGCCAGGAGCCCGCCACCTGCTCAGAGCAGGGGCTAGCTGGAGAGCACCAGTGGGGGCAGGAGCCTTTCTCAGGTACCAAGGCTTGTCTGCATCTGGGTGCTGTCTTGGAGCAGGAATCTGAGCTGCATCTTTGTGGACTGGGGTGGGAAGCCTGAGGGGTCAGTGGGCTGGCAAGGCTCGGGCCTTGCGGAGAAAGGCACACCTGGAGAGGTTCCAGGGGGCCCCAGAATGTGCACGGCAGCCCAGCTCCCCTGTGAGCTCTGTCTGCACCAGGGCATCCGAGAAAGGCTCTTAGAACTTCTTATGGGACAGGAAGTGACAGATCATGTCCACACGAAAACACAAAGCCAAGTACACCAGGTTGAAAAATCAGGTTTCCAGTTCCTCGGAACCTGTGTGCTTTCCCCCATGGCTTCCCATCCCTTCCCCAGAAGCGAGCACCGAGAGGGAAGACCGTGCAAGGATCTGGGGACAGGATGGCCATCTATTCACCCAGGAGAGGGGTCCTGAAAGGAAGCAGACCTGTCTCACCTGGGTCTTGGGCTTCAGCTTCCGAGACTGCGAGGAAGAAATTCATTCATGTTGCTCGAGCCGCCTGGTTTGTGGTGTTTGGTTCTGGGAGGCCCTCCGCAGATTCTGGTTTTGGGAAGAGCAGACCCTACCTCACCCCTAACTTGTAGGATCCCTGGGGACAGATGCCATGGCTCTGGTTTTCCTTCTTCAGGGACAGGATGGGATAAATGAACCACAGCATTTCTGGACAAGAGCAGCGGGGTCTGGGCAGTGGTCCTGAGGCCCCATCACTCGCTACCCCCTGCTCCTCTGTGTCCCTTAACTTCATGGGACAGGGAAGGAACCACATGTGCGGCATGTGCAGACTGATGTGGAAGCTTCAGGAAGAAAGGTGCTCAGTAATATTTTTCGAAAGGGTAAGTGACTAACACAGTGGGTATGAGTGCAGACCAAGGGGCAGAGACGCCTTCTTCCCAAGAGCAGAGCTCCTGGGACACGGTAAGAACCCGGGTTCTTGTCACTCACGGGCAGGACGGCCTCATGGGGCTCCAGCACGAAGGCGGTTGGACCTGGAAGGTTCTGGACTCCGGACTCCTCCTTTTCCTCTTCTCCTTGCCTGTTTTCTGACAGTGAGTTCTTCAATTCCCAGGGCGCATTTGGGGTACATCAGGTTTGGGGGGGGCGGGGAGAGGGCTCCGGGGGACAAAGTGAGCAGTCGGGAAGGGAGGGACAGGGAGGGAGGGCAGAAGAGGGCGGGGATCTTGGCGGCTCCTTTAGCCGGAAATGAAAACGTTTCCAACGACAAAGGCGCTGGAGGAGAAACGTGGGACCTGGGTTTCCTGGAACAATAATAGCACATCCTTCCCACAGGGTTCCTGCGTTCCGGGAATGGTGCCCAAGTGCCCGGCATCCTGTGGTCCCCCCGTGACCTTCGGGGCAGATTCTGTTCGTAATTCTCTTTTACAGATAAGGAAACCGGGAGCCCAGTGTGTCAGGTAGCGCTCCTGAGGCCACACAGCCCCGTTGGAGGTGGAGACAAGCTTCAACCCCGGATTCTGTGATCCCACATGCACTCACCACCCCTGGACTGACTTAGGCACAGGAGAGGCACATGTCTCTTTGTGGAGAAGGGCTCCCCTTCCCCTCCGTGGGGTGTCCGGCACCAGGGGCCATGGGGTACTGAGCTCCAACTCTAAGCTGGTCCTAGACAGTTAGGCGGAGTCTCAGGGGGATGGTGAGCTCTGGCCTGCCCCCAACCCTGGGCCGTCACCTCCCCTGCTCCGTACCTCATGCTGTCTCATTTATGAGCATGGTGTAGGCTCTTGGGGGCCAATCTGTTTGCCGGAGTCTCTGCGTAAGGGGAGCAGCGCCCTCACGGAGGGATACCCCCACTGTGACCTTGGCCGGCTGTGAGGGATGGCGCCCCGGTTCACAGCAACCACGTACCCCCTGTAGCTCCAAATCCACCCCCTTGCGGCCAAGAGATGATCTTTATGGGAACTTGCTGGAGTACTATGAGGAGGTCTGGACCTCTGCACCCTGAGCTGGCGGCGAGCCTGCACCCCGTTACTCACGCACCCCAGAACCCACTGTGTTGAAGTCTCCAGCAAGCCTGCACCTCAGTACCCGTGTGGTCACAGCTGTGGGCGAGCCTGCTGGTGACCGGCGTCCTCCGGACTGCTTGGGGCTTGGTGGGAAGAGGTTAGTTCCTTCTCGGGGCCCTCTGAGAAAGGGTCCCGTGTGCCATCACCCGGGTCTGGGGCGTGCGTCACGCGGAGACTCACGAAGACCTTCCATGAGACGTGGGTGCGCGCAGGCTATGGGACCCAGTCTCTGGACCCTCAACCTGCACACGAGCCCTTCCTGGAAGCTGTGCTGCCTTCGGAGTTGGCTGAGGGATGAAGGGTTTCTGTGTGTCTCTTTGACAGACGCTGTTCTCCCATTTCACTCTTAACCCCCACCCATCCCCCACGTGGGTGCGACGGATTTTAAACTTTTGTTTTCAACTCAGGAGAAAGAGGGACTAGCTGGGATTTCCCTGGAAGGGCGAAGGGTTCCCTGAGCTCCCGAGTGCCGAGACGGGATTTCCACAGCTGCCCGAAGGACGGCCGGGCTAGATCTGAGTTCTCGCTCTTTCGCTCCTTGGGTTTGGGAGACACGTTGTCCCATCGCTGTCCCATTTACTCTGGCTGTGGCGGAAAGGTTTAGTCTAGTTCTTTGTCTTTTTAACTTATATTTTCTTTATGGGAGGCCTTGAGGATTGTCTTCCTGTTTGATGACTCAGAGTTTTTCTAACGCACGCCTGGAAAGTGGTCGTTCTGGAGTGATTTTCTCAGGCTCCCCATGGGCCCTTTGCGAGGCACACACTCGAGTCTCCTGTTTCTAGAATGTTCTCTTGGATCTGCTTCGGAGCGTTGGTTCTGGGGTGCTGTTTACCCCGGGAGCCCTGCGGGCATCCTTCACCTCCCCCTTCTCTCCGTCCTCCGCCTTGTTTTGCCGACTTTCTTTGGCCAAACAGCTTTGTGTCAGATTTGCTGTGAGTTGCTTCTCTCTTGGGCCCCGGCGCTCTCTTTTCTTTGGTTCCGGGACAATTCTGTCTCATTCTTGTATTTCTTTTCTGACGTCAGTTGATGCTTTTCCTCCCTCTTCTCCCTGGTTTGGTCCGTTTCCCTTCAGGAGATGTGGATGTCTGATTCAGGGTGGGTTTCACGTCCTCAGATGCTTGTTGGGGCGTCGTTGGTTCTGTTCGCAGCGTAGAAGTGCGGTTTCCTTCTTCCTGTGTTTCGGGGCCAAGGGCGCGGACGTCCCTCCGTTCCTTTCCTGATGCTCTGGAGCGTCGTCTGTGGGCTCCAGAACTACCTCGTCTATTTTCTTTCTTTCTTTCTTTTTTTTTTTTTTTTTTAAAGATTTTATTTATTTATTTGACAGGGATCACAAGTAGGCAGAGAGGCAGGCAGAGAGAGAGAGGAGGAAGCAGGCTCCCTGCTGAACAGAGAGCCTGATGTGGGACTCGATCCCAGGACCCTGAGATCACGACCCAAGCCAAAGGCAGCAGCTTAACCCACTGAGCCACCCAGGTCCCCCTCGTCTATTTTCTGCCCCAGGTTTGCAGTGAGACCTCAGCCTTCCTGTCAGTCTGGGGACCATCCTTCAGGGGAGGGTTTGCTTTGGAGGGGGCTGCGGACCCTCTGTGGGTCACCTATTCCCACACCACTCCTTCCCTTGCCCGAATCCTGGTGGACCTTCTTCCCTCCTGTTAGGCTTTCAGGGAGAGAGATCCTTCCAGTCCTGCTTCCCCCAATGTGCTGCTGGCCAGAGAGGACAGGTTTTCGGGGGTCCCTGTGACCACGCCTCCCATGGTCAGGCTGGGGGCCGTGGGCAGGGCCTGAAGCTGAGGAGTGTAGATTTTTCTATTCTGATGCACATTTTTCAGTCCTTTATTTTTACTGATTTATGTTTGAATTCCAGTATAGTTAATATTTTGCCGTGTTGGCAGGTTTTTTCCCAAGGAACACGGAGGGTTTTGTATAGAAATTTTAAAGGTACTCTGGATTATTCGGGGAGAGGCGTCTGGAGTCCTCCTTTCTCTCACGGACACACCACCCAGGCCGACAAATCAGGGAAACTGTAGAAGGTTGGGCAGCGCCGTTGGTCAACATGATGTAAGCGGTATTTGCAGAGCCATGAATGCAGGAACAGACGCTTGGAAGGGCTGTATGGCTTCCTCTCAAAGACAGTCCGCCTCCCTGAGCTTGGAAACCAGCCTTCGTAAGAGTCAAACGTTCGTAATCACACATAGTATATTTGGTTCCTACAACAAAATTAAATTAGAAACCAGTCCGATATCTAGAAAATCCCCAAGATATCTGGAAATTAAGCAAAACTCCTTTAAAGAATGCATGGGTCAGAGGAAAAAAAAAAACAAAACCCCAGCGCAATTGTTAAGAAATGTCTCAGCCTAACATAAACACATCAGAGTTTGTGAGATGTGCCAAAGCAGCGTTGAGCGGAAAGTCAGAGCCTCGACTGTGCACAATAGAGAAGTGCAATTCTGGGCGCCCAAGGGGCTCCATCGGTGAAGTACCCACTTTCGGCTCAGGTCATGGCCCCAGGGCTCTGGGATCGAGCCCCCTGTGGGGCTCCCTGCTTGGTGGGGAGTCTGCTTTGCACTCTACCTCTGCGCCACCCCCCCTTTCGTGCTCTCTCTCTCACATAAATGAATACAATCTTTAAAAAAAGAAAAGAAAAGAAGCACAATTTTATTTATTTATTTTTAAAGATTTTATTTATTTATTTGACAGAGAGAAATCACAAGTAGGCAGAGAGGCAGGCAGAGAGAGAGAGGCAGAAGCAGGCTCCCTGCTGGGCAGAGAGCCCGATACGGGACTCGATCCCAGGACCCTGAGATCATGACCTGAGCCGAAGGCAGCGGCTTAACCCACTGAGCCACCCAGGCGCCCTAGAAGCACAATTTTAAATTAATGATATGATTCCATCTGAAGCAGCCAGGGAATAAAGGGCAAGTTAAACCCCAACTAAGTCTAAGGCAGGAAATACCAACAAGAATGGGAATCGGAGAGACGGAAGGCAGCTGACCCACAGGGGAATCGGCAGAACCAAGAGCTGACTCTCCGAAGAGATTCCTAACGTGGGCAAAATCCCAGCAAGACTGATGAAGCAGGAAAGAAGGAATCTAGAAATTATGGGTATCAAGGGGAGAGGGTCTTTCATACCATCCTGCAGACGTTGGAAGGACGATCAGGAAAACAGTGCAGGCAAGTTGGTGGCAAAAAGTTTGAGAAGTGAGATCCCAGAACAAATTCTTTGAAACAGTAGTTCGTGAAAACAGGCGCAGGATACTGGCCAATCTGAATACTCCGTAGCTACTCAAGAAATGGGATTCTTTTTTAAAAACGTTTATTTCTTTAGTCATCGCTGCACCCAACATGGGGCTTGAACTAACTCACGACCCCAAGATCAAGAGCCATAAGCTCTTTCCATAGAGTCAGCCAGGTGCCCCAAAATGGAATTCTTTTTTCCCCCCCAAAGATTTGATTTATTTATTTGCCAGAGAGAGACACCATGTGCAAGAGAGAGCACAAGCAGGGGGAGTGGGAGGGGGAGAAGCCAGCTTCCCGCTGAGCAGGGAGCCCGATGCGGGGCTCGATCCCAGGACCCTCAGATCATGACCTGAGCCGAAGGCAGAGGCTTAACGACTGAGCCATGGAATTCTTAATAAAAAACATTCCTAGAAAGAAAAACTCTAGAGCCAGATCGCTTCATTGGTAAATCCTGTCAAATACTTAAGGAAGGGACAACAGTGGCGTTAAACTAAAACCGTGTGTGTCAGGAGTGCTGCGGAGCTCATTTACGGAGGACTGGCTCACAGCAAGGGACTATCGGAAAGTTATAGACCAGTGTCCCTCGTGGATGCGCACGTTGTTAAGGAAGCATCAACAGATCACGTTCAGCTCTACGGAGCAAGGGCAACATGTCCTCACCAGGTGGGTCTGACCCCAGGAATGTGAGGTTGGTTTCACATTACAAAATGAATGGAAAGGGGGTGCCTGGGGGGCTCAGTCAGTTGTGTCTGCCTTTGGTTGTGTCTGCCTTCGCCTCAGGTCAGGATCGCAGGGTCCTGGGATCGAGTCCTGCATGGGGTAGGGGGAGTCCCTGCTCCGCAGGGAGCCTGCTTCTCCGTCTGCCGCTCCCCCTTCTCCTGCACACACACACTCTCTCTCTCTATGTCAAATAAATAAATAAAATATTTAACAAAATGAATGGAGATCACATTCGCAGAATAAAGCAGAGAATTCACATGAGTGTGGGAAACAAAATTCAACTGGAGTTCGTGGTAAGGAGCGTCCACAAACTAGAAACAGAGCAGAATCTCCCCACAGTGGGAGCACAAGGGGGGGTCAGAGGTCCTGCAGATGTGCCCGCTCAGCGGGCCTGTCCTGGGGGCAGCTGCTCCTGGACCTTGGCCGGGGCCGCGGCCCACCCTTCCTTGGACTTGGCCTCTCACTTCCCCTCACCCTTGCAGAGCACAGTGTCCACTTCCTGGCTGGACCTTCCCCTCGGCACGGGCGTGCTGGCCTTCGGGGCGGGAAACAGCTATAGTGGGCCTGCGTCTTGCTGCAGAGAAACCTGTGTGTGGGGTCTGGGCTCGGCGCCTGTCTCTCAGCTCTCCAGGGTGAAGCCAGGACACACTGGGTTAGGAGCTCCTGGGAGGAAGAGAAAACTCAGATAATTTTTGTGTTTAGCTCAGAGCAAAATATTCACGGCCTTTGCGGATTACAGGGTGCATGACAGGGACTGCTCTGTCTCCTGGGAGTCTGTGACCACACCCTCAGGACAGAGCCTGGGCCCAATGGGCTGCCTTCTGTCCCCCAGCCCGTCTTCTCACTTTAAGCAGACCTCCTCAGTGGTCTGCCATCGCCCACCTGGGAGCCACCTGGAAGGCGACCTGCTGCTTTTCCACGGTCATCAAAGAACCCCACATACTTGGGGCTGGGCAGGCAGGTGGTTTTGGTGAATGCTGCTGGTTCAACCCCGCCCCAGAAGCCATCGGCAGGGAGCCTGAAACTGAGTCCCGGAAAGGCCAGGGCTTTGCCAACAGCCCACCTTCAAGTCCATTGGTTTTAGGAAGTCCTGCCTGTGGCATGGGAAAAGCATGGTCTGAATTAGCTCTCCAGGGAAAGCCGTTTTAGGACACGAAGCTTCTCAGGGCAATGGCTCGGCGATGGCTCAGAGGAGCCAGGAGAATGGGTTCCGGGCTCCGCTGCGTGACCCGCAGGCTGGGTTTCCAGCCCCGTGGAAGGTGATGACCGTCCTGGCGGTGTCGCGGGGTGTCGTAACACCACAGGGGCTGGGAGCATGGGGTGTCCTGGGGGTAGTGCTTGGGCTGTGGTCACCGACTGACACCTGTGGTTCTTCCTCCTGGACCACACTGGTGATGCGCGTTTTTACAGGATAGGCTGTTGCTTTTCCGGGAACAGAGAAAGTTTGGAAGTGCGTGACAGCATGTGTAAGGGGGTCCCCACGGGGTGGGGGCAGGGCTCCTGCCTAGAGCCTCGTCTGCCCCCAGCTCGCCTACCATGACATGCTGCCCAGTGAGCCAAGAACCCAGAAGCCCAGAAGGACACATCTTCCTTCACGCCCAGGGTCACACCCACACACCTGAGGGTCACCCGTGTACCGGAGGTCAGCCTTGCCTGGCTCACTTTGGGGTCTCCTGGGTTGGGGTCACCGATGTGGCCTCTGCGTGGCTGCAGGAGGGTGGCCGTGGGGCGGCCCGTGCACTCTCAGGAAATGCATTGGTTCCCGGGGAAAGCGCGCATTCTCCAGCGCCCCCTCTCCTGAGCTCAGGAGGTCCCTGGGCTGTAGGCTGGGTGCACATGGAGTCCCCGGCGGCACAGCCCCCTCCCTCCTGACCTCTCCCAGTTCTGGTGGGAGGTGGGCTCCACTAGGCAGGCTGTCCTGGCAGGGGCCTGGGGGGTGGTGGGGACAGGGGAAGGGGCGTGGCCGGCGACACGTGAGGACTGCACTCGTCCGTTTGCGGAGTCCCTAGAACCCCCCACCCCAAGTGTGTTGCAGGGGGAGCAGTCCCTGGACTTCCTGGGTCCCCCAGAGGCTCTGGCCCGGCCTCCACCCAGACCGCGGACGGCCTGACATAGTGGCATCGGAGGGGGTGGGGGCGTGCCCCCTGACACGTGGTGTGCGGTGCCACGACAACCCTCAGGCAGGTGGCACTGCCAACACTTTTCCACGAGATGGTGAGTGGCACTGTCAGTTCTGATGCAGCCGGACAGAGCTCAGGGCTGCCCTCAGGCTGGGAGTGAGGAGGTGGTCTCTCCCTGCCTCCAGCCAGCCCTTGACCCTCCTTCCCGTGGGACTGAGACAGAATCCCCTCTGTGGAATTCCCAGCTCGGAGGCCTGGACGGAAACCTCGCTCCCATCAGTGGCCCGGGGATGGCCAGCCCCCTGGCATGTGCATCTAGAGGGCCCTGCGGTTAAGTTTCGGGGAGTAGATAGTAATGTGTGAATCTTCGACCACACGGCGGGGGTTTGTGCCCCTAACCCTGTGCTGTTCAAGGGTCCACTGTGCCCCCGAGTGTCCTCATTCCTCTGACATCCGGCTCCCCGTTGTCCTCCCAGGGAGCTCCAGGCCTGCTCTCTGGGCGATGCGTCCCTGAGGCCGAGAGCCATCTGCTTGGTGGGTCGCGGTGAGGAGCCTGGGCTCCAGGTCAGGTGCCCCCGGGTCGGCAGGGCGGGGCCTTCTGTGCAGGGGGGTGGGGGGTGGGTCACTCAGTCTCCACCTCTCCGCCTGCTGGTAGGCGGGTGCCAGCAGCGCTGAGGGAGTGCGTGGGGTTTTTATGGCTGGGCTCCCCGTGACCCCCACAGGTAGGCCAAGCCTGCTCTGTGCATGACTGCAAAGGCCTCCGTCAGGACAGAAGGGTCGGTGTTCCCGCAGCTGGCATCTCGAGGGCTCACCCACCCCATCTTCAGCCTGGTCTCTGAGCTGTGGCCCAGTGGGGGCTGCGGCCCAGTGGAGGCCGCGGGCAGTCATGGTGGGCGGGACTCAGCCAGAGCTCTCCAAGTCCCACTCCGGGAGGCTCACCCCTGGGTCTGGGGACGGGGTTTCAGCGCACTCAGGTGAGGAGGTCTGATCTGTGTCTCTCTGCGCCAGCAAACAGAAGGTGGTGATTGGCCAAATTGTTCACATAAGCAGAGCAACAGCATCCTTGTTCCCCAAACTTTAAAAATATCCTGGAATATGGGGCTTTGGACGTCAGGGGCAGATGGCAGCCGTCAGGGCCACACAGCATGGGGAAGGGGTCAGCAGCTGGTCCAGGGGTCATGCAGGGCAGGGTCGGGGTTAGGGGCTGGTTTAGGGGGCACGTAGCTGAGTGGGGAGCCTCTCTCCAACCTGCAGCGATGCTGGCCCTGCTCCCCAGGACCCCTGAGGTGGGCTTCGGTCAAGGGCTCCTCTCCGTCCTTGCTCTGTGCTGAATGTCACAAAATAAGACAGGACGGAGTCAGTTCAGACGGTGTCTCTGGGTCCTCACAACCAAGGAAGCCGTGGACGGATGGGGTCACTCTGCGAGGAAGCCAGTCACACTTGAACTGTGACTGTCCCAGTGGGCGAAGACGGAAGTCACTGTGGGCTCTTTCCTCTGACCTTACAAGCTGGGTTTGCCTTTTGGAGTCTGGAGACCCCCAGGGTGGCTTGCCTTCTCTTCCTCCATCTCCCCCCACCCCTGACTGAGAGACGCCCCCACTTGTCCATCCCACAACAAACACCCGCACCCACCATGTTCTGGGCACCGGTCCGGTGGGCACGGGCATGCCTGGGTCTCGGGCGGCCGTGGGAAGTCTGGGAGAGGCAGCCGCGCTGGCTAGCAGCTTGCGGCCCTGCCGCTGGCCTCCGGGCCGTCCTGGGCGCGAGATCCCAGCTTCTGGGCAGCGTGGGGCGTCTACACCAGCAGTATCCCAGCAAGAGGGTGGGTTGTGCACACCTGGACCTGCCTCCTTTCTCAGGAGGTCCAGCCCAGCCGACGTCCACCGGTGTCTCAGGGTCCAGGCCCTGTTCACGGCCACTCACTCCCAGCTGCAAGGGCGTCTGGATGTGGGCATTTGCATCAGGGCCTGTGGGCACCCCAAGTTAAGTTGGGGCTCCTTTGACAAAGAAGGGGGTTTCAGGCAGTCAGGACCCCCGGGGCTGGATGGGGGAAGCGACACCTGCAGGGCAGGAGGGGGCCGTCCTCCCAGCTAGAGAAGCCTCAGTGGCCGGCCGGGAAGGTCGCCGTGTCCCGAGGATTGGCCTTCCTGCCTCCCAGGCTGTCTGTCTGTTTCTGCAGAAGCTCCTGCCCCAGCCGGGCCTCACCCCTCCTGCTCTGGAGCTGGTTGCTGTGGACGGCGTCCCGTGGGCTGTCACCGTACTCTCAGCACCCGGTCCCCTCCTCCGGAGGCCTCTCCTCACCTAGACCCCTAAGCAGGGCCACGGGGCTGGTGGCGGGGGGAGGGGGGCGCGTCCTCGAAGAAAGTCCTCTTCCTCTTGTGAGGTCCTGTTGGATCTGATCCAGTCTTGGGGTTAAGGAGACTTGGTCACAACAACGGTCACAGCCAAAGTCTCTCTAACTTTCCAGGAAACCTGCCGAGGACTCAGAGGGCTCTTTTCCAAGTTCGGAGAAAGTTTTCCTTAAAGCCTCCTGAACGTGGGTTGTCTCTGGAGAGGTCTGACCCCGACTGAGGCCCCGGCCTCCCTGTGCTCGTGGGCCGCGCCCATGAATGAGCCTGTGACTCAGTCCTTTCCTGTCGAGGAAACCGGACCTGGGTGTCCCTGCTGCCCCACATTCTCGGTCACCGTGGCCGGCTACTTCCCGACCCGAGGAGCTTCCAAGGCACTCGCCTGGGCATTTCACACGCCTGCCCAGGGATGTGGCACGCGTGGCCCCCTGAGGCAGAAGGTGTGGGCCGACGTAGCCCTGCCTGCGCTCCAGCTCCACCTGCCCCCGAAGTCAGACATGTTCCCACGTGGAACTTGTTTTTTTTTTTTTTTTTTTTTTTTAAAGATTTATTTATTTATTTGACAGAGAGAGATTACAAGTAGGCAGAGAGGCAGGCAGAGAGAGAGGAAGGGAAGCAGGCTCCCTGCTGAGCAGAGAGCCCGATGCGGGACTGGATCCCAGGACCCTGAGATCATGACCTGAGCCGAAGGCAGCGGCTTAACCCACTGAGCCACCCAGGCGCCCCGGAACTTGTTTTTAATGAACCGATTACCTTTCCTCCACCAAGCCCACGCTGTCTGTGGCTGCCAGCTTCTACGGGAGGATTGAGCTCTATTCGACCTCCCTGCCTGCAAGAGGGACCTTCCTCACCCGGCGTGGTGCCGGCCCCGAAAGCGTGAGAGCACGGCCACTGGCCTCCCAGGGATGCGGGGGGGCCCGGAGGCCGCCTGGGGCACAGCCCCGCTCCCGCGTGCTGGGTGCTGCTTGTCGGGGGTGTTTCCCCAGACCCAGGATGGGGCCCGATGCAGAGACGAGGCCTGTCAGGATGAGTTATCCTGCAGAGGGGCCCCAGGGCAGTGCCGTGTCCTCAGGAGAGGAGGGCAGTCTGGACGCACTTCCGGCTGCTCCGTCCGCGGTCCTCAGTCATGCAACCGGCCATCGGCCCCGTGTCCCACTGCAGGCCTCACCTGCCGGCGCCCAGCACAGTCCCGCGCACGAGTTCCCAGCCCAAGGCCGGCTCGAAGGGGAGCAGATCTGTTCCCAGCTGGATGCGTGCGTGCGGTAGCTTTGTTCCCCTCGGTCTGTGCGGAGTTTTCCTGCCTCTGAAAGTTCCCGGGAAATCAGAGACCACTCGCTGGCCGGGGGCTGGGAGCCAGCCGGGCACACTGGAAGTCGTACGTCAGATGACATCGGTCACAGGCGCGCCGCTGGCGGGAGAACTGGCCTGGCCGGCCGCGCGTGCGGCCTCAGGCGGACGTGGATGAGAACCCACGTCAGTCATTACAGGTCCAATGAGCTGGACACACGGTTACACAATCATGGCGTTAAACGTTCCGCGGAAACGAGAGTGAGGCAGAAAACCAGAGAAAGCAGCTCAAGACGCTCCGATGAGCTCGATTTCTCAAGAGAACGAGCACAGGCTCGCCCAGTACCACACCGAGGTGGTGACATGGGGACGTGGGGTGGCGCGGCTCTGTCAGCGGGGTCGGAACAGGTTAGTTGTCTGCAGATGGGTTGTGATGTGGACTCGGAAATGAAACCCTTTCTTGGGGGTCCTTACCAGTTCTGTGTTTTCAGAGCACACCGACGTTCTTCAACTCTTGTGTGAACATTTTACTATTGCAGGCTTTCGGAGCCTCTTTCTTCTTGGAAATCGTGTTTCTCCCGGCCCTGCTGCTCAGGACCAGCTTCCAAAAGTTGGAGGGGGATCTGGGTCCTGTTGCCTGTTTCGAGGGGAGCCTGCCCTCCGCAGCACTGAGAATTTTTCATAGCGAGTTGGTGTATTTCAACTCAAAGCTCCCCGCAGCACGGGCTTCTCTGCCCCTCCCGAGACGAACCTCAGAGCCCTGCTGGTTCTCTGCGCGCCCACCCAGACCTGCGGGCCTATTTACGTGAGCTCGACGAGAAGGACCCAGCCCTTCTTGTGAGATTGCTTTATACAGCATGTTCTCTGTCTGCGGTGAGGGCCCAGAAGACAGTCCACGATGTGGAATTTTCCAGGTGCCGGGGGCGATTTACCGTCTAAAGGGGTCCTGTCTTCGAAGAGCTGGCTGGGACGTGCTGTTCTGCTCGGAGTTTCCTCTTTCGGGTTGGATGGATAAGAGGCAAAATTTCTGTGACCTGACCAGTTTTTTCCAGTCTGAGTTGTTTTGGGGCAGGAGTGAGGCTGAGGAGGGTTGGTCAGACCAGGCTGCCTTTTGGGAACTGTCCTGATCTGCTCAGGGACGAGGTTGCCCCGGGGGACCTTGGGGCTGGAGACGGTCAGATACCTCATTCTACCTGGCGTGCAGACCCTGTTGCCTGGTTATGGGGAACAGCCTTCCCATCCTCTCTGAATGCGACCTGCTTTGGTGGGTCCTGTGCCCTTTGGCCCTTTCTAGCCCTTTCCCCCAGGGGCTCGGTGAACTGTCCAGTGTCACTGTCCTAGTGTCACCATGCCCAGAGCTGACTTGGCTTCACCCTCCGCCCTCTCCGGTGAGCTCGACCACCTGCCCCAAGCGGAGACAGCCATGTCCTGAGTCAGCTGGACCCCTTGACCTTCTGAAAGACTCTCAAATCTGCCTAGAAGAAGAAGAGGGAAGACACACTGGGGTAGAGCTGCCGTCGGACGAGGATTCTGGGGAGCTGGGAGGCCTGCAGAGCAGGGGCTCGGAAGGCCCAGCAAATGCCGAGCAGGACTGGCACCGCAGCCCAGCTCGTGGCCCTGTGGCCAGAACATGGGGTCCGGCCCACACATTGCAGGGTGGGAGAACCGAGCCTTCCAGGCTGTGGCAGGGGGTACGCCAGGAGGCTGAGCCACGGGGAGAGGTGGCAGAGACGTGGCCAGGCTGTGGGGCAGCGGAGGGGCAGGGCTGCATCTCAGGGGTGGGGAGAGCAGGGTCTACCGCAGCCCTGCAGGCCGAGGAGGCCCCGGAGAGTGGGTGCCTTGGGATCCAGGCCATGCCGGCTGTGAGAGCCTCCACCGCCTGCCGGGGAGCTCTGGGATTCAGCGACACCGAGGTCACCTCCGAGAGCACCGTTTCTTAGACACAGCATGACTCTACACGGCGCACTTTCCTGGGGAGAGTTATTGCAGCCTCTTAATATTTTATTATCAGTGCTTGCAATTTTCTCTTATAGTCCTCTTGGGGGCAGTTACTTTGAAGCAGGTCCCCCAGGCGAGGCTGGATTTGCATCTGTGGCTGTCTCAGGGTCCCTGACCAGCGGCTTGCGGTTTCCCTGGGCACACGGGGCCGTTCTGACCCAGCAGGTCCCCTGAACAGCGAGGCCCCAGGGCGCACACACGTGAGGCACTGGGGGGTGCTGTGTCTGGGTCGGTGACCTGCCGTGTGCAGGGGGTGAGAGGCGTGCCTGACTGGACGGTGGTCGTTGGCTGGCGTCTGGCCCCTTGGCAGGTTTCCTAAGTTGCGTCGCATTCGGGAAACGCTCGTGTCCCCTGGCGGCTGGGCTGCAGTTAGGGAGCCAGACTCTCCCGTGGTTTCTCTGCACTCACATGAGTGTCTTGGGGGAAAGGGTGACAGGGTAACACTTGAGACGCAATGCCATCTACACTCGCCACCTCGAGCCCAGCCTGGCTCCTGCCCCATGGCCTGGTGGCTTAGGTGTCACCAGAGACCACCGTTCTCTCCCAGTCCAGCCGTTGTGTGGCTCTGCGTGGTCCCCACACCCACCCATGTGGGCGGTGGACGTTGACTGTGGCAGCCTTGACCAGAGCCCTTGGGTGGCTCCTGGCCGCTGCCTCGGTGGGCCTGGCTGGTACCACGGACGTGGCATCAAGAACAGCACTGATGGCATTGGTTTTGGGTCATTTTCCCTTGGATGGAACAAGAAGGCAAACCCCTGCCTCCCGTGGGCAGCGGCGTGGCCGAGACTTTGATTCCTGTTGTCACCTTAACGTCCAAGGTCGCCGGAGCCTTCCTGACGGCATGGACGACGTGGGCTGTTCATCTCTCCGGTTTAACGTGAGGGTCACTGTTCACAGAAGCAAACTTGTTGGCTTTCGTGATGTGGCTCCGTGGTCTCCCGGGGACTCGACCTGCATCTCGCGTGGGAACAGGTTTCTGTGTGTCGGGCTACGTCCTGTGGGGGCATCTCCCTCTTGCTCTTTCGGGATCAACGGAGGGAAGGAGAGCCCCGGGGTGCTCCTCTGGAGGGTCAGGGGCCGGGGACGCAGAGACGAGCTGCTGTTATCGGAGAGAGGATGCCAGTCACGCTTGCCTGGATGGCAGAGAGGGACATGTTGCTGTCACGTTATCACTACAGTCCGTGAGGTCCAGGCCCTCATCTGAGTCCTACATCTGCCGCTTTGCTGCCACAGGACGGGTCCCCTCGGGATGACAGAGATGGTGACGGTGTTGGTGACAGTGTTGGTACCTGCTGGCTATAGGGACATGGGGCCCACTGGGTGAGGGGCATATGTGCGTGTCCATGGAGAGGGTGTCCCCATTGCTTGGGTGGACAGAGGCTGGGAGGCAGGCAGGGGAGGGGAGGGTTTCTGGTGGAGGGGGCTGTGGGCCTGGGGGGCTGGAGGGGGCTAAGGGGAGTTGGGCATCCCGTGTGATGGGGAGGGGAGCGAGCTTGGATTTCTCTGGTGGGTCCTGGGTTGGTGCAGGGACAGAAACTGGGGGGTGCTGTCTGTTGTTGACCGAGTCCTGGCCCCTTGGCATGACAGATCCATTGTTACGAGGTCGCCATGCAGCCTCCTGGGTGCCAGCGGCGGCGGCAGGCCGGCCTCCCGGAGGCTGACGTGTGGACGGAGGCCGGCTCGTGGGTGGGCTGCACGGAGCAGGACAAGGCTCTGGGCGGCCGCGCGGGCGGTGGGTCTGAGGTCCGCGTGTGGATGGGGCCTGGGACTGTCGGGGCCTGCAGGCTCACGGGTTCTCTCCAGCAGTCAGAAGCAGGTGTTTGCTCCAGGCAGTTCAGATGAGCGCCCTCGGGAAGTGAGCACGGAAGTGAGCACGGAGGAAGTGAGCACGCAGGAAGTGAGCACGCAGGAAGTGAGCACGCAGGAAGTGAGCCCGGAGGCTACAACGCCCCCCCCGAAAGCGGGCCAGCCACAGGATCCAGAAGACGGAGCGCCTGATGAGCTTGGGTGGGCGGAGCTGCCTCTGGCCACGAACATTCCCCCTAGGAGCCGGCCACGCATTTGAGTTTGCTTCTGGCCGCATCGGGGGGACAGAAGTCCATGCCATCCAGAGGGGGACGGCACTGGCCTGACTTGGCCACAGCAATCTGCTCTCCAACCCCCTGCCTCGGAAGCTGGCCAGGTGCCCAAAGCTAAGCCAGGGGTGCTCCCCATTGGGCCTAAACAATCCCACAGCAAATCAGCATCCGTGAGGGTTGCTCTGGCTCCTGGATAGACAGGCAGAAACAAGACCACTGC
This sequence comes from Mustela nivalis, assembly GCF_964662115.1. Classification (NCBI taxonomy): domain Eukaryota; kingdom Metazoa; phylum Chordata; class Mammalia; order Carnivora; family Mustelidae; genus Mustela; species Mustela nivalis. The sequence continues at coordinate 90,896,633 of NC_139031.1, forward strand.
AGAGTCACGTCTAAACTCAGGAAAAACACGAGGCGAACCCCAAATGCCCCCAGACGCCCGGGCCTGGTTCACAGGAGTGACTGAGCCTCCCGCCTGGAAGGCTGTTATGGGACCAGCTTCACAGGGGGCAGGTGGCCGTGTGGGTCCTGGCATCCGTGTCCCGACACTGAATGGACAGAGGACCAGCTCTTGGGGGACCTGGCATGGGGCTGGACACCCTGGGTCTGGTGGGGCTGGCATGGCCCTGGGGTCTGGGCAGCTCTGTGTGGGTGAAAGGGGCAGCCTCGGGGATGAGAGGGACGTCAAGGCTGAGGAATCACAGAGCTGGAGGGCCGAGCTCGGCATGGATGTGACTGTTGAGTCCTGCTCTGTATTTTAGGGACCCACTTGAATGGCTTGTGACAGGGGCACACAGGGGAGGACCCCAACCTCACTCGTTCAGGGAAACACACCAGTGCCACAGGGACACATCACCGCGCACCTAGCTGAGTGGCTGGAATCAGCAGGGCAGCGGCAAGGTCGCGGGGACACGCAGCCCTCATCTCCGTCCTGAACCTTCACTTCCTGGGGCGCTGTCGGGACTCACTGGGTTCAGCTGGCGTTCACCGAGCCCCTGCAGCATGAAAATTAAAAAAACATGAAAATGGGACATCATCCTGGGGACAGAAGCCCTTCGTTTGCTCAAAGGAAAATCACAATGTCATCTTTGTACTGCCTCTGTTTTCCATCCTGACTTGGTGTTTATTCTGTTTTCTTCCCTGTAACAAGAGGAGAGACACACAGACAGACAGAGACACAGACATGCGGAGAGAGCTTGAGGTGGACTGGGCTGTCCCAGGGCTGCACAACCTCGGTGTCCCTCCTTGGTCCCGGCCAGGGTCCGGGCGATCTCAGGGCCCCACATCCGTCACCTGTCCGCCCAGAGCGTCGGGGCAGGACTGCAATTGGAGCTCACCCGTGAGGGGCCCAAGGGCTGCCGCCTGCTAAGACCTGGTGTGGAGAAGGCCCAGGGTTGGGGGAGCCCATGCTGGGGCTTGGACCCGTCTTGGCCCCCTTTCCACGCCTGCCTCTTGACTTCTGCCATTTTTGAGGAGGTCATGAGCCACGTCCTGAAGCACTGCTTCCTGGAGGCAAACCGCACCATTACAAGGTCACCTCTCTTAGAGGGAAATTTCTGGAACCAACCATATTTTGCGTCGAGTGACCACCTGCACATGGCCTAGCCAAATCCCCTCTCTCCTGTGACAGAGAGCCTGGTCCACATCCCGCTCGTCCCTCCCATTCAGGCTGGACTTGGAAGCGGCCCTGAACCTGCCACGCCCATCTCGCTGTGGCGGCCCCGGAAAGGCCCCCAAGCAGGTGCCTTCATGTCCCTTGCTGGACGATGCCCTGGTGCCTGGGGCTGTGGCCCATCTGGAGCACTCCCTGCACCCCAGCTTGGTGCATTTACAGATGAGGGCGGGTGTGGGGTGGACGAGCTTGCAGCCGAGTCTCCTGACCCAGGCACATCCCCTGTGCTGGGCGTTAGCGGACACTGGAGGCCGTGCCCAGGAGCCGGAGCTCCGCTCTCTCTTGCGGTGTCTGTCGTGCTGTGTCCTGAGCTGCAGCCTTCCTTGGAATGGGGGCTCTTGCTTCTCAGGGGTCGGATGTTGTCGTGCTGCTGTGACCACACAGGGGGGACATCCACCCCGAGGTTTGTCCTTCTGAACTACCTCTTCCTTGCAGTCTCTGCGAACCCTCTAACCTCCAGGCAGGGACCTCCTCCTGCAGCCCCTGCCTCGTTCAGCTCCCAGCCCGGCGGGTTCTGCCAGCTCCAGCACACAGAGAGCGCGCACCTCAACAGGGCATCTGGAAATGGTTTGTGCAGGAGATGGGTCAGGGCTCGAGGGAGAGCTGGGTGGGGGCCGGGCGCCTGCACGTGGAGAGCGCGTCGTGTGGGCCCGGGGATAGGGGACACTGGGTCCAGTGCACTGGGGACCGCCTGCGAGGCTGGTCTGAGCCCAGTCAGTCCACAGGCAGAACATTCCCTGAAACAGGTGCCCACAGAGTCCCGCCCACCAGAGGAAGAACACATTGAGACGGTAGAAAAGCTTCGAGAACTGGAGGAGTCCACATGGCTCCGTGTGGGGATTGTGATGACGGAACTGAACATAAAACGCCACAAGCCACTACAAGACGTAACATTCCCAAACAGGTATGAAGAGTTGGCTGGGGGGCGCGTTACTGGCATAAAAGGTCGATGAAGGGTTAACTTTCCCAGGCCCTCCTGGTAGGAATCGAAATGATCTTTTTGGGTGGGTAAACGTTTATCTGAGGTTCAGCATGTAATGGTTTCATCATAGGGTCTTTTAAAAATATATTGCAAGTTCAGTTAACTTTAGAAAATTGAATTAAAGTTAGTATGTTTAGGACAACTTCATCTGAATAAAATTCAATTTCTTTCTCGATCATCAATTTATTTATCCGTCCACCCGTCCACCCATCTGTCTGTCTGTCTGTCCATCCATCCATCAGTATCCATCCATCCATCTTTCTGTCTGCCCATCTGTCCATCAACCATCCACCCATCCATCCATCATCTGTTATCCATCCGTCCATCTGTCTGTCCATCTGTCCATCCGCCCTCTATCTATCTGACGTCTATCTATCATCTACCACTGGTGTCTCCCAGCTGCCAGCTACAGTACCGTGTTTCTATCTTGGTAACACTGGAGCTGGCCAACCTTCCTCTGTGCCCGTGTATGTGGATTCTGGAGTCGCGGTGACTACGGTATATGGGCTGACATAACAAAATGCCATAGACTGCACGCTTTCACAGCAGAACCACTTGCAGAGGCTGGGAAGGACACTGGGAAGTCCAAGATCAAGGGGCTGGTTGGTTTGGTTCCTGGTGAGGACCCTCTTCCTGGCTGTGGATGGCTATTTTCTCTGCGTTCTCACAAGGTAGACACACACACACTCATAAAAACACTAGTCCTGGGGTCCCAGGGTGGCTCAGTTGGTTAAGTGTCCGACTTCTGATTTTGGCTCAGGTTGTGATCTTGGAGTTGTGAGATCAGCGTGTCAGGCTCCGTGCTCATCCCAGAATAGGCTTCTCTCCCTCCGCCCCTCTCCTCGGCTCGTGATCTCTCTTTCTCTCAAACAAATAAATCTTAAAAACACCCCCAACACTTGTCCTAGTAGGTCAGGGGCTCACCACCTTTATGACTTCATTCAACCTCAATCACTTCCAAAAAGACCCCATCTCCAAACCTGGCGATGATGAGTTGTATGGGGACAAAAACATTCAGTCCGTAACATGTTGAATAGAAAAATCATTCTTTCTCTTTGTGCTGCCCCACATTTCTCGAATGTTTTATAATAAGCATTATATATACGCCACATAACATTTTATAAACACAGTCAGTGTTTTTAAATTTATTTTTATTTTTTATTTTTTAAAGATTTTATTTATTTATCAGAGAGAGAGAGGGGGAGAGAGCGAGCACAGGCAGACAGAATGGCAGGCAGAGGCAGAGGGAGAAGCAGGCTCCCCGCCGAGCAAGGAGCCCGATGTGGGACTCGATCCCAGCACGCTGGGATCATGACCTGAGCCGAAGGCAGCTGCTTAACCAACTGAGCCACCCAGGCGTCCCAAACACAGTGTTTTGAAGAACCACAGCCGATTCTACCAGGAGTGAGAATCCCCGCGTCATGTCTGTACGTTCTCCCCTTCACATTTTCTGTAACCGCCCGTGCCCCAGGTGTGTGGGGAACCTGAGCTCTGAGCGGCCCTGGCATCAGGGGGGCAAGTGCCCAAGCTGAAACCTGGCCCTATTTCCCATTTCTTCTATTTTCTTTTCTTTTTTTTTTTTTTAAAATATTTATTTGGGGTGCCTGGGTGGCTCAGTGGGTTAAAGCCTCTGCTTTCGGCTCGGGTCATGATCTCAGGGTCCTGGGATCGAGCCCCACGTCGGGCTCTCTGCTCAGCAGGGAGCCGGCTTTTCCCTCTTCCTCTGCCTGTCTCTCTGCCTGCTTGTGATCTCTCTCTGTCGAATAAATAAATAAAATCTTAAAAAATTTTTTTTTTATTTGCAAGAAAGAGTAAGTCTGTGGTGGGAAGGGGCAGAGGGAGAGGGCGAGAGCCTCATGCAGACCCGACTGAGTGAGGAGCCCGACGAGGGGCTGGATCTCAGGACCCTGGATCATGACCTGAGCCGAAGGCAGAGGCTTCACCGACGGAGCCCCCCGGACATCTGGTCTGCGTCTGCAGGAGGGCCGTGTGCGTGTGTGTGTGCACACAGGGCCGTGCCCCGAGGGACCAGGAGCGTGAGCAAACAGTGACCCAGGGGCCCCCCGACCCTGCTCCCATCTCGCCTACTTTTCAAGTCATTTTGCTAAGGAGTTCGACGCTTTCACTTCAGTGGGGTCGGCACGAAAGACCGGGTGCAGACCTGGAGCAGGCCTCCCGCGGGTGTGGCGCTCGACATCGGTCTTCAGATCTTATCAATGTCGTTTCCATTTCTCTCTCTCCCCTTCCTCACGTCCATCTTTGAGTCTTTGCAAAACTGATGAGTGGCATGTGGGACAGTCATCGGGACTTTGGCGGAGCGGGGTGGGGTGGGGGCAGTCCCCAGGGAGCGGCCTCTTTTGCTGCCGTGGGAACTTGGGGCCCAGCGGCCCCCTTGCGGCTGCCAGCCCCGAGAGGACCAGCCCAGTGGCCTCCCAGGCCCGTCTTGGTTCCTGCGACGGCCGGTTCTCCTGGAGGCGGTGGCCTCTGCGACTCCAGCTTTGTACTTTATCCTTCCAGCAACTTCCACGGGTGGATTTTTCTATCCGGAGGGCTTTGGCAGTCCTGCCATGGCTGGGCTCCGGGTGCATCCCTGAGCCTGCCTCTGGGCCACGAGGAAGGGGCTGGGGGCTGCGGCCCAGGGGATGGAGGCGGACTTGCCAGACACGGGCGCTGAGCGCCCCCTGAGCTCCAGCACAGTTGGAAAAATACTCCATTTCTTCTATCCTGACCAGAAAACTTCCTTCCTCTTTCGACAAGGACTCTGAAGTCCGTAGTTTTTTTACTCATACTTCCTTAGAAGTCAAGATCGTTTCCTCATTTGTATGGTTGAAGGAGTGAGTTTCAGAATGTTGACAAGTTATGTTCTCATCCATGCTTGTGAGCAGCCACGAACGACTTCCTAAAGACGCCTGCACTACTTAAGGCACCACGGTCCGCCGGGGGCAGGGAGTGGTGGCCGGAGCCCAGGCTGCCCCCACTGGTGACTCCTGTCCCGGCCCCAGAGTGGCAGCTGCTCGAAGATCCAAACCTTACTTACTCCATAGTCGTATTTAATTAAAAATGAAATGTCCTGTTCCCTAATGCCTTGTGTTTAAAGAAAATGGCTAAAATACACAAAAACTCCAAGGAGCTATTTCCAAGTCTGTGCTTGACGTTTCCAGGCCCCTCGCTCAAAGGCCTCCGTTCCTCTGGCAATTTTGTGGCATTTTCCCAAGAATGTGCAAACCGCTGTGGGGAGAGGATTAGCCAGACAGATGCACAAAGGAGTGGTGGGCTGGGAGACACCTGTGTCTGTACTGATAAGAGGAAGGGTAGGGGGAGAAGCACCGAGGGGGGAGGGAGGAGGGGGAGCAGAGCATGGGGGGCGAGTGCCAGGGGAGGAGCACTGAGAGGGATGTTCGAGCTGAGGGCCCAGCTGAGTGTGGTGGGACCGGAGGAGGGTCAGCCGGAGGGGCTGGACCGGGTTCTACAGGGTCTGGGGTCAGGAGGGAGGATCCCTGCCACCAGGTGTCGGGGAGCAGCTCTGCGGGAGTTCCTCGCGTAGGTGAGTAGCGACCAGACTAGACCAAGGGACAAACAGTTGTGGGGCAGGAAAGGGGGATGTCCTTGGGACACCAGTGCCCAGGTGAAGGGCGGGGGCTCTGGGGAAGAGGGAGCGTGTGCTGGAATGTTGCGTGGAAAGGTGAGTACAGGGGTCACGGGCAGAGAGCGGGAAGGGCCGAGTGGACACTGCACACAGCTCACAGCTCGGGGAAAGGGGTGGCCCAGAGCTGTGTGAGCCTGCGACCTGAGGCCTGGGGGCATGCAGGTCGGGGGACTCAGGGCCGAGGGGCTGCTTGATGGGGAGGAGCGGGCAGGCCCGCTGGAGCCTGGAGAGTGTAAGTGGGCTGCATCGGAACCGTCTGAAGAAACCAGTTCAAGGACTATGTCTGTCTGTCTGTCTGTCTACCCACCTATCAAACCTGTAAAAACTATTGACTTCAGAGATTTTGTCTCAAAAGGAAGGAGGTTTTCTGGCCAAGATAAAAGAAATGAAGTCTGTGTTTGAATGTATAAAATCTCTCTCTGTATAGTTTTAACTCTGGTGAGAGAAGCAACACGTGTAGACATCACTGCCTCCATCGCACGATTCTTTGTGTCCTGTGAAAACGGAAACTCTGCCCCCGTGAAATGAACTTCCCAGGTCCCCATCCCGCCCCCCCCCCCCCGGCACCCAGTGTCTACTTTCTGTCCCTGTAAATCGGACGTTGCTTGGGGACCTCACGGGAGCAGAACTGGATGGCATTTGTTTCACTCCGCGTCAGGCAGCCAAGTTCATGAGCGCTGGAGCAGGTGTCAGAGCTCCTTTCCTCGTCCACGCGGAGCGTTACTCCCCTGTGCGGTCGGGCCGCGGTTTGCGTGTCCGGTTCTCTGTCCACGGACACTTCCACCTTTTGGCTGTTGTCAATGAAGCTGCTGCGAACGTCTCTTCCAGATTTCGATCTTTTCAGTTCATGCCACCAAGGGGGACAGCTGGGCCCCTTTTAGAGGAAATTCCATGCTGTTTCCCCTCGTGGCTGCACCCGTCCGCACTCCCGTGCCGAGGATATTTTCATATCCTTGCCTGAAGAAGAACGGTGTAGTTTGGAGGGAGCCTTCTGGAAAGACTTCCCGGCGTAGGTGGCCCTTGAGCTGACAAAGAAAACAGACACAAACCGGCTCGCAGGCTGCCCCTCAGAGCCTCAGACCCCGGAGGGGCAGGAGAGGATGCGTAACCAGCTCGACCTGCGGAGACTGCCAACTGAGATGGTACCACTTCTTGAGAAGCGCGACTACGGCATCCCACCCGGTGTGCAGAGCCTTGTCACTGGTAAGAAAATTACATTTGTGATTAAAAATACAAACACCCCAAATTGCAATGTCCAGGCCCAGAGGATCACGCTGCAAAATTCTACCAGGCATTTGAAGAATTAGCACCAGTTGGACACAACGTTTTCCAGGAAATAGGAGGGGGGGGCACTTCCCAATTCGTGTATGCGCCAGCACTACCGTAACACCCGAAGTGGACGGAGAGCGTGGAAGGGAAGACAGCGAAGACCAACGGGCCTGTGATTCTGGCACAAAAACACCTGCCAGTGGAATTCAGCAGCACATGCCGAAATGATGCTCCAGGATTAACTGAGGTTTCTTCCACAGATTCAAGGCCGATGTGTTGTGCGTGTGTGTGGTCGTGTGAGTCTGTCTGTGCATGCACGTGTGCATTCAGTGCGATCATTTCTGTCTGGGCACCTGCTGGTGCGTCTCCGCCTGCACACACATGTGTGCATGTATGTCCATGTGAACGCACATCTCGTGTGCACTCATGTTCATGTAGAGAATCAGATTATCATCAATGAATCCTCCAGCTTGTGAGCCTGCCACATGTGCTCTGTGCTCAATGAGCATGCTGTCCTCACAGCACAATCCGCCCGGTATCCTGGAATGACTCTTCCGTCCTGCCCTGGTTGTGCATGCGTACTGAGCTCTCTGGACAGGGCCTGGCTCTGAATGTCGGGCTGAGCATTGCTGGCAGTGGGGCGGGTGTGAGAGGATGTTGGCTGAGTAGAGCTTTCACCGCTTAGGAATTTAGTCAAGGGAGAAACTGCACAGGGTTTTTGAATAAAACCCGAAGTCACATTTTCTGTAACGCCTGGTGCACTGCCCTGGCCATGTTCCTGTTGTGTATCCTCGGTGCATGATGTGCACAAGCACATGGTCGGTGTTTGTGTAAACAGACAAGGAGATGGGGATCTAGAAACAGAGACAACAGCTTGTAGGGCTCAGAGCCCTGTTCGCGGCGAGAGCGCACACGTCGTCAGAAATGCCAACGCTATCCGCAGCTGTGGCGTGAGGAGTCCCGCAGGCTGAGTGGGGGTCATGTCCCCGAAACCTTGCAGTTAAGGGAGTTACCCGGATGACACTATGTTCGATCAATGTCGGTTGGGAATGACCCTGGATAAATTTCAGCTTTTGGCTCCTCTTTTGTCTTGGGGGATATTGTGCTGATTTTCCCTCTGTGAGCAAGACCAAGAGCTAATGACCCTTCAAGTGACTCCTGGAAATGGCGACAGAGGGTCAGTGGCTGACGGACATTGGTCCCAGAAATGCGTGAATTCCTTGAGGTGGGCTGTCCTCCTCCTGCACGAGAAAAAGCAGGGAGCGGGCTTTGCGGAGACCACACTCGTGCGTCCTCTTAGGAGCATCCAGAGTCTGCACTTACAAGGAGTGGACGGTGCCAGCGGCAAGGACAGTTGGCTGTCTCCGGACTTCTCTTCTAATCTCAGTGGCCTTGAAGAGGTGGCGTGGCTGCCTCCCACTGAGCGTTCACTGGACTTCTTGGTAAGGGAGGTGTTCTAGGCCAGGTATGCCATGGTCTTCATTCTGGTGCTTTCGCCAGACACGGTACGCCAGTGGTCTGTATTTGCTGCTGCACTGGTTGGCAGGTTTTTCTGTTATAAGCATCTGCTCTTGTCACACTGATGAAATCTTGAAGTAATAGCCTCTTGAGGTTTGAAGAGGTCCTTTCGAGTCAGCTTGGCAAGTCCTCAAATGTCTCTGAAACGTCTGGCAGTGCCTTTTATCTTGAATGCCCGATTCACGTTCCACTGAAAACACAAAACCACTTAAAGTAGGATGGTTTAGGTTGAAGACCCAGCTTGTAAAGGTCTACCCTTATTGTTTGGAAATTCTCGCCTGTATTCTTGTAGTGCCTTGTATTTTTAAAGGATGATTTTATAAAATCGTACAGGGTGACTATTAGAGTCTTTTCATGCTTTATACCTGACTTGTTTCCTAAGGATTTTCGAGGTGGCTTACGAATAAAGACTTGAGAAGGACTGACTTTCAGAATGGTGGATTTTAGGAACCTACGTGCCCACAAAAGGAACACAAATGATGACACACGATAACGTCGACCATTTTAGTGGAAATTAACCAAAGTCATACAACGAACTTGAAGGCATCCATTCAAGAAAACAACGCTGCGAACTTTCACAGCAAGGCATAAGAGGGAGCAGCCCAGAGCCCAGTGCCCTCATCCCCAGCTCCCGGGGCGGGGGGAAGCGTGGGGGAGCTGCAGCAGTGCAGCCAACAGCGAGGGACGACTGTTCAGGGAGATCCAAGAAGACTGAAGAGTCTAGTAACAGCTTGGACCAGCCCTAATCCCACAACATAGTCTCAGTTTGATTTGACTCAGCATTCTGCCGGGGCGGGCGGGGGGCCCTAGCTCATCACGGTAAACAAGAGCGATCTGCTGGTAACTCTGTAGTGACAAGAGCGATCTGCTGGGAACTCTGTAGCGACACTGGGCTCTAGCTCCAGCTGTGGTGGGAGAGGCCTGGGTGAAGTTGAAAAGGAAGAGCTAGAGAAGGAGATGACTGCGGGAAATTCAGGAAGCTCTGACGTATTCCCAGGCACACCCAGGTGGTACACACTCCCTGGAGGGACGGGGAGGGAGAGGTCTGGCTGGCCCCAAGCCTCTATGGGAACAGAAATGAGAGCTACAGCTGTCCGTGAACTCCCTGAAGGTTCAAGGTGCACTTCTCTGAACAGATCCCTTTGCCAAAGGGTGGGTCAAGGTGCTGACGTACTTCTCGTGGTTGGTGATTGGCGGATCATTAATCCATACTGATCCAGGGGTGACTCTTAGGAAGCCAGGTTTAAAAGTAAAAATAACAATACATAATAAATATATATATTCTATAAATAATAATAATAATAATAATAATAATAATATTAATATTAATAAAATGACAAAAATCTTGTGGAGAACTCAATGTTTGCCCTTTGTAGGGAATCCAGAATCTACAGTGTTAATGCAGGAAAGTGTGGAAAAATAATAATTTAATAATGAAAGGGTCAATTCACCAGGAAGATACAATAAATACATAAGCGCCCAACATCAAAATACCCAAATACCTAGAGCAGACAATGACAGTGTGGTAGGGAGAAGTAACAGTGATGAGGAAGCCACAGGAGGCTCCAGTCCACCACTGCGGCAAAGGATAGGACCTGTAAGCAAACAGAGGACTTGGGCAACATTAGAGACCACGTGAAACACACAACATTCGCCCCGACAGCAGCAGAATGCACAGGTGTCTCAAGTGCACACAGATTTTTTTTTTTTTTGTCCAGGATAGATCACTTGTCAGGTCACTAAACAAGCCTTCACAAATTTAAGAAGGTTGAAGTTGTACTAAATATCTTTTTTTAAAAAAAGATTTTATTTATTTATTTGACACACAGAGAGAGATCACAAGTAGGCAGAGAGGCAGGCAGAGAGAGAGGAGGAAGTGGACTCCTCGCTGAGCAGAGAGCCTGATGTGGGACTTGATCCTTTGTCTGTCTTCTTTGTAAAATGTCTCTAAAAGCCCATGCTGGGCTTTACTTTAAAGTAAAGATTATTTTAAAATCTTTTTTTTTTTTTTAAGAATATATTATCTCTCACAATAGCATCCAAAAGAATAAAATATTTGGGAACAAATTTATCAAAAGAAGTACAAGAAATTACAAAAAAAGGACAACGAAAATTATAAGACATTCCTGGAGGCACGGGTGAGGAAGAGCTCAGATTCTTTTGCCAAAATTCACTCGAAGTGTATCATGGACTTAAAAAGGTAAGGGCTAATGACAGAAACATCTTACAAGAAGACTTGGGAGAAAATCCTCAAGACCTTGATGTCTTGGGTGTGACACCGAGAGCATAGACCGCAGAGGAAAAAAAGCCTGGTAGATCAGTCTTCCCACCAAAGTTCAAAACTCTTGTGCTTCCAAGGAAATCATTAAAAAAATTAAAAAGGTAAGCAGCAGGTTGAGAGAAAAGATATGAATGGCAAAAACTGCTCAAAAGTGATTTTTTTCAGTTGCTTTGAAATACTTCTCTTTCAAGACGTCGTCAAGTCGCTGCATTTGGTGCCGTATTTTGGGAGGGGAGAGGAAGGGAGGGGCGTGAGGTGGCTCACCTGTCGGCTCATTTTCATGGCGCATTTGAGGGTGAACGTGTAGGTATGTGGGCACAGGACAGGCTTTGCCTTTGCGGGTCCCGCACAAATGTTGACGGGGGGACATGGGCATCGAGTGTGTAGACGGCCCTGGCAGGTGACACCCTCTTCCCTGGTTGGTTCTACGCCGCTGTGCTGCAGGGAGGAGCCCCTGTGGGGCCTCTGGCTCCCAAGGAGGTGCCTGTCCCTAGTTGTCCTTCTAGCCTGGGTATTCTCCTCGGTGCAAGGCAGATATCCCGTTCATCTGGGCGTCGTCAAGGCCCGCGGTGGCTGGAGTGGGCGGGTGCTGGGGGCCGTGGCGGGGCATCTCTGCTCAGAAGGGGTGCTGGAGTGTCCCTGGGGCGGGAGGGCAGCTGATGCGATGTGCCCAGGGAGAGCCGAAGGAGCCAGGCTTTGAAATTGGGCAGACCCACTTCCCTCTCCGATGAGCTGTATCCCAATTACACACTTTGGGGCCATATCTGAGCCCATGTGTTCGTGCCCACAGGACCGGGGTGTTTCTTGGGGCCCCTCCACAGATGGTAACTGTTATTGCCGTAAGAACATGTGTGTGGCCCTAGTAAGTGAGATAAGAAACGGCAGGTAGTTCCTACAATGTATTAGATGTCTGAAAATGTCATCTGTTGTTAATAATTACTTGGTTACATCAGTGTCCAAGAGGGAAGCTGGGGTGTGACCATGTTCCGTTTGACCCCCTGGTCACTGGAGGCACTTCCAGTCGCCACTGGAGGTCTTCTTCTGAAGCTGTATTCAATTCAATCACTGTCACTTAGCGGCAGAAGCAGCCCAGACGTGCACCTGCACAATGACACAGACGTTACAGAAAATTGTGCTGTGTTTTTTTTTTCTTTCTTAGGCCCCTTTGTTCCTCACACGATCATCTTGAGTTCTGCCACTCCTTACATTTGCAGATGCAAATTCCTTCCCTGTACATCCGCGGCCATGGTGAATTCGGAGGTGGTCTGAGCGGGTTCTGCTGTGCCTTGTTAACTGGCTGCACACAAACTGTTTCTGGAGGACAGACAGACTTGCCCAGGCCTTGGGTGAGGAGGGCACCTTTGGGGCGCACTCCAGTGCGGTCCTCTCTGGGCTGGGGGTGGTGCACGTGGAGACCCATGGCCACAGCATGGGTGTGTGGGACCCGGTGGCCTCGTCACCCAGTGCGGCAGGAAACAGCTTCTGGAGCCCATCCAGGGCGGCTTCCAGTTTCACAGGGAGTGGTGGTGGCCGTGGTTGGGGGCCGACAGAGAGACAGACAGACAGATGCAGGGAGGGAGTCTCCTGACTTCAACACCTACCCACCTAGTCCTGGCCACGGGGAGCAGAAGTGCACAACTCTGCTGGCCTTTGGGGTGAGGCAGCTTCCCTGAAGAGGGGTCAGTGGTGGGGGCCTGGCCACTAGGAGCTGCCCTGTAGGTCCGGCCGGAGGGTCGTTTGAACGACCAGGGACACAGAGGCCAGGCTTGGCCCTTGTGGACCGACCACCTTGCTCCTGCCTGTTCTCTGTGTTCTGCTTCCCTGACTTCTAGGAAGGACTCTGCTGTCCGCCCTTTCCCTCCTTCTTTCTGTAGCTCCCTGTCTCTGTCTGTCTTTCCATCTCACTGCCACTCTGTGTGTGTCTGTCTGGATGTATCACCTGTCTGTATGTCCATCCATCCATCCGTCCATCCGTCCATCCAACCGTCTGTCCATCTATGCATCCATCCATGTGTCTATCAATCTAGGAGTGGCTCCCCCAGTCACAGGGGTGCTGAGTCCTGGCTGCAGGGCAGGGGTAGCTGGAGATGCAGGGAGGAGCCGACGTTGTATGTGGAGTTGGAACTCAGCCTGGAGCCAGAATCCCCTCCTCCCCAGGGGGGCATCAGTCTTTTTCTCTTAAGACCTTCAACTGATTGGATGAGGCCCACCCACGTGATGGAAGGTGATTTGCTGAGTGCGCGCACACACACACACGTCTTCCATCCCTCTGGCTTCTGTGTTTTCAGTTGGCTCCAGATCAAGATGGCAGAAAAGGTGTGACTATTGTCCGCAACACCGGGGGGGGTGTGTTGCAGTACAGTCAGCAGCACAGGTGACTGTGTGACTCACGATCCCACGTCCCGCTACAGCAGTGGTAGACAACCTACCTGGGTTACTGTCATCATTAAATCCCTCACAGCTGCAGTGCTGGTTGTTGGCGCGGGCGCGAATGAGGAAGCTTGCGGGTCACAGCAGCCCGGCCGCCCTGCCGCTGGGGTCGTTAAGCTCAGGGCTTAACCCCTAGGAGGGAGCTGGGGGCTGCTCTCAGGCTCCTGACCATAGCGGAGGTGGGGCAGCGCTGGCCTCCTGGTCCGCAGGTTGGTGACCAGGGAGAGGGTGGGCAGCCTGTGGGGGACCCCGTCTTTGCTGACCTGCTGTCCTCCTCCAGGGTGAGGGCCCTCTTGAGCCATCGAGCTGGGACCTACTGCCAGTGAGCTGTTTGCTCCTCGGGCCCGAGGGAGTGGGGCTGCGTGGGCTTGGCGGATCGTTCTGGTGGACCTGACAGTGAAGGAGCCCGCCGCGGGCGCTAACCCTAGCATCTCTCCGAGCAGTGGCTCACTCACGTGTCCAGGGGCGACGTGCGAAGTTTCTACAGAGCCAGTTTGCGCTCAGTGGTTTTGGTGAAGGTCACGGGGTCACTCTTTACCGATGAAAACAGTCACAACGTGGACTTGTACTGGAGGAGCCAAGATCACTGTGTTATCAGCCAGGCCCCCAGGGTGTGCCCCGGACACCGACGGACACAACGGCCTCTCTGGCCCAGGGCACGGTGCCGGGTGACGGGGAGCTCATGGTCGCATTCCCGAAAGCTCTTCTCAAGTTCTTTCCCAGATGCCTGGTTAGTGCCCACAAGCTGCTTTGGGCGGAGAGATGTGGAGGCGAGCAGTAAGCAGCGGACGGGGACGGGCTCCCGGACGTCCAGCCACAGACCCACGGCTGGGTCCCAGGGAGGACCCATGGATGGGCTACCGTGGACAGAACCCAAGCCGGCTGCGGAGAGAGAACCTGGTGTGTGATCTGGACACAGAGGTGCAGGGAGGGACGTCTGGGAAGACGACACCTGCAGGGAGGCCCGGGGTCAGGAGGGCTGTGTGGGGTCGCGATGGCTTCTAGCTGTTAGGATGACCACTCAGCCCGTGGGGAGGAGTGGCTGTCAATGGGTGTGAAGTGGTGCAGGGACCCGGGGCCCTGCATCCCCCAGATCCTGGGGCTCTACTCTCTGGGCTGGGGGGCAGGGGACACAGCCAGGAGCCGTGACATCTGCGGCTTTCTCAGGAGTGGGGCGCCCTGACTCTTGGAGACTCTCAGGGTGACCCCGCGTCTCGGGGCTCCCTTCCACGCACCACGCCTTTAACTCAAACCCACACGCATCTCCAGCATTAACGAGATCACTGAATCGTTCATACGGCTCAGTTTTGTCTCTCTTCTGCAGTATTATTTCACCTGTGCAAGTTACAATTCAGGAGAGCCTTGATGCGTGCTTATTGAACTTTATCCATTGAATATCGTGTGTGGGGAATTTCAGAGAGATTTTCAAAAATTGCCCATGTTTTATCATCCAGAAGTAGTGCTTCTCGCTTGCTGTGTTCCCTGAAGCTTTTGTGGGCCCTATTCTGTGCATGACGTTTGTTTGTGAAAGGCTGGAGGTTAGTAGGAAATGATAAACGGGGTGTGTTACCCTGTGGACTTGTGTTCTGTGTGCACTTGGAGTCCAAATTCAATCAAATTCAACCAAATGCAACCCAATGCATGGAATGCTGGGTAAACTTAACAGGAGCCAGCACTGTTTTTTTTTTTTTTTTTAAAGTTATTTATTTATGGGGGGGGGCGGGAAGGGGAGAGAGAACCTCAAGCAGGCTCCCCGCTGAGCACAGAGCTGGTGCGGGGCTCGATCCCAGGACCCTGGGATCACGACTGGAGCCGAAGGCAGATGCTTCACCGACGGAGTCCCCAGATGCCCAGGTGTTCCATCATCTTAAAAACTCTTTCCAGCTGGGGATAGACTGACCCTCGGGGCTTAGCCAGTTCCTGGAGGAAGGGTCCAGGGGAAGCCTTTGATATGCAAACCGGTCAGCCCAGAGCCAGACTCTTCTGGACCAAGGAGGCAAGACCTCTGCCTTCATCATCCCAGGCCAGGTACCAGGCAGCTAAGGGACACCCTTGTCATTTAGAACCTGCTAGAATTATTCCATGTAGCCAGTTTTAGGCTGTTACCCTGCCCTGCCCACCTTTCCCACGGAAACCCCAATAGAGACTCTGGCCAGGGCTCTCCCCTCCTCCAGCTTCTGCCACGTGACCACCCAGGTGCCTCCCCGTGGCCCGGTGTGGTGTGCAGTGTCTCATGTCTGCAGGACCCAAGAGCACAATAACCCATTTCCTGAGCTTCTCTGTGTATCCTCTTGTGATGCCCCTGACTGATCATTTCTTGAAAGAACACAGACAACCTTTGATAACACACATGTCTTCCCTCTGTCCACGACGAAGGCATAGAAGGCGAATCATGACCCACTGATTGCCTTTGTGCCTGGCCTGCAGTCTCTCGAAACCGCCTCCTGTAACAAGGAGCAGGGAGTCCAGGGAGAGCTGGACCAGTGTGGGATGAGCCGGGGACATCCCAACTAGCAGAAAGCTGTGGGACCACTGACAGCTGGCAGAGGCGGGACAAGGGGTTCAATGAAAAATTTCTTTTAATGGAAATTTCCAGCCAATCCGCGATATAGGATACACTAGGATAATGTCATCAGCCAGCTTCCATGTCTCCGAGAGGTCCCCTGGTGTGACTGGCCCTGGATTTGGCCATCAGGAGGGTTCCAGGTATGCGGATCTCCCTCAGACCAATGCTCCTGTTTCCCTGGTGATGTTGGGTTCATACCTCGTGTGTAACCTTCAACCCACTACCTCGTGGCACTGTGTTCTGAACACTTGGCTACAAGCATCCTGGCCCCAACATCCCAGACCCAGCATCCTGGCCCCAGCATTGTGGACCAGCATCTCAACCCCAGCATCCTGGCCCCAGCGTCTCAGACACAACATCCTGGCCCAGCATTCCAGCCCCAGCATCCTGGACCCGGCATCCTGGACCCCGCATCCTGGACCCCGCATGGTGGATCTCTGTCCCTACTTCCTTATTCCAGCATCCCTGTCCCAGCATCCAAGCCCCACAGCCTTGTCTCAGCATCCTGGCCCCAGCACCCTAGAGTGAACATTCTAGAACAGAATCCCGGACGCAGCTTCCCTGTCCAGGCTCCCTGTCCCAGCACGGACACCCTAGCCTCCCAGAGGCAGCGTCCTGGAGCCCGCAGCCTGGAAGCGGGGCCTGCGTCGTGGCCTGGCCTCTGCTGCCCCCTGCTGGTGGCCCAGCGCCGGCGACACGGAGCTCCTTTCTCAGGGTTGGCAGGGTATGCTGGGCGGGCCCACGGCGCTCACACCTCCAGGTGCAGTGACAAACGGGCTGCTTTCTTTAACCCTGGAGAAAAGAAAAGGGACTTGCCGTTTCGAGGGAACCGGACTTCTGTCCTGGGTCTCCTGAAGTTTGTTTTCACGGGCACGTCTTGCTGAAACTGGGCTATGGTGACTGGAGTGGGAGGGGCCTCAGTGACCGATGGGCCCCGCGCCCCACGCCCACCACTTGCCTCGCAGACTAGAGGGCGAGGTGGGATGGGGGGGAAGGCGTGGCAGGATCCGGCTGGCCAGGTGGGGACCTGCCTTCCTGACTTTTAGCCCAGGGTCCCCCAGTGCCCTACGTGTCCTCAGAAAGCCTGGGAGGGTCTGATTCTGTCGCTGGGAGGCCTGGGGAAGGCCCAGCCAGGGAAAGCCTGGGTCTGCGTGGCTCTGGGCCTCTGTGGCCCGTGAGCATGGCCACGTCCCTGAGTTTGATTTGTTGTTTCACTGGTTTGGGTCACTGTGCCAGGCCCGGAAGTCCTCACTCCACATGGGGAAAGGGACTGTATCTGGCTTGCTGTGGGCTTGATGTGGTCCTCGGGGCCAAGGGCGTGGATTAAAATGCAGATGCCCCAGCATGGCAAGACTCAAAATTATTAATAATGAGTAGTAGAAACTTTTATTTATTTTTTAAAAAAAGATTTTATTTATTTGACAGAGAGAGACACACACACAAAGAGAGGGAACATAAGCAGGGAGAGTGGGAGAGGGAGAAGCAGGCTTCCCGCTGAGCAGGGAGCCCGATGCCGGGCTCGATCCCAGGATCCTGGGAACATGACCTGAGCTGAAGGCAGAGGCTTTACCCACTGAGCCTCCCAGGTGCCCCGCCCCTTATTTTTAAAAAAGATTTTATTTATTTATTTGAGAGTGAGAGAGCACAAGCAGCGGGAGTGGCAGAGGGAGAAGCAGACTCCTCGCCGAGTTGGGACCCCTATGTGGGGCTCGATCTCAAGACCCCAGGATCATGCCTGAGCTGAAGGCAGACACTGAACTGACTGAACCATCCAGGTACCCCAGTAGTAGAAACTTCTAAGTGGATTTCATCGATAATGATGTGCTAACTGTCTGAGAACCGGAGGGTTCTCTGGTAATGACCGCTGTTCTGGGAACACCTGCTCCCACGTCCCGGGCAGAGCAGGCTAGGTTGGCCGCTGGGGGCCGGAGTCTCCTCACTTGGGTGGGCAGCACCGGGAGAGGCCCAGGCCCGGAGGGAGGACCTGGCGTCCGGGTGCGGGGTTGGCAGGAGAGTCTGCTGCTGGGGGCTGTGACGGGACAGAGACCCTGACTGCGGCGGTAACTCAGGGAGATGGGCGGACCCTCCATGAGCCACGACCTGGGGACCCCAATGCTCCAGCTCAGAACAGAGTTGCCGTGAATTCCTGCCTTCCCAGAGGGGACAGATGCCTGGGCCGGGGAGGGGTGGTCAAGGGCCGGCTTTGCTTGGCCAGCCGGTCACAGAAGGTCCCTCCGGGAAGCAAATGCCTGTGTCCAGCGGGAGGGAATGGGAAGCGGCAGGTGTCCTGCCCGGGGACAGAAGGGAGCCCAGGACAGAGCGTGGATGGGCCAGCCCGAGCACCCCAGGTCAGAGCCAGAAGCCGGGAACTTTCGCGCATTCAAGGTCTAGAATGATTTTCATTTTCATGTATGAGCGTGCTTACGTGCATCCTCTCACTCAAGTGGGCGCAGGTGGTCTACAGACATTTTGGAGATAATCGTTCCTTCTTTCTTCTTTGTCCACCTTTGCTCCCTCCTCTCACCCTGTTTCCCGAGTTTTCCCACTCGGCACGAAGCCCCTGACTCCATGCAGCCTGCTCCACGGGCCAGTAGTTCTTTTTCATTTTTTCTTTCTTCCTCTTCCTCCTCCTCCTCTTCCTCCTCCTCCTTCTTCTTCTTTAACAGACTTTATATTTTCAGAGCCGTTTAATATCCCCAGCAAATCTGAGAGGAAGGCGTGGAGATGTCCCACCGACTCCCTGCTCCCGTGCCATCTCCCCGCTATCAACGTCCCCCGCCAGAGGGTACACTTGCCACAGTTGGTGAACCCGCCCCAACACGCCCTCGTCGCCATCGGCACCTGCGTCCACAGGTCCCACGGGCTCGCTCTTGCTTCCGACAGTCGTGCAAGGACCGTCACAACGGCCCATGCAGTGTTCCCAGTACCCTACAAACCACTGTGCCTCGCCCAGCCATCCGTTTCCCCGGCTCCCTAGCCCCCGGCTGCCACCGATCTCACTGCCGTCCCTGTGGTACCTTTCTGAGAACGTCACAGGCTTGGGATCCTGCAGGATGCCGCCTTCCCATCGGCTGCCGCTTGGAGATGGGATTTCCACTTCCTTCGTGCTTTCTCCCGGCGTGCCAGCTCCCTGTGTTTATAGCCGAATAATAGTCCCTTGTCGCGAGGGTCCCCGGCTTCTGTGTGCACCCCCCGCGGAAGGGCGTCTTGGTTGCTCCCACAGTGTGACAATGATGTTCTGGACGCTGGGTGCAGGTTTCCGTGTGGACAGAAGTTGTCCGCTCCTTTGCGTAAATGCCGAGGAGTGCGACTGCGGGGTCAGGGGTAATTGTGTCGTCGTGTCATTATCGCTTTAACTTGCGTCCCCCCAAGAGCACGTGAGTGGGAGAGTCTCTTCTCGCGCTTGCTTGTCACCTGTGTACCTTTTCCGGTGGGGTGTCTGTTAAGGTCTTTGGCCCATTTTTTAATCAGTTTATTTGTTTTCTTACTGCTGAGTCTTGAGAATTCTTCGCATAGTCTGGAGACTGGGCCTTTGTGAGACAAGTTGTTCCCAGATGGTTTCTCCCTGTCAACTGCTTGTCTCTTTGTTCTCTCCAGTGTCTTTTGCGGCGCAAAATTAAGGGAAAAAATCACGATGGAGCATTTAATTCATTTATGCTGAATGCCTGGAGGACGCGGGAGTGCGAGTGCACCGAGCCCCACGCGTGGTGGAAATACCTAAGCCGCTCTCATACCAGTGGCTGGGGAGTGTTTCTACTCTAAGTCGTTCCTGTGAGTCACTTACTTGTCCTCTCAACGTTCTCACAGTCCTTCACACTTCGGCTAATAATTTATGATCTGAACAGCGAAGGCTGGTTGTTTCATGTTTACGTGGAGGAGACGTAAGTGGACACTGGATGGTGTCGCTTCTTCCTAAGAGATTCATGGAGGTTTTACTAAAAACCAAAGCAAAATAACCTAAGTGTAGAAACCATTTTCGTTTTCTCTTTTTTAAAAAATACTTGCCCTCTTGGTTGTTCTGTGTTAGAAAAACAGGACATGCCTCCTTTCTTGTTTTAGTCTTGAATTTTATTTACAGTTACCCTAGAAACTCCTTATCCACTAGAAAGCAGTTTCATAAAATCAGTCCTTCGTTGGTCTCCAAGCACACTCTCGCCCTCTCTCTGCAGCTGCGGCTACGCCAAAATAGAGAGCTGGCGCGCAGCCAAGGGAACCCCCAACCAGACTAGGAGGCCACGTACAGCCCAGGAGGAGGGTTTAGTTTTAATGATGTCCGGACGATCGATTCCTTCTTCATGGTACCTTTTGTGTCATCTCTGAAAAGTCATCCCTGGCCCCAGCGGACGGGGTTTCTGCTGTATTTTCCAGAGGCTTGTGGTTTGTGTCCCGCACGGGCAAGTGTGTGGTCTGCCCCGGGTCCAGGTTCAGGAGGCACGTGAGGCCCGTGTTACGGTTTCCGGTTTGCACGTGGGCGCCCAGTGGTCCCAGCGCCCGCTGTGGAAGACGTGAGCTCCTCTCCATTGTGTTGTCTTTGCTCCTCTGTCAAGGATCAGACGTCATTCACGTGGGTCTCTTTCGGGCCCCCATTCTGTTCCATTGATCTGTCTCTGCTTTGCCTAATACATACGGTATCGATCCCTGCAGCTTCTTCCGAATCTTGAGGTCTGGCAGCGTCCGTCCCGTCCCTGGTCCAGCAGGGTCTTGACCCATGCCGACAGCTGGAGGCCCTGCTCTTAGTTCTTCTTCCTCTATTTCTTTAAATGACACACACTGGGCGGGGGGGGGGGGGAGGGGGCGGGTGGCGGAGCTCAGTCCATTAAGTGTCTGCCTTCAGCTTGGTTGATGATCCCAGGGTCCTGGGATAGAACCCCACGTCAGGATCCTTGCTCAGTGGGGGGTCCGTTTCTCCCCCTCCCTCTGCTCCTCCCCATCCCCCTGTGCTCTCTCTCATGTAAACAAAGTCTTAAAAAAGATAAATGACATATATTGTATGTCCTCAATGTGGTACGTACATGATACAAAAGGGCAAAACTTCAGACTTTCAATCGAAACTATGATTACTGTTTAATCCCTGCCCCCACCGCCGAACTCTTATTCTCTAAACGCAACGGCTCCCAACCCCGTGCGGTACTTGTCTGTTGCTTACGCCCTTGTATCTAAAGAACACACTTTCGCTGTCATTTGTTGGTTTCCAGGCTTAACGCTGTCCACCATTCCCGCATGGAAGGGACAGACTTGGACCTTCCTTGAATGCCTCCCCCCCTACCCCCACACTCATGCCTCTTCTGTCCCCGTGGTGCTGGTATGTTTCTGTCACGAAATTCAGATCCATCCCGGCATGATGTTTTCTAACAGGTAAGCACAGTGTGCAGCTCCAGAACATGAAATGCTACAACCCCATTTCCCATCTGGCACGTGTTTCGTTTCTGGAGATGATTGGTCTGGAAGCAGGGTGGTGCAGTAGCCCAAGTAATTCATGTGTGATGTTGGCTCAGCAGTCTGGCCATTGGTGGTGAGCAAACACATTACCATCTGGAAAGCAGACTGTGTGAGTCAGGGTTCTGAGAGAAAGAACCAACGGGGTGGAGGACCGTGGCTGTAAATAGATCTCCTTTGAGGAGTTGGGTCACAGGACTGTGGACTTGGTGACTCCAAGATCTGCTGGGGAAGGCCGGCAGCTGGAGACCCAGGAAGGTGAGAATTCCCTCCTGCTCAGGGGAGCTGGGTTTTGGGCTATGCAGGCCTTCACCTGATTGGACGAGGCCCACCCACATCATGGAGGGTGACCTGCTTTCCTCAAAGTTAACTGACTTAAATGTTGATCTCATCCAAAACCACCTCATGGAAATATCCAGAAAAGTGTTTGACCAGCTATCTGAGCACCATGCCCCAGCCAACTTGAAACACAAAATCAACCATCACACTATCAGTAATTCATCCTGACTGGAGAAACTCTTCTCAATGCACTCAACACACAGCAGCTGTTGTGGCAAACACTGCTGGTCTGTAGGCATCTCTCCTGCTTAGCCCACAGACGAGCCCCTCTATGTGTCTCAGGATGCCGCCTGGGGACTTCTTTCTTCCAGTACGCCAGGAACTTCCTCACCCCCTCCTGTCTGCTCTCTGACTGATGGGACTGCTATCTTTCTCTTTCTTGGTTTGCCCCTTAGTTTTGGTGGTTTGCTGAGACATATTTTGAAAATATTGTCTTCCCGTCTGTGGCTTGTCTTTTTGCTCTTTATAAGAGCAGAAGTTGCAAATTTTCATGAAGATTAATTTATCATTTTTTTCTGAATTTATGGATCATACTTATGTTGTATCTGAGAAATCTGTAAAAAGGCTGTTCTTGGGGGTGTCTGGGTGGCTTGGTTTGATCTCGGCTCAGGTCTTGTTCTTGCAGTTGTGAGTACAAGCCCTACACTGGGCTCCATGCTGGCTGTGGGATCTACTTAAAATGAATTAAAAAAAAAATTCTTGTGTTTTCTCATGGGAGTGTGATAATTTTAGGCTTTACATTTAGGGCTGTGGTTAACTTTATTTTTGTATATGGTGCAATCTATGAACTGGAAATTGGCTTTTCTTCCACCCTTTCCTCCCCCACTTTTTTGGTATTTATCCATTGTCTATTGTATATTATATATGATTTACGTGTACTATATATGATCTATGTATATTATATAAATTATCTACTTCCAGCTGTTTTTCTTGGGCCAGTCTTTGGCCAGATTGACCATAAAAAGCTCCCTCATTTCTTTTTCCTGTCTTATTGCACTGGCTAGAACCTCCTACAAACGTTGCTCAGAACCGTGGGGGGAGCCCACGTCTTGTCCCTCATCTCAGAGGAAAGCATCTGCTGCTTTCCATCAGGGCGAGATTCACTGTAAGGTTTTTTTACACATCCAAAATCAGGTTGAAATGTTCCCTTCTATTTTAATCTGCGGGGAATGTTTGATTAGGAACAGATCCTGCTTTTTCTGCACGCATTGGGGTGACCATGTGGATTTTTCTTTCTGCCTGCTGATATGGTGAATTATACTCTTTGATATTCTAATTTAAAAAAACCCAATTGTTGAGATTTATCTTTGTATATATTGTTTTTACAATTTGTTAACATTCTATTGAGAATGTTTACACCCATGTGGATGAAAGATATTACACATTATTATATTTTATTTTGGGGGAATGTCTTCGGTTTTGGTAGTGAGCACTTCTGACCACTCATGGGCATGCTTTCCTCCACTTCTCTGGCATACTTTTTCTAGAACTGGCTTGATTTATTTCTTAAATATTGGGTAGAATTTCCCAGTGGAGCTACCTGGGTCTGGAGTTTTATCTGTGACTTGGTTTTTACTACAAATTGAATTTCTTCAACAGACCCAAGTTTTCTTTTTTCTTTTTGAAGATTTACTTGTTTATTTATTTGAGAGAGACACACACACAGCGAGAGAGGGAGCACGAGCAGGGGGAGTGGGAGAGGGAGAAGCAGGCTTCCCGCCAAGCAGGGAGCCCGATGCGGGGCTCGATCCCAGGACCCTCATGACCTGAGCTGAAGGCAGACACTTAACACCTGAGCCCCCCAGGCGCCCCTGGATTTTTTCTTGACTGAGCTTTGGTAGTTTGTCATCCAGGGAACTTGTCCACTTTGTCTTTGCTGTCAGAATTATTGCCACGTGTCTGTCCACAGAAGCCCCTATTATCCTCTTGATATCTGTTTACCTGAAGTGATACCCACTTCTCACTATGTCAGTGACTTTTTTTTCTCTTTCTTTTTTTGGTCAATCTGCCAAAGACTTCTTCATTATATCGATTTTCTGAAAGAACCAGCTGTTTCATTGATTTTCTCTGTTGTTTTGCTTTCTTTTTCATGGATTTCCGTTCTGATCTGTATGAATTTTTTCCTTTCTGTACTTATTTATGTACTTTTTAAAGGTTGTATCTATTTATTTGAGAGAGAGAAAGCTTGAGCGGGGGGAGGGGCAGAGGGAGATGGAAAAGCAGACTCCCCGCTGGGCAGGGAGCCTGAATGTGGGACTCCATCCCAGAACCCTGAGCTCATGACCTGAACCAAAGGCAGACGCCTAACTGAGCCACCCAAGTGCCCTCATACATTAGTTTTATTTATTCTCCTCCCACATTCCCCCTCCCCCAACCCCCACCAGTTTCTTACGATGGAAGTTGGAATTGATTTGAAACAAGTCTTCTCTAAGGTAGGTGTTCAGTGCTACGCGTTTCCCTCCAGATGCTGCTCCATGAGCGGCCTACAGGTATCGATACAGTGCGTCTCATATTCATTCAGCTGTGTCATCGGGGGACTCACTGGGGAGGGCTGGTCTGGATGTGTCATGGGTAGAATGGTCTTAGGAAGCTTGTTCTGGACAGTCATTGGAGGAAGGCTGGTCTGGATTTTTTTTTTTTAAAGATTTTATTTATTTATTTGACAGATCACAAGTAGGCAGAGAGGCAGGCAGAGAGAGAGGAGGAAGCAGGTTCTCTGCGGAGCAAGAGCCTGATGCGGGGCTGGATCCCAGGACCCTGAGATCATGACCTGAGCCGAAGACAGAGGCTTTAACCCTCTGAGCCACCCAGGTGCCCCTGGATGGTTCTAAAGGGACTTCGAGAAGGCTGGCTCTGAGTGGCTGTCTGGGACAGTGCCATGGTCTGGTGCAGGGACAGTCACAGGTGCTTTAGGGCAGCCTGTCCCTCTCAGACTCTGTCTTCTCCAACTCCCACCTCCCAGTGTGGGCTTCTCTAACTCCCCAGGCCAATATGGAACCCTTGCATTCGTTTCCCTTGCACGAGGCAGTTGTCCCTCTAGTGTTTTCTATTGTTTAATTATGTCTAGTGCTTCTTCATTGTGGTCTTTCTATGGATTCTAAAGCTTCTCGAGGGTCCCCAGCATTCTGTGTGACTCACAGTAGCTACTCAAGGTTTGCTGAATCAGTGAAAGAAGGAACACGTTCAAGTCCTCAAGTCATCATTTCATCCATGACTTCAAGTCCTAGGAGCCCAAGTCTCTGGCCGTTTAGGAATTCTGTTCCTGGAGGGTTTGGAGGAGTTTACACTGCGGGCTTTCTGGGAGATGCGTCTGGAAGGAGGGACCAGGGGTCGAGGGGTTCGATGGCCGTTCACACACCATGAGGGTCCTGCCGCCACCGGCTCCATCTTCCTGGCCCCCCATCCACGAAGGGCTGCCTCTACCCACACCATGAAAACGGAGCATTTGGTTGTGGGGGTGGGAGCAGGATTAGACACTAATTATAGTGCTCTCTGGGGGAGCCTGGAGCACTGGAGTCATGGTTACGATTCTGGTCTATGTGGGATTTACTTGAGTTCTTTTTTTTTTATATATTTCTACACTTGGCGTGACAATAGATTTACATAATGAACCATTTATCAAGGGTTTCAAGTCCTAGCTTTTACAGGCTTCCATCTTTTCTTGAAAGAAGACAGATTTTTGGTGTTTTTCGAATTTCACAACAATGTGGGCTGGTCTACACGGACAGTCGGTTATGCTGTGAGGACGGGAGCTCATTCACGCAGCACGCAGCACATCCGGAAGGAGCTGACGGCGTTGGAATCCCTTAACAGTCTCAATTGTCACGCTGTTCATTTGTCTGAGAACTGACATTTTGGTACAAAATGGTACAAAATTTGGTACCATAGATGCAGAGGTACAACAGATGTTGCACAACAGATGTTGGTACATTATGGTACAACAGATGCAGAGGGAGAAACAAGGTGAAGGGTGTGAGTTTGAACCCCAGTTCTGCTGTGTGAAAATAACATGAGCGAGGCCTGCCGCCTGGACAGGGTGGCACACATCTGCTTCTCCCAGCTCCTCCCTTCGCTGGAGGTGAACAAGGGGTGGCCAGGGGGAGTTCTGCAAGGCGGAAGGAGAAAGGTAGGCTAGTTCGGGACCTGAGGACTGAACCGCAGCTGAGTGCTGGAGGTCTTAGGCTTCCGAACCAGCCGGGAAGGTGGCCCTGACCCTGAGCCTGGCAACAGGAGATGAGGGCGTCTTTCCATCAAAGCGGAGGTGAGGGACACCTGCAGGAGGGACCAACTGGGGACCCACTCAGTGACAGGTGGTCAGTGGACTCAAGACTCCCTCCCCACTGCGAGACACGGGGCAGCTGGGCGGCTCCGGCTGGGAGCCCCGTCACGGGTCACGGTGGCAGGGGAGGCATCTTCATCGTGGAGGGGCAGAGGCCCCTTCCTCGGCTCAGGGACACCGGGGGAGGGCATCTTACCCTGTATCCATACTACAGGGTGTGGTCAGCCTACATGAGCCTTACAGCCCCACTGTGATCAAGACAGCGGAGACTGGGGGTGACAGGCACAGATCGAGGAACTAAATAGAGAATCTGGGGTGCCCGGGGGGGGGGCTCAGTCAGTGGAGCGACTGCCAGCGGCTCAGGTCATGGTCCCGGAGTCCCGGAATCGAGTCCCGCATCTGGATCTGGGCTCCATGGGGTGTCTGCTTCTACCTCTGACCTTCTCCCCCTCATGCTTTCTCTCATTCTCTTTCTCTCTCAGATAAATAAATAAAATCTTTAAAAAAAATAGAGAATCTTGAAATAAAGCTCTAAGGATGAGCCCCATGGACTTTTTTTTTTTTTAAGATATTATTTATTTATTTGACAGACAGAGATCACAAGGAGGCAGAGAGGCAGGCAGAGAGAGAAGGGGACGCAGGCTCCCCACTGAGCGGAGAGCCTGATGCGGGGCTTGATCCCAGGACATTGGGATCATGACCTGAGCCGAAGGCAGAGGTTTTAACCCACTGAGCCACCCAGGGCATCCCAACCCCACAGACTTTTAACAAATGTGCAAAAGCATTTGAGAGGAGGGAGGGAGGGCTCAGCCATGAGCAGAGCTGGAGCCCTGGACACCCATGGGCACCCACGGACACCCACGGGCACCCACGGGCACCCACGGGCAAACCTTCACCTCCACCCACACCTTGAAACGAGCTCTGCTAGCTCCTGGACTTCAGTGTAAAGTGTCAAACAACAGCTTTTGGGGAAAGAGGGAAACTCTTCAGGATCTTAGGCTTGACACCAAAGCACGCTCCATGAAAGGAAGATGGAGAAATTGGACGTCGGCAGAATCCAAGACTTGTGCTCTGTGAAGGGCCACGGGGAGAGGATAAGAAGATGACAGCCTGGGAGAGAAAATCTGCAAACCATATGTTCCCAAGAGAACTAGTTTCTAGAATAGATAAAAATCTTTCAAGTCAGGAGCAAGGAGAAATCCAATCACAAAATGGCAGAAAATGCAGTCAGGTTGCTGCCAGGAGCGTGGGGAGGGCATGGAAACTCGGGGGTCACGTTCAACCTCGCAGACATCAGGGAAGGGCTAATTAAAACCGCGGTGAGACAGCACCCCGCACCCATCAGGACCGTGTCAAGAAGGGCGGCGACAGCCCCGTTGGTTGCGTGGTGTCCCCGATGCTCGCGGAGGTGGCCACGGCTGACGGGTGGGAGGCAGGTGGAATGCACCCGGAGCAGAACCCACTTAGGAGGCTTGTGCTGGGTGGCCGCGTGACCAGTGGCTCGTAGCCCCCACCTGCTGGAATCTCTGCCCCCGTGGAGGCAGAGCTGGGATCTGAGGACCGGAGCCCGTGAGTGGCCTCCGCCAGCCCTGCTCGGTTGGCGCCTGGGTCCGCGGCCGCTGGGTCCTCTCTGACCTCCTCCGGCAACCACGCAGTGTCGGTGGGAGACCCTGGATCCCTCCTCCACGGCTGGCGGGGGAGTAAGATGGCCCAGCCGCTCTGGAAAAGAGTCCACCGGTTTCTTCGAAACTACATGGGCAGCCACCGTATGACCCCAAAATGGCAGCTCTGCGCATGTGTCCCAGAGCAACGGAACTCTTTTACCTGAAAACTTGCCCATGGATAGTCAGAGCAGTTGTACTGCTAACAGCCCCGACCTGGAAATGGCCCAGATGTCCTTCAGCGCGGGAGGGGTGCATCCTGGCCACCGGCTGCGGTCAGCCATGAAGGCCCGTGAGTTACTGATACACACGGTGCCTTGGCAAAGTTCCAAAGAACCGTGTTCCGTCACAGGTTAGGTCCTGTCCGATGCCGTCTGTTCCACTGACGGCGCATTCTTGAAATGACAAAATCTTAGAAATGGAGAGCAGATTGTTGGTTGCCAACGGCTAGGGACGAGGGGATGGTGCTGGGTCGGAGGTGTCCGCCGCTGGAAGGGGGCAGGAGGAACCCTGCGGCTATGGGTGTTCTGTGCCTTGACCGTGGCGGCCAGTACCCAAGCCCACATGGGTGACAGAATTTTGCGCGATTGGTCATGCACACAGGAATGCAAGTGACCCTTCTGCACACGTGCGCTGGACCGTCTCGCTGTCGGCATCCTGGTGGCGGGCTTGCAAGGAAATTCGTTCCCGGGAAAAGGTCTCAGGGGCTGGCCCCGCCTGCCGCAGGCTCTCTCAGTTCTTCCTCCTGGGCACGCCGGCCTTCAAGATTTCCCTGGCAAGAGACACCGA
Organism: Mustela nivalis; assembly: GCF_964662115.1. NCBI lineage: Eukaryota > Metazoa > Chordata > Mammalia > Carnivora > Mustelidae > Mustela > Mustela nivalis. The sequence continues at coordinate 90,925,119 of NC_139031.1, forward strand.
GCCCTCGGTTTACCCAGCAGCATGGGGTGCTGTCGTTTGTCTCCTGGGGTCGAGATGAGGTCTTAAGGGCAGGTCACAGGTGAGGTTAGCACAACTGACACAGATGTTGGTCCAGGGAAGTGTGACATCAGGACGGAAATGGGTCCCTGCTCCCAGAAGACAGCTCCTCCTTCTTCCCTGGGGGGTTCCGGGTGCGCACACAGGCTGCGGGGCCAAGCCGCTCTGGAAGGGGGAAGGGCAGAGGGGACCTCTGTCTTCCGACACCTGCAAACCGAGTGTCCAGGCTCTGCGGGCCAAGCTGATGCACAGTGGGATGGCTGGCCGTGGGCTTGTCGCTGGATCTGCCGGGAGCGTCCGCTTTCCGGGGGGCCCAAGGGTGAGACTTTGCTTTTCTGGTTCCTTTATTTCCATCTGTTTCATGCCTTCTTTACTGGTGTTCTTCAGTCCTGTTTCTGCCGCTCACGCCCCCTGACCTCTGCTCCTGCTTCTTCACTGGGGCCCAGGGCGCGCCCCAGGGTGGGGGGCGGTCATGTGCCTTGACCGCGCCTCAGGGACGCTGATTTCTTAGAACTTTCCTGCTGGACCCGCTTCTCAGGCCAGCCTTACAGAGAAGGCAGCATCCTTCAGGAGCCGGTCTTGAGGTCCCGTGGGTGTGGAGATATCTCTCCCTTGGCAGACCCCAGCTGTACCCCTGACTCTATAGCCTTACCTGGGGCCAGTGTGGGGTTCCCGGGTCTGGGGAGCGCATCTAACGGTGGTTCTGACACCAGTTCACTTCTGATCACCAAGTACAAAGGGTTCTGACGCCATTTCCAGTGGGGGTGTGCGTTGTGCGGCGGGGTTCCCAGCTGGGTGTCCCACGATTCAGCCCTATTTGAACCATCTACTCAGAAACAGCATCCAGTCCTATGGGATAAGCTCTCAGTCTTACAAGATTGTCCCATGTCCCATCGCCCATCGCAACTGCAGGCTGTCCCTGTGCTTCCGGACAACCAGCTGCAGACCAGGGGCTCCATCACTTCCTCGTTGGGGTCCAGTAACTTCTGGTCTGCGGAGGGGGCGCAGGTCTCCCATACCCACCCCCTCTGGGCCCCAGCCCCCACATCTCCATCTGCTCACCAACCCCGGAGCTCTCCCGCGGGTCCTTTCGGGATTTTATGACGGTTTCGTAACAAGGACGTGACTGATGAATCACTGGCCATGGGTGATTGATCCAAACTGCAGCCCCTCCCCTCCGGAGGTCGGGGTGGGGCTGAGAGGTCCCACCCTGTCACCACGTGGTTGGTTCCCCTGTCAACCAGCCCCCACCCCCAGGTGCTTCCCAGACATCAGCATCCCAAGAGACCCCTTTCCCGTCCTCCCCTTGGGGAATTCCAGGGGTTTTAAAGGCTCCGCATTGGGAAAGACCACGAAGACCAAAACTGTCCTTCTTACTAGAAACCCGGTGTCACAGACTCTTACGACTCTTCAGTTTTGGAAATCCTTCCTTCTCTTTCATCCTGGTTCTGTCCCTCCTCAGAGACTCCTGATGGGCTCACTGGTCTCACCGGAGATAAGTTAGAGTCTGAGGTGGGACAAGAGTCCCGACGCCCGACACCCGGACTCCAGACGCTCACGTGCCCTGGCTGTGGTGAATGAGTCGGGGGAGGCTGGATGGACCGTATTCCCTCTGGCTCGTCGCCTCCCTTCCGCTCTGGGCTTACAGCTGTTCTGCAGACCGGCCTGCCCCCCACCCAGGCCCAGCCCACTCCTCCTGCCATGCATCCTGTCCTGGCCCTGTGATGTCACAACGTCCCCGACGGGTCAGAGAGCTCCTTCGTGTAGGGTCCACCCACGGTCCTGAGAGAGGGGGACGGCCCTATGCTGTCCTCGCGGCTCCCACGGCCCTGTGCTCGCCTTGCCCGCGGGGCTGTCGTGCAAGTGACTGTCCGGAAACAACAGACTCATTTGCAGGACGCCTGTGATTTACTGTGTGGACTGTGAATGACTAGACGGAAGCGTCCATCTCTCCCGTGTCCGAGGAGCTGGAGCGTCCGTGCTGGGGACTGTCTTCCCGGTGCGGTGGCCCAGACCCACGGGGAAGTGCAGGGCCAGCCCCGCTGCTCGCCCCAAAACACCAGGAGAAGGAGAAGCCCCCGCTCCCGTCCTGGGGTCAGGGGGTCCCAGGAAACCGTGACCAGGACCAAGGGGTTTTCGCAGGTGCTTTGTCCGTGGGAAGATACTGTGTGAGGGCGAGGACTCGGGGCAAGAATCCACCCAGCGAGCAGGAGACATTGTCCAGAGCAGACCGGACAGCAGCAAAGGAGGCCCCTGGAGACCCGCCCCCAGGCAGCAAGCGGGGTCGGTGCACAAGGTCACCTTCAAAACCGGGTGTGAAGGCCCCCACAGCCTCAGAGTCACGCCCAGCGGCCTTGCATGGTGGACGTTAGCCGAAATGCAGGCGGCACCTGGTGCAGTTCTAAGCACGTGGTCATCCTGATGACCAGCCTGTGAGCCACTGGATGGAGGAGCACCTCGGGGTGCGGGACAGCGGTGCTCAGCCTGCTGGCTGCTGAGCCTGGGGTGTGTGCACAGCGCAGGGGTGGGGCTCAGGGTCTGCAGATGTGCTAGCTCGGCTGACCGGAGAGGGGACTTGTGGCCTAGATGTCCCACCTTCTTGAGAATATATTTTATTTATTTATTTTAAGAGGGAGAGTGAGTGAGAGCTTTGGGGGGTTGGAGGTTGGGCAAAGGGAGGGAAAGAATCTCTAGTGGACCCCACACTGAGTGTGGCCCTCCCCGCGGGTCTGGACCCCAGGACCCGGAGATCATGACCTGAGCAGAAACTCAGAGTCTGATGCTTAACCGACTTGCTGAACTGCTCAGGCAACCCCCCACCGTCCCGCTTTCACATATTTAATTGTTCTCAGACCCCAATGAAATTAAACTAGGAATAGATAGCAGAGAGATGGTTAGAAAATTTTCAAATATTTGCTAATTAAATAGCACACTGGAAAAAAAAAACCCCACCTAGGGATCAAAGAAGTGTTGAGAGAAAATACGATTCTTGTAACATTTTATTTGGTTTTGGTATTGGGTATTAGAGTCAGGCCAAGAAGTGTTTCTGCTTCTATGTTGGGGGAGAGAGTTCTGGAAAATCCGGCGAGTCAAAATTGGTGGAATGTAGCTGACGGCCGTGGTGAAGGGGAATGTAGGACATTAAAATGCACAAGAAAACAAGAAGGATCTCCAGTCATCTGAACTTTTGCTGTAGGAAGCAGGAGTAAGACGAACAATTTAGGGCTAATGCAAGCAGGACAGAGGAAATCATAAAAATGAGGCCAGAAGTCAACAAAATTGAAAACAGGTAAACAATAAAATCGACAAGATGAAAAACTGGTTCCTTGGAAAATCAGTAAAATGAACAAATCTCTAGCCACGGACAGGGAAAAATACTTGCAGATCGACTTTCTGATAGAGGGCTTGCGTCCAGAATATACAAAGAACTCTTACAACTCAATGACAAAAAGCAAGCAGTTCGATTAGAAAATCGACAGCAGATGTGGACAGACTCTGCTTTAAAAGCAATACACAGACATTGATCATACACGGAATCCTGAAATCCTCCATCCCTAGGGAGGATCCACGGCAATGAGAGGTGACCAGAAGTTGTCAGAATGGCTGAAATGGGGATGTCTCCGTGCCTCTGTAGCACTGTGGTTAAGTTTCTGCCTTCTGCTCAGGTCATGATCCCAGGGTCCTGGGGTCGAGTCCGGCATTGGGCTCCCTGCTCTGCGGGGATCCTGCTTCTCCCTCTGCCTCTGACCCTCTCCCCCACTCATGCTGTCTCTCAAATAAACACATAAAATCTTTTAATTAAAAAAAAAAAAGAATGACTGAAATGTGAAAACAGGTTATACCAATTTTTGGCAAGGATGTGGAGTAGCAGGAGATGCTGTTCACTGCTGGTGGGAACGCAGCTTGGAAGACCAGTGGGATGTGTCTGGTAACACTAACCAGCCTTCCTGGACGATCCAGTAATCGTGCTTCTGAGTCGTTTTCAACTGACTTGAAAAATGTCATCCACCCAACAAACTGCTTGTGAAGCAGCCTTATTTGTAAGCAGCCAGTCGGGAAGCGATGACGAGCTTCAAGAGGTGCACGGATCCGCTGCGGGCATTGCGATGGCGGGATACTATGGGAGAAAAGGGAGCGAGCTCCCCTACCTGCGCAGCTCTTAGCTGGATATTAGGGAGGAGAGGCTCTGTGGTGTCTGATCCCATTTCTGTGACATTCTGGAAGAGGCAAAAGTAGAGACACATAATAGAGTTGGTAGACAGATGGGTCTGAGCGGCTCGCAGATTTTCCTGAGCTGGGAGGACCAGGAGTTTCGGGCGGCAAAGCTGTTCTGCGTACTTGGATGGCGGACGCACAAACGGGGCGTTTGTGAACACAGAGCCTCGCAGCACAGAGGTTGGACCTTCATGTGCACAATTAAATAAAAAAAAAAATCACATGGGAGTTTGGGGAATCCCAGGTAGAAAGAAGAGTGAGAAGGGGCCATCACAGGTGTGTGAAGGAGCTTCAGGAAGAGGATGGTGGGGGGCGGGGGAGCCTCAGACCCTTGTAGCTTCGGGAATAAGCAGAGGCTGCAGGTAAGGGCAGAAGGACCTGTTGGCAGCACCGTCCTCCGCCCATAGAGCTGCTGCTCGTGGTGGTGCACCGGGAGCTCTGGAACGGCCGTGTGGACAGGGGAGCTGGACAACCCGGCCAGCAGACAGTGGGTAGTGGGCAGGGCATGCACTGCCCATGGTTGCAGAGGGACCTCGTGGACAAGTGAGGGAGGAGGGTGTCGTGGACCAGGCAGTACTGGGTGCATGTCTGAGACAACAGTGTGAACGTGTGTTCAGCAAGTGTAGACACAGATGGTGTGCAGAGGAGTGGTTACAGACGTGCAGGTCCTTTGGCTTCTATTGCTGTGGGAGCCGAGGGGCCTGGAGGCTGTGACATCCCACGATGATCGGTGCTCACATCTTGACTTTCTCCTCCTCTGGGACAAGGACCCCGGGCTGGACTGGCAGGTTCCGGGCCCATCAGGGAATAGGCGATGTGCGCGTGGGACATCTTGTAACACCAGAACAGGAAGTGTCCGAGGAAACGTGGCGACGCCAGGGGACAGGGGCTCATGACAGAGGTCCCCGTGGCCCGAGCTGGGGAGGTACTGCAACAAATGAAATGACGCAGCATTTACGACCCGGAGCATGAAATAAAGACCCATGGGTCTGCTGTAAATACACAGGAGGAGAGGCGAGTCTGTCACACAGAAGAAGTCAGGGAAGCGGAGCTTGGCTCCCCGTTCCTCAAACATGGGCTGTGTGCAGTGACTTCCTCTCAAAGCGCCCAGCATGCAAAGGGAAGAAACCCCCAGATGTGGGGCCCGGTGGTCAAGGTGAGCACCCCAGGACATTGGGTCATGCTGGGGGAACAAGCCCTTGCTGGGATGGAGACGGGCGATCTCTGTCCTGAGAGCCCATAACCCCAGTGTAGGCACAGGAGAACCTCCAGCAAACCCAAGTGTACACAGGTTGTACAAAACACTCAACCAATGTTTCTCAAAGCTGTAAAAATCATCCAAAACAAGAAAGAGTTTGAGAAACTGTTACAGCCGGGAGAAATGGCAACTGAATGTCGCGTAGTGTCCTGGGGTGGCGGGGAGGGGGACCTGGAGCAGAGAGGACAGGAGTAAGAACCCAGGAGACAAAGCACGACCTTGTTGGTAACATAATACACGCCACATGCGAGTTAACAAATGTAATAGTTACGTGGGTGTACGGTGTATGAGAACTCTGTCATCTTCACACCTTTCTCTGAATCTAACACATCTAGAGTACAAAATTTGTTTAAAAAGGATGTCCTTCGGGAGTAAGTATCTCCCAAAATATAAACCACTAAGATCATTAAATTAATGCAATCATTCATCCTTGTTACTCAATGTTAATAATCCACGGTTCACTGAAGAGAGAGAAATGAATGTTTACAAAAACAGAATACAATTATGGATTTGCTCTTTTAACTCACTATTTTTAGCTAATAAATTACAATCAAATTGCTTTTTGTAAACTCTAAAAGAGCCAGTAATTTACCAATGATGGAAGAGATTTCATGTTCTTGTTTTATAAATGAAAATGGTGCATCCCTAAGGATTATTTTTATTGGTGGGAATTAAGGTTTTAGCAGTTTAAAAAGGTTTAAAGGGACCCAAATTAATAGCGGTTTTCTGTTTGTGAATAGTTATAGTCTCCTATCTGTTTTGTGCATGTGAGGAAATGTTCTCTCCATCAGAAACTCATTTTGGTTCAATTTCACATCTGGATAAAAGTGTATTTATCGTGATGTCTTGGGGAATGTTAATATTGCATTGCTTAATAACTCTGAGCCCCCTCTTTCTAAAATGTTTTATGTTTGAAATTAGAGAAACACACAAATTGAATGAGCTAGCTGGTTTTTAATCCTTCATTCCTCCGAGGTTACTGAGTAATTCCATTCACCCCATCCTATCTGATAAATGAGCACAAGTGTTACACCAAAGGACTTGGGTTTGTCTTACGGATAGGTTTTTAAAATACACGTAAATACAAAAGAAGGAAGAGCCAGAGCTGAAAAAGAAAACTGATTATTTAAAATATTAATTTTAGGGTCACCTAGGTGGCTCAGTTGGTTAAGCAATGGCCTTTGGCTCAGGTCATGATCCTGGAGTCCTGGGATTAAGTCCTGAATGGGGGGGGGTCCCTGCTCAGAGGGGAGTCGGCTTCTCCCCCCACCCCTCCCCCTTCTCATGCTATCTCATTCTCTCTCTTTCAAATAAATAGAAATCTTAAAAAAATAAAATATTAATTTTATGCACATTTTATTTCCAATTTGAATACCAAGCATTCTGGTTTTTTTTTTGTTGTTGTTGTTTGTTTATTTGTTTGTTTTTTTTGCTTCTTAATTAGAAAATTAAAGCTGGAAATCTTAGCACTCTGAAAGAGCACACATGTGGCCCTGAGCGGCAGTAACACAGTGTCCATGTCTCTCTGAACACAGATGTCTTCTTTCTCACTCTGCTGTGGTTTCCTGGGAGGCACCCAGAGGCTCTCCAACTCATGGACAGCAGGGCCCCTGTACTCCGGAATCTGTAATCATCTCCTTCTGTCCTGCCTCGTTTTTCTCATACTTGGACCTTGCTTCCTTCCTGAACTTGCTTCTCCTTCATTCTCAGAGTGGGACGGTTTTCACTGAGGGCTCTCTTCTTGTCTGGTGAGTCCTGGAAGATCACTTGTGCGGGTTGTCTTTGCTTTGTCCCTGCTGTGTTCAAGAAGTCCATCTGTCTTCAGGAGCGGGTTACCCAGTATTCAAAATTGTAAGTAGTTGACTTGGATTTTCCCACAGCCTTGAGATCTACAAGGTAATGTGAACCGAGTCCCTGACACATGCTCATCTGTTTTAGGGGCTCTGCCTGGGTGAGCTCACTGCATCGTCATACAACCCAGGGTTAGGTATTGCTTGTGCCCCAACTTAGAGACATGGAAAGGGCGTCCAGGCACGCCCGGGGGGATCCTGGCACATGCATGTGCCCAACACTGTAAAGAACTCGTCATAGGGCGCCTGCCTGGCTCAGAGGGTTAAGCTTCTGCCTTCGGCTCGGTTCATGATCTCAGGGTCCTGGGATCGAGTCCCACATTGGGCTCTCTGCTCAGCGGGGAGCCTGCTTCCTCCTCTCTCTCTCTCTGCCTGCCTCTCTATCTGCTTGTGATCTCTGTCTGTCAAAAAAAAAAAAAAAATTCGTCATAGTGTATCTGCTTCTTCTACACTTAGATACCAGCAAATTAAACATGCTTACAACTATCACATAATAAACACATCTTTACAATACATAAAAGGCATCGTACATTATAGTCATATGGGATTTATTCCAGGGAATGCAAGGATGGTTCAACGTCTGCAAATCAGTCAATGTGATCTCAGTAGATGTAGAAAGGATATTTGGCAAAATTTAATTCCAGTCATGATAAAAACTCTCAGTGAAGGTGGTTTATAGGGAACATACCTCAACCTAATAAGGACATAATGACAAGCTCACAGCTAATATCATACCCAGTGGTGAGAAGCTGAAAGCTTTCCTCTAAGGTCAGGAACAAGACAAGCATGTCCAATCTTGCTGCTTCTCTTCAACATAGTACTAGAAGTTGTAGCCACAGCAATTAGGCAAGAAAAGTAAATGAAAGACATTCACATTGGAAAGGAAGAAGTAAAATTATCTCACTCAGTATAATGCCCTCAAGATCCATCCATGTCATCCTGTTGGTATGATTCCCTTCTTTTTTGAAGGCTGACAATATTTTAGTCTGTGTGTGTATCATATTTTTAATCCATTCATCCACTGACGGACACTTGGGTTGTTTCCATATCTTGGCTACTGTAAATAATGTTGCAGTAAACATGTCAGTGTCAATATCTCGTCAAGATAGTGATTTCAGGGGATCCTGGTGGCTCAGTTGGTTAAGTGTCTGACTCTTGATCTCAGCTCAGGTCTTGATCTCAGGGTTGTGAGTTCAAGCTCCACACTGGGCTGCAGGCTGGGCAGGAACCCTACTTAAATTGGATATACATCCAGAAGTGGGGTTGCTGGTCAAATGGTATTTCTTTTAATTTTTTGAGGCCGTTCCTTAGTGTTTTCTATACTGGTTGTACCAAATTACAGTCCTCCCACTTGTGCACGAGGGCTCCCTTTTCTGCAAATCCTCACTGAGATTTGTTCTCGACTGTCTTTTTGATACCAACCATTCTCACACACACGCAGCGACATCTCACTGGGGCTTTGATCTGCATTTCCCCAATGACTAGTGCTGTTGAGCATCTTTTCATCACCTGTTATTTGTATGTCTTCTTTGGAAAAATGTCATTTTTAAAAAACACCCATTTTTAAATTGGATTATTTTTTTTTCCTGTTGAGTTGTATGAGTTTCTTATACAGTTTGAATACCAGCCCCTCATCGTATTTGTGGTTTGCACATGTGTTTCCTTTTCCATATTTGCCTTTTCTCTGTGCCCATGGTTTTGTGGCTGTGCGGAGAGCCCTTTAGTTTGATGTCGTCTCACTTGCTGAATTTTGTTCTCATTTCTTATGCTTTTGGTGTCATATGCAAAAAATCATTGCCAAGACCAAGGCCAAGGGGCTTCCCCCCTATTTTTTTTTTTTTTAGGAATTTTATTGGTTTAAGTATTATGTGTAAGTCTGTAATCATTTTGAGTTAATTTAGTGAGTGGTGTAAGACGGGGGTCCGATTTCATTCTCAGCAGGCGATTATCCAGTTTCTCCAACATCTTTTATTGGAAAGACCATCCGTTTCCCATTGTATGCTCTTGGCTTTCTTGTCAAATATTAGTTGAACGTATATGTGGGGGTTGTTAAGTTCTGGGCTCTGTTTGCTTCCATTGATCTATTTTTTTTTATTCCATTACCATACTCTTTGGATTACTAAAGGTTTATAATAGAGCTTAAAATCAGGAAGCATGATGTCTCCGGCTCTGTTCTACTTCAAGATTACTTTGGCCATTTAGGGTCATTAGTAGTTGCACCCAAATTTTAGGATTATTTTTTCTTTTTCTGTCACAAATGCCATTGGGATCTTGATAGACACGGAACTGAATCTATAGAGGACTTTGGACATTTTAATGTTAATTCTTGTGATCTGTGAACACAAGATGTCTTTCTGTTTATTTGCATCTTCTTCAATTTCTTTCATCAGTGTTTTGAAGTTTTTAGTGTGCAGGTGTTTCACCTTTAAATTTATTCCTGGTACTTCGTTGGTTTCGGTGGCATTGTGAATAGGATTGTTTTCTGTATTTCTTTTTCAGATACTTGGTTGATAGTGTGTATAAAAATACATTGATTCTTGTATTCTGTTTTTGAATCTTGAAGCTTTACTGAATTCATCTATTAGTTTGAACAGTTTTTTGGTAGAGTCTTAAGTATTTTCTGCATGAAAGATGATGTCATTACCAAACAGAAGAAATTTAACTTCCTCTCTTCCAATTCTGATACCCATTTTTTTCTTGCCTAATTGCTTCAGTTAAGACTTCCTGTACTATGCTGGATTGCAGTGGTAGGAGTGGGCACCCTTGTCTCATGCCAGGTCTTAGAGGAAAGGCTTTCAGCTGTGAGTCTGTTGTGCACGGCCTTTATCATGTGGTGGCACATCCCTGCTAGGGGTCTTTATCGTGAACAGATGCTGAACTTTGCCAGATGCTTCATTGTCTACTGAGATGACCCTGTGGTTCCTATGCTTCATCCCGTCAGTGTGGCGTGTCTCGCATGAGTGCCATTAAAGGTGCTGGCGATGGGAAGTGCAGAGTGACCACCATGCCCCAGAGTGACCACCGCCCTGGAGTGTCCAGGCCTACTGCTGCAGGGGCAGGGCCTGCTTGAGGAGGTGGGTGCAGGGGTGGGGGGGAAGAGGAGGGGAGTCAGAGGTCAGGGAGGAAATGCCCTTGAGCAGAAAGACCAGGAAGAAAGTTGACCAAGGAATTTGGGAGTTGCTGCCCACGATACAGAGAATGGTGGTGTAAGGAGGGGATTAGACAACAGGTGGGTCTGGGTCGCGAACAGAGGGTGCGTGGGCTGTCCCTGGGCGGGCTCCACAACCCTCCCCAGGCCAAGATGAGCCACCTGTCCAGGCATCCCCCTGTCCTTCTCTCCTCTTGTGCTGTTTCCTCCTCTCCCTCTCCTCCCCCTTCCTTCTTCCCTCCTCTCCCCCACCCAGAGGCTCCTCCCTCCCTTACCCTTCCCCCTTCCCTCCTCCTCTGCCTCACTATCCGCCCCCCACCCCCCAGGAGCCCTTAGGACTCTGTGGTCCTGGTTGCAGCACTCTCACAACTAGGAATGTATCCCGGGGATTCCCAGCATGACTGGAGGAAGTTGTACGCAGCACGTTCACTGCAGCCTGGTCTGCGGCTCTGCTCTGCAAGTGTGAGCTCTCCGGAGAAGCTTGATTAAATCACGAAAATGCCAAACAAGCCGAAGCCCTGTGATCCTTGGGGGTGAGGACGGGCCATGTTTACTGGCACAATCACGATCAGAACAGCAGGTGACAGTACTCTGAACGGCTGTGAAGCTGCCCGTTTCCTGCACGTCTGAGTTTCCACAGGGGCGCAGCAGAGATCTGAGCAGAGCTCCTGCTGGGGAGGTGGCAGCCCTCCTTCTCCTGTTCTGCAGTGAACCCAGACTGGGCTTTTGTAAGATAAATAGGTTAGGTGGGGGCAGAAGGACACCGAGGCTGCAGGCCGGGGCTGGAGGGAGGCAGAGCTTATAAGTTTGAGCCTGTTGGATCAGGAGGCGGCGGGAAGGACATGGGTGGTCACACCCGTGCAGGGCGGGCACATGCCGGTGGTCCAGGACTCGGATGGAGCTTGAGGAAGACAAGTGTGTGGCAGTGGCACAGGGAGGGGGCAGGGCAAGACGACCACGACCAAATCTCTGAGTAGATGAGCAGCAGCGCCCATCGTCTAGAAGCTGCGAGATGGGACATTCTTGCAGCGAGCACGGCCAGGTGGGCGCTGGTTACCCGCCGAAGAGCTTGTCCGCTCAATTCCTTTCCTTCATTTGTGTGTTCCGCAGGCGCTGTTTAGACAGGGTTGAGAAAAACGGGGGTGCTTTCTGCTCTCCTGGGCTTTAATTACTAGAGGATGTAGCCTTTTCACAAGTAATGAGAATAAAGGCTGGGATAGTGAGATGGCAAGTGGGAGAGGCAGGGCTCGCACTGTTTGGGGTTGGGTGGTTCAGAGAGAACAGGGCGAAATCCTGGAAGATTTTCAAGATTTCCCAAGAGGAGTGGCTTTGAATAGAGATGGAGCAGTGCATGTGGGCTGTGCCCAGGGGCTTCCCCGTGGGTCTGGGGTCCCCACCAACCCTTCCCCATCCCTTCACACCCTGTCACTTTGGGTGTGAAGTTACTTTCCGGGTTAACCCAGCTGGTCGAGCTCCTGCTGGGGCGGACCCCCACTCAGGCAGGGCTGCTCCCGCTCCCTGCTCCCTGCGATTCCCCCGCACCGGTGAACGTGTATGCCCGGATCCTTGGCAGAGGACTGTGGGGGTGTGGCCAGGGTGGAGGGAGGGGGCAGTCTGGGATGACAGGTGGTGGCTTTGCTGGGCTGCGGGCAAGTCTACGGCTCCCAGGGCTTCTCCCACTGTCCCTGGGTGCTGGGGGCCTGGGGGATGATCTGGTTAGGGAGGAGCCCTCCCCATCTGCCCATGGTCCACCTGCCCTTCCCATGCTCAGTGCCTCCTCTTATGCACCCCTTCTAGCTGGCCAGACCTGGGCTCCTGAGTAAGCCAGGCTGATGCCTGTCCTCAAAGTGTGAAAACTGATGTGCATTAGGGAGCTCTTTCCACGTCTCTCTGCATCGTGGTCTCCTTCATCTTGGATTCTGGGGGTTGACAGCAGACCCTGTGGCTCAGTCGGCCTAAGTGACTTCATTGGTCAGTTTTTCTTTCTTTTTTGCCTGGCCATCATTTCTTTGGGGTTACTGTTCTCCCATCCCCCATGTGTGGTCCATTTGCCAATGTCGGGCTGGGGTAGGGCACACGCCTTGGGTCCTGCCAGAGCACCGTGTTCCTCCGCCACAGTGATTGGCTGAGGGATGAGACATGACCCCAACCCGGGCCATCACAGCTGCTTCCAGGACGCCGCTGGAAGTTCTGGTGACGGGCTGCTCTCCCCTCCAGAGCGGGCAGAGCTAAGGACCAAGGAAGCCAGAGGCTGCCAGGGGCATCCTTGTCAGCAGGGTCAGTGCCCACCCCAGACCACACCCAGCCAACCTGGCGATGAGAACGGGCGGCCAGGCATTGGAGGCACCAGGGAGGGGCCCTGCAGCGAGCTCAGCTCCCCCAGTGGGTTCTGATCTGCTCTTGTATGAACCCACTGTTCCAGCAGGGCTCAAAAATTTAAATTCAGGCTTTTTGTGGAATAGCTTCAGTAGACAAGCACTATTTTAATTTCCCTCAAACGAAGAACGACAACGAGGCTAAAAACATCTTATCTGCTTCTGTGCCTTAATTCAGGGGTTCACACCCCCTGTGCTTTGAACACCCAGATTCAACGTGTCTTTACGCCTGTGGCCCGGGGCGGGGGCTGCACAGTTCCAGCAGCTGCACCCAGGTGCCCCTCCTGCACCGCTGGGCAGGACTAGCCCGCCCCGGGGACAGTGCTGACTACCCACCGTCCCAGGTTGGTGACAAAACTGCCTGGTCCTCATTCACATGCAGCTTCTGGTTGAAAGTTTCTTGCCCTCCCTGACTGGAGCTTCTGTCCACCACCTCCTCCTGCGTCCTTTTGCCAACACCTCTGCGGTCAGGGGTGGACATGAGGGGGTGTGGAGGGAAGCCACTGCCCGGAGTTCCTGCACCTGCTCAGGGTCCTGCCCCTGCACCAGAGCTTTGTCCCCTTGGTCCCGGCATCCCCTGGGTGGCCCCTTACGGCAGGGTCTACGGTGACCCCACTCCAGATTGTTTTGAAATTTTAAATTATTTATTTAAGACTCATGTAAATCCCAAAACTCATGCCAGCCCCCCTCCATGGGGTGACCCTCACTCTGCCCCAGCTCCCTTCTATGCCCTCCTGCGTGGGTGTTGATGGAGGACATCGGCCCTTTGGAAACTGCTTGGAAGACAGAAGCTTCCAGGAAGCCCAGGATGAGGCCGAAGAAGCTCTCCAGCTCAGGAACCTGCACCTGCCTCTGACCCCACTCCCCAGCCTGTTCTCAAAAGGCCTCCACCTGCGCCCCACCCGCCCCTGCCGGTAGGAGTACCACCGTCTAGCAGCGGAGCACCCTCAGACTCTTGTGGTATTCCGGGGGGCTGGATTTCCAGCAAGGTCTTCCTTCTGTGACAGCAGCTGACAAGGCAGATTTCTCAGTCTTTGATTTTCTTCTTCACATACCGAGAGAAAATCTTGTGGCCTGGACACCCTCTGAAAGAGAGATTTATTCCTTTCCCTGCCTGTGGTAAAAGCAGCTTTTGTAACTTCCAGTCTCCAGTCTGCCTGTCAAAGATCCATCAGCTCTGATCACCATGGGCAGCTCTTCCGACATCTGGTCTACCTCTTATTTTAAGGCACCATGTCCTTTGCTCCCTCCGGAAAGAACTCCCCAGAAGATGAGGGCTCCCCGGGAGAGATGGGCCACCAGGACTCAGGCTGCAGCCAGTCCCAGGCCAGAGGATGGAAGATACCTGTCCTCTTGAGTCACTGCGCAGCAGCCGAACACGGGGACTAAGCTCCGAGGGGCTCCAAGCATGATGTTTCCAATTTCTGCACGACCACTGTACAGTTCATTTAATCAATACTGTGGTGTTGGCCAGAATCGATGAAAAATTCATCATTTGGAATATTTCATTATCATAAATATCCTTCTCGTTAAAATCATCCTATATACACTTCTAAACACACTCACAACTGCCCCCGAGGATACATCCCCAGATGCAGAATCTGCCTTGCAAAGACGGCTGATACTTCTCTGATACAATTTTGGTATCAAATTGCTGTCATGAATTTTGTATCAGTTTTTATTCCTCCCAGTCGGTGTCAGATGCTTTCTCACTGGGATTATCCATGCTTTTAATTCTTGCCAATTCAATAGTGAAAGAAATAGCATCTCATTATTATAATTGGTGATGTTTTGGGCTCACAACTGAAGGTCAGGCATATGGTGGTGATTATCTTCTAGAGTCAACCATTCAAAACTGTCCTTGTTCTAGAATATTTCATTTTATGACTTGGAGGGTTTTTAAAAGCTAATAGAAAATATTGATGAAACGTAACCAGCCTCAGCAAGAAAGTGGCTCTCTGTTTTCAGTGGTCAGGAGGGGGAAGCTCTCCAGCTTCACGTTTCACCAAAAACAACATTAATGAGATAAATTGTCCAGGCAGAAAATTCGGGCGCTGTATTGACCCAAACCAACGAGTGAGCGAGGAACTGGTTATTAAACCAAGACCATCTCCAACGAATCTAGTATGTGTTAATTTTCTAATAACCTCGTTGTGAGAAGCTTGGTGCTTGCGGCTTGCTGAGAGTTGAGTTTATTTCCTCCATTGTTCTGAGTTTGCTATTCTGTAATTTTACAGATCACTAATTTCAATGCCACCATCTCTAAGCAGAATGAAGTTGCTACATTCTTCCAATTAATTAACCAACAAATTTAATTTCACACTGCAGAGCTTTGGAATAGGGACTGTTTACTGAAATTACCACTGCAAATAATGGAATGGGATGTTTACAGAACCAGCATTGAGTATTGTCAACAAAGTCTGGGCTAAATGTTAACAAATCCAGCACAGGGCGGGAAAGCATCTGCTGGAGTTCCCATCTGCTGGGGGCCTTCGCTGCGAGCGGCCCGGTCTACACGGCCCGCGGACACCTGTGTGCACGCCCCTGCCCTCAGCAGTGATCCCCGGCGCAGCCACTTCCCCGAACGGCCATCTCACAAGCTGCCCCAAACAGTCAGCTCCTTATTTCTGATCTGAAAAGACCCGCTTGCTGGGTCATCAACAACAGGACAAGCATGTCACTGAATACGCTTTGCCTGCCATCTTGCTGCGGGCTCGCTTCTCACACTCCTTCCAGCCTGGCCCCCGGGTGTGCCCGCGATGGACAGGCGTTCGAGGAGTGTGTGTCCACTGGCCTGTGGCTGTGGCGCGAGAGTCTTTGTTGTGACCACTCAGGACTCCGAGCTTTCCCTGTGGTTTGTTGGTAATCACATGGCTGGACGGCTCCCCACCTTGCCGTCCCCCTGTTGGCACTTGAGCCCATGCCTGGTGCTGATGCTTGGGAGTCAGGAGGTGTGGGGCTCCTGGTGGGGTGCGGTCATTGTCCTGGAATGCAGTCTCAGCTGCTGGAACACCAGGGCAGGGGGGTGTTAAGGTCTCGGGGCTTGGTGCTTCTGGTCACCATCTCTAGTCCCGTGCGTGTCCTTGTCCGCAGTGTCCTTCCCATCAGCTGTCTGGAGAGAAAATCTGTCTGAGAAAGCAGCTGCTTGACCTCCAGTTTCTCCCTCACTGCTGCAATCCCTGCTAGCTGCCCGTGTTGCTGGCTTATTTGCCCGTGGAGGCTGAGTTCCCATCCGAGCTTGCAAACTCTGAGTCCACTCTCTTTCTGAGACTGGCCACGGGGAGGACTTCCTGCCCATCTGCATCAGGAATCCCAGCTTTGAGGACAGTTAGTTCTCAAAAAGGCCGTATTCTGAGGGTGTCCCTGCCTTGCTGGAATTTGAGGGGGGCAGGGGGTGGACTTCTGCCCCTTCCCAGGGTTTACAGATCATGCTTGGCCTTAGGGGGCGGTCCTCAGCCTCCCTCTGGCCTCCCCTCCCGCTTTCCTGCCTCTGGTGCCCCTGCCCTGGGTCCTCCGTGTTTTGCTGCTCTCTGCCTCCCCAGAGAGCAAACCTATCTCCTGAGGGGTAGAGAAGGGCATGACCTTCATTGGAGAGTTGAGGTTTGGGGGAAAAGATCTCAGGAGAAGTGCCACCATCATTCTTGGGTGCTATTCTGCCTTCTGTGCTGGGGAAAGCGCACTGGAGCCACCATCCAGCACCAGGCCGTCCTGCCTCCGGGTCCCTGCAGAGCCAGAGAGCGGACCCACACTGCAGGAAGACCCCCCGTTTCTGCTGCACAATCAGCTTGGACGGAAGCCGGGGCCGCCTCTCGTCTCTGTGTGTGGTCTGGGCGTGGGGCCACGTGAGAAGATAACTTTGCATCCCCCCCGCTACCCCTCCGCAGCGGAGACGGCGGGCCTGGGCACAGCTGGGCTGGATGTGGTATGCCACGA
This sequence comes from Mustela nivalis, assembly GCF_964662115.1. Lineage (NCBI taxonomy): Eukaryota > Metazoa > Chordata > Mammalia > Carnivora > Mustelidae > Mustela > Mustela nivalis. The sequence goes on from NC_139031.1 coordinate 90,941,955, forward strand.
CATGGCATCCATGGTCTCCACGGCAGGTGACCGATGGAGGTAAGACGCTGGAGGTAAGACGATGGTGGCTTAGGGCATGGACAGTGGGCGCAGAGGGAGGGGACGGGCTCGGGAATTGAGGGGCAGGCGGAGCTGTCCCTCTCACGTGCAGTCACAGGGCCGCTGGGAGAATCGTGTTGGGCACGTGCTGGGGCTCTTCATTCCCCGGCTCGTCCCCGGAGGCACATGGCTCTGTGTGCAGCCATGACCCTGTGCCTGCAGCACCCCAGGCCCTCTGTGCTGAGCCCCCAGACTGCGTTGTTGCGGGCATCATCATGATTCCGGTTCTGAGGGTCAGGCACGTCCTGGGCAGCTGAGAAGGGACAGAAATCAGCATCTGGTGGTTCCCCATTTTCTGTGATTACTGTGGGACCCTCGCCTGCAGCCCCCTGAGCACCTGGTCCCCTGAGGCTGTCCAGCCGCCAAGCCTGTGGTGGCCGCGCTCACGGAGGACTCTGGCTGGGGCTGCAGACCCTGAGCCCCACCCCTGTGCTGTGCAGCCCCACCCCAGGCTCGGCAGCTGGCAGGCTGAGTGCCATCCTTCCCCACTGTCCCACACCCCGTGGTCCTCCTTGGCCCACTGGCTCACGGGCTAGTCATCAGGACGACCACGTGCTTAGAGCCGCACCAAACTCCGCCTGCATTTTGGCTAACGTCCACCATGCAAGGCCGCTGGGTGTGACTCTGAGGCTGTGGGGGCCTTTGCACCCGGTTTTGAAGGTGACCTTGTGCACCGACCCCGCTTGCTTCCTGGGGGCGGGTCTCCAGGGGCCTCCTTTGCTGCTGTCCGGTCTGCTCTGGACAATGTCTCCTGCTCGCTGGGTGGATTCTTGCCCCGAGTCCTCACCCTCACACAGTATCTTCCCGCGGACAAAGCACTTGCGAAACCCCCCTGGTTCTGGTCACGGTTTCCCGGGACCCGCTGACCCCAGGACAGGAGCAGGGGCTTCTCCTTCTCCTGGTGTCTCTGGGCAAGCAGCAGGGCTGGCCCTGCGCTTCCCCGTGGGTCTGGGCCACCGCACCGGGAAGACAGTCCCCAGCACGGACCCTCCAGCTCCTCGGACACGGGAGAGATGGACGCTTCTGTCCAGTCATTCACGCATCCACACAGTAAATCACAGGCATTCTGGGAATAAGTCTGTCCTTTCTGGACAGACACTTGCGTGTCAGCCCCGCAGGCAAGGTGAGCACAGGGCCGTGGGAGCCACGAGGACAGCACAGGGCCATCCCCTTCTCTCAGGACCTCGGACCCTACACAAAGGAGCTCTCTGGCACAGTGGGGACGTTGTGACATTACAGGGCTAGGACAGGACGCATCCCCGAGGGCTGTGCCCTGTGGCCATGCTTAGCACAGAAGGCAGGGGTTCTCGGGGACAAGAGCCAACCCTGGCCTCCCTTCCAGAAATGCTTTTCCTTGAATTTGTGTTTGAAAGGCGACAAGGAGAGCCCTCAACTCTCTGAGGCAGTGACCCAGACACGGAGGCCGAGACTGAGACTGGCACGTGCCCTGGGATGGGAGGGGGCCGGCCAAACTGTCCCAGGTCCAGCTAAGATGATCTCCACCTTCTGCCCGGGTGGAGGCCAGCCCAGGTTGTCCCCCAGTGTCTCACAGGCTTGGGTCGGACGTGCAGGCGTGCAGGGCTCAGCACCAGCACCGGGGGAGGGACACTTGTGCCCGGGGGGTGTAACCTGTGGTCCCAGGAAGGCCGGTCACTTCCCCAAAGTGGCTAGAGGTGGGTCCAGTCAGTCGGTGCCTGTTTCATTTGGGCTACTTCTCCCGATCACTTGAATTTCAGTGGGAACAAGTGCATTTTGGTTAATCTGGACCTGGAACGGCTCCCTTTTCCTAAGGCTCCTGAGGCTGGTCTCCTGGCTGGGGCACGTGCAGCCCCCATGGATGTTTGCAGAGCCCAGCAGCCAGCCAGGGCAGTGGCAGAGGCCGGCCCCCAGGATCCCGTGGGGAGCCCACCTCCCGAGGCCCACGGTCACAGTGGAGGACAGGGTGGGTGTCCTTGTTTCTGTGTGGGGAGACACAGCCCAGCGGGTTCTTGGCTGCTGGCCCTGCAGCTGGAGGAGCTGGGATGGAGCACTCTGCCTCCCACCACGCTGTAGGATCCCTAGGACTACCCCCAGCTTCTGTCTGGCTGCATGGAGGCTGGGCTGCCCCTTGGGGATCTGGGCAGGAGCAGTGTTTCCATTTTGTGACTGGGCCAACTGGGCCTGTCTCCAGGCTTCCTCTCCCTCCTTGGGGCTCTGTGGGAGGCAGACAGAAGAAGCAGGTGGAGTGAGGGCAGCAGTCTGCCTGGCTGGGTGGGGCCCCGAGCAGGAGGCAAGGAGCCCGCAGGCCTCATCTGGCTGTGGGACACTTGTGACCAGCAGCCCTGTTGTGCCATTACTGTCCTTGTTCTGAACGATGCTCTGAGGGGACCCCGGGCGGGAGGCAGAGAGCAGCCCAGCCCAGAGCGGCTGTGCTGAGAGGCCGTCTCCAAGGACAGGGTCTGTGGAGAACGTTTCCCTAAAAGCACAAACTATTTCAGACGCTCCGGCCTAGCTGAGAAGTGTTTCAATTACTTCCAGGCAGTGAACGTGCCCTGAGCAGTCCCTCGGGCCCTCCTGGGTCCTGGAAACCAGTTTCCATTTCCACTTAAAAGCCGAGCAACAGGGAAGGCCCTGCACTTGGGCTGTGTAGGCGGGGAATAGCTCTGTACTCCACTGTCCAGAAGCAAGAACTGCCCTCCCGGGGCCCGGGACTGGGGAGGCCTCAGCCATCTGCTCCCTCGCCGGGCAGCCTTGGGACTGGGGGGACAGTGTGGGCCGGCTGGGGGCCCGGGTGGGCATGGCCATACCTGCAGGTAACCGATGGGGTGCACCAGGGCTCCCAGGACGCATGCGGATCTGCATAAGGGTGGGTGCGAGGAAGGATGGCGCCTTGGATCCAGGCTGTGCACGAGCTGCTCTGGAGGGAAGGGCGCCGGGGGAAGCAGAGGCAAGGGCCTCTTAAAAAAACACAAAGACACTTCTCAGTTTGCTTTGGTTTGGGATCCGTGGCTGGGGTTTATACCCGGGGCCCCCGGCTTACGGTTTCCCAGACCTCTGGTGGCATCTTCATTTCGTACAATTGTCAAGAGAACAGAGAGTGGCCAGGCAGGCGCTGGTGGACGTGGGCAGCCTGTCCCGGAACTGCATGGCGAACACCCCAGCCAGGGGTGGAGGGGCGGGGCTTAGACAACAGTCATTTACTCCTCCTGTCCTGGACGCTGGAGGTCCAAGACCCAGGCGTGGCAGGGCCGGTCCCCCTGAGGCCTCTCCTGAGCGCGCAAACGGCTGTCTCCTCCTTGGGTAGTGCCTCCATGCGCGTCTGTGTCCTGATCTCTTCCGATAAGGACGCCAGTTCTATGGGATTAGGGCCACCCCAGGGACTTCATTTTGCCTCACTCATTTCCTTAAAGCGCTGTCTCCAAACACGGTCCTATTGTGGGGTCCTGAGGTTTAGGGCGCCAACACGTGGATTTGCGGTCACAGCTGGACCCACGGTATTCCCGTCAGCCTGTCTGACCCTCAGAAGCAGCCAGCACACATGTGAAATGAGGGTCACTCGCCCCTTACATCCTGCCCACAGGTGAGGTACTACCCTGCAGACAGACAGACACACGCACACACGCGCAACCCCTCGCATGCTCCATGCTGCCTGCGGTCCTGCCAGGGAAAGGCCCAGGAAGAGGAGCAGCTGGCCGGCCACCACGGCTCTGCACACCCGCAGCCTCTGCCCAGATGCCTCCGGGGGTCACTGCTCCCTGCACCTTGTCCCGCGCCTGCCGTGTGGAACTTTTAAGGACGTGCTTTACATTCTTCCGCACATGAGGCTTTGAGAGCCCACGTGTCTCTGACATGGACAGCACGTCTCACTGGAGCAGCCACATTCCCAGGGCCCGGCGTTGGTGGCCCGGGCCATGCCCTGGTCTGGGGTGTCTGTCTCCGAGGCCTGAACAGACTGCTGGGTTCCTCCCCTCTGTCCCTGCAGCCTCTGGCCTCCCCAGGATGTATTCCTGGATGGGCCTCTTCCTCAGCCTCTCTCCCAGTGGCTGGAAGTGCCGCGCACCCTGCCCTTTGGACCAAGGTCACTTCCACCTTTCCGAGGGAGGCCGGCCCTCCCTGGGGCTTTTTGCTCCCCAAACGCTCCCCGAGTCCCGGAGCCGGGTGTGCATGTCTCTCGGGGGTTGGGTGCCAGGGCGGGGGCGGCTGTCTGTGGGTTGGGGCACCTGCCCCTGCCAGGTCAGGGCTGAGCCCAAGAACTCCCCCATCAACGAGTGTCACCTCCACCCTGTGGAGTGAAGAGAGAGAAGGAAGAGGAGTGGAGAGGGAGAAGCCAGACTGTCATCATCCTTCCATTCTGGGCGTTTACGCTGTGGTTCCCACTTGGGTCTCTAGCTGTGTGTGAGGTTTGATGTCTGAACGTGTGATGTTTCCTCATTCCCCTGTTGCCATCCAGAGGGGGACTTGAAATCCACACTCGCAGGCACAAGCACCGGACAAGGATGTCCCGGTCAAGCTGTTGGGCATGACATTCTGCAAACACCTGGGATGCCGCTGTGAAGTTTGTTGCTGAGATCGTGCACACCCCGCTGACTTGGGGACCCGCCTGATCCCTCTGCCAGCAAGAGAAGCGGTTTGAACCCCGTTATGAGTGCACTTGCCAAGTGACCTCATTTTCCGGCAATTTCTGCCATCTGCAAATTGGGGCTATCTTGTCCAACACCCACAAGCTTGCAGATATTGTCTCTGTTTTGTTTTTTTTTTGAAGATTTTGTCAGAGAGAGAGAGCATGGGCAGGGGTAGGCCGAGGGAGCAGCAGGCTCCCCACTGAGCAGATCCCAACGCGGGGCAGGATCGCAGGACCCCGAGTCCATGACCAGAGCCGAGGCAGACGCCCGCCCACGGAGCTCCCAGATGGTCCATCTTGTCGCTAACTCGGACCCTTTGTGAAAAGTGACTTTGTCCGGTCCATGCGCGCCTGCGTCCGCTCGCGTGCGGGGCCGTCCCTGGGCCTGTGGACCTCCCCGGGCCTGGGCTGTTCCCGCGCGTCCTCAGGGCGCCGACAGTGGCCGAACAGGACGCGGTGTCATGGCCGCTCCGTGCCCGGCCCATCGGCTCTGACCGCTCGTGCGTGCGGTTCCGTCCCTGTGCACTGGGGGGTCCCGCTCCGTCCCCCCGTCTCTCTCGCGGCTTTTCTGACTCCTCCGGCGCTGCCTGTCCTGGCTCCTGCTCTGAGGTCGTGGGCTCTGGGCCTCCCGTCGTGTTGGCGTCGGACGCCCGCGCCTCGGTGGACGGTCCAGCCTGCGCGCTCCCGCTCCCCACCCGACCCGTGCGCGTTCCCGCTCCCCACCCGACGCCGCCGGCCACACCGTCCCCTCCAGGCCCACCCCGCGCGCCTGCCGTGCTCGCCGCCTCGTCCCGCCAGCCAAGCTCAGCGCCCCGTCGACCCCCACATCCAGGCCCCTCCGGGTCCCCGGAACTCGCGCGGGGTCCACGGACGCGCGTCGGTCCTGCGGCCCCTCCTGGACACAAGCGCGGCCGAATCGCCGCGTCCCGGAGCGGGGTTTGCCGGCGGCTGCGGGTCCCCCGCACGTCCGAGTCACCGGAGCGGCTGCCCGGCGCCAGCCCATCCGAGCGCGCGAGCCCCGGGGCGTGGTTGTGCCTTCCTGGGAGGTACTTTCGAGACTCGTCACCGGCGCTCGGACGTCACCGACGCCTGGACGTCACTGACGCGCTTACGTCACCGATGTTCTTACGCCACCGATGTTCGTATGTCGCCGACACTCTTACGTCACCGATGTTCGTACAGCACCGGTGCTCTTCCGTCACCTACTCGCTTACGTCAGTGATGTTCTTCCGTCACCAGCTTACTTACGTCATTGGTGTTCTTACGTCACCGACCCCTTACGTCACCGGCGCTCCTACTGAGGGAGGGAGTTGAGTCCCCATTGGCGCAGTGACCCACGACTTTGACTCCAGCTCCTCCTTCATGGGAAAGCGGGGCTGGCAGGGGGTGACTGCTCCACTGCTGGGGGAGGGTTGGGGGGCGGAGGGGTGGGAGATGCCGCATCTGATGACCCCGGATCCGACTTGGGGTGCCCACGGACCAGCACACCATGGGCGAGCCACCTTACCTTGGGCGCCCGCGACCCTCCCACCTAGGGTCCGAGCCCACAGGCTCCAGTCCTGAATGTGTGACCACGTGCACCACCTGGACACCCGGACGTGCCGACCTGCTCCAGCCTCCAGGGTCGCCCTTCATGCCTGGGCGGCCCAGCCCCAGCGAGACTGGTTAGATCAGTGAGGGGAAGTGATATGTATTGTGTCCAGGGTGCCTAGCCGTGGGCAGAGCAGAGCCTGGCCTGGTAGCTGCTGTTGAAGCATGAGGCCCCATGCTGGTGGACATCAGGCCCAGGCTCCAGTTCCCAGAGGAGCCCGATCTGATGCACATTTACAGACATTAGCACGTGTCCGTGTCCATGGCTTCAGACCCACAGGGGTGCCTGAGTCGTCTACCCTCCGTTCTCCTCCCTGTCTTCCCACTCGCAGCGGGGCGTATGGAACCACAGAACGGTTTTCGGAGCCGAGTCTGCAGACAATGGCTTCACTCCCCAGAACGCCCGCTGCCTTGTGAGCCTGCAGCTTGTCTCCATTTCCCACTTACACTGTAGCCTGCCTGTGTTCTAGAAGCTTCCTTCGCTCATGCTCTTCCCCACCCCTTCCCTCCCACCCAGCCCTCACCCTGCACCACTGGGTAAGCACACTTTCGCCTCCTTGCGTCCCCCGGGCAGCCCACTTCTTCCGGGCCGGGGCTGTCCCTGAGGCCCATGAGCCTGTAACATGCTTGGTGGTGTTTGTCTGGCTTGGTTGAGTCCGAGTCATTGCCCCAGGATGGGCACGGATGGATCTGCTGGTCTATGCCAATATGCACACTCAGGCAGGGCTGGAACGTGTGCCCTGTGTCAGGCGGTCGCAAGCTCCTGGAACCCAGCCAAGGCTGCCTCCTTCAGTGACTCCCAGCCGTCACCCTGGGGTTTCCGCACTTCCCAGTGGTCAGCCCAAACCATCCTAAAGCCAGAGGATCAGTGATCGGCTGCATTTGGACTTCCTGAAACACGCTGGTTCCCGCTTTCCCTGACTTCATGCTCATGAGCACCGACCCTGCAGCACTTGAACGCAAAGCGGCGGGAGCTGTGCCGTGCCGGGCGTGCAGTCACGCGGCGCCTTTCCTGGGCCACGCACGTCCAACAGCTGTCTCACGAGGTACCAACGGACAAGGGTCCAGAAAATTCCCCCATAACGTGCGCATGAATTTTAATGGGTGCGGAAAGTGACGGCAGCTTGTAGGCGCTGAAGCCTGGAGCCTTTAATGTCCCATTAAAGATGTATGTCGCCTTTCAAAGCCTCTCGGAAGTGGAGGTTCCCGCTGAGCTAGGTGACATCAGCTGCCGTGGGATGAGTTCTGTGCAGAGCACACATGCGTGTGCAGCGGGCGCCTGGCGTCTGGGGGCCTCCCCCCCCGCCCCTGGTGAGCACTGATAGCGGGCGACAAGCTCGGGGCGCAGGAGTGGGCGCGGCGAGAGCAGCCGTGGGCACCATCAATTATGGAACGGGCTCAGGCCCAGGGGCACAATCCGTTCTGACAGAAGCAAGGCGTGCAGCCAACCGCTGCGCACCTGGGGAACCCCCGACTGGGTCACTTCCCGCCCTTGTTAGCACGGCACTCGTGGAAAACCCGGAGAGAGCCGTGTGGAGCTGCCTTAGTATAGACGGTGCCCGGCAACGAAGGGCCAGGTCCACGACTTCGGGGACCCAGTGTGTTTCCAAGGCTCGAGCCCTAGAAGGGGGAGGGCGAGGAAGCAGAGACCTGTGTGTTGGACAGGGGTGACACTGAAGCTTGAGCAAAGTCCCACCAACCTCATCGTTACAGTAACTGCAAAGTGTATAAGTCGAAGTGAGTGCATGTCCCAAATTTCCCAAGATGATCGTACTTCCCTGAGACACCCACATAACTTTTTATTAATCCTGGTGTTTTTTTAGAGAAAGAGAGAGAGAGAGCTCAAGAAGGGGGAGGGGCAGGAGGAGAAGCAGGCTCCTGGCTGAGCAGGGAGCCCGACTAGGGACTTGATTCCAGGACCCTGAGGTCATGACATGAGCTGAAGGCAGAGGCTTCACCGATCGAGCCACCCAGGCTCCCATATTCATCCTGGTTTTTATCCCAGCAACAAGCGGGGATAGCTTGGTGGGCCACCCTGGGCAATGACATGGGGTGTGTGGGGACACAGGATGAAGCCCGTGGTGGGGCAGGACAGACTGCCAGTCTCCACGAGTGAAAGTCCACTGAGAAACCATTAGCTTGTGCCTCAAAAGTTAGTAGTTATTTTAAGAACAGAATGCACAAAGGTGAGAAATTAAGATGTACAGTGTCAGAGGCTGCATTTAGAAGTTGCTTTGAGAGGCATGACTTTTTAGATCAAATGCCTGTCACTGTACATTAATTTTTCACTTCTATTTCTGGATTTTCTACCTGTATCAAAAGCGAAGTCATATCTGTTTAATATGTGGCCTCTGTTTCCAGAAAGAGAATTTCAAAATCGGTCGGATCATGTCAGTTTTCGTCAGAGTCATTAGATCCTTTAAAGTAGAAGCTGAGTTAATAAAAATTGTTTCAATTTCTTCATTTAATTCAGGGGTTGACAAAAAGCTTTCACAGGTTTATCTCACGGACGAAGAGACCTCTGACATAATTCCGAATGGTATCCTAGATTCAGCTTAAAAGTCGATGTTGAAGATAAAACGAGTTCTCTGTTGTGGCTCAGGTCTACACATTTTTGTCACGTCAGGCGTGGAGAAGTAGCGCCCGTACTGAATGACAAGACCCCAGCCGGAAACGTTCTTGCTGGAGCCCGCGACCCACCGTCCAGGAAACAGAGTCTCTGCACCCGGGCTCACGGAGGGCGCGGGCGTTGGCATGGCTCTCGGGACTCTGGAAGCCTCTGATGCCCGTGTTGGGAGTCCGTGGGACACGGGACATAATGAGCAAACGGGGATCTCAGGTGAGCTTTGGAAACTGGAGGAGAACCCTGCAGAAGGCCTGGGGCTCAAACACACGGCAGTTCAAGCCGGAAATGCGCAGGCAGGCTCTGCAGAGGCTTGGATGCAGCAGGAGGAAGGAGGGTCGGCAACCTTTGTGGAAGTCGGTGGAAACTGTCCGAATGGGAGCCTGTGGAGACGCACCGAGCGCCAGTGATCTGCCCAGCGTGCATGCAGTGGGGCCCCGGGGGTAGAAGAGGGAGAAAACGTAGCACGTATATATCTGGTAGAAGCTTGACAAGTTTTATCAAATACAACCCACGACTGGAGCAACACCCCAAACCCCAGGTCAGAGACATACCTCCCACTCCCTGAGTACCAAGTACAAACCCCAAAAACTAGAGCTGGGAGAGCAAAACCCTGAGACGAGCCAGAGAAGGGAGGCCCGTGACAGAGGGAGGAATGATAAACAGAGCCCATTTCTCACCAGAAGCACGAGCGTCCTCTAAGTGCAGGAAGACGCGGGGGCGGGGGTTCCACGGCAGGGGTTTTGAGGACTGGGAACACAGCAGCATAACCCTATGTGTGGCAGGCCCGCGGCACGAGGACTGATGGAGGAGCTTCCGGCTGGAAGGAACAGGCAGCGGGTAGGGACTCTCTCAACAGGAAGGAAGATGGTCATTGAATGTTGTGACCCAAGAGCCGTAAGTGTGTTGACAAATAGGAAAGCCGATTTTCCTTTTCTCGGGGGTCAATTTAATACTGGAGGCAAAACGGTCAACGCCGTGTTTGGGGCTTATGACATTTCAAAGTAAATGTGGGCCCGCAGACGCGGGAGGACTGAGGGTTTTCAGGGGGTGTTGCTGGGAGTCGAGGTGCATTGTAGGACCTGACGGATGACGTGGGTCGTGTTCTGCACAGGAGCCCCTAGAACACCACGTGGAGAGATGCAGCTAGACTGTCCGTACGATCCTGTCGCCGCGCCGCGGCCAGAGCGCTTGTGCAGACCCACCGAGCCTTTGTGTCGGTCAGAGTGAAATATTTTAAGAAGTGACGTGCTTGCGATCAGCTTGGCTCAGGGCCTGCTTCCTCCTCCGTGGTTTGTCGGAGCTACAGGCAAACTAGAGAAACAGTTGTAGCAGGGACAGTTCGTGCGTGTCAGGGTTTGCCGACCTTCCTAATCCGTTCCCTGGGTTGGGCCCCAATGAAACCCCATGCTGAAGAATGTGGACACGTAGGGATTTTTCTTCTTCTCTTCTTGGCCAGATGTTGAATGAGAGTTAGAAAAGGCGATGGAGTTTCAGACGCCAAGTTGCTAAGCAGATCTGTGGCGTAAGCAAGGGTGGGGTCGAGACCGCAGGTCAGGGCTCCTCCGCCAGCCAAGGCCTGGGTACTTCCTGGAAACAGCATGTCTGAGGCTCCCGACATGGAAGGCTGGGCTGGGAGCCCGCACGTCCAAGGCGCGGGCCACAGAGCCGCCGGAGCTCACGCCCGGGGTGACCTGCTCCTGGGGCAGCTGTGTGCTCACGGGTCACCTCCCGCCTGATGGGCGGGGCCCGTCCTTGGGCCTCCAAGAGCTGTCTGTGCCTGCCCTTCCAGTTGGGGATCCCCACTCCGCTTCTCTGTGCAGAACCCAGCTCTCGTATCTCTGGGGGGCTTCTGTGCTGAGGCACAATGCGCTCCTGATATATAACCCTATAGGTCTTCGGATGTATGACTGTGGGGACCCCACAAACCACGCAACCAGTCCTGTCTAAGGTGGGTGCTGACAGAGAGACGGGGGACACCAGAGAGAGGGAGGAGTCCAAGCTGAAGCCCAACATTTTGCTGCTAGTAAGACGGCAGGCATTTGAGGGGCGGGGAGGGGAGAAAAGGAAGGGGCTAGAACCTTGTGACCCTAACATTCGGATCATTCCGAGTCTGATGGAGTGCTGCATTTTCAAAAAACCAGGAGAGCTTGCGGCTTGGAGAGAGACCAGGACAGATGTAAATAAGAGCTTTCGGTCAGGACAGCAGGTTTAGAATTCAGTTAAGTCTGCTGAGGTGTGTGGGTTGGTAACAACATCAGAGTCGACTTGCCCAGCAAACACATAGGACACCCATAGCGCAGCTGGGTGGGAGGCCCTCCAGATGAGTGAGTGGCACTGATGGGACACGTCGTGTCCTAAGATGCTCGAATCTGCTCTGGGTGCTGACGGCCACCACTGAGAACAGGCTGGTGGCCCCAAGCCACCGTCTACCGAGAACCCACATGGATGAGCGAATAGGGTGTCGGCAAAGTGCTCATGGCGACACCCGGAGAAACCCTAGCACAGCCTCAGGGCCTCGTGTGACTGCAGCACAGCTGGGGCCACTCCCCGGTCCTGGAGGGACCCCTGCACGGAAGAAGGAGGGCTGTAGACGGCGCTCAGATGTGAGCACTGCTCTTCGGTTGGTGAGAATATTGGAGTCCGTGCCTCTGTTTCCTCCTCCCACTTTATATATACTGACCCCTTTGTTGTTGTTGTTGTTTTACAAATTGAGATTTTAAAAAAAAGAATAATATCAGGAAAGCATAACAACCAGAGTGAAATGTTTAGGAGGGACATCGCCCCGTTAGAACTGGATCGGAAGTACCGGTCTAAAACTGCGCTTCCGGCAGAAGCGATGCTGGCCCCTCTGTCTGCTGGGATGTCACCAGGAGGCAGCCCCCGGGGCCTCTCTCTGACACAAGCCCGAAGGCAGAGGTCGGCCTGGAACACATCTTTGTGCCATAAAGCAAGGAAAAATGAACGATCAAAGCTTTCCAAGTATCGAAGGCTTACGAGACACGAGAGCCAGCCTGGAACTGGCCGTGGACCCCAGGTTGTGGTGTTTGGCCATGGGAGATGGTGACTGTGACCCGAAAAGCCTAAACACGCAGGAAGCTGTCCAGGCCCTGGAGGAGGAGGAGGAGGCGGAGGCGCTTCAGTGGGAGCAGAGTTTCCCTTTCGCTGGCAAAGCGGCTGTGACTGTGACTTGCGGCCCCACCGTGGGTGGGGATACCATCCCGTGCTCTCCAAGGCGGGTTACCCAGTGGATGTCATGGGGTGTGTGAGAGAGCACGGGTGGGGGGAGCGGCAGAGAGAGGGAGACAGAGTCTCCTGGGGAGCAGGGAGCCCAACGCGGGGCTCGATCCCAGGACCCGAGATCATGACCTGAGCTGAAGGCAGAGGCTTAACCCACTGAGCCACCCAGGTGCCCCCCCAACCCCCCCGCCATGATATGTGTTTTTAACCTAAGTTTATAAAACGAAGGCTTGGAATTCAGAGAAGAAAGTGTCTGGATAGGCGATGCGGCCGAGCCTGGGACAGCCATTCCTCTTGTGAGCTCCTTGCGGAGTGTGGGGCTTCGGGGGGCAAACTCCTAGTGGTTCTGTGGGGTTCCCAGTATAATAGCAGCGGCGACGCTCCAGACGGTCACAATTTTAGGATGACGGTCGTCGTGGGGCCTGTAGGCAGTGGTGAGAGCCCCTGACTGTATGCTGTGTGGAGCGGCCTGCGTGCCGGGGTCATGAGCCGTGGGAACGATGCGGAGCACCTGCTCAGGAACGCTGTTAAGTACAGCAGGACGGCCCCGGCGACGTGTGCGAGGAGCTGCAGGAAGAGAAATGGGGGCTGGACGCCGGACGGAAGCAGGACTTCCCGCAATGACGATGGAACGTAGGTCCCGGAGCAGAGAGCGCTCCGGGGACAGAGGGTTGGACCCAATACGAGACGCACGAGAACCCGACATGGGGCATGACACACGTTACGGGGACGGATGACAGAAGGACATTGCCGTGTTCACACCTTCGAGGCCGGGACGCTGTGGAAACGGCTATGCGAGCAGTATTGTGCAGTTAGTAAGTGTGGTTCTTGCACACAATACAGGAAACATTAGGGCCCTCCTCTCTGGCCAGTTGGGTTACAGGTGACTTACCTTCCTCCTCCTTCCCATGTATTTCAGTCCACCACACAAGTATGACTTATTTATTCATTAATTTTTAAAATGTTTTTATTTATTTATTGGACACAGAGAGAGAGACCGCAAGTAGGCAGAGAGGCAGGCAGAGAGAGAGGGGGAAGCAGGCTCCCCGCTGAGCAGAGAGCCCGATGCGGGGCTCGATCCCAGGACCCTGAGATCATGACCTGAGCCGAAGGGAGAGGCTTAACCCCCTGAGCCACCCAGGCGCCCCAGACTTTTTATTTTTTAAAAATTTACATGGGCTGATTTTTGAAAAAGAACGACAATTTTATCATTCCCATTTTTTTTTCTAACGGATAAAGTTACATTTTTTCTTTCTTTTTCTGCCGATCGCCAATTTTGGTGTCTCTGCAGGGTAGTTGCTGGCACAGAAATTACTTCTCAAATTTGAGTTTAAAATGCATTATGAAACAGTCTACATAAATTCTGGAAAGGGAAACTGCATCTCCTTCAAATACACATCCCCATTTCTGTGCTGTAATTTGGAATTTAAAAAGAAATCTCATCACGCAAATGAGGAGAAAATTGCCCCAGGCGTCCGACTGATGAAATGTCAGTGCTGATAAACGTCATGATATCCAGCAGAATTGGTCGATGGACGTTGTGCACGCAGCTGGGGTTTTGCTATAATCTAGCACGGGCCATAAATATTCTGCCTTGTGTCCTTGAAGAAACAGGAAAGAAAGGTGATAATACGAAAAATCAGATTTGACAATTCAATCGAATCAATTCAATTGAATCGAGTTATTCAGGGCTGCAAAGATCAAGTCTTCAAATATAGGGTCTTGGACTGCGACATTGAGACACCTGACTTTCACCGGCCTCCAGTGAGATCCCCCGATGGAATGGGCATGTGCCGGACGGGGGGCACCCAGGGCTCCCCAAAGCTGGCCTTGACCTGAGGCCTCTCTGCCATGCTCCTGACTGGCTCACGTGGTGAAGATGAGGTCCTCCTTGCAGATGGAAGGGGCTCACGGGCCAGATTATCGTGTCACCCCAACTTCAGGCACTGCTCAGGGCAGGCGTCCAGACCAAGGAGGCGGGGGGCTGCCCATCTCTGCAGGGCACTCAGGATCACAGGGAACCTCGTTTCCTCACTGCACGCCGAGGCCCAGGCTGGGGCTCATCCCCCGGCTCTGCTTCTGACACAGACGCCCAGCGTGCCCCTCCCCCCTCCACACTGCGGAGGCCCCAGCGTGGCTCCGCCTCCTCCCGTTTGGGGGCTGGCACATTTGACCTATTTGGCCTCAAATCCATTCCCAGACGGTACTCGCCAGGGACATGCCCCTGGCCCCCACGTCGCCGACACAGGCCAGATGGGCTAATTCCTTCCCTCCCACCTGCGCAGGGCTGCCCACCAGCCTCCCCTCCCCCACACTGACCTGCATCCTGGGCCAGTTTGGGGACAGTCCTTCCAGCTTCCACGGGCCGCTCCCCGGCCCGGTCCTTCCTGGCTCAGCGGCCTTCTGACCCCGCGTGCCAGCTCCTGGTCTGCGTGGATGGCCCATCCATCCAATTACATGTGCATTTATCGAGCGCAGAGTGAGTGGTACCGGACAAGCCCCAGAGAAGGAGGAGGCTTCCCTTGCAGGGAGGGTTAATTGCTGTGTGGCCCGTGATTTCCTACTTTCTGGCAGGTAGTGACAGATTCCTCGGATCCCTCGAAGGGCCCTGGGGGACAGAGGCAGACAGAGCCGCCCCCCTGCCCCGCAACCTGTTCTTAGACCTAAGCTCTCGCCGCTGAGACGGGGGACGGTGGGCATGCAGCCCTCACTGTGGGTCCTACCGTGCGCCCCTCGCTCCCTGCCGTGGCCAGGGTCTGTACACCCCTGTTAAGGGCTGGAGAGCAAGTGCACCATACGGCTCCTGTCACACCTTCCCACCCTGCCGCCGCCGGAAGTCGGCAGAGGACGTGAAGGCCCCAGTGTCTCTGCGCCAGTAAAACTTGGTTCACGTTCACAGAAATCCGAATCCCATGGAATGTTCACACGCTGGGAACAGTCTTCTCTTTGGATTTTCTTCAACTGTCTGAATAGAAACACTTTTCATTTACAGGCTGTGTAAGAACGTGGTGCTGGAGTTGGGGCAGGGGCTGTCCTGTGCTGACCCCTGCCGCACGGTTGGCCCTGTGGGAGGTGCGAGGGTGGCCCTGGGCCCCTGCTCCAGGAGCCTGCTCACATCCCACGTCGGGGCTGGCCACCAGAGCACCCGGAGCAAACTCCGCACCCCTCATGGAGTGGGGGTGCTGGGTGAGTTCGGTTACACATCCCATGCCCCAGCCCCGAATCCCGGGGTCACCTCGTCTGCACAGCCCAGTGTGACTGAGCTCCCGACTGCTCTTTAGGGTCCTTCAGGCTAGGGCAGAGGTTACCCCATTCTCTCCAAGATCTTGGAAAGCAGCAACGGAGAACAGGAGATCCACACTCCCCAGTGAACTGTTCCTGGTCCTCTGGGCAAGACAGCTGCCCCCAGGCAGGGGCTTCTGTGCCTGTTCCCTGTGGGACCCCAAACTCGAGGGCAGCAGGGTCCCTTGTCCCGCAGCCACGTCCAGAGCTGGAGCAGCCCCTGACTGGGCCTCAGGAGAAGATGAGACCTGTTCCATGGCACCGGAGGGAGCTGACTGCCCTGTCATTCCAATGGTTGGTTATTCATTCAACAAACCTTTATTGTGTGCCTGTGTCGCCCATCCTAGGGGCATAAACTGGTGAAGCAAACAGATACTTCTGCTCTCACAGAGTTTGTGTTCTAGAATCTTCTTCCACATCATGGCAGGAAAACCTGGCTGCTGGCAGCAGTGAAAGCCCAAGACGGTCCTCATTAAGTCTCTCACCCACCCACCCAGCTGCAGAGGGGTTCCAGGGTCAATCCCCTCCCCAGGGCACTGTTTCGGTCTCCTTGCAGGGTGCTTGAGCGCTGTCCCCTGGCGCTGTCTGTCCTCCAGCCAACCTCCATCCCACCTGCCGTCCCCCACGCTGGCTGGCTCCTTCCTCGACAGATCCTAGTGTGGTCCCCCAGGCAGAGTGCAGTCAGCCGCCAAAGTTCTCCCTGCATCCGCCGCGGCTCTGCTCCCCACTCCGACCTCGCTGTGCGGGCGGACATCTGGGCAGCCCCAGTGTGTGTGGTTGGTGATGGCCGCTGCCCAAGACGCCGTGAATGATTTCCCTTCCATGGCTTCCCGGAAATTCACCTGCAGAGCTCCGAGAGTTTGATCTGCGTTTTCTTGATTGGTAGTAAATACAGAACTTCCTTAAATCAAATCAGACTGTGTGAACGTGTATGGACCTTCATTAACATCGCAGAGACCTTCTAGGATGGTGGGAGCTGCCAAGTTAAATAAGACGTGGTTACTGAGGCACCTGGGTGGCTCAGTGGGTTAAGCCTCTGCTTTTGGCTCAGGTCATGATCTCAGGGTCCTGGGATCGAGCCCCACATCGGGCTCTCTGCTCAGCGGGGAGCCTGCTTTCCTCTCTCTCTCTGCCTGCCTCTCTGCCTACTTGTGATTTCTGCCTGTCAAATAAATAAATAAATAAAATCTTAAAAAAAAAAGACATGGTTACTGACCTCAGGAGAGCAGCCATTAGGCTGCCCGCTGGTGACTCAGTGACTGGTAAGTGTGAGTCCTAAGCCAAAGGCAACAGGGACAGGCAGTGCCCGGGGCCAGGGTGACTGGAACATGTCCACATGCAGGAGAAGAGGACAGAGGGCTCTGTGCCAACGGACCCTGAGGTTCTCAGGGGTTCCCAGGACATCTCGGGACTAGGTCTGGATGAGCCACGGGACAGAAGGTACGTATCCTACCAGTTATAAGAATAGAAAATAAAGGGAAAAAGTCTAAGGAATAACATTTAAATTGTCAATAATACTTCTACCGAGAGATAACCACAGTTAACCAGTGTTGTGTGTTTCCTGCTTTTTAAAATTTTATGTCAGGTGTAGAATTCTCGCATATTAGAGCCTGCTCTAAAGCAGAGCTTTATCGACGGCATGGTATGTGTGGCTGGTGTGCCTCTGTGCCTTTGCACACCCGTCTGTTGGGCATTGACGTCGTTGAATTTTATTGCAACCCACACTTGTGAGAACTTCTTCCTGCAGGAGAGTTTCCCTGCACGTTCACGGTCCCCTCGACTAGACTACCCCAGGTGGGATGGCCCATCAGAGCTTACAGTCCTGGCAAAGCCCTTTTCCAAACGGCACTGGCTGCTGCAAGGGAAATTCCAAGTTCCTCCTCCAAACAGGCGAGGAGGACTCTTCTCAGTGTAATCGCATGTTGAACATCAGCACCGGCATGTGAGTGCGTGTGCGTGTGTGGAAGCATGTGGGTTCCTGAGTGCGAGTGTGTGTGTGTGTGAATGTGTGTGCATGAGCATGCGCATGGGTGAGTGTGTGCACAAGTGTGTGTGTATGAGAGTGTGCGGCTGATGGTGTGACAGGCGTGGGAATACACATGTATGTGCATGTGTGTGCTTGCACATGAGTAAGTGCACAAGTGTGTGCATGTGTGTGAGTGTGCAAGTGAGCATGCATGTGACCATATGTAGGTGTGTGCATGTGAACGCGCATGGATGGGTTTGCATGTGCGTGTAAGCGTGCAAGGGTGAGTGTGCCCATGTGTGCATGCGAACGTGCATGTGTGTGGGCGGGTATGTGCGTGCGTGGGCAGGTGTGTGTGTGTGCGAGCGTGCGTGGGCGGGTGTGTGTGTGCGTGTGTGTGCGAGTGTGCATGGGTGTGTGTGTGCATGAGCATAGGAGTGAGGAAAGATGAATTGCAGAAAAGCATGAATGACCCCGCTCTGCAGAGACCCCGCTGCCAGGCTGTCCCGTGGTTCTGTCCGCCAGCTGGTCATACTGAGTCAC
This sequence comes from Mustela nivalis, assembly GCF_964662115.1. Lineage (NCBI taxonomy): Eukaryota > Metazoa > Chordata > Mammalia > Carnivora > Mustelidae > Mustela > Mustela nivalis. The sequence goes on from NC_139031.1 coordinate 90,959,898, forward strand.
AGGACACCAACGCCACCGACCTAAGGTTAGGACTTGGATCATTCCATCTCCTACTGCTGCCCTGTCCTTGCTGCTCCCGGATTTTGGTAGAAATAGCGGAGTTTAGAATCATGCTAGCAATCCGATCTTGACGGCTAAACCTGCCCGGCATGTCCTTTGCCCTCCTCCTCCCCCGCGTCTCTGGACTCAGCTCTGCTCTTCTGTCCCCTTTGCAGGGTGTTGGTTGGTAACGTGACAGCCTTTTCTGTGATGAGCTGAGTGCTGCGTGCATTATTTCTAATAGGTCATGACATTTAAAAGCCAGGAAGCAAGTCCTTGTAGATCAACGTGGTCAAGCAGATGTGCACTTTAAAATGCTCTCTGTTCCCGTGGCAGAGAGAAGCAGGCGAGAGGAAGACGAACCGAAACACAGCACATCGTATCTCTGTCGACAAGAGGAGAGGACGGAGGGGCTTCTAGTGGCTGCTGAATCCATGGGTCCCCGGGGTCCAGTCCGGCAGGAAAAGCGCTGGCTGGGGCTCAGCCTCCCTCTGATCATGGGTCAGAAGGGGCTGCGCCAAGCTCCCGGGGCCTGTGTCTGGGACGTGGCACCGCCTGCCCCCTGGGGCCATGTTATTACCAGAAGTTGTGAGCCATGGGGATGGAGGGACCGGCTGGAGGCCAGAACAACCAGATCCCCACTTGGGCTGGTGGAGGGGCCGAGGGCATGAGAGCCAGAGAACAACCCCCGCCCTCGCGACCTGTGCCTGAAAACCCCAATTCCAAACCATGTGAAGGGACCAAGCATCACAAATGTGGCACCAAGTGCTTTAAAATACAGGCCTTGCGGGTGTCTGGTGGCCAGGTGGGCTCCCTCTCCTCGCCCTCCACTGGGTTGTGCAAAATCAGGCCAGGCTGCAGTCCTCACTGTATACTCTGTTTTTTTCCAGTGGCGATACTCGGGAACATGTTAGGGCTCAACTGTGCCCCCAAGGACTTGTATGTGGAAGCCCCAGGCCCCCAGACCTCAGAGTGTGACTGTGTTTGGAAATGGGGTCAGTGACTGAGATAAAATGAGGTCGCTGGGGTGGGCTGTCCTCCCACAGGACGGGTGTCCTCATGGGGACATCAGGACACAGACCTGCACAGAGGACAGCAACGTGAGGACACAGGAGGAGACGGGGCTGGAAGAGGCCTTGGGAGAGCAGCCCTGTCTGGTCTGGACCTCGGGTGTCCACCTCCAGGAGTGAGGACTGAAGGTCTGGGATCGAGCTCTTCTCTGGGGCCGTTACTGCGGCCCCGCTGACTGCTGTGGTCCGGACGTCACTCCTGGAGAATTGGCTCATGTTGGAAGCAGAGCGGTATGCTTTCTGCACTTGCCACGCACACATCCCAAGAGCCTGCCTGCCCCACCCGCCCCAGGAACTGGGAGAGGGGGCCTAGGACGCGTGGGGACACCGCCAGGGACAGCCCAGAACCTTGGGTTCTTGCTTTCTCTTCTTGGCTTTTCTTCTGTTACTGCAGCATATTTTTAAGTAACTTCCAAGAAAGGTGCAAACCCAGATGCTTCTGGAAGCTTCTGTGCGTCTGGCAGGCTCTTGGTGTGGCTCCTGCCTGGGTGCACAGCTCAGGCTGGGCCAGCCTGGGAGTCTGGAATTTCTGGCGACCCCTCGGACCCTGCTGGGTTCTGTTCCCTCTGGGGGCGACCTGCTGGTTTTCCGTGAAAGCCCCGTGGGTCCGTTGCCATCAGCACCGTCACCTCCTGGTGGCCTCCTGGACTGCAGCTTCTCCGTGTTACTTCAGGGGCGGACCCGAAACCCCTCCCGTCCAGCCGCGGCCGTCCTGCTCTGACGTTCTGTCTGGCTTCAGCCTCAGCTGCTTTCTGTGCTGGCTCTCGGCCCCATTTTTACCCGAAAGGTTAGCACCATTAGTCAGTATGGTTTCTGAAAGGCCGCCCTCGCTCTCCGAGTGTCCCTTTCTTGTGGTATCTGGGTTTTATGTTTGCTCCGTCTTCTTGAATAGCTCTGAAAACCCAAACTCAGAGACTCTGCAAAGAGCCCTTCTGTGCGGAGCCGTCGACTTTCTTCCGAGGTGGGCGTGGGTGGGCTCTCTCGGCTTTGCCCTCGTGCTCTGGGCTCTCCCTGGGTTGCCTCCTGGGCTCGGAGTGGCCTCTTTCGGGCCCTGATGGTGTGGGCCCACCTCCCAGAAGCCCTGGAGCTCCTGCCAGTCCACTCTTTGGGGCGGAGCCCTCTGGGTTCTGCCTCTCCATGAGTGGCTTGTGCAGGCCCGTCCTGCCAGAGTGACCGGGTGGCAGGAAGGGGGACGTTGAGGGCCTGACGGCACACCGGAGGTGGCACTGGGGCTGGTGCTGGGTGTGTCTGCCCCCCATGCCCGGCCTCATTATTTGTGCTGACCTTGAGGTCAGTCTGCCAGCTTTGACTTTAGTGCACTGAACTTGACCTCAGTGCACCAAACTTGTCCTCGAATACTGATCTTGACCTTAGTTCGTGGACCTTGAGCTCAGCGTCCTTGGGCGGACCTCCAGGGGCTCCTGCCTGTGACTTCCCTTGCTCTGTTCCCACGTCCACACACACCTGACTCCCTGCCTCTGGTCACCCACTCGCCTAGGCACACCTTTTCTTCCTTCTGTGCGCTGTGCGTGTGTTCTTTTCTGTACTTTGAAGGGGCCATTCAGCGTGGTATCTGCAGGGGCGAAGCTAAGACAAGATCAGCTTTTACTGCCTCAAGATCAGGTGACAAGAAGGCGTCTCGTCGGGGTCTTAATTTTCATTTCTTGGCTGGATTTTCCTCTGAGTTGTCCTAGCCACTTGTCTTCTCTTGGGACATGACTCTGCATCCTTGACAATAATCTGGGCTTCGTGTTTTTTTGACTGATCCGAGCTCTTTGTAGATAAGAAGTTGCTCACCGCTATTATATCTGCTCACAGGGCGCCTTGGGAATGTGAAGGAGAGGAAAGCCACAGCGAAAACTGCGTCCTGATCAGTTCCCGCCTTATTTGTGCCTCACCTGGGATCCGCCGTTCACGGCTCCCCTTGAACTTAACCCAGACGTCTCCCGCACACCATTTTGAGAGCCCCCCCACACCACCGCCACCTCCTCTGCAGAGTAGGAGGGAAGCCAGTGGACCCGGGGAGTCTGGGTTGCCAAGGGACAACGTCACGTGCTCCCCGTAATTACCTGTGACTTGAGAACTTGTTTTTACATTTGTCAGAACCCGGTGGTACCAATCTGGCTTAAGAAAGAGCCACTTGACAGCATTCCGTGTGAGTGCATATGGCCTAATTACATAAATCAGCTATTTGTGCTCCAAATCGAGGTTTGAAAGCTGTTCTGCGTCCTTCACCGGCTCCCTTTGAGCCCGCAGAGTCACGCCCAGGAAGCCAAACGGCCGAAAATACGCAGAGGTCACCACGCTGTGATGGTCTGCTGTCTGCCCTAGGAGTCTACCCCGTGTCGCCGTCCTGTCCAGCGGGTTTGTCCCACCCCCTCCCCGAGTTCCCAGGCGGCTCCAACGAGGTGACCTCTGCCCCTGTCAGCTTGGGCGTCCACGACAAAGCCCCACGCATGCGCGGCTTAAACAACACACAGTCACTCCGCACGCTCTGGAGGCTGGACATCCCCGATCCACCTGAGGCAGGGCCGGTCCCTCCCCAGGCCTCTCCAGGGCGTGCAGATGGCCGTCTCCTCCCCGGGTCCTCACAGGGTCGACCCTGCATGTGTGTCTACGTCCTTATGTCCTCTTCTGATGAGGACCCCAGTCACACTGGAGTAAAGCCCACCGTAGGGACCACGCTTCATCTCAATCACCTCTTTAAGACCCTTCTCCAAGTACAGAGCTGTTCTGAGGTCCTGGGGTTTGGGAGGGGACACAGTCCAGCCCACAGGGACTTGTGTGCTATGTGTACACCCTACAAGTCTACAGATATTTTGAAAGAGTCCCTAAAGGAGTGATGTAAGGGACATAGAAGATCCGAGTCCCTTGCCAAGAGCTAGTGGTCACCAGGGAAAGGGCTGCAGCTGGAGTCAGCTCATGGTCCAGGAGCCAGGCCTGTGGCATCTGGGAACAAGGTCCCCCGCCCCCCGTAATGCTTGGCATCACTATTTCCCAATGATAAATGGTCATGGTGGCAGTGGTGCCCTTTGAACCAGATTTCCCCAGTCTCCCCTAAAACAGCAGCAAGCTGGTGACCATGGAGGACGATGCCATTGACCCATGAAATTTTATAACTGGACGGTCTGGAGAGGGCTCAGGACTTAAAGCCAGCTTGAGGTGGGAGGTGACCCAAAGTATTGGTCCACACGCTTACACAGAGCAGGCCCTCCCGTGCACCCCGCTCACCCCTCCAGCTCCCCAAAGCCTTGCACGCCTGGTCTCTTTGCATCGTGGGGAACTCTTACTGCCTTAGCCACAGTGAGCCTCAGAACATGACCACGCTCAGGAAGGAATTCTGGCCTCGACTCCCTGTCATCTTGCTGTGTGACCTCGGGGGAGTCCCCTCCAGCATCAGACCTGGTGTTCCCATCTGGAAAATGGGATGTTGGGCTCAGAGAGCTTTTGGGTTTCCTGTGTCAGGAGAGAGGTGTTTGCACCAGCCTCTGTGTCCTCTGTCTGTCCTTCCTACCCACATCCCTGCCCCTCCCCAGCACGCAGAAGCAGGGCTGGGGGTGATGCTGGGTCTCGCCACAAGGAGTTCCTATGGCTCCCCTTCCTTCAGGAGGTTGGCACTTGTCTCAAGGGCCAAAACTTGGAAATCATTGAGCAAACTCCTCTGGAATGAATGGCTTGACTTCCTTTCCAATGTTAATTGGTGGGAAGGGAAGACTTTTCTTATGCATCTAAAACTTGGTTTAGAAGGGTCTGTCTACTCAACCTGCAAACAGGAAATCCTGATTTCTCCTAGCAAAGCAGTGCTCAGTGCTCTGTACCTCACAGAACTAGAGCGGGATCGCTGGGTCATGTGACTGTTCCATTGCCAACTTTTGGAGGACCCTCCATACCGTTTGCCATGGTAGCTGCAGCAGCGTGCATTCCCACCAACAGTGCACGAGGCGTCCCCTTTCTCTACATTTTTGCCAGCACCAGTCTTGTGACTTCTTAGAGATTAGCCGTTCTGACAGGTGTGAGGAGATGTTGGACTGTACATTTTGATTGGCATTTCCCTGATGATGAGCGATGTTGAGCGTCTTTTCATGAGTCTGTTGGCTGTCTGGATGTCTTCTTTGGAAGAAATGTCTTTTTAGGTACTTTGCCCATTTTTAAGTGGGTTTTTTGGTTTGTTTATTTGCTATTGAATTATATAATTTCCTTATATATTCTGGATATTGTCCCCTTATTAGTTGTACAGTTTGCAAATATTCTCTCCCTTCCGCAGGCTGCCTTTATGCTCTGTTCCTTCCGCTGTGCAGCAGCTTTTCCATGTGATGTTGTCCCACTTGTTTATTTTTGCTTTTGCTGCCTTTGCTTTTGGTGTCGGAGCCAAGAAATCATGGCCAAGACCGATGGCAAGGAGTTTTTCCTGATATGTTCTTCTAGGAGTTTTTTGGTTTCAGGTTTCACAGTCAAGTCTTTAACCCATTTTGAATTGATTTTGTGTGTAATGCCCCCCCCCCTGTGTTTGTTGTAGCGTCCTCCACAATTGCCAAGTTAGGGAAACAGTCCGAGTGTCCGTGGACGGAGGGCTAGGTAAGGAAATGTGATCTGCAGAGTAAATGTGGTAGAAGATACACGTATAATGGGATGTTTTTGTCCATAAGAAGAAGGAACTAGTGCCATTCGCACCATTGTGGATGAACCTGGGGGTGTTGCCCTGAGTGCAAGAAGTGAGGCAGAGAAGGGTAAACCCTGCGTGGTGTCACTCAGGTGAACTCTAAGTACGATGGCGGAGCTCACAGAAGCAGAGTGTAATTGTGGTTGCCTGGGCATGGGGACGGTAGGAGGGTGCTGGCCAAGGAAACTGACCTCCAGTCACAAGGTAAGCGTAGGGAGCGACCCTGCAGCCGGCAGCCATGGCTAGCCACACTCGCCACATACTGGAAATGGCGAACAGACTCCATCTGAGACGTTTGCTTGGAAAGAAAAGAAAAGGTAACTATGAGAGGGGATGTGTTAATTAATTATTTCCATATGTGTGTCTATTAAATTGTCACAGTGCACACTTTACATACATGACAATTTTGTCAAACACACCTCAATAAAGCTGGAAAAAACAGCAAAGTCAACAGACACTCAGACTTCATTACTTCTAGTGATTTTGTTACGTCTTACTGTCTTCTCAGGGTTATTTCTGCGTCGATTACCTCTCTGTGGTGGACAGACTCTGTAAGGGCACACAACGCGCATTCCTTTATTGCTGTGTTTTTTCCCAAGAGGTGATTGTTAAGCTTTTGTGAGCACACGACTGATTATGCTCTTAAAACACCTTAGGTCACATACATTTATTTATTTATTTATTTATTTATTTATTTGACAGAGAGAGAGATCACAAGTAGGCAGAGAGGCAGGCAGAGAGAGAGAGGGAAGCAGGCTCTCCGCTGAGCAGAGAGCCTGATGCGGAACTTGATCCCAGGACCCTGAGATCATGACCCGAGCCGAAGGCAGCGGCTGAGCCCACTGAGACACCCAGGTGCCCCAGGTCACTTTCTTGCTTGGGAATTGTCCTCGGCCTTTCCCTGCTAAGAGGGGTAACTTTAATCTCGGTGGGTCATCCAGGAGTTGGTCTCCATTGGCCCCAACTTCTTGCCCTCTGCTACCATCCCTGTTTTCTACTCCAGGTATACATTCATTCCAGCCCCATGAAGCTCTGACTGATGATAACATCCAGCCTTGACCCCCTACTCAAGGGCTAAGTGCCCAAATGCAGTCTAAGTTGGATATTAAGGAGATGTGTACAAGTGTCACATGGTGAGGGGTACCTTCATGTCAGTGGGCTAGGCTATGAGGCCCAGTTTTTTTGTCAAATGAATGTTGCTGTGAAGGTATGTTTTAGAGGTGGTTAACACATACATCATGCGCTCTGACCTCGAGTAAAGCAACTAACCATCTGCAGTGTGGGTGGGCCTTGTCTGGTCAGGTGAAGGTGCTCAGAGTACAGACTGAGGTTCCCACAGAAGAAGTCCTGCCTGAGGTTCCAGCTCGCTGACCCACTCTGCACACTCTGGTGGCCCCACCATCACATGAGCCAGTTCCTTAAAATCTCTCTCTTGCTGCCAACATCCTGTTAGTTCACCTTCTCTGGAGAACCCTGACAGATACATCAAGGAGAGATCACTGAGCTGAAACACAGAGAAAAAGATGAAGGAAGGAAGAGGCAGAACTGCTGGGCAGCGTCAGATGTGTGATGTGTGTGGACCTGGAATATCAAGAACAAAGAATTCCATAGCAGGAAGGAGAAGTAAGTAATTTCTAAGACACAGCTGAGGGAACTCATTGCCAGCAGCCATGTCACAGCAGGATGTTATGTTAGGAGGGATGCTCCAGGTAGAAGGAAAGTGACGTAGATCAGACATCCCCTCGTGGTGACGGGACGGCTGCTGGACAGGGTGCGCCTGAAGGAGGGACACAGCTTTTATTGGTCTTGCCCTTAGTTTATCTGAAGCATAATTGTTTTCCAAATGAATAGGAACGAAGTGTAGGGTGACTAAGTGAAGGAAATGATAGCAAGGCAAAGGGACAATTTGGGGACAGGCAGCACCTCTGTGCATATGGAGTGGTAGGTACCACTTTGAAGGTGAAGTAGGATTAGTTAAAACTATATAGTGTAATCTCTAAGGCAACAACTAAAATTCTAAAAAGTGGGGCACCTGGGTGGCTCAGTGGGTTAAGGCCTCTGCCTTCAGCTCAGGTCGTGATCTGAGGGTCCTGGGATCAAGCCCTGTGTCAGGCTCTTTGCTCTGCAGGGAGCCTGCTTCCCTTCCTCTCTCTCTGCCTGCTTCTCTGCCTACTTGTGATCTCTCTCTCTGTCAAATAAAAAATAAATAAATAAATAAAATTCTAAAAAGTATATGTGCTGAGAAAACCAGCACACCCAGTCATATAAATGCTCAATCAAAACCACAGAAACCACCAAAAGAGGGGGAAAAAGAGCAAATAAGCAAATAATATGAAAAGAAGACTGACACAAAGATAGTGGACATCCGTGCAACCATGTCACTAATCACGTTGACTGAGATAATTTAAAGACAGACTCACAGAGCGAATTGCCAGAACCCAGCTGTATGTTGTCTTTAAGAAACCCATATTAAATGTAGATGTTTAGGTAGATTTAAAGAAAGGCATGGAGAAAGAGCTGCCATGCTGCTAATCAGAGACTAATTAAAAAAAAAGCTGGAGGAACTGTATTAATTTCAGGCAATATTGACTTCAAAACATGAAGGAGGTTCAGGGATGAAAAGCACCATAACAATAAAAGGGCTGATTCTCCCAGGAGCCAGATTAGCACCAAACACATATGCACCTGTGAAAAGTACGCCAAAACACAGAAGGCAATAGAACTGCGTGGAGAGGCACACACACCTACACCTGCAGTTGGAGACTCAATTCCCTTTGTCAGTAGGTGATGCACCAGGCAGAGCAAGGTGCACTCAGTGCAGACGACCCGCAGAACAGTAGTGGTCACCTGGGTCTGATGGACACCTGTGGAGCTCGCCCCGCAGCAGCAGAACTTGCCGTGCATTCCCGGCCGCAGACCACGTTCTGGGCCATACAACATGCCTCAGCTGATTTAAGAGAATAGAAATCGTACAGAGGATGTGCTCAGATGACAGGGGACTTAAACTTGGCGTGAATAGCAGGACGATGGATGGAAAATCCCCAAATATATGTAGAGTTAGGAACACACGTCTAAACAATCCATAAGCCAAAGAAGACTCCAGAGAAACTGCAGAATATTTCAAACCAAATGAAAATGAAAAGTATGAAAATTTCCTGGGAGCAGCACGAACATTGCTTCCTACGACATTTTTCATACAGAAGAGAAGCCTTAAGTGAATAATCTGGGCTACGAGAACCAAACTCAAGAACCTACGAAAGACAAAATAAACGGAGAGTGAGCAGACGGAAGGAGGTGGAAAAGGCAAGAACAGAAAATCAGTGAAATTAAAACTACAAAAGCAACAGGGAAGACACCCCTCACACATACACTTACTCTTGCACACCCCCCACATACACCTTACAACCACAGACACACGTGCACACCCACACCCACACATGCACATACCCCACAACCACATAATAACGTGCACACCCTCACACACCCATAACCACATGCACCCACACTCACACTGCACACACACACATGCACACACATACATGCATGCACACACCCCACAACCACATACACACGTGCACACCCATGCACACACCCACACCCACATGCACACGCATATGCACACCCCACAACCACATACACACATGCACATATCCCACAACCACATAAACACTTGCACACCCATGCATACACCCACAACCACACACCCACATGCACACACGCACCCACACCCATAACTACATACATACACACGCACACACATGTGCATACCCTCAGCCACATGCACACACATGCATACTCCACAACCACATACACACTTGTACACCCACGCACACACCCCCACACATGCGCACACATGTGTACCCCCCACAACCACACCCACACATGCACACACGTGCACGTGTACACACCCATACTGCACTACACCGACATGTGTATACCCACACCTGCACTGCTTCCCGCATAGGCGCACAGGCGCACACAACCCACACCGCTCCACACACTGCCCTCCCACTGCTCCCCCCGGGCATCCCCTGCCTCAGTGCCCCTGGCTGAGCCTTGCCTGCTTCAGGTGCTCACCAGGGGACGGGAAGGGTGAGCTTCTCGGCAGCCGCCTGTGGTTATGGTCTGGCTGCATTCTGAAGGGCAGGATTTTTTCTCTGCTGGGCAGGTGGGGAGGTGCTTCATTGTTCCGGCTGAGCCGTGGCTTCCAGAGGAAGGAGTGGGTATAACTCTTGTTTCCAACAGAGACAAATTAGGGCCGCTTTTGTTCTCTTCTCCCTCTCGGAGGGTTATTATGGACTCATGGATTTTTTTACAGATGGCACGTGTCTGAGTCAACCAGTCATTTTTCTTGCTGTCTCCTGGTCTTCCCCACCAGGGCTCGGTGGGAGCCCTGCGAAGCTTACTTCTGCATCCTTATTCCTCACTTGGGGTGGTCACGTCACACACTTTTGGGGAGCAAATCTCAAGGCTGCGTTTATTCCAATTAGACGTGATCTATGTTCAAGGCTGTTATGGTAGCATTTTCTGCCCAGGTTCAGCCCAGGGCCCACCATTTATTCCAACCTGGAGGTTCCCACGATGTGCCAAAATACGCCCCCTCGCTTCAGCAGGCGGCGAGCGAGAGCATGCACACCTTAGCTTGTCATAGTGAGCGTCAGGCCTGCTCCTCATAGCCTCAGGGGGGAAGCTTTGGCTCCAGCTATCATGTCACCTTCCAGGCAGGAATGCATGGTTGACTTCTGTTCGCCTCTCAGTGCTCTTCAGGGAGGGGGGTAGTTTAGAAAAAGGCAGTGAACCATTTGACTTTTTAATTGTTTTGGAAAAAATTATATATATATGTCATATTATATATATATAATTTTCAAAACCCTTCTGAAATATTCTGAAGGAAAAAATAGAGAAGGGAAAAGCTCTGCATATACATCTCAGGGAACAGTCTGACTATCAAATCTTTTATTCATTTTTCCTAAATTGGAGACCTCAAGAATAATTTATGACGTTTGTCAACAGGTCCTGCTTAAGGAAAGATTTAGCTACTATTTTGTGTCCGTATCGGGGGCATCCTGCCTCTAGGGCATACGGGGTCAGCCGAGAAGTAGAATCAGGGAGCACAAGCTCTGGGCAGTCATCACCCCGGGGCCCCCGACAATCAATCAGGAACCAGGAAGGAAGTTCCGGAAGGTTCCGGCACTCCTGCACACATCCTAGGGCTTTAGTGAAGCCAGGGCTTATGAAGAATGTGCAGATCTCAGAAAAGACGACCACTTTTTTGAGTAAAATCTGGGAAAAAGTAAAAGACCATAAAGATTTTACCTAATAGCGGCCGTGTCTACACGGAGCATCAGAGCCATGGTCACCGCGGGCCAGGTGTGTCTGTAAGGATGGGAAGCTCGGCTCCCCACCCCCACACTAGGAAATATGCTCTGTGCACGGTGGATTGTATCCGCAGAAGGAAGGGGTTCCTGGACCCGGAGGGTGTGGCACTCAGAAGATAAGCTGTCACCAAAGGACAGGTCCCACACGGTTCCACTCTGCGAGGCCCCTGTGTTCAAACCATAGACACAGAGAGTAGGGCTGAGTGAGGCGAACAAGCTGCTGGGCTCTGCTGCACACGGCCGTGTCCACGGTCAGCACTACGTCGGTTGAGAGGCACGTGGAGAGCTCTTACCACAATAAAAAAGGAAAACCAGAAACTAGAGAAAAACGAAAGTCCTTCCAGGCCTGATTCCGAGGCCGGGGTGCTCTGCCCGTCCTGTTGCTTGGGGGTGGAGGGAGCTCTGCCTAAGTGTCTAGCTGGGTGCCTGTGCCCCTGAGATCAAAGAACACTGCCAGGGATGTACCTAGACTCAAACTATTTGTGGCTTATCTGACATGAATTGCAAATATCTGTTTCGTTCCTTCTCAATTACACCTCCACCAGGACGCGCTCTCCTTGTCAGTGCTTTGAGGCTGTGGAACTCCTTTCAGCTATATCGCGCCTTCCACGTCCGGGGTCATGCATCTGCAGCAGGGCAACAAGCTCCCGGCTTCCTTCCCGTGCCCGTTGACCTTGCATTGATGAGAAAACATGCTCAGCATCAGCACCGGGAGCTGGTCTACTGCACACGTCCTGGCCTCACACGGGCAGGGGTTGCCCCAGGATTGGGATCCTGTGGCTGCACACTCCCCCCCTTCTACAGAGTAACTCCCTTCCCCATTTTTCAGGATTATAGTGCATCTCCTGTTCCATAATATTTGTTTTTTATTATTTTTTAAGATTTTATTTATTTATCTGAGAAAGCGAACACGAGTGAGAGAGCACATTGATGGCGGGGGAGGGGCAGAGAGAGAAGCAGACTTCCCGCTGAGCAGGCAGACCGATGCGGGGCTCGATCCCAGGACCCTGAGACCACGACCTGAACCGAAGGCAGATGCTTAACCACCGAGCCACCCAGGTACCCCTCAATGACTTCTTAACGTGCTGCTCGTGGAAACGCACAGAGAGTGAGCCCTACAGTCATTTTTACCTCCTTCCCCTCAGCCCTGCACCGATGCTCCAAGCGTCCCGGGCGGGAGGGGTGTTTAGTGACATTCACGCGCAAGGAAAGAATCATCAAAAGGGTGAGATTCATTTCAAATGGATTCAAATTCAATAATGATCCATTTCAAATCAGAATTTCCTTTTCTGCTCATAATTAATGTTGTTTCTTCAAAGAACAGCCTTGACACTTAGAGGAATAAATATTTCTTCCATTATTTCTCTAATGTATTCAGCACGTTCCTTTAAGCGGGGAGCATTTCAGTAGCGCTCTTGGTGTTTCTGTCAATTTGCATAATCCTGTTGCCAATGGGATATTGAAAACGGAGCTAGAAATAAGTAGGCCTCACTCAGTAAATTATTTATAAAATCAACATGATTTCGGGGCCTCAAATAAAGGGAGAATGTTTTCGACGGCACCCAGAGAACCCGCCATTTCCGAACGTGAGATGGGAACACGAAATGCCTACAAAGGTCACCAAGGTCCCTTCATCGCTTGGCCAGAAGAGCACCATGGCATGACGATGACTTTGATGTTAGCGGGAATCCCCACAGATGCCCTCTGAGCAGGATCCCACGGAATCCAGGAGGCAGGGCCGCCAGGTCCCCCCAGCAGCCGTCCATGTGCAGACACCTGTCTTTCGCACCTTTATACAAATTCCCACCAAACTTCTATTGGTATTATCTTCACTGAAAGCAGGTCAATTTTCCCCATTCACTCCTAACTCAATGAAATAATCTGCAAAAACTCATGGTGATGACTCGGGTCCCCTCTAGGAAAGAGTTTACTCACAACAGCCTTTTAAGCAAAGTGTTTTCGGGAGAAAAGTCTTGCAGGAGCAAAGGGGAGCTGTTTCCTCATCATGCTTGTGTCCGTGGCTGGCGTGAACGGCGAGTCGGGGTGACTGGCAGTGCTCTCTGTGACGGCCCATGGAGTGTCATGCTTTCGCCATCGCTGGAGCTTTTGTCTCGGTGCCTGAGAATCTGCCTCGAGGTGGGATTTGGAAGACACTAGGGCAGCGGTGGCCGGGCCGGGAGGTCACGGGGCCGGAAGACCAACGGCGTCACGTGGCAGAAGACAGTTCAACGTCTGCTGTGGACATTTGGTCTTCATGTGACTTTCTGTTAAGAAAAAACTCCAAAGTTACTTTCTGACTTTAGTTGCTACCGGTGGAGGAGCTCGTACACGTCTTGACTTAGATGCCGGCCGACAGCGGGTTACGTCTGGCTCATCACCGTTTCCACACGGGATGGGCCACTGTGTCCTGAACAGAGGGGCTTCAAAGGACTTTTTTCCTGCTTAGTAAGTGTCCGCTGCTCGACAGTCTTGTCACGGTACTTGCACTGGCATTCTGGAGCCTGGGGCTCTAATACACATGCTCATTACGGACAATAGCACAGCAAGAACGGTAAAGACTGCGTGGGTCATCACACGCTGCCTGGGACCGGGGTCCAGAGCAGCCCCCGGTTTGGGACTGGCCCCAGGATAGGGCCAGCGAGGACGGCCAGGGCAGGAGCCTCCAGCAGCAGCGACCTGCTTGCTTCCAGATGAGGGTCCTGGGGGCGCGGGGGCAGCTCAGAGTGCGTGGGCTGGTCTGAAGTTGGCTCTCGTGGGAGGCCATGACATGTTTCTGGCTTGGGGCTTGGGCCGTACCACAGCCTTCCTCCTGGAAGCTCTAATTGCTCTACCTGTTGTGGGTTGAGAGAACGGACTATGGGACAATTCGGGTGTCCTGAGAAAGACAGAACGGGGGTGGGACGTAGCCACGGCATAAGGGCCGTGTCTTGTATCCACACCCCAAGTTGGGGTTCTCTGGCATGAGTGGGCCATGACACTTCCCCTCACTACTGTGAGATAAACGTGAAGTTTAACAACGAGGTGGGCCGTGCTTCAGATCCCTGGTCTTGTCAGACACGATGGACGGCTCGGTGTCCCAGGGTGGAAGGAGGACCTTCCCGGGCCTGTAGTGGCTGAGGTCACAGAGCCGGACTTGGGGTCTCCTTTCCCAGACGGCACACCCCTCGGGGCTGCTGTGTTCGTGGCTGGGCCACCAGGACTCCTCTGGACCGTCCGTGCCCAGGGTACTCTGCCGCTCCGTCTGCTGCCCTTGCTGCTGCCGAGGACGCCGTGTGGCAGGTGCACGCCACAGTTCCTGCAAAACCATCAGACCGTGGATGGGCGGGGCGGAAAGAACAGCTTCGCGGCAAATCTGAAAATGAGAAGTCTTGGCTTCCCCAGGAACACCTGTCAGGGCGCGGTGAGGAAAGGCATCCGGTGGGGACTAGGAATAAAACCACACAAGGCATGAAATAACAAGATTAATGAGAGCTGTCCTGGCCCTGGATGCCTCCCGGAGCACATCGGAGGAGACAGAGCCCGGGGTGGGTTCCCTGACAAGCAGGTAGAATATTGCTGTTGTGATGGCTTGCTCCAAACTAATCTGTGTCTTTAATGCAAAGCCAAGTCTTTCAATGTCTTTAAAGGATTTGGGAATGAATGAAGCTCTCGAGAAAAGAGCCTGAAGACCCAGGGAAGACAGATGTGCGGGGCTATCAAAGCTTCTGAAACGAATAAGGATCAGGAGCTCCCGTCCTGGAAGACGGTGCCACCAGATGAAATTTCCAGGAGAAGGCGTCGGCAGAGGGGTAGGCTCACCGAGCAGAGGAAGACCCAGGAAACAGGCCCGGTCGGAGACTCCGAGATCGAGTTTCCAAGGAAGGACCCGTTAATGAGCGTTCTCAGAACAAGTGGGTAGAGCAGCCTTGGGAGGGAGCATCCTGGATCCGCACCTTCTATCACCAAAATTAGATTCCGCTAAATTTAGACTAAAGAAGTACATGGAAAAGTATGATTTAAAAAACTAGCAGAAAGCATAAAATTATATCATCATGGAAGACGGTTTCCTCAGCACCAAAGCAATGGGAGAAATCACAGAGGAAAAGTTACATTTTTAACATGAGGATGTTAAACTCGCGTATCATTAGAAAGATCTGAAGTCAGATGGAGGAAGCTGATTGTGGGTCCCTGCAGGGTGAGATAATCATCGTCATTCGCAGGGTCTGGAGGGCTCTGAACACGGCGATGGACAGAAAGCTCTAGGTGTAGACACTAGCAGAGCTCCTGGTCACGGCCACGTTCGGGCTCTGTGGCCCGTGGAGCCATCCCCGACTTGTTTGTGGGGAACACCGTGACTCTGTAGAAGAATCTTGAAGGGAAGAAATTGTTTTTTCCCGGGTTCTTCTTCTGTTTGAATTCTTTGGTCCTGTAAGGGGGAGGTACACACAGTAAACAGCCGTCTGATAAACGGGTCCCTGCTTTAGGGTTTCTCAACGGACAAATGAGAGCTTCTTTGAATCTTTCAAGCCAGTTCAAGCATCGCGTAGAAGTGGGGGGAAGGATGCAGGTGGTGCTCAATGCTGGCCCGAAGCCCGTGCACCGCCGGACTGCTGTCCGTTCCTGCAAACCAGCGGAAGCAAAGGGAGGAGGGCCGCAGCCCAGGGAGCCCCGGGGGCAGGGACTGTCATCCCCACCCTGGAGGACGCGGTCTCGTGGGCACCGCAACCAAGAACTAACTGAATTCTTTAGAAGAGAATTCATCCTCCCTGTAAAAACCAGGGAGAGATGCCCGCCTCCCAATCCCCAGAGCTTCTACTTCACAAAACTTGCGACTGTAAGTTCATTCTCTGCCCTTGGAAATGCGTGGAAATCCGTTCGCAAGCACGATCAGCTTCTTGCCAACATCACAAACCAGGGGTGTCCTTCTCAAGGACCTGGAGCAACCTCTGTGGGATGGAAGCACCCAAGAGATACCGCACCCCCACCACCGCAGTGTCCGTGGGAGGCTGACCCCTGTGGGCGCCGTGCAATCTCCATGTTGCTGTCTCTGTCTGGTCAGGACAGCAGGAGGCCTTTACTCTTCTCCTTCTAAGACCAGCCAGCGCAGGGTCCCCACCGGAGCACGGTTCTGTGTGTCTTGAGAATGCACGTGGAACAGGGGACGTCTGCAGACCTCTCAGGGGTGGGCTTTCTTTCCAGCTCCTCGTGGGAGCTCCTCCAGGAGCTCCCTAGCAGGCTCCTGGGATGCACATCACATTCCTGTTACTGATTCTTCAAAAATAAAGCATTTTCCTTACTGCCTCTGAGAGCAGGTTTTCTGTGCTGGGAGAAGCTTCAGTGTCCCTGAGCCATGAGCTGTGTGGGCGGCGGGGACCACGAGCCTTTGCCAGGGACCAAACCCTCCCAAAATGAAGCGCCTACCACCCTTCTGTTGGGCTGTCATGCAAATTAAATATAGTGTGCAAAATCCAGGAGTTCCGACTGCCTTGGGCTCCTGTCCCCCCACCGGGCAGGGAAAGGAGGAGGCTCCAGGTGGACGTGGGGCCCAGTCCTGCAGCGATGGAGGGAAAGCCTCCCATCCACCCACCACCAGAGACTTGCCAGCAGGGAAGAGACTCCATCCCCTTTTACGTTTTCAGGAACATCTGCTGGGAAAGGTGGCCATGGAGTGCAGGCATGGTGTGCTCAAGGTGGGGCGAGGCGTGGGAGGACAGGTGATAGCTCCTTGGGCACGTGTTTTCAGGGGTTAACCCAGGGGGTCCCGTGCCTCCCTCTGCATCCTTACATCAGTGTGAGGCTGGTCCACCCTCGTTGGTCCAGAGGGGCCTGCTGGACATGGGCCGTATTTAAGTGAAGTGGAGAGTATATGTAAGTCAGGTTGTCTGCAAGAGACCAGGCTGGGAGGGAGAGGGAGCATCCTGCTGACAGTGCTTGGCCCCTTCTCTTGTTGGGGGGCATAGGGAGGCGCCCCTTCGCCTGGCAGACCCACCTCCTCCGGGAAGACCCCCACCCTCAGGATAGAGGGGCTGAAGCGACCTGTCTCTTAGGGTCTCCCCAAGGAGAGGCCTCCAAGGGGTCGGGCCCCTTCTCCATCCCACAGCCTCACAGAGCCCCCTGCTTGCAGGAGGAATACAGCACTTTTCATCAAATTGGGTTGAGCCCAGCAGAGTTTTAACTGGCTCCCCGGGAACCCCGTTCTGCCTCTTGGGTCCCGGAGAGATCTATTTTTAGTGACTATTTTAGTTTTGTTTTCTAAGGTGAATGAATGTGGCAAAGGCCCGCTGGGGTCTCTCTGATCACGATGCTCCTGCAGTCAGAACGTGCCCCGCTGTCTGGGGGGGCTGGCAGCTCCTTCAGGGTGGCCCCCCTCCCTCCGCCGGGGGAAGCGGATGCCTGGCAGACAGGATTCTCCGGCCGCATTGGGGGTCCCACATTTCTGGTGCGACCTGACATGACCTTCCTAAGTTGGCACAGGCCCCACAGGTTAGGGGCGAGACCCCAGGCCTGACGGCAGCCAGCAATGAGGGACCGCCGGCTATGAATCCAGGGCTCCCACAACCCCTGTCCAGGCTTGGTGATTTGCTGAAACAACTCCCAGAACTTGGAAGGCACCATACTTGTGATCACAGCTTTGCCACGAAGGCCACGGAGGGGCAGCAGGAGGGTGGGGAGCCCACACAGCGAGGTCGGGGAGGGTCCCGCGAATGGGAGCCGCTGTTGGGGGCACGTGTGTCCTCACCAAGCCCCGAGCTCCCAGCCTCTTCCGTGTGGGTGGTCTGAGGCTCAGAGCGTTGTCCTTGGTGCCCTCTGGCCAGGGTCTGGCCCTTCCCGCCAGCAGTGCCATCGTGGGGCACCTCATTCCCATGACAAAGGAAATTCCCGGGGTGCCTGAAGCTCATGGCGCCCCCACCCGGGGACAGAGACCAGGGCGGCCTTCACTTACTTTACAGGCTGGAGAGAGAGGCGAGGTGTAAACGAATCCCACACGTACTTGATTCCCTCCCCCGACCCCCCTTTCCTCCACACACAGGGCTCTTGGGCGGCCACTGGTTTAATTCAGCATCGGAGGAAACCGAACGCGTTCGATGGCCTCGATGTGGGAGAAGTTTCCAGCAGCGTGAGAGAGGCACGCCATCTGCTCCGCGCCCATACATGAGGCGATAGCAGCCTGCCTCAGTGGTACGGGCTGGACCGTGCACCCCCAGTCCACGTGGTGAGGCGCCGACCCCAGGATCTTGGCCGGGCCTGTATCTGGACACGGGATTCTCACCTAGAGGTGATCAAGGAGAAGGAGGCCACCAGGACGGGCCCTGCTGCTCTCTGGCTGCGGTCCCGTAAGAAGAGGGACCAGGACACAGACACACATGGAGGGACGACCCTGTGAGGCCCGGCGAGGAGATGGCCATCTGTAAGACCAGGAGGGGACTCCGGGGGACCGGCCCTGCCGCGCCTGTATCAGGGGCGTCCAGGCTCTAGACCGGGGACAGTGGAGCTGTGCTGTCCCCCAGCTGTGGGACTCCTTCAGGGCAGCCTGGGGGACAACAGAGTGCCAGGCTGCTGGGTGCTGGCACGGGGCCTCTGCCTCCAGGGGCCGTGGTGGGCCGTCGTCAGCTGGGGCAGCCACGGACTGGGCTTTCTTGTGGCTCTGGAGGCTGGACATCCCAGACCAGCTGCCGGCTGGTCGGCTGCCTGGCGAGGGCCTTTTTGTGGCCCATCACGGGGGCCCCACTCTCATGACCTCTTCTAACCCGGACCACCTCCCACCCCATCTCCTGGGGGTTAGGGTTAACTGCATGAATGACCACCAGGACCCTGTGCGAGCCCAAATCTGGTGTTCACGGGGCTCAGCATGGCTGACCCCTGCTTCAGGGGGTGTGTCTGGCACCAGCTGAGCCCTGAGCACCAGAGGAGCCTCGGTCCTTGCTATGGGCCAGCTGCTGATCTAAGTGCTGGTCTCCGTCTCCTGTAGGCCCCCTATCTGCCTGCAATGTGACCGTGGGGGCTGAGCTGTGCTTGGCAGGATGTTACGTCAAATCCAGACCTGGGAACGACTGATTTTGAGTCCATGGTGGGACAGGAACAGTTCTCCTTCCTGGGGCTGTGAGGACCAAGGAACACAGATTTCGAAGCAACAAATGGCCTCAACAGTGGCCCCAACAGTGGCCCCCGTCACTGTCTGGGGGGCCACAGATCCAGGTGTCCCCGTGTCCTCCTCATAAGGACGCCCGTCTGGACTGGGGACCTTCCTAAGTGCAGAATGGGCTTGTCTCCAGGTCCTGAAGCAAGTACGCCTGTTTTGGGATAGGGCCCCGTTCTGAGGTTCGAGGGGGACGTGAATGTGGGGCAATGCTGGTCCACGGATGTGCGGGTCGTCTTTCCTTCCGCCGGTGTCCTTGGGCTCCCCTGCCGTTTGCCTCCACACTGAACAAGGGGCTATGAGGTAGGTTCTTGCCTTTACGATCCGGTTGTCGCGAGCGTCCCTCTCCTCCCTCCGAGGGACCTGCCTGTTCTTTTCCTCGTCTGTCTTTCTGTCTCCTAGCCTAACTCCTCCAGGAGCAGAAGGGTGAGCAGAGGACCACGGGCCCCGGGAGGGCGGGTCAGCAAGGCCAGCCTGGTGTGGTGAAGCCACGTCTGGGAAGAGTCCACGAGGCCACGACCAGGAAACGGGAGGTGCTGGTGAAGGGGGGAATGGGAGCAGACGGCTGGGTGCGGCTCCCACATCCCACCCAGAACAGCAGGGGAGCTGTGCTGGCTGCCGTACCGGGTGCGAGGCCTGTCCCCCGGCCCCAGTGGGTGGCCCCCAGCTGCGTCCCTCCCCAGCTGAGACACCTGCAGGCTAAGCTCCCCTGCTCCCCTCTCTGTGCACACAAATCCCCGCCCCAGAGTCCACTCCGGGCCTCCCAGCCTATGGCAGGGCCTGGCCATGATAGTATCTTGGGAGGGGGTTGCTGTGAGGACCAAAGCCAAGCATTGCCGGATATGAAACCCCCGCCCTGCAGGTTGTCTTCCAGGGCATCTTGAGGGGAGGCAGGTAGATTTTGAATGGGGGGCCAGGGAGTGAGGCGAGATCCCCCCTCATTAGCTGAGGCAAGCTGGGGGGGTCCCCCGCTCAGCTCCATGTGGGAAGGAAGCCCGCCTCTACTTCCTCTGTGTGCGGCTTTGCAGCTCCGAGGCAGGTCGCTGCCGGAATCAGACCCCACGCGGGCAGGTGGTCCCGGAGCAGGAGCCCCGCGGGAAGCGGGTGATGGTACCGGGTGGCGACGTGAAAAACCACACACTTAATTGCTCCAGAAAGTGCTGCGAGCATCAGATCTATATCTGGATTGGAAGGGCTTATTGGCAAAATATTGGAGCAGATGCCGGAGGGAACGGCTTAAGGGGGGGGGGGAGGGCGCCCGCTCGGTCTCCAGACTTTCTGAGTTCGGCACAATTTAATTTTTATGAAATATAACATCTCTTAAAAGGTCGAGAGCTACAATATAAGCCATTTGTGGTTGTTAGAACGGCGTTTTTCTTTTCAAGATAATTTAAAGTGATCTGTAAGGACTGGAGAGGACAGCGGTTTCCGGGAGCCTCAGGAAGGACACGCCGCCACTGCCATGTCCACCCCATGATTTAATCTGCCCTTCACACTAAGCCCCCAAAACTGAATAATGGTCCTGCTCCTTTCAAAATAAACGAGGCATCACAGAAAGCCAGTGAGGAAAATTGATTCCATCGTGTCTAATGAGGACAAAGCATTGCCCTCGAAAGCCATAGGATCCTTGAGGCCCATTTGCAAACATCTTCCCAGGATGTGCAGTGAATATCAGTGGGCCAGCCTGGCCTTCTTCTCCAGGAACCGTCTCAGGGCTGGCCCCTGTTCTTCCTGACCCCCAGCTGGCTGCCGTCGGACACAGAGGGACGCCTGACAGACTGAAATCTGGTTTCTCTGCGGGGCAGAGCAAGGAGAAGCAAGGAGAAGCCACACAGCCGGGCAGCGAGCTTGCAGAGGGACGTGTCTGCTCCGGGCTGACGGGTCCTGCCCGGCCCTGCATCATGTGAGAAGCAGAGAGCCTGGATCAGAGGCCCCAGACATCACAGAGCCGCCTGGATGGCGTGTGGCTGGGCCCAGCTCCACGTGTCTGAATCAGCGGGTCCGGACACGGTGTTTCTGGTAAGTTCCCCGAAGATGCTGATGCTGCTGGCCTGGGAACCACGTCGGAGATCCACAGCTCTCGGTGAACCCAGAGACGCAGTCTGGAGCAGAGGACACTCCGGGAGGGCAGAGAGAAGAAAGTCATCGCTCTGTCCTGACACCACGGTCCTGACGCAGAACGGGGCCAGGACCCATGACCGTGTGAGAATGAGCTGCCCTCAGGTACAGTCTACTCTGGCCACTCAAAAGTTCATAAAATAAGCCAAGACGAGGTTTCCAACTTCAAAAAAACCCCAACATAAACACACATGCTTTTCTTAAGTGTACTGGCTTCTTCAAAGATTTTACTTATTTATTTGAGAGAGAGTGGGAGTGTGCACAGCGAGAGAAGTAGGAGGAGGACCAGAGCTGAGCCTGGAGCCCGACGTGGGGCTCGATCCCATGACCTGAGCTGAGGTCCAGTAGGACGCTCAACCTACTCCTCATGGGAGTACTTGGGTCTCCGGCTTGTTTCCAGCTCAGGGGAAAGCGCTCCTGGTTCCCCTGTGAACTACAGTTTAAGGTTTTGTAAGTCCTGGTTATCAAGTGGAGAACTTTTCCTGCTATTCCTGGTTTATTGAGGTTTTTTTTTTTTTTTTTCCAGTTTTGAGTTTCTTGAGAGTTTTTTTTTTTTTTTTTAACGATTTAATTTATTTATTTGACAGAGAGAGTGATCACAAGTAGGCAGAGAGGCAGGCAGAGAGAGAGGTAGAAGCAGGTTCCCCGCAAAGCAGAGAGCCCGATGCGGGGCTCGATCCCAGGACCCTGAGATCATGACCTGAGCCAAAGGCAGAGGCTTAACCCCCTGAGCCACCCAGGCGCCCAAGACTTGTTTCTGAATTTTGAAAGTTGTCAGGTGCCTTTTTCTGCGTCGGCTGACGTGACCCTGTGGTGTTTCTTCCCTCGCTCATTAACGTGGTGGTTACCTCGGCTGCTCCTTAGAGTACGAGCCGCCTCCGGAAGCCGGACTGAGCCCCATTCGGTCAGGGTGTACACCTTTAAGAACACCTTTACACAACCGCGCTTGGTGACTTGTGTTTGCTTCTGGTTTGTCGCGGGTTTTGCAACTATGCCCATGAGGGAAGCTGGTTTATGTCCTTGTCTCTGGGTGAGTGCTCGTCTGACTGTTATCAGGGAGATCTGGCTGCGTGGGGGAACCAGACAGAGCGCGCTCCACTCGCTGTTCAAAGCCCACACCCACTGTCGTGTCCTCAGGCTCCCAACCGTCACATCCTCGCCTGCAGTGGTTCCCCATAAGGATGCCCCCCCTTTCGACGCTGAGCCATTCCCCCAGCACAGCCCCAGCCCCAAGACTTTGAGGCAAGTAGATAAGCTTTGGACTGTCCAGGACAGCAAATACGCACTCCATCACAGCCTGGAAAGCGGCCGGGCCCGAACTGGAACCCGAACATGACACTGGGCCCTGTGTCTGGTTCAGGGAAGGTGGAGAGGCCATGCTGGGGGGCGAGGGCTTGGTCATCAGGTCACCCTGAGTGGGGACAGGTGAAGGGGACGCTCCCAGCAGAGGAGGTGCCGGATGCTCACCCGCCGAGGCAGGGCTGGCTTTGCTCGTTGTCAAGGGTCCCAGGGAGCAGGGCTGTTATAGGTGCGGGGGACCCTCTCCACCCCTGCGGCTCCGGCCCTGGAAGGGGTCTGCGGGGGCCGCTGGGCCAAGTGCAGGAGGACGCTGGCCGGCTCTCGGGGTGCTGCCTTCTGGGTTCTTCGGGGAACCTCGACAGGACTGCAGAAGCTGTTTGGGGTCCGCTCTAGGGACAGCAGCCCTCTTGGTTGTAGCCTCCAGGGACAGTTCCCAAGCCGACTTGTGTGGGGCCACATACTGTGCCCCTTGTGGTTTTCCCTTTGTGGTGGGAACAATGTAACTTCTGCATAAGGTCCCGCCTCGGTCAGGCAGGCGTCACTATTCCTGCGTTTGGCAGCCGAGGGAGAGGAACAGAGGGTCTGGATGACAGACCAGTCGGGGCGTTGGAGCCAGAAGGTCGGAACCACAACTCTGGTCTGGGTCATAACCAAGAGGTTCAGACCGGCACCAGCTCTGGCGCTCCCGGACCGCTGGCTCTAAGTGACAATTCCCGATGCCCAAGCTTCTACGGGATTCCCTGGTGCAGCTTGGGGTGAGAGCCCGCGGGGCTGCGTGATGCAGAAGTTGGTGGGTCACCCCCGAGGCCCCCGTCACTGCCCTTCCTCAGTCTCTGTGGTGTGTGGGACACAGCCCGGAGCCCCAGCTAGGGCAACAGTGGGGTGAACACAGTGGAACCCTTTACCGTGACCTCATATGTCGTCCCCTCGAGGAGCCCAGAGGGGTGGTCAACACAGTTCTTGCTCTCGGGGACGTGGACGCTGCTCCAGCCTGCGAACAACTTCCTAACACACGAGAGGGGGAGGGGCGAGGCTGGCTCAGTCGTTTGAGCGTCAACTCTTGGTTTCATCTCAGGTCATGATTCAGGGTCCTGGGATCGAGTCCCACGTCGGGCTCGCGCTCAGCTGGGGGTCTGCTCGACATTCTCCCACTGCCTCTGCGCCTCCCCACTTGCACTCGCCGTCTCTCTTTCTCTCTCTCAAATAAATAAATAAATAAATAAACATTTAAAAATGTGAATTTTATGGTAGGTGAAGCATATCTCAAAAGAGGAAACGCAACATAAAATGAAAAGAAAACTAGCCAGAGATTATTTACCACGTTGACCACAAAGAGTCCTTGTCCTCAGTATCCATAAAGGACTGTTGACATCCGTTTTTTTAAACAACGTGGAAACATCAACAAAGGACGCAAGGAGACAGCCTCACATGAGGTGAAGCAGATTTCAAAGGTAGGACAGAGATGGAGAGATTCTGTTTCCCCAGAAAAGGAAAAGGAGATACACATCGTTGATTCGTTCTCATAGTTTCCTGTATTTTTTCTTTTTTACATCTTCTGCTGTGTGAGCTAGTTTTCTATTTTAGAATCTGGAAAATGAATCTTTTAAGATGTGCCATTAACTCTGGCCTTGGGGGCCATGGTGGGAGCCAAAGCAGCTGCAGGAGGGAGGGGCGTGGGCCCGCCCGTTTCTGGAGGACACCTGTATGGCCACCCTTATGCCCGGGGGGCTCGGTGGGAGAAGCTGAGTTCCCAAGCTCACAGACGTGACTCACCTTGGCCACATGGCCACGTCTGTATGGGAGAGTGGATCCCTGTTCCCGTCTGCCCAGACACGGAGACTCCTGTCATCTGCCACCCCCTGAATTGGCTGTCCCAGGGGCCTCGGGGTTTTGGGGAGGGGCAGGTGCCCAGGCAGGTGCAGGACGGCATCAGGCAGAGGGAACCTGCCCTTCATGGAGGAGGAGACCACACAGTTCCTCACAGGCGCAAAGGCAGACAGTCACCTGTCTGGACACAGGACAGACAGTATCACGGGGAGGCAGTGGGCATGGGGCCAGGAGAGCCCAGGCAGCCCCAGGGACGGGCTCCCCTCACAACCGGGTGGGGGGCTGAGCCACAGAGAGGTGACCGCTGGAACACCCAACTCCAGGTGGGGGCTGGGACAGAACCGCGGCAATCATCCGAGTCCCAGCAAGGACTGGATTATTAAGGGGCCGTGTGGCGGGAGGAGGGTGCTCTGGGGAATGAGGGTACAAGAGCGGGGTATGGCTTCTGGATCGTGTGTGTGCACGCGTGTGCATGTGCATTTGTGCTTGGGTGTGCGTGCATTAAGGGGCATCCTTGGGTGTGTATGGGTGCCTGTGTGAACACGCGTGTCTCTGCACCTGTGAGTGCACGTGTGCACGAGTGAGTGTGCACATGCCTGTGCGTGTTCGTGTGTGTGTGTACAGTCGCACGTGCTTGAGGATGTGTGTATCCCTGTGCCTGTGTGTGTGCATGCCAGAGATGCACCTGGGCTGGGGTGTCCCTGCAGGTGTGCACACATGAACCCGTCATAATGCGGGTGTGCATGTTGGGCGCGTTGCCGCCGACACTCGCTGGGAGCCGGGGTCTCTCCCTGTGCACGTACTAGGTTCTCCCTCTGTGCTGCCTTCTTCCCAGTTCCCTAAATCAGGAGGGGTCCTTGACTGCTGCTGTGGGACTGAGGGCAACCCCCCCCCCCCGCACCTCAGTGTCCTCTCCTGTCCTCACTCGGGGTTCATGGGGAGGACGGCAGGAGGTGGGGCTCGGAATCCAGCCACCGTTCTACATTCACCGTAGAAAGCGTGACAGTGTGTGTGTGTGTGTGCGCATGCGCGCCCGTGTGCCGGGAGCTGTATTCTCCGCACAGGGAATGTAGCTGCATGCCCAGAGTCGCCCCGCACGCACACGTCTGACCTTTACTTCCCCACTGAGCATGAGTTCACGAGAACCGTTGGGCCGTTAAAAGCTGCCTGGCCGTGCACACACCGGGAGCCTCCTGTTCCTGTTGTAGAAAGGTCTGACCTAGAAACTGGGAGGCCATGCTTCTCCTCCTGCGCCTCTTCCAGAAGCCCTCCAGGTGAGGAAGTGGGTTCGGGCAACACGGAGATCCTTGCTCCGGCTCCCTCCCCATGGTGCCGTGGGGTCAGCTGGGTCCACTGTGCCCTGGCGGCCATGCTGTGTGCGGGTCAGTGGACAGGAAGTGCGCGACCCTGCGAGACCACGAGGCTTCTGTCACTGTGCAGTTAAATGTACAACACACCGTGCCTGGCAGGTGCAATGCTTTTTAAAAAAATTTTTTTAAAAAGATTTTATTTACTTATTTGACAGACAGAGATTGCAAGTAGGTAGAGAGGCAGACAGAGAGAGAGGAGGAAGCAGGCTCCCTGTGGAGCAGAGCGCCTGATGTGGGGCTCAATCCCAGGAACCTGAGATCATGACCTGAGCTGAAGGCAGAGGCTTTAACCCACTGAACACCCCAGGCGCCCCGGCACGCACAATGCTTAATGTCTGCTCCTGTCCAGACTACAGCAAATGCATATTTTAAGGATAGAAAATAGTTTCCCAATGGTGCACAGTCCCATCCTTTCATTTCATAGGCTGGTTGAGGAAGGAGAGAAGTCCAGTGTCCTTGGGCAGAAAGACACATTTGCAGGCGGCTCTGGGAAATTGGTTAAAAAGCGCTGCCTCGAGCCCCATCCCAGACCTGCTAAACCAGAAAGTGGGCTGGCAGGGGGGCAGCCCTCGAGGGGGCAACCCACGCGCGGTACAGGCTGGGTTTCCCAGCCACAGTCTTACAGCACGGGAGTGGGGGTGAAATTCCCGCTTGCATCATTCGGCAACGTGCACGCACACGCACACGCACGCACACGTGTGCACACATATATTTGAAGGCTCTCTGTATGACCTCAGATAAAGGACTGAGCAGGTCATCTGTGAATGAGGGATAGCTTGAACTTGGCTGTCCCTTGGTCCCCCCACCCCCAAAACTTGTAAAATAGATTTGTTTTGTCTGTTTCTCACGGAGCAGGGAGCCCGATATGGGGCTCGATCCCAGGACCCTGGCTGGCATCAGAACCTGAGCCGAAGGCAGACGCTTCACAGACTGAGCCCCCAAGGTGCCCCATGATTTCCCTGCTGCTTTGTAGTGGGCGGCTGGGTCCTGAGCTACCTTTCCTGGGCTGGGTGTTGGGGTCGTTTCCAGGGTTCTGTCATGGCATCTTCTGCACCTGGCTTTTGGTGTGCCCGTGCAAGACCCCAGAGAGTGAGTTCCAGGCGACCCGGCACATGGACACGGACATTGGCAAGATTACATCAGATCGTTTCCCCGAGAGGCGTGGCTCGGCGGACCCTCCTGCTTGGGTACCGCTCCTCAGCGCTCAGATTTTTCCCTCCTATGGAGGCGGGCTTTTCGCCGCGTCCTCCATGGGCATCTCCCTTGGGACTAAGGAGCTGGAGCATCTTTTCCTTTACATTTTTTTGCCAATTACAGTTCTTCGCCCTTTGAATATTTTGTTGCCCATCTGCTCCCCATTTTTAGAGTATGGATCGTTGGTCTTCCCAAGGGTCCAGAGTCCTGTGGGTAAGTTGGTGAGAACTCGGTCTGAGATGTGTAGGTGGTGCACTCCTCTCCCCGTCTCGTGGGCTGATGAGCAGAAACTGCATTGTAATGTCATCAAATTCACTCAGCCAGCCAGCATCTTGCTGGGTTCTTGCTGAAACCATCCTTTCCAGCCCCAAAGTCAAAATGCCTCTTGTCGATGTTCTTTCTTTCTTTCTTTTTTTTTTTTTTTAAGATTTTATTATTTATTTGAGACAGAGAGAGACAGCAAGAGAGGCAGAGTGAGAGGGGGAAGCAGGCTCCCTGCTGAGCAGAGAGTCCGATGTACGGCTCGATCCCAGGACTCTGGGACCATGACCTGAGCCAAAGGCAGAGGCTTCACTGATTGAGCCCCTAGGTGCCCTCATCAGCTCTTTAAAAAGGGCTAAGCATTGCGTCTCGTGTTCATTTTTGTTCTAAGGAGACTGAGATTTAGGGTGCTGTAGATAGTCCCAGAACCTATTTTTCATGTCCTAGCTATTGAATATCTGAGTTATTGATACAGAATGTGTTAGTTACTGAATATCTGCCATTTTCCTAGGGGTCCGTCACCTGCCTTTGTCGCATAACCAGTCTCCATAGTCACATGGGTCTGTTTCTAGGTCGCCCTGTTCTGTCCCATGCCCATTGCCCCTTCTTCAGCCGCAGCATCCTAGCTCCCCGCCGTGCTCTGCCCTCACACAAGTTTAGAACCAGCTCGCCGATTTATTTTTAAAAACTCTTTGGGGCTTTCGATGCCACTGCAATAGGTTTATAGGCTAATTTGGGGAGAATGGACACTGGGTGTTGGGTTTTCTCAGCCACGCACGTAGAATCTCTCTTTCCATTCTTTGGGTTCTCAGAAATTCCCCTAAAGTTTCGTAATGTTTCCTCACGTGACTCATGCCTCTTTTGTTAGACTTCTTCCTTTTTGATTTTTGCTTCTATTGTAAATGGGATCATTTGGAAACTTCCGTCTCTCTGTTTCAGAGATGAGTAAATATACTGTTACATTTTTAGGTTGATCATTTACCAAGTTATATTGTTACAGGCTGATCACTTCCAATAATTTAGGTCTAGAAATTACCACATTTTCTTTGTGGAGTATCATGTACCATTCAGAGAAGGACAGCCTGGTCCCTTACAATTTTCCTGTGCTCTCTTTGTTTTTCAGAATTGTTTTTCTATTCATTGCCCTTTGCAAGAACCTCTAGTAAATCCTGAATATAAGCTATGAGACCGCATTCCTGATTTTCTTTATCTTCTCCCTGCCCCCAAGATTCTCTCCATTTTTTCATTAGAGATAGGGAGAGAGAGAGAGAGAGAGAGAGAAAGAGAAAGAGAGAGGGAGAGAGGCAGAGGGAGAAACAGGCTCCCCGCTGAGCGGGGTGTCCGAGGCAGGACTCGATCCCAGAACCCTGGGATCACGATCTGAGCCGAAGGCAGACAGCCAACCATCTGAGCCACCCAGGGACCCAGCATTCCTGATTTTCAAAGAAGGTGTTTCTAAGATTTTATCCTAAGGAAAAAAGGTTTCTGAACATTTTTGCTAGGCACACATTACCGGGTTAGGACGTTTCCTCCCATTTGTGTTTAATTAGGTTGATCATGAATGTGGGATGAGTTTTATCCAAGGCTTTTACTGTTTTAATGAAGATGATCATATGGTTTTCCCCTTATTAATCTGTTTATTTGGAGAATGATATTTGCAGATTTTGCTCACACTGGCAGGCAGAAGAGCCCACAGAAGAAACTGGCGTGTCCTCCTTGTGGTCTGGAAGCCTGTGTGAGTCGGTGGTGGTGGTGGGGGGGTGCTCACTGCCATGTCCGTGGCCTCCTGTCCCCCAAGCTACCGACCCAGCCCTCCCAGCGGCTCTAACGCGACCGAAGCTTCTGTTTCCTGGGGAGACGTCTGTAGGTCACATCTTTCCAGGACTGGTTTGGTGTGCTTTTGAATCTATTGGCACAGATTTACTCCTGGTGACGTCTTCATTTTCTCTGAGCTGTGGTTTCTCTGAGTAAGGCCTTTTTTACATTCCCGACGCCCCCCTTGAAGGCCGTGCGTCTCTGCAGAGGACTCCTGGTGTTTAGCGGTCTTTTCAGAGAACCCACTTGGCTTTGTTGAGGTCTCAAGATCGAATACTTGTTTTCTAATTCATTTTAGACTTTATTTTTTACTAACCGCGTCCTTGTGTGATATTGAATTTGTTCTATAGTTCTTTATTAAAAAAAAGATTTATTTATCTTGGGGGGGGGGTAGGGAGAGAAAGAATCCAAAGCCGACTCCCCATTGAGCATAGAGCCTGACGCAGGGCTCGATTTCGTGACCCGGGGATCAAGACCTGAGCTGAACTGAGATCAGACACTTGACCACCTGAGCCCCAGGCACCCTATGCTTTCGTTCTGTATCCAGACTCTCAAGTGTGGTTCTCAGCTTTTTATTTTCAAACTCAGCTTTCCATTAAATGCCCTACCCACTGTACCTCTGAGGGGTCGGTAGGCAGTAGTTTTTATTATTTATGTATTTATTATTATTGTTTTAAAAGACTTTTAATTTATTTGACAGACAGAGTGACAGTGAGAGAGGGAACACAAGAAAAGGCAGATGGAGAGGGAGAAGCAGGCTCCCCACTGAGCAGAGAGCCTGATGTGGGGCTCGATTCCAGGACCCTGGGATCATGACCTGAGCCGAAGGCAGATGCTTAACGACTGAGCCACCCAGGTGCCCCTGTATTTATTGTTATTTTAAGTATTTTAGTTGTTTCTGTTATTTTGTTTTGAGTCGTGAGATACTCAGACATACGGGGATCTTAACAACATTCTTCTATTTACGTCTGTTCTCATTTTCCTGGGGCCGGATGACCGGTATGGGATTGTTGAGGTTTCTTCTGTGTTGGACTTTTGCTGACACTGCGTGTGTGCCCAGAAGCACGTGTAAGGGATCAAACCAGCGGGTTCACGGTGCTGTTCAGCTCTCCTCCGTCTTTGCAGACTGCCCATCCACGTCATCGCTTCTAGTGGAAACAGGAGCATTACATTACCCGCCCTGACGATCTGCTTCTCCATTTCTTCTGGCAGTTCTGTCAACTCCTAACTCAGATTCCTACCGCCTTTCTGTGGGTAAGTTTAGGGGGATTTTATCGTGTGGACCGAATGCTCGTATCCCTGCCCCAAACATCCGCAGCGAGCTGGAGTCAGGAGATGGGGCCCCCTCGGTGGGTCAGTGTCCTGGCAGGAGGAGCCCCTGAGAGCCTGTGTCCCCTACTGCCCCCAGGGAGGGGATGGTAGCCTGGAAGGGGTCCTCAGCAGACCCCACATCTGCCGGCACCCTGGTCGAGTGCTGCGGTGTGCGGGCCGGCGAGGATCAGCCTCTGCCTTCTTGGTGGGGGTCTGAGCTGAGCCCACCCGGACCTGGATCTCCCTGGGGAGTCGAAGCGGCAGTCCCCGTGTGTGGGCGTGTCCAGCCTCTGTGGGGCTTGTCCTATGGAAGGTCGTCTCTGTGGGGCTTCTCGACGTCATCCTGACAGGTCCGCTCCTGGTCCACCTCTGTCCGCCGTCCGTGGCCTATGCTTGTGTCCGGTCCCCCTAAGATTCAAGAGCTTGGCCGCTTGTGAACTCTGTCACTTTGTGGCAACACCTCCATGTCCTGTAAAACGTCCTGTAAAACGACGCGTAGCCGGCTCGCGCTCCGTGTGCGATCCTCACAGAGTCTCAGGTCCTCAGGCCCAGAGTCCACGCTTGTGTCTCCTGCTGCGTCGGACTCAGTCATGGGCTTCCTTCCGT
This sequence comes from Mustela nivalis, assembly GCF_964662115.1. Classification (NCBI taxonomy): domain Eukaryota; kingdom Metazoa; phylum Chordata; class Mammalia; order Carnivora; family Mustelidae; genus Mustela; species Mustela nivalis. The sequence goes on from NC_139031.1 coordinate 90,990,962, forward strand.
CATTCATGAGGACACAGGCTCGCTTGGGTCCCTCTGAGGACCAGGGCCGCCAGAGAAGACAGCCCCCCAGGAGCCTCCCTCCCGTGTCCCTTCCCGACTGCCAGTGTCAAACATGCACAAAAGCAGAGGGAGGTCTTCCCTGATGGAAGCCATTCAGGGAAAGCTATAGGCGCCACGTCCTGAGCATGTGGCATCCACGGCCCGGGATCGGGGCACGCCTTTACCCTGTCATCCTCCATGAGGAAGGGCAGGCCGGCGGGCACTTACTGAGGGCCTGGTGTCGTCGGAGGCCAGCTGTCCCCATAGCTACCCCTCACAGTGCCCTTGGGATCTCCCGTGGACTGTGAACAGCGAGGACCCAGCGGGGCCTCTGTGTCACAACTGATCCTGGTGCCTGTTATTCCAGAACAATCCCCAAGCCTTCCTGTACAAAAGAAGGGCTTTATTTCCCCTCACACAGAATTTCCTGAAGGGGGTGGCCAGGGCTGGCTCCAGCACCCGCATGGAGGGAAGCCCCCCACCCCCGGGAGTCCTGGCCGGGGACATGGAGGACGGCTCTCAGGGCCGGCCACAGCAGTTGGGTGCCCGTCTTCACAGCGGGAGGGATCAGCAGGGACATCTTTTTTCAGATGATCCTGTCGAGGCCAGAGGTAAGGGGGGCGCAGAGCGCTCCTCTGCGCAGGGGGAGGGCTTGCTCTGGAACGGTCCACGGCAGAACCAAACCCATGCATTGTACCAGGCCAGACACTGAGCTCTGTGGGCTTTTGCCGTGTGAACCATGCCCTTGCCCTGGGAACTGCTACCCAGATCAAGGTGTGCCGGGGAGGCAGGGCACACTTCCGGCGCAGGTGCCCATGCCAGGGGCCGGGGACGGCATGCTGTTACCCTTGCTGCCCCCAGAGCCGTGTTAGGGAGATGTGACGCACACCTGTGCCCACATCCTGATGTGACCCCCCACCCCGGGGACAGTGGAGCCTCCTTGGGGCTTCGATCCCCGTCCATGATGACTTCTTGGCATCATCCTAAGTCCCTCCTTGGGGACTTCAGTTCGAGCCTGGTGGCGAAGTGGTTATTCCCGCTCGCGGAGGCACGAGGAGCAAAGCCGGTGGGAGATCACATGACCGTCGGGGGGAGAAGGAAGGCTCACCTGCGTCTCGTCTGACAACCTCTCACCCGATGAAAGGTGCATCGACCAGACCCCCCCCCACTCGCCTGGAGCAGCGCTCTATAATGCGTACCCGGGAACGCCAGCACGGGCCTGCTTTCCTCTCTGTTTGTAGCTCGTCTTGACTTCAAAAGAAATATTCTTACAGTCGTACGTGTGTTTGCCTACACTTTGCCAGAGGCAGGGTCTCTCCCTGCACGTTGATTTTTTCACCGGTCTCACGACAAACCTGCAATGTTCTAGACTTCGACTGGACCTCCTCGTATTAAACTACATTTTTCTGATTATAAAAATTTGTCGTAGTGCTTTTGTAAAGCAGGTACTCGTAGAGAAGGAGGGAAAACACCCACGTGCTCTCTCACCAGAGGCACATGGCTTCACACGCTGTTGCCGACCGGGGAGTCTTGCCCCCCATTCCCGGGTCTGCAGCACGTTGACGAGGGCGGGTCTCCAAGGACACCGGTGATTCAGTGACCCGCCCTGACTCAGTGGCCCTGCACCCTCGAAACGCTGGACCCTCGACTTTGTGAGACTCGATGCACCTTAATCTGTGAACATCTGCCTGGTCCCGGTGCTTGGAGGTGAGCCCCGGGTCCCCAGGAGTGGGACCTGTATAATGTGGGTAAGAAACGGTCTCTGTGCTCAGGAGCTCACAAGGGAGGGACATGGATGAAGCCAAGGAATTGTCCCTGGAGACCTTACCAGTGTCCTGGGCTGCTGTGGAAGTGTGACTGTTCAACAATGCAAGTCCCCTTTCCCACCACCTGGCGGCCAGAGGTCCCGGTCCCTCCCCACCCTGGCCTCATGGGAGCTGCTGGTGGCCCCAGGCTTGTGGCAGGGTAGCTGCAGCCTCTGTCTCCTCCCCTCAGGGCTGCTTCCCTCTGCATCCTCTGCTCCTCCTCCAAGGACCCCTGTCCCTCGACTTGGGGCCCGCCCTGAATGCAAGATGCCGGCATCTCAGACCCTTAACTACTTTTACCTACAAAGACCTTATTTCAAGTAATTATGTTCTGGGGCTCCAGGCAGACATGAGTTCTGGGGGATCCCACTCACCCACACTGCAAAGATGGACATTTCTGCAACACCCTTTTACCTCAGGGTGGATGCAGGGTCTTGGGCTGGGGCTCTGGTACAGCGACTGCCCCAGGGTGAGCTTGTAGCCCTCCCAGGGCCAGAAGGCTCTTGGCTGAGACCCCAAGTGCATGTGCAGAGGGCACTTTCCCATTCAGGTGTTGACCCCGAGCAGGAGGCTGGAGCAGCTGGGCTGTCTTCTGAGGCACGTGGACAGAGCTGATCTGGAATGAGCCAGGGCACGGGGTGCACTTCCCTGTGCTGTGTCCCTCTGGCTGCAACGTGAAACACAACTTGGGCCAGTACCTGTCACAGACAAGGGTGAATGAGCCCGGCGGCTCTGGTTTCCAGCCCTCTGGCTGCTGCAAAGGGCAGAACTCTGGGAGACAGGGGAGGTTTGATCCCTGGCCACGCAAGGATGTCCAGAACAGTTAAAAAATCACCAGGAGGTCTGGGGGCAGCAGGCAGGGGTGCAGGGCAAGGGAACTGGGCAAGTGTGCTGGGCAGGGGTGCTGGGTGGAGGTGTAGGATGGGGGGTGGTGCAGGGCAGGGGTGCTGGCCTGCCCAGACTTGCCTAGAGCGCCCTCATGCTAACCAGTGCCAGCAGGTGTCCTGGTCAAGTCACTGCCAGGCTGTGTGAAACCAAAGTCAGTGGGGTCTTGCCCAGGGCATCTCCCAAGTGGTTGGGACACAGCAGCTTTCCTGAAAGTTCTCCCGAGGACGCCTCTGCTGCGGAAACAGGCTCGGGAAAGCTCTGAGGCAGAAGGAAGCCTCTTTCTTTTTAGAGCAAGGAATGGATAAGACCCTCCCTTCCTGTACGTTTTAGGGAAATCAAGCAGGCGACTGGGTGGCGGGAGGGAGGGCGGTTCCCCGTCCTAGCAGGAAACCACGGGCGTGGATGGAGGACCGCCTGCACCGTGCAGGAGCAGGAGGAGGCTCCTTGCGCCCAGGACGCGCCCTGGCCCGGGGCGATGGAGGGTCCCAGGCAGCGGTGCGGGGGTGGTGAGGAATGGGCAGCGGCTGACCCCCCCGCCCCAGGCGGCAGGGTTGGCGTCTCGGCCCCGCCCCCGCCCCCGCCCCCGTCCTGCGCGCCTGCCCGCTGCTGTCGGTGTTGGTGTCGAGCACCCTCCCCGCGCCGGAGGCGCAGAGCGCACCGCACCCCTGCGTCGGTTTTGGTTTTCCTGCGAATCCCAGATGGCCTTCTCAGCCTCTGGCTCCTATATTTAACTTATTTAATGAGATTTCTTTTCCAGTAATTCCTGAAACTGGTAATCTCTAATTGGGTCAAATTCTCTACCCACAAGCCAGCGATGCTATTTTTAGCGCAAATCCTCCGGCTGAAGCTTCCCTGCCTTTTGGCCGCAGCTGTCAGAGCCGACTCTGCTCTGGGCTCCCCGAGCAGGCCTCATTCTCAGTGTCTGCTGAGGAACCTGCCCGCCTGCCTCCGGCCTCCCCACCTTCAGCCCTGACCCCCCCAGGACCAGGGACACAAATCCACTTAAGGCTCGCGCCTGGTCTCGTGCCACTATAAATAGCGCAGTCGGGAGGCTTTGGACAAGGCCAAGGCTTCCCGGTTCCCTGGCCTTTTGTCCCCGCCTGGCCCGTCCCCCAGGAGAGTGAGCACTACGGCATTGTTTCCTGAACCGCAAGCACCCGGAACGTCCCCAGGGACCACGTTGACCCACACTAAATGGAATTCATAGAGAATCCTGCCCTTGTCCTCATTCAGCCAGGGGACCCTGCTCCGTTCAGGGGCACGCCACCCTGTCTCCAGGGTGGGAGGCCCTCATCCTCCCTGACTGCCCTGTCCCTTCCAGGCTTTGGTCCAGGAACAGAGCAGGCTTTCCGGTCCAGGCCCCCTGCCCACTGGGCGCTAGTAGGACCACACAGCGTCCTTCTTGAGAGAGCAGCGGGGATGCGCGGTTCTACACCAGCCCGCAGGTGCTCTTGGATGATGCTCAGGGCCGGGCCAACTCCCTGACTGCACCTGCCCGGCATCTTCCAGCACTCCTGCCCCAGCAGCCAAGGCTCGCTGTCCCTAGAAGCCGTACTCAGATGTCAAGACACACATGGCAAATACCGGCAGCCTTTGCGGAGTCCTTTGTCATGCTCAGGGTGACCAGGGACAAGCGAAAACTGATCTGGGCCCCGGAGCCCGGCAAGGACAGAGCCACTGCCTGATGAGGGCACATGTCCCTGCACATCCCTCATCCGGCAGAGGGTCCCCTCCTTCTCGGAAAACGCCTGCCTGGAATGCAGTATCTTTTGGATTTAGTAGAAATCGGTCGTGGTTTAGAGGACTCTCTGGGGATACGCTACGTTCGGCCTCTTGAGGGAGGTATGGTTACACCTGGAGGAAGACTTCCTTAGAAACCCCCGAGTGCAGCAGGTGGGCTCGGATGAGGGGCGTGGCCACCTGAGAGCCGTCATGGTCATGCTGACCTTCCTCCGGGGATCATCAGACCCCTCCACAGAGCCCATGGCGAATGGCCACCGTCCTTGGGGTCACCAAGAACTTTCCGCCTGCCCCTGCTGACCACCACAGCCTCGCCCCCGGGCTCCTTGGTCTCTCCTACCAGGCCACGGCCAGCATCTGCTCCTTTGAGGCCACTCAAAGGGAGGAGGTGGGGAGAAAGGGGCGGGGGAGGGAGGAGGACACAGACCTCGCAGGACTCCGGGCTCCAGGGAGAAGAGCTCAGGACCCACGGCTCTGTGTCTGGGTCTCCAAAGCTCAGGGTTCCATTTCTGCCCACTGCCTCCAAAAGCACACCTTTCTGGGGGCTTGGGTGCCCCTCTGTGCCCCCTCAGAGGGCATGCCTTTCTGTGGGAGCACTGGGCACGGTTTTGAACACATATTTATCGGTGGGATTCCTGTGCTGGCCCCAGCCTGGAGGCTGGCCTCTCCCACTGCCCAGGGGTCCTGCTCCTTTCTGGCCAAATCCTGGTGCCCATCACGCAAACCTCCTCCTGCCAGCCAGGTCTCCCCGCAGACAAGGTATGCAGTCCGGTGTTATTTGGTGCTTATTGCTCTGGGCTGGCCTGAGACCCTGGCACTGAGGCAAGGATGCCAAGTCTCTGGGGACCCCTGAGCCTGGGTCCGGGCGCAGGAAGGTGGCAGAGCTGGTCGTGAAGCCAAGGTCAACTAGGTGTGAAGGATCAGATGTGTGGGCCCTGTCCTGCTGCTTCGGCTGTGTGGCTCAGGGATCATCACCCGCCCATGCAGCTCCAGCCCCTGGTTTGACACTCACCCTCTGTTTTGGCCACCTGGGCCATGTGCCCCAGTGGCCTCAGCCAGACTGGTCAGCACCCTGCTGTAGGGGGAGGGTGTGACCACTTACTGCCCAGTGTGGGCCTCAGTCAGCCATCCCAGCCTCCAGTAAGGTAAGCAGACGTGGCCTCCAACTTTTGGGTTAAGGGATCTGAGCTGGTGTCCTGTCCCGTTCTCGCTGGAGGAATCCTGAACAGACAGACCCCTGGGGCCATTTCCACCACTGTCTACACTGCACATCCCCCGCCCCAACAACCAGCCCAGCAGAATGTATCCAAGAGAGGCGTTTGTGGGGCAAATGCTGCATTCAGCCATCCAGCCGCCAGGGGAGAGGAGGAGGCTGAGCCCCCATGGGGGGTTCTCCTCACGCCCTTTGATTCCTGGAGACAGCTTGCATTTCCACAGGGTTTCCAACAGACCCACAGGGGAAATTCCATCCCAAACACAAAGTGGGAGCCTGCGAGGAACACTCGTCTGGAAGCTGTGTCTCTGGCAGAAGTCCCAGGAGCTCGGTGAGTGTCCACAGGCGGAACCTGGATTACGGCGACTTCTCCAGCTGTTGGGGACTGCTGTGTCCAGAGGGTCCGACTCACCCAGCTCTCGGGGTTAGCATGACGTTCACCTGGTCCTGTGTGCGCAGAACACTCACAGCAGCAGTTGTCCTTGTGTCCACGGTAACCTTGTGGGCCGGGAGCTGTGACAACCCCTGTTTGTGGAGGAGACGAGGCCCAGAGAGGGTGAGCAGCCTGTCCCAAGTCACACAGCCGGGAGGGGTGGCACGCGTCTGCGCTCTTAGCTGGGACACTGTGCGACGCTGGACTGTGCTCCACGCTGGGCCCCTGCCACACCGTGCCACACCCCTGGTCCAGGGCTCTTCAGGTTCTTGGAAGGACAAGGCTTCAGCAGCTGGGAGCCTCGAATGCAAAGAGACAGAGATTTGCAATCCACAAAAAGTCCAAAAAGTCCGAGGGAGGCCTGGCGCCGTTACCGCTTGAGGCCTGCACTCCTGTCTCAGACGAGGTGCCTGCGATTCTTGGTGGTGTCCTCCTGGGCCAGCAGGACACACAGTGACCATAATGCTCCCCTCCCTCTGCTCACCTCCCACGCGGAGGGGCTGCTTCCAGGAAGGGCAGAATTTCCCATCTGGGTCTGCGCTCTGCGTGGCCCCTTGGCACCTGGCCAATATTGACGCTCGGTAACAGTCAACGTTCTTCAGGGTGGACCCTAGGCCAGAGCACTAGCTGGCCAGGGCCGCCTCCCGAGGTGCCGGAGCCCCAGCATGGACAACACACATACTTTCTCACAGCTGTGGAGGCCGGAAGGCTAGGATCTCGGGGTTGCAGGGCTGAGATCCCTGGGCAGGGGGGCGCTGGGGGAGGAGTCTCCCGCCTTCCTGTAACTCCGTGGCTTACGGGCTGATGTGTCTTCAGGCTTGCTCTCCTCCTAAGGTCCCCTTTGTATAAGGACACTGGTTATACTGCATCAGGACCCACTTTAGTCTAGGGTGCTCAGCTTAACAATGTCCGCAGTGACCTTAGTCCCACAGATGGTCACATTCCGAGGTACGGGGGGTCAGGTGCAGCATATGGGGGGACATGGTTTAACCGATGACACTCATGAGAGCAGGGGGCGTGTGCACGGTTTCTCAGCCGGCTTGTCCATCATCCGTGGATGCAACCCGCCTGCTAGTGGCCTTGTCCTTTCAACCCAGCAGACGGGGGCAGAGAGGTGAAGGGGACAGCAGCCCACCACTCTGCCCCACAGCGGTGCAGTGGGAAGCTCCCACAGAGGTCTGGCACCTCCCGTCTCGGTGAGAGAGGTGGGTGCTGATCCCTCCCCGTGAATGTGCTAGTGGGCTGGGAGGGTGCTGTCGCCTTGTGACCTTGACCCCAGGATACTTCTTCATCCCTTCGTTCCCAGGTGGCTTGCCCAATTTTTGGACAGTACTCAGCTTTCCTTCTCTAGTAGCACTAGGACATAAAAATACCTATTTAACAAGAGAGTCTACACATGATCCTTGATGCTTGAAGGATCATACAGACTTGCTACCACTGGGGACAGGTGGGGGACAAGGTGAGGGAGATGGGATCTCGGGGATGTCAGTCAAAACAGAGGTGGGGCAGGTAACTTACAGTTCCCCCTCGGCCCAAGGGGCTGCCAGTTCTAAGAGGGGATGGGGACAAGTTACCAGGTGACCAGACAGAGCGCCAGGTCCTGGGGGCACTGGGAAATGGTGGTCGGGAAGTCAGGAAGGCTTCACAGAGGAGGTGCCCTGCATGTCCGGGGGGGGGGGGGACCAGGTGGCCACCAAGAGCGCACTGATGTGAGCTGTTGGGGATGGAACAGTGAGAGCTCCTGGCCAGGGTGACCATGAGGTGCCACTTCTGATGGGTGACACGTTGTGTCTTGTACAAAAACAGCCACTTCTTGTGGCCTAATACCCAGTTCCCCACCTTCTAGACCTTGAGCCCATATAACAGCACATGGCCAATGGCTCTCACCTAGGAGTCTACTTGAAATCCCCACAGTGTCTGAAAAACAGATCCACGCCTGCCACACCAAATAAATCCTGGTGTCTGGAGGTCACCTGGAAAGGACCTCCTGCAGAGGGGCTAGGCTCCTGGTCTCTGCTGTCTGTGATTTTGTGGGACCCCCAGGTCCAGCTCCATGTGTATGGAGGGGTGGACAAGAAGCCGCGTGGGCTCCTGGAGGGGTCAGCGGTTTTGCCCAGAGTCCTTATCTCTCCGTAAGCCTCCTGGGGCCAGCCGTTCACCTCTCCTAGTGTGTCCGGGGGACAGGTGCCCGCCCCCGGGGGCCCCTGTTAGCGCCAAAGAAGGCAATGCGGTTGAAGTGAGGTGCAAAGCCCCTTCCCGAGCACAAGCCGCGGGATAGGAGGCGCTGGGTGGGGCCCAGACATGCGTGGACACCACCGCACCTATAGTTGTCCCCTGCCAGAAGCATACAGCCCTCTCTCACTTGGGTTTCCAGTCTCCCCCCCCCCCCGCCCCCAACAGGGCAAACTGCAGTGTCCCTTCTCCCTGTGCTTCCCACCCCATCCCTGCACCCAGAGCTGCGCCCCCAGCCAGGGCTCTGGCCTAACTCTGTGTCTGTACGGCCGGGAGGCGCGGCCCCACGCCATGCGTCCCCGTGTTCGCTCGCGGGGTTAGCAGGAGCAGGGCGCCTGGGTCCCTTGCGGCGGCGCCGGGGGTGGGAGGTCGAGCTGCAGGCCCCGGGGTCCCACCGCGAGCTCCTCTAGAGTCGAGGGGTGTCACCCGCTCGGCAGGATGGAGCCCCCCCGCCTCATCCCAGGGCATATCGCAGAATTCGTGCGTTTCCCACGCCCCGAGAGACGGCCCCGCGGGCCGCACCCTGCGCCGGCGGGGAAACTGAGGCCCGGGGCGCGGCGGGCGCCGGGGTCACGCCGCCCCGCGGCTCGGCGCTCGGCGGGGCGGGCGCAGCTGGGCCGCCGGAGGACCGCGGCCGGGCGGGCGGGAGGCGCACTGCGCAGGCGCGGCGGCGGGAGGGGACGCGCTCGGGGCGCGCGCGCGGGGCAGCCGGCGCCCCGAGTCTGCCCGCCGCGCCCCGCGCCTCCCGCCCGCGCCCGCCCGCCCCGGCGCCCCGGCCGCCGCCGCATGGCGCTGAGATGGCGGGGGCGCCGCGCGGCCGAGGCGGAGGCGGCGGCGGCGGCGGAGGCGGAGGCGGAGGCGGCGGCGCGGGCGAGCCCGGGGGCGCCGAGCGGGCGGCGGGGCCGGGCGGCCGGCGCGGGCTGCGGCCGTGCGGTGAGGAGTTCGCGTGCCCCGAGCTGGAGGCGCTGTTCCGCGGCTACACGCTGCGGCTGGAGCAGGCGGCCACGCTGAAGGCGCTGGCCGTGCTCAGCGGGCTGGCGGGCGCTCTGGCGCTGGCGGAGCTGCTGGGCGCGCCGGGGCCCGCGGCCGGCCTGGCCAGGGGCTCGCACCCCGCTCACTGCGTGCTCTTCCTGGCGCTGCTCGTGGTCACCAACGTGCGCTCGCTGCAGGCGCCGCAGCTGCAGCAGGTCGGCCAATTGGCGCTGCTGTTCAGCCTCACCTTCGCGCTGCTCTGCTGCCCCTTCGCGCTCGGCGGGCCCGCGGGCACCCACGCCGGCGCGGCTTCGGGGACGGCAGCCGCCGACCACGGCGTCTGGCAGCTCCTTTTGGTCACCTTCGTGTCCTATGCCCTGCTGCCCGTGCGCAGCCTGCTGGCCGTCGGCTTCGGGCTCGTGGTGGCCGCCTCACACTTGCTGGTCACCGCTACCTTGGTGCCCGCCAAGCTCCCGCGTCTCTGGAGGACGGTAAGTGCCGCTGCGCGCCCTCCGTCGGGTCTGGGATACACATCTGCCCGGGAGGGACCGGGAACACGGGGGAGCCGGGCGTGAGTCTACGGATTGGGCGGGTGGGGAAACTGAGGCCGCGAGTGTGGGGGGCGTTCAAGGTCACTCGGCGAGCCGAGGACACGGTGGGGGCTGCTAGGGCCGGGCTCTTTTCCGAGTGGCCATCCACAAAGCTCTCCTGGGTGTGGGCTGTGGAGAGGGGAGTGTGGAGAGGGCAAGGATTGGCCCAAGGTCAGGCAGCTGGTGAGCGGCCAAGCCCGGCCAGAGCCCTGGCTGGCGCTCTTTGGCTGCACACATCCCAGAAGAGGGACGGAAAGTGGGTGCGGGATGGACCCCTGGCGGGCAGGGTTCCTGCTGGCTGTGCAGGGCTCTGGGCTCCTCTCCAGTGTGCCTGGACCTCGTGCGGGGCTGGCAGAGTCTCTCTCCCAGCCTGCGGCACCCTGGGGAGGTTGGGAGGGGACTGGGACTTGGGTCTCCTCCAGCCTCCCTGGCGCCCGTTGTGGACCCGTTTCTGGTCTAGAAAGACAGGTTTGCCAAGGTCGAACAGGGCTCCTCCAGTCCTTGCCACCGCCGCCCTGCCGGGGTCTGACCAAGGCTGGGAGCATCGGAACTTCGCCACTGCCTTCCAGGAGGGCCAGCGAGACGGTAGCTGGGGACAAGGACGTTGCCGGCTCCCACGGGCTCCTCCCCAGACGGAGACCCAGGAGACTGGAGGCAGTTGTCCTTGCTGTGTGGGGCTCTCCTAGCCTGACCCAGCAGTGAAACCCACCCACCCAGCGGGGCTTGGAGGGCCCAGAAGGAGGGTTTTGTTTCCGCCTTTGGCAGCATTTTGGCAGGAGGATGGGGGAAATCCGAGGTGGTGGGCAAGCCCATCCAGGGAGAGAATGTGGCAGATGGAGGAGGTGGGGGAGATGGGGGAGATGGGGTGAGGAGGGGAGGCTGCATGGAACAAGCTCTGGGAAGAAGAAGGGGGTGCGGGGAATCCGACTGTGGCCTGGGGGGACTGAGGGCCCCCCCATGAGGACCCAGGGAGGTGCTCTCCGACGGAGATGTCAGGGATGCCCATGGTCAGAGGGATCATGGATGCACAGGGCAGACACTGGAAGTGTATTTTGGGGCCCAGAGAGGCCAGCATGTGCTGGGGGCTGGGAGGGGAGGAGGAAGGAATGGGGGAAGGGGCCTGGAGGTGGGGAGAAGAGAGGGACAAAGTAGGGGCACCGCCAGAAACAGAGGTGAGGCGGAGAGAAGGGAGGAGGGTAGAGGGCTCCCTGCACCCAGGGAGGGGAGGGGGCCTCCGTTCTGGGGGGTTCCCAGCAGGCCCCTGGCTTGTGGCCTTGCCTGTCGTCTGTCCTTAGGAGGTGCTGTTGGACCCTCCCCCCATAACATTCCCTTCTGTTATGTGTTTGGCCCCCATGGTGTGGGGCCCCCCAGCTGGACCACCTCCCCACCAGGACCAGAAGGGAGGCCCCGCGGCCAGGTCAGCTCCGGGTGGGGAGGGGAGGTCTGAGATCTGGCGTATGAGGGGTTCAGCTGGTTCAACGAAAGGCGGTGCTATTGTCTTTTTCCACAACAATTTTCCAAAACATTTCCAAAACAATTTTCCAAAACAATTTTGTGTACAGTTTCTGGTCATCCCTTCTAGAGAACTGAGGGAGAGGAAAGGGTTTGTAAAGGTCTTGGACCCAGGGAGCTCTCCTCCAAGATAAGATGAGCCCCTGTACCCCCGGGGGGCAGGGAGCCGGTCCTGTAAGCCTGGATTCTTAGGGAGCAGGCGTCTGGCGTTTGCTGCTGCTGGCTCCCTGGGCGACACACACCCTTCCCGCCCAGGGCCTCAGTTTCCCTACTGCAGAGCTGGCATGCAGGTGGAAAGCCTGTGGGAAAAGCCCTTATTCAGTGTCCTGTCACCTCCAAGTTGCTTTGGCTTCCAGAACGTTCCTGTTCAGATCCACACGTTGCTGCTGGTGGTGGCGATGTGGACAGACGGATGGGGTGGGCGCCGACAAACACGGTGAGGGGCCTGTGTGCTGCCCTGGGGCCGGAGTTTGCCATGGTCCGGGAGGCCGGTGGGGAAGGTGGGAGGCTCACGTACCCAGTGGGGCCTCTGCTGCCTGCTGCCCCACACCCTCTGGCTGCCCTGCAGTGCAGCCATGTGCCTAGAGCCCCATGTTCCTTGGGAGCTGGTTTGGGGCAGGATGAGAGGTGGAGGCCCATAAGGACAGGGCAACGGATGAGCGGAGCAGTCTGTGCAGGGCGGTTGCTTTTGCTGGACCTTCTGGGCGGAGTATCTGTGCCGTGGGAGGGAGAGAACTGCTCCTGCTCTGGGCACTGAGGCTGGGGGGTCTCAGGGGGTTCGGGGTGTCTCAGAGCCTCTGCCCCTCCACAAGGAGTCTCTGGGGGGTTCCCACAGCCATCCTGCCCCGCCCTGGTAGGCCACGTGCTTTGGGGACCCTGTGGCACCCAGGCTGGCCCAGGCCGGCAGGCTGAGAGCGCCCAGGAGGTCGGTGACCGCACGGTTGAGATTTAGATGCTGCTCGGCTGCCCTTCCCCGGGAGGCGGCGGGACCTGCTGGCTCACCCTGGGCCCGTGCTGCTGCTGTCAGCCAGGGCACAAGGAGTTTGGGGAGACAGTCTCACCCCCCACCAGCCCAGCGCTCAGGAGGGCGTAAATATTGACCAGGCTGGAACCTTCTTCCCGCCTGTTCCCTCCTGCCCACGGTTGTATGTACATGCAAAGCACAGAAACTCATTCTTATTTAACTGAACAACAAGTCAGAACTGAAGGCATCATGTTGGGGAACCCTTGAAGTCTGCTCAGGGACACTGGGGTGGCAAGCCAGGCTGGACTGGGCTGGAGACCTGGGGTGGGGTAGGGGGACATGGGGGCGGTGAGGAGGAGGAAAGGGGGAGATGCCACATGTGTGACCCCTGCTCCCCAGTGGTGGCACTGGGGGACTTGAAGAGTACGGCTTGAGGAGGGAGTGACTGTGCTTGGGGACCGGGGACGGAGCCGGGTTGCTGGCAGTGGTAGCAGACAGAATTGTGCATGCCAAGATCATGGCTTTGGAGTGGTGGAGGGGGGCAGCAGGGTATGCCTGGAGAGGAGCAGCGGGCTCAGGTGCCCCCAGAGGAGACACCCTGAGGCCCTGCCTCTCACAGCTGTGGGTGTGCACATCCGCCTGCTCCAGCTTCCTTCCTCCCGGGTGCCTCCCGCCCCCCCAACCATGGCCCCAAATGTCCACTTCTTGGCCAGGGTGGGGCAAAATTGCTGTATTTTCCTGGGCTCATCCGGGGCCACTTCTGTGGTCAGAATAACTGCCTGTCAATGGAAGGGGCATATATTTCCAACTCCTCCCTCCCCTCTTCTAAGCCCCAGGCAGGAAAACAGAAAGCACCATCAGGCAAGTGGGTGTTGGCGGGAGTCCCTGTGCCCCTCCAGGTTGTCTGAGCTCTGGGGAGAGCTCGCTGCTGGCAGGTGGAGCGATCTGAGTGTCACCGCCCTCAGAGCCCAGGTACACAGGCGTCCAGGCCGCTCACAGCGCGCGCCCCCAGGTGTGGATTGTCTGCTTCCCGCCTCGGTAGTGCCACCTCCGTGCGCTAGGACTCCTCCTCCTCAGAGTCGCCAACCAGACCTAAGCCCCGCCCCGCCCCGCCGGCCCCGCCCCCTGACTCCTCTAAGTCGCCCCAGCACTTCCCCCTGGCCCCTTCTCCCTGGCTCTTCCCCCCACAGGCCGCGCCCCTGCTCCCCTTTCTTCCTGGCGGGACCCTTACCCAGCAGGACCCCTCCTTCAGCTGGACTCCGCGCCTGCTGGACCCCCTCTCGGGGGCCTCCTGCCCTTCCTGCCCTCCACCAGGCGGCCAGGCCCTTTACCCAGGCTGGACGCTCTTCCCCGCTGGTAACCGCCCACGTCCTCCCCCATCTTGGCTGGGTCCTGTGGCTTTGTTTGCTCACCTGCTGGTGCATCCACCTGCCTCTGCTGACCCCGTGCTGCTAGGTGGAGGCTGGAAAGGGGAGGGAGACAGGTGGGACCTCCTGGCTCACCCTGGGGCCCTGTGAAGGCGAGGAGGGGGTTTCTCTGCCTTGGTTGGCAGTGACTCCAAAGACCGCCTCTGTGGCCTAGGCTGGACCCCCCTTCCCCAGGCCTCTGGTCGCTGGGCAGGGCTCAGCTCTTTCCACCTTGGGCTTCCTGTCTCTCTCCTATTCTCTGAGCAGCAGGTGGTGGTGGGTGTCCTCTCCAGGCCTCCAGGTCTGTGTCCAGTAGGCACCCTGCTGGTACGCCCGATTCCCACCCCTGCATCTGCAGTTCTCCTCCCCATAACCTGGTCTGTTTCCCTGGAGAGTCGGGTTAGCCTCCCTCTCAGCAGCTGGCCCTAAACTTGAAGTCTCTGGAATGGGTCAGGCCAGGGCAGAGGAATTGGGCTGATGGGAAATGGGATCTGGATACGGGGACACATCCCGGCTTCAGGCGAGGGCTGGCACCTGCTCGGGGAGAGTCCTGGGGACTGTTGTCTGCTGCCTCCCACGTGCCCCCCAAGACCCATGGACTGTGTGTGTGCTGGAGTCCGTCCCCACTGGTGGACCCGGTGGGGGTGTCTTCTCTGGAGGATGCTGTGATCCACACTTGGGGGCCAGGCCCTGGGCTAGGGGCTGGGCGCCCTATGGAAACGAGACCCCCTGCACTCCAGGAATTTACTGTCTGTGGGGGACACTGGTGGGCACCTGGGACTGCAGTCTGTGCCGGGCCAGGGGGAGTCTGAGTGACCTCCGGAGGTGTGTGAAGGGGATAGGGTAGACGGAGGACTCCGGGTGGCTTCCTGAGGCCAATGTGCTCCAGCCAAGGCCCTGGACAGAGGAGGGCTGGGGATCAGCCAGGGAGGTGGGCATGCAAGAAAAGGCAGGTGCGGGGCACGTGGAGTGTTTCCTGTTTCTTTGGAAAATGGCGCTGGGCCCTGTAAGCCTTGTCAGCAGATAGGTCTGCTCAGGCTTCTGTTTGGGGGGCCCCTGGGATGCAGTGGGGAGCAGGGGTCCCATGAGTGGGCATGGGTGCTGCTGCCTGGCTCAGACCGGAGCGGTGTCCTTGGGGAGGTGTCTGCTTGCCACGGTCCCTCCTGCTGTGAGAGATGTCCACCTGCCCTTCCTGGGAGCCGAGGCTTCTTGGGTGATGTCCCTCCTTTTCCTGTGCCCTCTCCGAGATTGGGAGGGCCAGGGTCAGCTCCCAGGTGGACGGACAACCTGGGCTGTGTTTCTGCAGTCTCCAAGCCCGGAAATGTCCTCATCGAGTCTCCTGACTCCGGTGGGGTGGTGGGCTCGTGTGGAGGGTGGGACCTGACTGTGGGACCTTGGGTGGGGTACTTGCCCCATGCCCGTGTTTCTTCTGGGGGCTCCGTGGCTTTTTGGGAGCAGGTACCTTTTCAGGCGCCATCCTGTCCCTTGAGCATGGGGCCAGTTCTTGGCTCAAGCCTTTGGTGACCCGCGAGTTTTGTGACTCCCTGAGCCTGTGTTTGGTGTTTGGTCTTGGAGGTTGGAAGAGACAGCCGGGACACGGGCGGCGGGCATCCTGTCTGGACAAAGACAGACCCTGGGTCTCCTGGCCCAGGGGCGGGCCCTCGTATGGCACGTGTACACACGTGTGCACATGGACAGACACGCGAACTCCCATGTGCACCTACAAACACAGTCGTGCACACAGGCTTCATGCACATGTCCTCACGCCTTCATGCACACGTCCACTTTCACACACAAACACACCCGCTTGCACACCCACAGGCTGTGCTGGTGCACACCGAATGTCAGCCCTTTGTGTTAGCATTACCATGTTCTTGTGTGATGGTGTGTGTGTGGGGCCCTCCTGTCCGTGACCTTGGGTGGCATCAGAGACCACCCAGGAAGTGAGCGAGGCTGCGCTTCCTTGGGTGGGGGGGTGGGGCGAGTGGCCTAGAACATGGGGAGAGTGACAGGGCCAGGCCCTCTGGCCAGCCTGGGTCCCTGCCCCGGAGGCTCCTGTCATGGGACACCCAGCCCCCCGATGCATGGGGCGGGTGAGGTCTGGGGCACGCTGTCCCTTATTGCCATGCCTGGGTCTTCCCTGGACCCACCCCTTTTCCCTAGACCCTGGACCCTCTGCTTCTGGGCTGGGGGCGTTAGGATCTGCTTTGACCTTTGGGGTGCTGGGGTCCAGTCTGCCTCTAGACCTCCTGGGAGGAAGGCACCCAGCTGATGAGAGGGGCTTCCTGCTTCCCAGCGCAGTCGGCACGTGGCCTCTGTGTGTGCACACGCGGGTATGACCGAGCACATGTGTAATGCACACCCACCTTGGTGGCCTGTGTATGAGTTCCATGCACGTGTGTGTAGCCTAGTGTGCACATGCATGTGTTCACACACATGTGTACATGGGCGTGTGTGGTAGTGTTCTGAGGCCTGAGTCCCACGGAGACCCGCAGGGTCTGGATATGTGGGTATGAGGCTGCTTACTCTCCCCGCCGCATCCAGGACCCACCTTGCCCCAGTTCAGCTTTGTGGTGGTCTGTGGGCCTAGAGCTTGGGAGCAGGGACAGCAGCAGGGCCGTTGGGAGTCTAGGTGTGTGTGGAGTTAGGGGGCCTCCTCTTGGTGGAGGATGGGGCTGGGAGGGGTAGGAGCCTCACCAGGTAGGAGCAGCCCATGGTGACCATGTGAGCCGTGCGGCTGCGACAGGCCCACGGGGTCCTCACAAACTGCTGAGGAATCCCAGGGAAGTGACCTGGGTGGGGGGACAGGACGCCCACGGAGGGACCCAGGTGTGGGCGGATTGGACGCTGATGTGGGGGACCCAGGTGCGGCGGGACGGGACGCCCACGGGAGGACCCCAGCACTCCTGGCACTCCTTTGCTGCTGGGTGCTGACCTGTCCTCGGGAGGCGCTCCCCGTGTGCAGGCCTCCCGGTGCCTCTGCCCATGCGAACGTGCGCTCTTCGGGGCAGGGGCCTTGTGCCATGCTGGCATCTGGGTGAGGGAGTCCGCTCTGGAAGGTTCTGCAGCCCTGGCTACGGCGACCCCGCTCCATGGCCTTCTGCGGGGCTCAGTGCGTGCTTCTCCAGGGGTCTTTGCCTGGTTTCCCGTGGGAGGGAAGCATTCCCGTGAACGCTGTGCCTTCGGAAGGTGGAGGGATCTGGAATCCTTGCTCGCAGACCCGAGCCCAGCTGTGGAGCCCGTTCCAGGATCATCCATTTGGCCTGAGGGCTTCAAAACATCTCTGATTCTTATTGCCACAGATCTCCACTTAACAGAAATCAGCGCGTTCCCCCGTGATCCGACGGTGCCCTGGGGGGCCATGGGCGGGGCTCATTTCCAAAGTCCGGTGTGTTCAAGCCTCAGACCTGGGCCATGGAGGGAGAGCCCCTCTGTGGCTAGAGCGAGTGGGCGTCCAAAGGTACAGGAGGACGTCAGAGCGTCCCAGGGCTGTGACCAGGAGGTTGGGGACACAGAGGCCCAGCAGTCCTGTGGTGTGGACGGGCCATGCCTGAGCAGGCGGTGAGCTGGGGCTGGGGTGCCGGAAGGCCCTCACACCAGAAGCCGCGCTGGTAAAGCCATCAGGGGTCACAGAGGAGATGCCACTGTGATCTCGCCGTGGCCCCCAGGGAATCTGCCTCTGGGTGTGGCAGCCTCAGCCCAGACGGTCCTCAGCTTCTTCAGGGGGTGGGACCCAGGGCAGGAGCTCACAAGAGCCCATTGGAATCGTTTTTTTTTTTTTTTTTCTTACTTTCTTTCTTTCTTTTTTTTTTTTTTAAGATTTTATTTATTTATTTGACAGAGAGAGACAGCGAGAGGGGGAACACAAGCAGGGCAGTGGGAGAGGTTGCTGAGCAGAGAGCCCGATGTGGGGCTTGATCCTGGGACCCTGGATCACGACCTGAGCTAAAGGCAGAGGCTTTAACTCACTGAGCCACCCAGGTGCCCCTTGTTTTGTTTTTATTATGGAAACTTCCAACACACGCCCCAGTAGAGTAGCAAGGTTAACAGAGCGCTTTCCTGGGGATGGGCGGCAGTGTGGACACTTGTCCGTGTCCTTCCCCCCCCCCTCCTGAGGATGCGAATCTCAGGACACTTTCATTAGTTGGGCCACAGAGACACTCCCAAGCAATGATGTGAGCTTAGAAACACACTCTGAGCGATGTGGGAGAGCTGGCTGGGAGCACGGGGAGGCAGGACCCCATGGAGCCCTTCCGCGCGCAGCGGGGTGAGAGGGACCCCACCAACCAGACGTGCGAGACCTTGTGTGGCAGGGAGCTGTGTGTTGATTTAATAAATGGGACGCTCTGTGTAGGGTGGGGGCTCTGCATTGTGGGTGGAGCTCCCCCCTTTTTATCCTGGGGACGAGCTGCGAGTGAGGGTGAGCGCACCTGCCTGCCTGCACTGCCTGCAGGAGAGGCTGTCCCCCTGTGCTGGGCAGTGGTGGACAGCAGCTTGAAACTGGAGTGAGTTCAGGGGAGAGGTTTGAGCGCTAACTAGGCGGGATCTTGGGGCACGGAGGGGAAGGCACCCGTCCCCGCACTCCAAGAGCTCCAGGGTGCTGGAGAAGACATGGCTCCTGCGTGAGCTCAGAGAGGCTGGGGTGAGGGGTCGGGGAGGCCGTGCGGGATGCCAGACGATGAAGTGCAGGCCAGTGTTCAGAATTCCTTGTATGCACCACGTGCTCACGTGACTGGGGCTCCCAGCCGTGCTGGAGAACTTGGCCAGGAGCTGGCATCTGACCCCGGCTCTGGTGCGGGGGTGGCGGGTGAGGGCTCTGGAGGGCAGCTCCGTGTGCTCCTGAGTGATGGCGGAAGCTCTGCTCTGCTGGCCGACCGAGGGGGTGTGAAGGACAGGGTCGGGGGTGCACCTGCCCGGATCGCTGCCCCGCACCCTGAGAGTGATGAAGCAGCACAAGTGCTAGGAGTGCCATGGAAAGATCATGGGTGTGGGGCACACTGTGGGCTGCTGTGTCCTGCGGTGATTGAAGCCGGGCTTCTGGTGCCATCCCTGAATGCAGGTGCCCGGGAAGCCCCAGCCGGGCTGCTTGGGGCAGGAACCCCAGACACAAGGCAAGGTGGTCTCCTGCTTTCCCACCTCGGCCTTCAGGTAGTGGCCCTTAACCTCTTGGCCGGGTCTAGCTCTGGGGTCATGGCGGGAGTGGAATCATTTCCATGTGCCAGACCCAGTCCTATTCAGTTTTCATCTCTCTTGGGCTCTACTCAGAGCTCATGTCCTCCAACATGGTCATTGTCCACGTGGAAGGGATCTGCCTGCCACGGTGGACGTCGGGAGAGTTCATGGTGGTCGATGACTGGGGCCCCAGGCACACGTCGGCTTTTCCTGTCTCTGCACCGGCTCTCCCAACCATCTGAGGGACCCAGGTGCCCACTGCGGGGTGGGGCTGGGCTGCTCCCCTGGGGGCAGAGGGCTGATGAGCCTGTTTGGCCATGCACACCTGTCTCCAGCTGATCCCATCCTTTCCCCCACAGTGCCTGTCTCCCTGGCAGTCTGCCCAGGTCCACAAGGCAGGGGTCTACTTTGATTCATTCCTGCCCCTCCTGGCAACACAGGAGGGACCCTGAGCAGCTATCCCTGCTGCACGTGGCCCCTGCAGCCCATGTACCCCGCTGACGATCCAAGGCTATGCCTCTCAGTCAGCATGCAGTGGAGCTGACGGGAGCAGGACTTCCTGCTGAGGCAGCGGAAGACCACGCTTTCCAGTCCCGTGGTCCCTGTGCTCTGCAGTCAGGTGGGAGGAGGACAAAAGACGCTGAAATGCTGTGGGCTGCTTTTCCTGCCACAAGCAGGCACCCTAGTTGACAGTTTCTAGAGGTTTGTTCATTCACAGTGATGCTGGTTCCCTGACCAGAGTCCGCTTGCCCATGAGCCACAGCCATTACTGCTTCAGACATGTCCTGGGTAGTTCCTAGAGGGGTCAGTGTGATGCCTGCGGAGCAAGCGGGCCTGAACAGCCTGGGGCACACAGAGGCCTGAAGCCCAGCTCATGTTGTGTTTGAGTGGGTGGTTGAATGGGTGTATGTACATATCGATGGATGGATGGATGGGTGCATGGGTGGATGGGGGGTGGGTAGATGGATGCATGGATGGATAGATTGGTGCACGGATGGATAGATAGGTGGATGGATGGATGGATAGATGGATGCATGGATGGATGATGGGTGCATGGATGGATGGATGGATGCATGGATGGATGATAGAATGGACGGATGGATGATGGGTGCATGGATGGATGATAGAATGGATGGATGGATAGATGGATGCATGGATGGATGGATAGATGGATGCATGGACGGATGATAGAATGGATGGATGGATGATGGATGCATGGATGGATGGATGGATGCATGGATGGATGATAGAATGGATGGATGGATAGATGGATGCATGGATGGATGGATGCATGCATGGATGGATGATAGAATGGATGGATGGATGATGGGTGCATGGATGGATGGATTGATGCATGGATGGATGATAGAATGGATGGATGGATGATGGGTGCATGGATGGATGGGTAGAATGGATGGATGGATGAATGGATAAATAGATGGATGCATGGGCAGATGATAGAATGGATGGATGGATGGATAGATAGATGGATGCATGGACAGATGATAGAATGGATGGATGGATGGATGGATGGATGGATAGATGGATGCATGGACAGATGATAGAATGGATGGATGGATCATGGGTGCATGGACGGATGATAGAATAGATGGATGGATGATGGATGCATGGACGGATGATAGAATGGATGGATGGATGAAGGATGCATGGACGGATGATAGAATGGATGGATGGATGAAGGATGCATGGACGGATGATAGAATGGATGGATGGATGAAGGATGCATGGACGGATGATAGAATGGATGGATGGATGCATGGATGGATGATAGAATGGATGGATGGATGGATGATGGGTGTATGGATTGATGGATGGATGCATGGATGGATGATAGAATGGATGGATGGATGGATGGATGGATGGATGATGGGTGCATGGATGGATGGATGGATAGGTAGGTGGGTGGACGGATGGATGACTTGGATATATGGGTGGTTAGGTGAGTGGTTGGAAGTCTAGATGGATGGTATGGATGGATGGTTGCATGGATGGGACAGATGGATGGATGGAAGGAAGGATGATGTGGATAGGTGGGTGCATGGATAGGTGGATGGGTGGGTGGGTGGGAGGAGGACGGATGGGCGGGTGGGTGGGTGGATGCGTGGGTGTGTGGAGCTCTTCCTGGGGAGACCTTCACAGCCCATCTAGGAAGGGTGGGAGTGCAGGCAAAATTGAGTCTTCTCTGTTGTATAGGCCTGCAGGGGGGCAGAGAGGGAGGGCCTGGGAAGGACAAGGACCTGCCCCCTCCCCCAGTGCTGATTACTGATCCAGGGCAGTGAGATCTGGTCCACACATGCATGTGTCTGCGTGCCATGTCCCCATGCCACTGGTGGCTCCCCCCAGGCTCAGCCTGCTCAAGAAGGCATGTCACTTCCCATGTCAGGCTACACCGAGGACTTGCCTCTGTGTGCCTCTGAGGGTCATGGGAAAGCTGGGGTCACTGTCCACCCTTCTGATCCCAGATGTGGGGACTGAAAAATGTCTCGCAGGGTCCCATCCAGATAGCCTGGAGCAGGTGGCAGTGCAGATCTCCCCTTATCAGCATCATGGCTGGGACTGGCCCCTCACTACCCGTGTCCCCTTAGTTATTCATTCAACAAACATCAGGGTGCCAGGTTCACGAGAGGCTCCATCCTAGGCTTAGGGGTCTGTCGGCAGGCCCTTCAGGCCAAGACCCTCTCAAGGGGCAGAAAGGGGGCTGGGAAGGTGGTAGGTGAGTGAACCTTCGTGTGTTGGAAGCTGGTAACAGCTGTTGCAAACAACAGAAGGAAGGAGTACAGAGCTGGCTCCCGGGAAGCGCTGTGATACACAAGGGCTCAGAGTCTGCTGCTCTGAGAAGGTCACGTCTGAGCTGAGCCCCTGGAGTCTGGGCATGAACCAGCATGGTGGCAAGAGGGCCCCTGCCCAAGGAGAGGCTCTGAGCAAGGCAGACCAGGCCAGGAGCACATGAGGAGGACAGGAGGGCTAGGGCCCACGGTGCTAGAAGCCAGGTGTATGGGACAGGTGCATGGAGGCCAGGTATGTGGGACGGGTACATGGAGGCCAAATCTGTGGGACAGGTGCATGGAGGCCAGGTGTATGGGGCAGGAACATGGGGGCCAGGTACGTGGGGCTGCAGTGTGTGCACTGGCCCCTTCAGCCTGGGGCTGGCCCCACTTAAGCGCTGGTGTGTCTGTGGAGTGGATGCTGGTAGGAGTGGCAAGGACCAGTTCTTGGCCCGAAGTCATGGGGTCATGTGGCTACATGCCATGGACTCTGGAGGTGTTGGCTGGGCCATGCTTCCCGGGACCTCCTCTCCTCCCACACTCCTCGCCAGAGGAGTGCTGAGCAACCAAGGCAGGAGCTCAGTGCATAAAGGACAAAGAGGGGCCTGGTGTTCCTGGGGGCAGCATCCCAGGGTGTGACCTGGTGTCCTGAGTCAGGTGTGGGGTCGAGAGCAGTGCGGGTCGTAGCCCTCACATGGCTGGGGAGCAATGAGGAGGGGCTGGGCCTGGCAGCCGTGAGACCCCCAGAGTTAACAGCTGGAACAGGTGGGGGCCCAAGGGGGTCTAGGTTTCCTCAGAGAGGAGGGAGTCTGGCAAGAGACGAGGGGTGTCTTAGGGCGCGGACCTCCAAAGGCTGAGCTTGGGTCCCCCTTGGCCTGTTTTGCCCGTGACAGTGTGTTTGGCTGCCAGTGTGAACCGACACCACGTCCGGGCCACACCTGCCAGCAGGTGACTCTGGGCACGGTTCTCTGTGTTGTTACCCTCATCATGGCCAGGGGTGAAACCTCTCTGTGGCCCATTGGGCGGTGGCTGTGCCTGATCACGGGGGTAGGGGTGAGTGAGGGAGGAAGGGGAGGGCAGATGGGCAGCAGGCACTCAGCGACCAGCCACTGGGCCTCAGTTTCCCTGGGTGGATCATCATGGTGGGAGGAAAGGGAAGAAGTGATACGGGTGAGTGTGTGTAGAGAAGTGACCTGGTCTGCCCTCACTCTCCTGGCCACTTCTCCCTTGACCCCACGGTCTGCCCGGTGGCCTGTGTCCTATCTCTGCCCCACCTCCCTGGGGACACCACATTTCTGCACTCGCACTCCTGGCGGGCTGAGGACTTCGTCTCTGGAAAAGCCGTGTTTGCTGGCCAGGGAGGCAGGGCTGGTGGCGTCTGGCCCCGTGCGGCACTGTCCAAGGTGCTGACCCCTCCGCGTGGAGGCTGGGGGCGCCGGGTCCGGAGGGCGTCTCAGGAAGGTTGGTGCTGGGTCCCAGAGGGTGTCCTGTGTCTCTCTGGTTCCCTTGCCTTCCAAAGGTTCCTTCGAGGCCGGGCGGGGGCACGCAGAGCCAGACCAATCACGTGTCGACCGGGAAGAGCCATGTGCTTTGTGCGGTGACGCAGGACTGTTTGGATGTTTGGAAAAGTGCCTGTGATGGTGCTTGCGGGCGTCTTAACCACGTGCAGCATGCGTTTAAATATTGACTCTGCAGAGCTGCCCTCCATCCTTCCATGCGCTCCGGCATCCTGCCGCCTGCGACAAGCGGCTTCGTGAACAGTGTGCACCGATGACCCATCCGCAGACAGAGCTGATGGCCTGAGGGGACACTGCCCTGGTCACTGGGACACGGCATGGGCCCCGGGACGGCCATGCCAGCCCCCCGCCCCCACCACCCTGGGCCTACTGAGGGGCTAGTACAGGCACCGCAGAAGCAGTTCCCCCCAGCCTGGCACCTGCTTCAGGCGAGGAGTGCTCTCACGAGGGTGGAACAGCGGGTTTAGAGGGACACAGGAGGATGGCTGGGTCACACAGAGATGGTCAGATCATAGGGAGGGGAGCTGGTCACATGGGGGAGATGGGCTCACTGTGGTTATAGGACTCGGGCAACTCCTGGAGCATCACAGGGGCAGCAGTTTTCCGACTGTGCGGTGTGGGCCGGACGCTGTCCTGGTGGTACGTTCCTGCGTCCTTTGAGACATGAGCTCAGCAGGCATACGTGAGCCTGGGGTCCCCGGCGTGCTGGCAGACTCTTCTGTGTTTGGGGGGAGGACAGTTCTATGCGAGGCCCTGGGGATTTGTGTTCCTGGCTTTCTCCTGTCCTTGTTACCTTTTTGAACAGCTCTGCTGTTTGCAGCCGCGACCCTGTGTGTCCCTCCCAAGGGACATGTCACCGAGGCTGTCACGATCCCCAGTCCTCTGTGCTAGTCTGCCTCCTGAGTCTGTGTCCCCCGCCTGCTCCCGGCTCCAGCCTCTGGCCTCACCAGGTGCTGCAGTTTCTCCATCCACGTGGCCTTGTGGTCTGCTCTCCCTTGTCCTGCTGCTTGTCCCGGGCAGGTCCCTCTGGCCAGAGACCGCTGCCCACCTGTTTCTATGTTTGTTTTGTCCCACATAATCGTGTGCAAGTCACAGTGCCTGGTGGAGAGCAGCAGGGACACCCGGACCCTGCAGGAAGTGTGTGCGTCCCATCAAATGTCGAAATCCGTGCTTTTCACGGAGACTGAGGGCAGTGGCTTGTGCGATGCTCATACACATGGCAGCCCCTTGGGGAAGTGGGTGTGGAGCCTGGGTCAGTGCCATGGCCCGAGACTGGTGGGACAGACCCCAGAGGACGCTGGGTGGGGATGTGAGGTCTGATCCTCCCTGGGTCTGCCACGACCTGCGGCGTGGCCGTCGTGGGCTTCCGGGTGGTCCGCACTGGCCGAGAGTTAAGGTTGCTGGAAGCCGACATCCTGCTGGGCCGTCTTCCTGGTCCAGCAGGTGCGAGCCTCCGAGTCTGGGTTGTGGTCGGTGTCCCAGGCGGGTCTTGCTCGCTGCCCCTTCCTTGACTCTCATCCTTGGAAGGGAGTGGGCGTCCGGGGATGTGGGCCGAGCAGGGGGCTCCGGACGCTGGGTTCCCTGGACGGTCACTCATCCCGACGGGTCCCTTCATGCTCCCGTGTGATGTGGTCCTTTCTTTCGCTTCCGATCTGCTTCCCTACACTTCCCCACTTGCGAGCATCGGATCTCTCCTGGCGTCATGTTTTCTCTGATGCTGTCCTGGGGCGGCTGTCACGTGCAGCCCAGCCCAGCGGCCTGAGCTCAGGCAGACGTCTGTCCCTCGCAGGCCTGGAGGCTGGACATGTGGAATCCCAGAGTGTCCTCTCTGCGTCCTCCCAGGCTCGTTCCTGCGTACACGGCTGTGTTGTGGTCCCTTCATGTTAGGAGGACACCAGTCACACGGGCCTCCCCAGTGACCTTGTTTTAACATAATGACCCCTTGGAAGACCTTATGTCCAAATGCAGCCACACTCTGGGGTGCTGGGGGGACGCTCCCCACATGCTGTTCCGCTCTGGGATCGCAGGAAGCAGCCGTGCATGGTGGGTCCCGCTGGCACACCCGCCACCCTAGGCCGCACGGTCGTCACACGGGAGGCACGGTGGAGGGTGTGGGAGCCGCTGCTTAGCTAGCGCCCCACATGCATGGTGCTCTTGTTCTCTTCCAGCTCGGTGCCAACGCCCTGCTCTTCCTCAGCGTGAACATGTACGGGGTATTTGTGCGAGTCCTGGCCGAACGCTCCCAAAGGAAAGCCTTCCTGCAGGCCCGGAACTGCATCGAGGACCGGCTCAGGCTGGAGGACGAGAACGAGAAGCAGGTCAGTGCGGTGGGGCTGCGGGCTGCAGGGACGCTGGGCATGGGGAGCATGGGGAGGGGTGGAGGGATGGGGGAGGGAGCATGGGGGGGCATGGGGTGGGGGGAGGTGCATGGGGGGTAAGCAGGGAGTAGGGAGCACGGGTCAGGGAGGAGGGGAGTGGGGAGCACGGGGTGGGAAGCACAGGGTGGGGAGAGGGGCACGGGCTGGGGAGTATGAACCTGGGGGCACGGGGCTGGGTGGGGGGCGTGGAGGGTAGTGCGGGCCTGGGGTGCAGGGCAGGGAGGGAGTAGTGTGGGCCTGGGGTGCAAGGCAGGGAGGGGGTAGTGCGGGCTTGGAGTGCCGGGCAGGGAGCACAACATGGGAGCACAGAACACAGGGTGAGGATGGTTGGGGCTTTGGGCCCAGGCTGGCCCCCTCGGCGAGTCTGAGGAGACCGGGCAGCTGCAGTGGGGGCCCCTAGATGTGGAGATGGAGGGTCTGCCATCCTGTGAGGCCCCCCCAGCCTCAGTTTCCGCATGGGTGAGACAAATGTGCTCAGGTGAGGCTGTAGGACTAGGAGGTCAGGGAGCACCGCAGAGCTCGCTGTGGGGGTTGTTGCTCCAGGGCGGGAAGAGCTGTTTGAGAGTAGGGACTTGGGGGTGTTCTGCTTGTGGGGGTGGGTGTTGGGGTGGGATTCTGGTGGAATCAGCTTCTGCAGAGCTGGGAGGTGGGGATGATGAGGCAGGTCCTGGCTGGCCCTGGCGCAGGTGTGCCGAGCCCTGACCTGCTGGCCACAGTGACCCACTGGGAGGCAAAGCCTGCAGTGATCCTGAGGGTATCTCTGTGCTTGTGGTCGTCGTGGCAACCCTGCAACAGCAGCTGGGCCGTTAAGCTGGGGCACACCTGCCCTGCTCCTACCATAGCCTTGCTGGGGCAGCAGGACCACCCCCAGTCGAAAGGATGAGCGGGACCACCCCCCACCACCCAGAGCCACTGTCAGCCGTGTGTCCCCGGACTTGTCCATGTCAGCAGTGTCTCCTGGTCCGCTGCTGTCTTGGGCCCCAAGGATGGTCTGGGAGCTCCAGTCAAGGCCCGTGACTGGGGGAGGGGGTTTCCCGGTTCTGCTTTATCGGAGTGTCGGTGGCCGAGCCTTGTGTCCGTGGGGGTGGCAGATGGGCTTGCTGGGTATGCACAAGCCCGCTGGGCTGCAGGTGCCGGGTGTGGAGTATGGGCTGCATGTTTAAACGCACACACGTGTGTTTATTTATAGACACCGTAACAATACCTAGTGTTGACAGCGAGGGTGTGTGATGGTGAGAAGCACACGGTGTGTGTGTGTTTCGGAGCGTGTGTGTATCAGTGGATGGACTTGACTGTGGGAGTTACATATTTGTGTGTACGTGTATGTGCACACGTGTGATGTTCATGCGTGTGCTTGTGTTGTTGCACACATGCGGATCTGTGTGCATTTTCATGTGCCTGTACGTGTGTGTGTGTGGCATGCTGCAGATATACGTGTCTGTGTGTTTGGATCCACACGTGTGGGTTTGCATTCGTGTAGACTCTGGTTGCCGAGGTGTCTGTACACGTGTGTGTGTGCACGTGTGCGGACATGGGATCTGTGTGTGTGTGCATGTGTGGGTGTGTATATGTGTGCACATGTGTGTAAATATGTGCAAGGCATATACACATGTATATTATGTGACATTGATATAAGTGTGCACGTGTGTACATGCACATGTGCAGGTGTGTGTGGACGTGTGTGCATATAAACGAGGACATGTGCGTGTGTGGGTGTGTGCATATAACTGTGCATAAGAGTGGAAGTGTGCATGCACGTGTGTTGCTGTGTGTCTAAGCATGTGCGTGTGCATGCACGCACACACGTGTGTGTGGTTGTGAGTCCTCGGGGGCTGTGCCCCGAGCATTTCTGCTGCCGGCGTTACTCCCACCGATGGAGAGACTCTTTACCAGTTCTGAGATGCTCGACTGTGGTGGTGTCATCCCCCCTTCAGCGCCTCCCCGATGTCCTGGAAGAAGCCCCATTTGGGGCCACCCCCGTGTGTTTCTGAATCTCCCTTTGCTGTCCCTCCTGGCTTCTGTCTCCTATGCGCTTCCTTTCCAGTGTCTTTCCTTGGTGGGTGTGTGTCTGTTTTCAACTCTTCTCTTACGTGGGCTGCCTGTCCCCCTGACTGTGTAAGGTTATGGCCCTAAGGCATCTCCCGGGGCTGCGTGCGCCTCCGAACTTGGGCTTGGCCACGTCTGATGCCCCGGCAATGGCTGCAGTGTGGACCACACCTGCGTGCACGGACTCCCAGCCTCTGCCCAGCACGCGCCCCAGCCCCGGGAGTCAGAGGTCACACGTGCTCCTGCCGTCATGGGGTGGCAGTGTGGGCCCAGCACGCATGCTCTGTGTGTGCTGTTGCACGTGGGCTCCGAGCAGCTCTACCCAGCAGAGCCCCCGGTCGTGCCGGGGCTCTGGGCTGAGGTTCTTACGCAGGAAGTCTGCTCCACGGTGAGCGTCCACCAGTCCCGCCAGCCCGGGCAGTGCTCCGTGTCCTCCAGGTTTGGTCTTTGAGCATCTTTTCCCACGTCGTCATCACACTGGCATCTGGATAATGATATTTTCGACCTTTTCCACCGATGGACCCACCGGTGCTTCAGCTGTAGCTTGAGGCGGCTGCTCCGTCTTCCGCGTGTGCGTGTGTGTGACTGTGCTCTTGGCAGCGACATTTAGCCCCACGTGTTAGAAACGTTATCCGCACGAGCATCGTGACTCATGGAGGCTGGGCGTACCCTCGGTTATGTTGCTGAGGGAGCAAATAGGATGTCGCTTCTTCCCCTGCGTCTGGGGGGTATTTTCCAAATCACGCCTGCTCTGTTTTATCTCTGCGTTACTCCCGATGGCGCCTGCCAGTCCGGGGGTGGGGAGCGGATGCGGGCCCCATGGTCGGGTTCTGGGGTGTGGACTGGCGATGCCTGCCCCACACTGCTAGGACCGTGCCTCCCAGCCCCTGGGTCACGCAGACGGCCGCTTGTCCACGTGCTTTTGTGCTTCTCCGTGGCGAGTGCGTTTGCATCCCTCCCGGTCCGTGCTCTCGCTGTCCCCGTGGCTGCGAACGAGCCGCTCACTGTGGAGAGGCTGGGCTTCTTCAGGAGGGATCCCCGTGTCCCCAGCTCTGTTTCTGTGGCCTCGCTTTGCTGTGTGTAAGAATGCACTTGTTCCTAGTTCCAGACCTATCTGTTATTTCTCTTGGTGGTTTCATCGGGTGTTTCGGGAACAGGAGGGTGAGTGCTGACGGGTCCCTTCCGTGTGTCCCTGGCCATCTCAAGACTGGGTGAGTCAGGACCGTGACCTGCATGCCTTAACTGTTGGAGCCTGGGGCTTGGGTCTGTCACACGGTGGCAGCTCCCTGGGTAGCTCCGTCCCCTCTCCTCAGGGTCGCTCCCTGCCCCTGGCTGGCCCGGCTGATTTCAGCTCCCAAAGCCCAGTCTCTGGGATGGCTCAGACAGGCTTGGCCCCTCTTGAGGGCTTCAGGTACCTGCAGGCACCTGGTGCCTCACTCCGCCTGGGGACGGCCCAGCAAGCAGGCCAGGGCAGCAGGAGGTGGCCGCGGCGGCTGTGGGCTACAGGTGAGGGACATGCAACCATACAGCCTGCTCAGAGTCAGTGCGTGTTTTCACATTGTGACTCAATTAGCAAAGAACCCAATTTCATAGCCGCTTTTAGGGCCTTTTCTAGACCCTGGGCCGGAAAGCGGCACACTGGTGATGTGTGAGGGGATATTAGCTGATGCACCCCGATTCCAGGAGGGGTTGCTGGGGCTACACCCCAATTCTGAGGAAGGGTTCAGAGGATATGCCCCAGTTCTGGGGGAGGAGTCCTGGGGGGACGCATCTGATTCTGGGACAGGGTCCTGGGGGCAGGCTTTGGTTCTGGGAGGGGGTGCCGGCTGGGATGTCCCGCTCTGGAATGACCACTGTGTGGGGGCAGTTGAGCCCACTGGCTTCTGCAGGCGGCAGCAGATGCTGGGTCGGGGGGCGTCTAGGTACGGGGTCTTGGGTGACATGAGCCGGGAGTGTGCATGGTGCATGGTGGTCACGGGGGGCCTTCACGTGTGGCCTCAGCTGTGAGGACCCGGGAGACAAGGGAAGGGCAGGGAGGTGTGTGCACATGGCCGCGTGCGGGATCTCCGATGGGTCCTCGCAGGAAGGAAGAGGGTTCAGGCCGAGGTGAGGACATGGAGCAGGGGCGGGCGCTATGAGTGGGCACTGAGCAAGGCCGGGGCGGCTTCCCGGAGCAGGACATGCAGCGCGTCAGAGCGCGACCAGGTGCTCCCTCCTCCCCAGGGCTGTGTCTGCAGGACTGACCTGGCTTGGGTGACCGCGGGCTTGCAGGAGGGGAGTGGGGGGAGAGCAGGGCCTGCGCTGAGGTACAAACCCCGGGCGTTAGAACCCGTCTGTCCCAGCGGCGGGTCTGGACACCGTGGGACGCACGGCTCTGCTCCCGAATCAGGCTGGACGGTTCTCGTCTATGATTTGCAGATCTGATGCCAACACATTCTCCACGTTGGTCTGTTCTGCTTTGGGGCAGGTAGGGTGTTTGGTGCCCCCTGGGAGGAGCTGCTAGTCGCTCCCCTTCCCCCACATTGTCATTTAGAACTAACAGCCTTGTGTCTGGGAGACAGATCTTGAAGACGGTACAGCTGGTTTGCTTGCAGGACTTGAGTGAGTGTTCCTGCCTTGCCGGCAGAGCCGCGGGGTCTGGGCGAGGGTGGGCAGGGTTGTCTGCTGCACCGGACGCCTACTCTACTTCTAGAAGTGTCTCTGCCGTACATTGAGAAGCTCCCTGAGTTGCCAGTGTCCCCAAGGCTGACTTCTCTGGGAGGGACTTGGCGTGTGGAGACCACCCCTCCCACAAATCAGTGTGGACACGGGCCGCTATGGCCCCTGCATGGGGTTGTGGCCGAGCATGGGGGTGGGGGGGTGTGATCCAGAATGTTCTTGCCGCCCGAGTTCACACCCTGATGCTTCTGTGCTGTGGTCTGGTCTGTAAGGAGTTTCTTCCATTTGCCAACCTGGGGCTGGCTCAGAGTTTCTGACTCTGGAGTGACAGAGTAGCCGTGGCAGCGCGGGCACAGCAGAGGCCCAGTGTCCCCAGACAAGCCACGTCCCCCGTTCCCAGCCCCGATGTCCTGAACCACGCTAGGCTCGGCTTATGGATGCCCAAGGTCACACCCTCCCAGAGGACCTGCAGGGTCTTTTCACAGGGGTCTTTCACTTTCAGAACAAAAATGTCCAACATTGCATCTTTGAAACAGAAAAGCCTTAGAGCAACCAATTGGGAAGAAAGAACAGGTACCCAGAGGTCTCGGGGATGGGCAACGTGGCTGCAGACAGAGCCGGGCTAAAAACAGATATGAGGGAAACACTCAGGAGGCGTCGGCACCAGAATATTTGAGAACTTAGACGAGAGGCGCCAATTCCCACAAGGCGTCCACTCCTGAAACTGATCCGAGGAGCAGACGAAGGGTTTGGAAAGCCCATGACTGCCGACTTGGTGCTCACGGTCACCTCTGGGTCGGGGGTTCCCCCGCGAGCCACGTGGGCATCCAGGGAGGACGCCCTCCCCGCCCCCATTGTCCTGGGGACGTGTGTGCAGGGTAATCCTCCAGAGTCGCCAACAAGCACACACGGGCAGTGGCCCCTGCTCCCAGGGCCCTGCCTCCTGGTGCTGAGCGGAGAGCGGGTTTTGTCTGGACTTCTTGGCACACTGAGATGCCGTGTATGGAGCTCTGTGGGGACTGCAATGACTAGGTTGTTGTCCCCACAGTTGCCCGGACTCCACGGAAGCAGAGCTGAGGCCACGGCGCCCAGCCCTACGCCCCCGCAGCACCCCGGGCTCAGGCCGGCACCGGCCCTTCTGACTTGTGCCGTGGGGCGCAGCCGGCACGGGATGCCCTCCATCCCTCCTCCCGCACGGAGCCAGCTCTGGAGAGCAGGGCCTGCCCAGCGTCCCTTCGACCATGCGTGCGGGGTGCTTGCAGTGGGTGGTCCCCCGGGAACAGGGGGGTCCTCCCACCTTCCCCTGGGACACTTCATTTCTGCCTGCACACGAGGCAGGTGCCTCCCGCTGGGTTCTTAAAGCCCCTCACGTGGTCTTTTCTCAGGGCTCGGGCACAGAGACCCATGTTGCTTTCTCTTCCTCTCAGGACGCTAGTCTTGTCAGACTAGGATCCCACCCTTTGGCCTCTTTAAACCTTAGTTGCCTCCTGAAAGCCCCTTCTGCAAATCACGTTGGGGATTAGGACTTCAACCCAGGACTGCTGAAGGGACACCCTTCAGTCCATGGCACCTGCCAAGTTCACACAGAAGCCACGTGCGTGGTGGGAAGGTGAGGAGAGGCTGGCCTTACGTCCTGGCTGGGTCATGGTCAAGAGGCCCCCTGGTGCCCGGGGCTGAGTGGGCCCCTGGCCTCGGGGTTCCCTACGTGGCCTCTTTCCTGGGTGCCACGGGAAATAGAACTGAGCAGTTGGAGGTGGAGAAGCAGGTCTGGGCCGATGGAGGAGGCCTCCACATCTGGGCTTGTGGGGTCATAAGTTCAAGAGCTGAAGCAGTTACGGAATTCCCCTGTGGGCTGTCATCCACAGCTCCACACATCTGAATGCATGGCCCATGGCAGGCTCTGGAGACACTGGGCTGCTGGGAGGCTGATGCCAGCCTTCACTTGGCAAGACTTGATGTAGCTGTGTGTGGGACACAGGTCCTGCCAGTCTCCACAGGGTGAGCCATGGGGAGGATGTGGGGGCATCCATGGGATGTATAGTGTGGAGAAGGAGCAGGGCATCATTTGGCTGGGGGCACTGAAGGATGTGTAGGAGTTTTCCAGGTAGAGGCTGGGAAATGGGTGTTTAGGCAGCCAGATTGGGGGGGTCACCAGTGTTGTATATGACATAGGGCAGCAGGTGGTGGCTGCAGCTCTGTGTTCCTTGGCTTGGAGGGGGTCATGATGGGGCTAGAATGGCTGCCCTGTTGAGACCGCTTGGGGGTCTCAGCATGTTCCTGGCCCCGCACTGGTGTCTAACCTTGAGCTCCGAGGCTGTCACAGCTGGAGAGCATGGGGATGGGGTGAGAGGCCTCTGAAGGTCACCCCAGACCTCCCCTGACACTCCCCCCCTCCCCCGCCCCCAGCCAGGACGCCTGTCTGACAAGACCCCGACACGAGCTCAGCCTCACGTCCCGGGCACAGGGGCTTCCCCTCCCTGGGCCTCCTGTTCTTGAGACACCGACCAGTCGTGATTCCAGAACACGGTCTGGCCGTTTACAAAGCCCATTCCCGGTTTGTCATTGTAACAAAGAAAATGGGTGTGTTTGATCGCCCCCTGTGTGAGGACCCGTGTCAGGGGTCTGGGATGGGTTTTCCAGGGGGCCTGTCAATTCCTGGAGCCCTCAAGACCTGCAGTTGCTACTTATTTTTTAAATTAAGAAGAAATAAGCCTTATTGATCTATAGTTTACACACTGTCAAGTTCAGTTTAAAGGCCAAAACTACTGCCTGAGTTTCTCATATTTATGGTCATCCTCACAATGATCTAACTATGGAATGTTTTTGTCGTCTGGGAAGAGACTCGTGCCATGTGGCAGTGACTCCCCGCTGCCCTCCCAGACTGGGCCACACCCTGGTCGTGCTGTGTCTCCGTGGACTTTCTCGTTCTGGGCTCTCTGTAGGAACAGGGTCATGTGGTGCGTGTGTGGCCTCTGGCCTGTGGCTTCCCTCCCTGAGCACGGGGTCTGGGGATGTGTCCACTTTGCAGCCTGTAAGCCAGAGCTGCGTGGACGTCCGGTCGTCCCCACTCGGTGCCTGTCCCCGGCAGGGCTCCCGAGAACATGCCCGTGTGAGTGTCGGGTGACAGCGGTTTTCGTTTCCCTCCAGTGGGATGGCCCAGAGTGGAGTCGCGGGCCACCTGGGGACTGGCGAGCGTTTGGCACGTGGCTTTACCGTTTCCGTTCCCACCAGCAAGGTGTGAGGGTTTTCTCCACACTCGGATTCGTCGTTTTCCCTCGATGGAGCCTTCTAGTTGGCGCTCATTACAGGTGCATGTGGGGCTGTGAGCCTCAACACAGAGGCATCCCTTGTCCCCTCCATCTCGCTTCCCCAGCAGCAGGGGATGGAGCAGGGGCGGCCAAGACACAGAGCATGCCCGCGCCGTGTGGACCCCCATGCCTCCTCCCCGCTGCCAGCTTGGAGCTGTTGTCCGTGTCTGTAAACGTGTCGTCTCAGAAGTGGACCCGCGTGGAGTCCTGCTGCATGCAGACTCTCAGGGTTAGCGTCTTCCACAGTCTGCCGAGGGTCGGTCTGGTTCTTGCTGTCCGCAGTTCACCCCCTTTGCTTGCCAGCCATGTTCCGTGGCGTGGATGGCCCTCCGTTGGCCTGACTGCTCACCTGCTGGAGGACATCTTGGAGGTTTCCAGTTTGCGGCGATCGTGAGCAAAGTTGCTGTGAACCTTCCCACAGTTTTTTGTGTGAATTCAAGTCTTCAGTGCTCCGGTGTGAACGTCTGGGAGTACAGTTGCTGGGCCGTGTGGTGGTTGCGTGTTCAGTTCACTGAGAAATTGTGAAGCTGTTTTCCAAAACGTTTGGATGAGGCTTCACTCCCAACACCAAAGCACGAGGGATCTCGTTTCTCTGCACCCCCGCCAGTGGAGGCTGGTGTCACCAGTGACTGTTGTAACACTTCTGATAGGTGTGCACCGAAGCATCAGAGCGACTTGAATTTGCATTTCCCTGGTGGCCGTGGCACTGAACATCTTTTCATGGGGTTATTTACTGTCTCTGTGTCTTCTTTGGAGAAATGTCTTTTGATGTCCTTTGCCCATTTTCTAACTGGATCAATCGATGTATCATCTGTCTGTCTGTCTATGATCTACCTATTTGTCTACCTATTATCTATATGTCTGTCTGTCTATCATATGTATCATCTGTCTTTCTACAATCATCATCATGTAGCACTCATTATGGAGCGGAGAGGGTTCTTTATGTATTATAGATTCTAGTTCTTTGGCCTGTATGTGGTTTGCAAACGTTTCCTCCCGGTCAGTAGCTTGTGTTTTCATCCTCTTAACGAGGTCTTTTGCAGAGCAAATGGTTTTGATTTTGATGAAGTTGGAATTGTCAGTTTGCCCTCTTATGAATCCTGCTTTTGGTGTCAAGTCTAAAACTCTGTGGCTCTAGATCCCAAAGATTTCTCTTACGAGTTTTCTAAAAGTTTTATAGTTTATGTTGAAATATATACTCTGAGTTAATGTTTGCATCATGTGTGAAGTTTACATCCAGGCTCTTTTTTTTTTTTGTCTGTGGGTGTCCAGGTGCTCCAATGCCATCTGTTGAAAACGCTGTATGTCCTCCATTGCCAGTTTTATTGAGATATGATGGACATAAAACATCATCGAGGTTTAAAGCATGCTGCATGATGATTTGGTATATGTATGTGTTGGGAGGTGATCACCACAATAAACTTAGCTAGCCTCCTTCAGCTCACATAGTTATACCCCGCCCCCCGATGGGACCATTTAAGATCGACTCTTCCAGGTTTTCAGTATGGTTAGCTACAATCACATGCTGTACATCACATCTCCATAACTGACTTATTTTATAATTGGAAGTTCAGACCTTTTGATCCTCACCATGTCCATTTTCCCTCCCACCCCCTGAACCTCCGGGAACCACCAATCTCTTCTTTGTATCTGTGAGTTCAGTTGTTAAAGATTCTGCATATAAGGGAGACTCTACTGTATTTGTCTTTCTTGGTCTTACTCCGTTTTGTGTAATATCCCATAGGTCCATCCGTGTTGTCACAAATGACAGAACTGCCTTCTTTTTTACAACTGAATACTAGTCCATTGTAGGTATGTCCCGTACTTGTTTTCATCCAACCAGGGACACTTAGGTTGTTTCCACGTCTGGGCTGTTGCAGGTAATGCTGGGTTGTATCATAGTTCTGTCTGCCTCCACTGAATTGCTTTTGTACCTTTGTCAAAAATCCATCAGGTGCCTTTGTGTGAGTCTTTCCAAGGCCTGTGCTCTGTCCCATTGCCCTGTGTGTTTCTCCTTCCACACAGTCTTGGTGATTTTGGCAATATAATTTCAAAATCAAGTAGAGTGATTCCTCCCACTTTGTTGTTCTGTTTCAAAATGATTTCAGCTATTATTGTTTCTTTGCTTTTCTGTATAAGTTTTAGAATAAATATGGCTTTTGTCTACTAAAATCTTTGCAGGGATTTTGATAGGACTTGTGATAAGCCTGTCTATCAATTTGGGGAATATTGACATCTTTACCATGTTGAGTCTCCCAGTCCATGGACATAGTATGTCTCCCCATTTATTTGGATCTTCTTCAGGTTCTTTAACCATTGTTTTGTAGTTCTCAGCATGCAAGTTCTATACGTGTTTTGATATATTTACCCCTATCAATTCCATTTCTTGAGTAATTGCCAATGATAAATTGTATTTTTGGTATCAGTGTCCATGTGGTCATTCTTAGTGTATAGAAATACAGCTGATTTTTGTATGTTGATCTTGTATCCTGCAACCTTCTGAGCTTTTGTTTCTGTTTTTGTTTTTCGATATTGTTTTGTTTTGGCATGGTTGTGCAGAGTCCTTCATATTTCTTACATGGATCGTCATATTATCTGCAAATATTTAGAGTATTATTTCTTTCTTTCCAGTATGTGTGCCTTTCATTTCCTTTTTTTACCTTATTTCACTGGCTGTACTTTCCAATGCTATATGTTGAATAAAGGTGGGAAAAGCAGACATCCTTGGCTTACTCCCGGTTTCAAAAAAAAAAAAGTTTAGTGTTTCAACATTAAGTGTGATATAATTTGTAGGCTTTTTTCTGGGTGCTCTTTATTAAGATGAAGAAGTTACCCCCTCTTTCTATTTTTCTGAGGATTTCATTAGGAATTGATGTTAAATTTTGTCAAGTTCTTTTTCTGAATCAATTGTTGTGTGATTAAAAAAACCTTTTTATTTAAATATATGTTATACTTGCAGTGTAATTACAATGTGCAACAATGTTACATTAGTTTCAGGTGTAGAACATAGTGACTTGACAAGTTTCTAGTTATGCTAGCTATGCTCACAAGTGTAGATATGTGTTTTTTATTCTCTATCCTCTTGATATGGTGTAACATTGATTGATATTTCCATATTGAACTCGCATTGTATCCCCTGATTAAACCCGGGTCAGGTGTTATTATGTATTGCTGATATACTAATATTGTGTTAAGGGTGTTTTCATCTGTATTCTTCAGGGATATTGGTCTGTAGTTTTCTTTTTATTTTGATCCAATTTTAGTGTTAGATAATATTAACTTTATATAATGAATTGGGTTGTGTTCTCTTGGCGTAATGTGGTATCATATTCAGTAAAACCATCTGGATCTACAGATTTTTTAAATTAAGAATTCAGTTTACTTAATAGATTACAGAGCTATTCAAATATTTTGTTTATAGTATTTCTTTCTTCTTTTTTTTTTTCTCTCTCACCTTGACTGCTTTTGATGTTTTTTGTAGTTTTAGAGGAAAACAAAGTGCACCCTGACCTCCCTCTCAGAGAGAAGCCTCAGTCTGGCTGCAGAGCCCAAATAAGATCCCCCTTGGCCGCTGGCAGAGCAGGTTCCGAGTCACAGTCCCTGGGGACGCAGGATCTTTTGCTTGTACCCAAAGCCATGGCAGTGGCGGCTGTCTGGGCAGCTCCAGACCACCAGAGAGGTTCCAAGCAGCAATTGCACACTGAGATTTTTCTGCCAGCCTGGGCTGGGAGTGCCTGGTTTTTCTGGGTCTAAGAGCGCCCTGCTTGCTCGCACCTCTTTCAGGGGAGGCTGTGGGTCGTGCTCGGGTCTCAGGCTCTGAGAACGGGGCGGGGCGCAGGTCCGAAAGCACCAGGCTGCACGCACCTCTCTTGGGGGAGAGTTTGGTGCACGTGTCTTAGGCTCTGAAACAATGGCGCGTATCAAAGGGCGCCAGCTGGGCCTTTGTATCTCTCTCAGGGGAGGATGAGGGATGCGTGCATCTCAGGCTCTATAGCAGGGCTCGGGCGTTCTGCCATCTGGCATGGCTCCCATCCCCTCACAGGAGCCGGACCCCACGGGTTCTTGGGTGCGCTGGTGGCTTAGGGACCAAGACCTGGTTTCTCTGCTGCACTCTCTCTGGCTCAGTGCCAGGGGAGGCTGTCCTGGGACCAGGGACTTATGCCCCTGTCCCTAGCCGCCCAGATTCCCACAGTCCCCCCCCCCCCCACGATCCTTTGCTCTTTTGGAGTGCTTTCAACCAGTCTCCAAGTTAATGCTGGTCCCCAGATGCAGGGCACTCTCGCTCTCGGTGACTTTTCCAACCAGTCGCCTCTGGTGGCTCCCTCCCCCTTTTGTTTATCTTCCAGTATCAGTCCGAAGTTCCCACTCTGCTTTACCTGCCCACTGGCGTCTTCTGCCCCTGTAGAGATCCAAACGTGTATAATTCTGATCTCAGGCTGATTTCATGGGTGATCGGAGTTCTTTGGTAGGTAATCAGCTCACTTTAGGGTACAGGTTGGAAAGGCGCCTCCTCCTACTTCCCCGCCATCTTGTCCCACTCCTATAGTATTTATTTCTTATTGGATGAGTTTTAGTGGGTTATGCTTTTTGAGAAGTTTGTCCATTTCTTTGAAATTGTCAGATTTGTGTGAAGAGTTGCTACTATTCCCTTTAACCTTTTGCTGTCTGTAGGGTCTGTAGTGATAGAATTTTTTCCTGATTTTGTGTATTTGTGTCGCATCTGTCTCTCTTTCTCTCTCACTGGTTTTGTTAGAGGTTTGTATATATATTTTTTATTTTTATTTTTTATTATTTTTTAGAGGTTTGTATATTTTATTGATATATTTAAAATATCACATTTTTGTTTCATTGATTTTGGTTTTTTTTCCTCTTTTCAGTTTCACTGATTTCTTCTTTTGTTTACTATTCCTGTTTTCTTTAGATGGAAACTTAGATTATTTATTTGATAATTTTCTCTTTTTTAATGCAAGCCTATAGTCTCCTAAATTTCCCATTCAGAGCTGCATGCTACAGATACTAGTGTGTTGTATTTTCACTTTCATTCAGTTCTGTGTATTTTTAAAAGTTTCTTTTGGGATATCCTTTCGGCTCCTGGATTGCTTAGAATTATTTTGTTTAATTTCTCAATATTTGGGTTTTTTTCTTTTGTTTTCTGCTATTGGTTTCTAGTTGGAGTCCATGAGTTTCCAAGGCCATACTCTATTATTTGATTTCTTCTAAATAGGCTAAAGTTTTTGTCGTGATCCAGGCAGGAAATGGCTTGTTCTGGTGTGTGTTCTGGGATGCTTGAAAAGGATGTGTATTCTGCACTTCTGTTGATTATATACTGTTGTATGGTGGTCCTCCTGAGTGCTTTTGTATTATTGGTGGTCTCTGTCCAGCTTTTATATCGCTTTATTTTTCTCAGAAGCCCTCAGCTAACATTGCAGATTTGTCTCTTTCTTCTTTTGGTCCTATCAGGTTTTGGTTCACGTATTTCATAGCTATGCTGTTTGGTGCATGCATATTTAGGATTGCTGTGTTTGGGTAGACTGTATTTTATCATGTGTAATGTCCCTATCTGACTTACAGGATTTTCCTTTGAAGTCTAGTTTATCTGATAATAATACAGACTCTTATTTTATCTTCTGATTAATGTTTGCGTGATATTTTTTTCCCCATCCTTTTCTGTTGAGCCCAACTATTTTATGTGTGAGTTTCCTGGCAACCCTATAGAGTTGGGTCATGCTTTCTTAATCTGGTCTGCCACTGTCTGCCTTCTGTGTGTTTAGAACATTTATTTTTCATGATATTATTATGTTAGAGGAGAAGTGTTCCATTTTATGTTTTGTTTTCTGTTTTCTTCTCTGTTTCTTTTCCCTGTTTTCCTGTGGGTTACTTGAATATTTTTTTTAGAATTCAGTTTTGATTTATCGTCGTGTCCTTGAGCGTGTGTCTTCCTCAGTGCGGCTCGAGGTTTTACACTATGTGCATAACATCACATTCTACTGTTGTTGCCATCTTACCAGTTAGAGTTAAGTGCAGAAACTCCACCTTCCTGTCCTTCAACCTCATCTGTGAGAAACCATCTTAAGTCTTTCTTCTGCACACATTTAGAGCCACATCAGGCGGTGGTATAATTCTTCCTTCAACCAGCACATAAAGGAGAACAGAAATATATTGTAATCATGCATATTTTTGCTCGTACCGTGTTATTTCTTCTTCCCTGATTCCCAGAGATGCTTCCTGTTCTTCTTTTCTTTCTGTTTGAAGGACTTCCTTCAGCCATTCTTTTGGGGCACGTCTGCTGGTGACAAATCCTCATAGCTTCCCTTGTCTGAGCTCGTCTTGATTTCTTTCATTCCTGAAGGGCTCTGGGTGGACTGTTCTTTTCTCTCAGCACTGGAGAAACATGCTCTTTTCTCTCAATACTGGAAAAACATGCTACTTTCTCATGGCTTCTATGATTTCTGATGAGAAATCTGCTTTAATTCAAACTACCTTTCCTCTGAGGGAGAGGCATTGTTACTCTCTCGTTGCTATGAAGGCTACTCTGTTGTCTCCTTTTTCTTTTTCTTTCTTTCTTTCTTTCTTTCTTTTTTTTTTTTAAGATTTATTTATTTGACAGAGATCACAAGTAGGCAGAGAGGCAGGCAGAGAGAGAGAGAGAGAGAGGAGGAGGAGGTAGGCTCCCTGCTGAGCAGAGAGCCTGATGCGATGCAGGGCTCGATCCCAGGATCCTGAGATGATGACCTGAGCCGAAGGCAGAGGCTTTAACCCACTGAGCTACCCAGGTGCCCCTGGTGTCTTATTTTTCTGATGTTTGGTTATGTTGTGTCCTGGTATGGACTTCTTTGGTTTGTCTCTATTGGGGTCTTCCCAGGTTCCCAAGTGTGGAGGTTTATGTCTTTGGTCAACTTTGTGGACTTTTCATCCATTATTTCTCTGAATATTTTTACAGCCATTTTCTTTCTTATCTTCGGTGATTTCATTGACATGAATGTTGGATCTTCTATTACAGTCCCATGGGTCACTGTGTTTTTGGGATTTTTTCTCCCAGGCTTTCTCCTAGGCTTTCCTCTCTTTTCTGCCACCTGTCGAGCTATTTATTTCATTATTTTTTTGGGTTCTAAAATTTCCATTTGATTCTCTTTTGTATCTTCTATCTCTTTGCTGGAGTCCCCCCCCCCCCCCACCTTTTTCAAATGTGTTTGTGGCTGCTCATCGAGTTACTCTTGCAATAGTCGCTTTAAAGGTTTGTTAATTACTCTGATTATTGTGTTTGTCCAGGTGTCGCTGCCTGTTGATTATCTTTATTCATTTGCTGAGACCATTCTGGTTCTGAGATGCTGAGGGGTTTTCAATAGGAACCAGGACTTTTGGGGTATAAGGAGTGAGACTCTGGGTCCTGTCTGGACCTTCTGTTTTGGGCTGGTTTTCTGTGACTCCTTCATTTGGCAGGGGAAGGGGACACCACTTGCAGGTGCGGTGGAGAGTCTGTGTTCCACACCGGGCCTCTGCTGGGGCTCGTGGTGGTTCCTCCTTACTGCCACGCTGGAGGGGGGTCTGGCTCCTGCCTGGGAGGGAAGAGCAGAAGAGCCCTTGTTCTCCCCTGACTTGAGCAGCAGGCTGTGTGTGCTACTATCCAGAAAGGCCGGGCTGCTGGTGCCCTGGTGTGCGTGCTGCCTCCTCCCAGTGGAGGAGTGTGGTGGGACAGTTATCTAGTTTTCCTCTCAGGAGGCTGCCCCTCTCCTGGCCTTTCGGCCAGAGAGAGCTGGGTTTAAGGGGAGGCGCCAGCTTGGTGCCTGCTGGTGTTTCTGGGTATTTCTGGGCTGCCCTGTCTCCAGCTCCCAATCTGGGAGACAAGGTGAACAGATTACCTATGGTCTCCCCTCTGGGCTGCTCCTCTGTCCCCACGTCTGTGTCTCCTTCTCTCTGCCTTCCAGAGTCTTCTTGTGACTTTCACATGTAACACCTTGGACTTGAGTACACGTAGCGGGAGGAGGAAGACAACGTCTCCCAGAAGCAGAGTCCTCCAAGCTGTGACTCAAATATCGAATTTTTTTAAGGAACCGTACATTTATTTTAAGCTCCATTTTGATAGTTAGGGTCAGTGTCGTCAGGTTCACAGGATGCTGGGGTGCTTTGTATGATCAACAGATACTTTGTAGGTCCATCTTCATAAAACTGCCCTTTGGATATCTGGCTTTGTATTTTATTGTGCCGATTAGAAGGCATCCGTGTTGTGCCCCCTGATGCCGTGTTCGCAGTGTTCACTGCTGCCTGGGGTTTAGGGCTAGTTCGAGATTGGGTGTGGATTGCAGGTAATGTCTTTATGATGTCAGAGAATGACTCTGTCCCAGGTTTTGCTGTTTTTAATCGGGGATGGGCACTTGATCTTGCCAGATGGCGCTTTGCTCCCTATGGGAATGTGGCGTGCCTTTACTTCCGGTTGTGTGTGCCGGGTTTAGGTACCGTCCCTAATCTTGTGCACAGAGCTGATGCTGAGCCTCTGGCCAGAAGGACAGCCTGCCCTTAGGAATTTCATATGACAAAGGCTTATGCAGGCAAGCGTGCTCTTTCTCCCTCATATACAGGTTCCCGGGAGTCCCCTTATGGTTGATGTGGCAGAGCTGATCCGTGTGACCCTGACAACCCAGTCTCCATCTGTTAACTGGTCTGCCATTGTCAGTGTGTGTCCCCTCATCCTCGTGAATCAAGATGGTGGGTAGAGAGCCAGACATCGTGACTGTATTCCCAGCAACAGAGGGAGAAAAGGAAGAACAGGCTCTCTTTAAGGAACATTCCAGTAGCTCTCACATCACCTTTCAGACTCCATCTCATGGGCCGCCTCTAGCTATGTGGGGAGCCTGGACCATGAAGTGTTTATTTTAGGTCACCAAGCCCCAGATGAGAGGAAGGGGATAGACGGTTGTGCTAGAGGTAGAGAAGGGATCTGAGGACAGCGGCCAGCTCTGCCTTCGCCTCTCTCCTAGCCCCTGACGCCACTGCCCAGCATTTTGTCCTCCCTTTGGCCCAGTCTGCCTTTTCAGGCCCTCCTTCCCTCCTGGCGCAGCCCTTGGTCTGTAGCTGTCTCTGTTTCCCTGTCCTAACTCCAGATCGTGGAATGAGAACAGCTGGGGTGGTGCACAGACCAAGTCCCAGAGCTGTGTCCTCAGTCGGATCCCCGGAGAGAGAGCGGTTCCAGAGCGTTAGGAGAATGGGGTGTGTGCGTGATAGACGCGGGGGAAGCGGCCTCCCTTGTTAGATCTGATACACCATTTTTATAGGAGCTGATGGGGGATTTCAGT
This sequence comes from Mustela nivalis, assembly GCF_964662115.1. Taxonomy (NCBI): domain Eukaryota; kingdom Metazoa; phylum Chordata; class Mammalia; order Carnivora; family Mustelidae; genus Mustela; species Mustela nivalis. Next base: position 91,033,911 of record NC_139031.1, read on the forward strand.
GCCAAACCCAGGACAGTGGGACTCGGAGGTTTGGCAGGTACGATGGGGCGTGGGGCCCTGCGGTACTGTGACCCCTTCTCAGACAACACCTGCCTGTCTCCTCGTCTCATGGGTTGGAATTCAGATAGCGCAGGACTGACCCAAAAAGGCAGAGCTGGGATGCGAGGCCAGGCTGCAGTCCTTTTCCCCAGGGACCCTCCACACAGGGCACTCCCTCAGGGGGTAGGTGCCACCCCCGGAGCCCCTAAACATGGCTCGGTGGCGTAGGCTACCCGGGGTGTGGGGCCCCGTGACACAGGGTCCTTCCCAGCAAAGAGCGTGAAGTTGTGTGTTCTTTGGGCCCTTCGTGGCCGACCTTCTGTAAGGTCCAGCTCTACCTGTATCCCCGCCTTGTGCCTCACAGCATTTCCAGAAGCTTCCAAGTATGTGCGCGTTGCTAATGCTGCTCTGGGCCTCTCGTGGTAGCGCGTGTGAGCCCTGCCGCGCCTCTGGGCACGGCCAGCCACCCGCAGACTGTCTCAGTCTTCACCCCCAGGCCTCCCGGCTAAGGGGGGGCTTGGCGTCCACCTGCCAGACCCCAGTCACCCACCAGCTCCCATAAACTCTGTAGAGGCTTTTTAACCCCCAGGGCTGTCCTCACACGCTCAGCCTGGACATGTCCACGTCTGGACTCCATGTGCTCGGCCAGGACCTGAGGCCTCTCCCCACAGCTGACCTGACGTCCAGAGTGGCCATAGGCCATTGCACCATTGTGAGGTCCCTCTGCATCGGAGTCTGTCCCTTTGGCAGCCGTGTGGGTGGACCTCGGGGTACAGCCAGGCCTCACTCCGGGCACAGGCTCTGGGCCCGAGACCAGGGCCGGCCTCCCCGACCCACGCTCGGCTCCAGCCACATCTCGCGGGGCTGGGCCCGACTTTCCCCCTTGGCAGCTTATGTGGAAACACGGTCCCTGTGGAAACTTCTCAAGTGTGTGGGGTATGTTGTCGCAGGCCCATCAAGGGCTCTGTGGAATCCGGAGCCCGCACACCCCGCCCCAGGCCTCCGTGGCCATTTCCCAGAGGACTGCTGGGCTCTGGGTGACTGTTGTCGCTGCCGCCGCTCCCACCGTCCTCCTGAGGTCGTCACAGGGGATTGTGGCTGTTCTGGGCAGAGATGTGGCCTCACGGAATGGATCTGTGGTCCTGCAGGGTCACTGGCTGCGTACTCTGGGTGGCGGATGCCAGGTGCCTGAGGGCTCTGCTGGAGTTCCTCTGGGAACGGAACCGGCTGCCGATGAGGGCCTGGGGCCAGAGCAGGGCTGGGCTGGAGGGATGAAGTGAGGGAGGAAGGAGGGGCTCCTCTTGCCCTGTCTCTGTCTGTGTTTGCTGTTCTAAGCTGGCTGTCCTCCCTAATTCTACGGGGGATCGCAATGCCAGTTTTTCTCCCTTTGCTTTCTGAAGCAGGGTGGGAAGGGGCGTGAGAGGGACCGAGGGAGGGGCCTCTGATGCAGGTGCGGTCGGCTGGTCAAGGGCCGGTGGGGTTGAGGTCAGGCAAGGATCCCTGGGAGGAAGAGAGGCAGAGTCTGCATGAGGAAACCGGGTCCTCAGAAGAATGATGGAGTCTCCGGGGCAGCCGTGCTCCTCTGGAAAAGCCTAGATGTTTATTCCACTCTCTGCAGGGGAAGAAAATCTGACCCCCATAGAGAACGAAGAAACGAGAAGACAAGACCAGGGGGAAACGCAGTGTTGTCTGTCTGTCTCTGTGAGATCATGGGAGCCTGTCAGTCCTGGGGAAAGGGTGTTTGCAGCCCATCTTGAGGTCCATCTCAGCGCCGTGTTGGGCAGTGGGGTGGCGAGTGAGGCCGGGCCAGCCTGTGTTTCCTGCCTGTCAGCCCTGTACGGGGCAGCTGGGGCACACGGGTCGGGGGGGCAATGGAGGAAGGTTGCCACGGTGGCCTGGGCGCTCTGGTGGAGATGCGGGCCCCTTCCCAGTTCTCTGGGAGCGAGTCACCCGGGGAATGAGAGGCCAGGCCTGGGCACAACCTGCCAGGGCTCGGGGGCCAGGCAGGGATCTGCAAGACCAGATCGCGCACTGGTGCATGGTGGGAGGGGTCTGGGCCCTCATGCAGGCAGCTCCCCGGTGCCGACCTTGGGGTGATTGAAGACTGGTGGGGAGGCCTCCGCTGTGTCACACGGGTCTGTCTCTCCTGTCCAGGAGCGGCTGCTTATGAGTCTTCTGCCCCGGAATGTTGCCATGGAGATGAAGGAGGACTTCCTGAAGCCCCCCGAGAGGATTTTCCACAAGATCTACATCCAGCGGCATGACAATGTGAGGTAGGGCTGACGCCAGCTGGCGGTGGTGGGCCTCGGGCAGCTCCACTGAAGGAGGTGTGGGGGGAGGAGGAGGAGGAGGCGATTGCAGGGACGGGCGTTGATGGAGAGGGTGAGGGCAAGGGGATGGTGGGAAGTGAGGGAAGCAGAGGTGATGGATATGGGCTGCTGAGGGAGGTAGAGATGGTGACGGAGACAGGAGGCGATGGTGGGGGGGGTGGGGGAAGGAGGTGAGGGGTAAGCGTGGGGGTGCGGGTGATGGCAGAGATGGGAGCCGTGGGCCGGTAGGGGTGGAGGGTCCCCCGTTTGAGGGGAAGAGGGGCTGTGGGTGTGGGTCAGGAGGCCCAGGTGAGCACCTGCCGGCCGGGAAGCAGGTCCCACGGAGGGCGGGCCAGGAGAACACTTGGCTGACAGTGTCACAGCCGCTCTGTCCCCCTACTCCTCACTTCCTGTTTCCTGCGTGGGCTCGAGAGTGGAGAGGGTTGGCACTCTGGCCCTGAGCTGGTTTGGGTGGTGGAATTTGAGCGGACTTGGCCCACATTGGAGTGACAGCTGAGCGTTCTTCTGCTCGGCGCCGGGGCCTGGGGTAGACCTCCTCTTGCCCACACTCTGTCTCTCCCGGCGGCCCCGGGAGGTAGGGATTGTTCTCATTTTACAGGTGAGGAAACGGCCTTGCCCCAGACACACTCTGGTGTTTGTGTGCTTGTCTTTCGAGACCCAACTAAAAATAACTGTGCTCCATTCCATCGTGCCTTCCCCGGGAGAGCACTCACACTAGCTAAGTGTGGCACCTTACTTAGGTGTCACTCAGGCAGGCGCTGGTGGCTGCCACGCGGCCCTGCAGACACCACAGAGTAAAACCCTCCTGGTTGTGTTGAGTGCTGTGGACTGAGTCTCCAAAGGCGCTGACATTCACCTAGACTTCCCCTTCATTCCCTTTCTCTCCGTGGTGGGTAAGGACAGGGCACAGTGACCCAGCCCCCTGCTGAGACAAGACCACCGGAACAATCCAGGGAGGGCCTGAGGGAGGGGCATAGAGCATCTGCACACAGCAGGGAAGGCATAAGACGTCAAGAGCCTCCTGGGGCGCAGGTGGGGGGGTGAGTCTGGTGCTCAGTGCCCATGTGCCTTTCTCTCCCTTTTTTCTGGCCTACAACAACAAACCCCCTTGTGCAAAGGCACCATTTCCTTCCACCCACATGCCCTGGGGGGGGCGGTGCCACGTTTCCCAACAGGTGCACGTGTGACAGCTCTGAGATAAGAGAAGAAGCCGAGACTGGGTCCTGTCCTTGATGGCACGAGCCCCAGCCTAGCTTCCCTGGCCACGCTCACACAGGGTGAGAGGTGCCTTCCTCCAGCCCAGATGTGAACATCTCACTGTCCTCCTCACCATCCTTGTTATAATCCCTCACTGGTTCCCCACCCCATCAGGATTAAAGACCCAAGTCAGTACTCCACTCACAAGTAATAAGGCTGATGCCTTCAGGAACAGTGGTGTAAGGACAACTGTAAATCCTCTCCTCCATAGAAGCCTTGACAGTACTGACAAAGACTGTCAGAGTCCGCATTGTCAGAGCACCGGACATGAGCCAAAGCCTGAGGAATCCAGGAATGGTATTTAAGAGAAACAGCTAAATCTTGGCAAAAACAGTGAGCTTTGTAGAGTTCTCACTTACCCTGTTCACTCTTTTTAGCTCTGCGATGGCTTTGAAAACCACTGGCTGCAATCTCAGTGAAAACCTGCCCACTGACAGCCACCTGAGGGGACAGAATGGGGTTAGGGCTTTGACAAATTCTCAGAGAACTGTCCTTATTTGACTGTCTGGGAGTTCCCTGGAAAACCTTGCTCAAGGCTTATCTTTATTTGACCTGACTCAACACTCAGTGTGAACAGCTTTTGCCCTGGGACATTTGTTAAAAACAATTAGTGACAATTGTTTTAACATCATAGCTGTCACAGGCAGTGATAGCAACTGAGGCCAGCAGAAGGGCACTAAAATCTTAAAACTGGGGAATGAGATGTCTGTCAGGGCTCTGTGAATGTTTCTGGGAATCAGAAGATCACGCCAAACGGTAGGGCTGTGTGTCTGCTCAGGAAGGACCACGAGGACTCTGGGCTGTCCTTGAGGTCTTGAGGCTGACCTTGAGGCCATGTGCAACCAGGAAGAGTAGAGTCAGGCAGAGCTGGAATCTGCTTGGCTACGTGCCCATCATCAAGGACTGAGAGACTTACTGGCTGCAGGCATGTGAGGAAATTTCTCTCTAGCCATTAATGGACCATTACGCTAACCAACCAGAGATTTTAATGGTCTCACATGAGGATTTGTTAGAAAAGTCACTGAACAACAGCAACAAAAAGTCACTGAACAGATAACAACATAAATAGCAACAAGAACAACCCCAATCCTGAGGGTGGGAGGTGTTCTCAATTTCAGACTTGCCACATTATACTATTCAGTTTTCCATAAGAACATGTGCAATATGCAAAAAACACAAATGTATGGCTCATGCAGGAATGAAAAAAGCAGTCCATAGAAGCTGTCCTAGAGGAAGCCCACACATTGGACTTCTAGATAGAATTAATTCCCCATTTTAAAAAAAGTTTTTATTTGAAAGAGAGAGAGAGAGAGAGAGCATGAGTGGGGGAGGCATAGAAGGAGAGCGAGAAGCTGACTCCCCGCTGAGCAGACAGCCAGACATGGGGCTCCATCCCAGGACCCTGAGATCATGACCAGAGCTGAAGGCAGATGTTTAATTGACTGAGCCACCCAGGGGCCCCTAAATCACCTGTTTTACATACATTCAAAGAACAAACTGTGTTCAAACAAAGGAGAACATGAGAAAGACTTCCAGAAATTCTGACTTTGAAAAATATAATACTTAAAATGAGAAGGTCACTGTGGGGTTGGGGAGGGGTTCCACATTGAGCAGATGTGAGCAGGTTGAAGAAAGAATTGGTGAACTTGAAGACAGGCAGTTGCGAATGTGGAACCTGATGAACAGAATGAACAAAGGGTGATGGAGCAAGAACAGAGGCTCAGAGACTCCAGGGACACTGGCCAGTCCAACAGCACACCCATGATGAGTCCCAGGGGAGCAGAAGAGGGCAGAAAGAATATTTGAAAAAGAATATGGCTCAAAATATCTCAAATTTGATGGAAGGCTCTCACCTACACATTGGAGAAGCTCGGTTAGGGCACACACAACAAGGACACCATTAGACATGTTGTAATCGAGCCCTAAGGGCCAGACACTAGGAGCAAAGCTGGAGAGAAGGCGTGTCACAGGCAGGTGACCGCCCACAAGACCAATGTGTGATTTTTCACAGGGAGGGCTGGAAGCAGGGGCTGGGGTGGCACATTCAAGGGCGGAATTTTGTACCAGGCAGAATCACAGTGAGGGCACCGCTGTGCTGCGTGAGGCAGAGGGAGCCTGTGCGGTGGGGGTAGGGGGTGGGCGCTGTTGTTTCGACCACCCCACTCTGTAGGAATCAGACGCCCACACACCAGGCTTCCATCCTGCAAGGTAAGGCCCTGTCCCGACGCACACCCCAGCTGGGGCTCCACAGCGGGACTGCGACAATACCGGGGCTCTGTCGCCTGTCAGCCGGCAGGAGGGAAAATGGCGAGAAGGCCCACTCGCATCCTACAGGCAGCCTTGCGCTCACTGGCTGCTGGCCACTGGCCTTCTTGGGCTGGGGGCAGGTCTAGTGGCCATGGAGTGTGCCCCGCCCGTATCCTGGGAGGTCAGCAAGAGCCCTGTGGCCGCATGGGCATTCCTGCTTCCCCCAGCCATGTCTATAACGGGAACACGGACACTTCCCTTCCAGCCCGCCCTGAGGAGTAAGCAGGTTCATGTTGGGGGATGGTGAGGGCAGCCCTTTGCGCGGCTCTGGGCCCCCGCATGCCTGTCGGGGAGGCAGCCTGGTGCCTTTTCCTTGCAGCATCCTCTTCGCGGACATCGTGGGCTTCACGGGCCTGGCGTCTCAGTGCACGGCCCAGGAGCTGGTGAAACTCCTGAACGAGCTCTTCGGCAAGTTTGACGAACTGGCTACGGTAAGCACAGCCCCCATAAGCGCAGCCCCCATAAGCACCGCTCCCATACGCACCACCCCCGTAAGTGCAGGTCCCTGGAGCTGTGGGGGGGGGTCCCTGGAGCTGTGGGGGGGGGGGCGGGGGGAGCCCAGCTGGCTGTGCCTGGTGGGCTCCAGGGTACCACAGCTCCCGCCCGGCCACCTGAAATTCCTTTGCACAAAAGAAAGTGCTTGCCCTCACGTACCCCAAGTACCTCTAGGTGGGTCCGAGCTGGAAGATGCTGGCTGGTCGTGAGGCCCTGCGCAGGCTGCCCTGCCTTGAAGGTCATGTCTGGGGTCAGCTGGTGATGTGTGACGATGACAGAACTCCCTGCATGTGGCAGGAGAGTGCTGGCGTGCTGAGACCTTTCTGGGACTGGTCACATTCAGCCCCGCAGAGGTCAAGCCCAGGCCTCGCTAACCAGCCCGGCCTGGGCTTTGGTATGGAGGCAGCTGCCTGCCTGTGTTCCTTGGACCTTGACCCCTTCCCTGTTCTGTAAGGACTTGGGGGGACCCAGGGACATAGAGCCACGCCCACTGGCCCGGCCAGCCTCCCTGGAGGTGGATGCAGAGGGGTCCTGAGCAGGTGGTTGTAAGGGAGGGAAGCTCTGCTCAGAGTCAGGACTCTTCTCAGGAAAGATCACTGTTAAAGGGCTTGCTAGAAAGAGTGGACGATGTCATCACACTGGCTGCAGTCTCGGCACTGAGCACGGGCGGGAGAACACTCGGTGTAGGGGGCGAATGGCAGGCCAGACCTGGACGCTGGCCCTGACTCCTCCCTGCAGTTTCCTTGAGGGGTGGCAGGAATCAGAGACGTCCAGCTGTGATGTCCAGATGGGTCGTGCTAGAACCCTTCCTCCTGGGGCACACCGGCGAGGTCCTGGGCCCGTGCCCCATGGGACCCCGTTGGTGGGAGGCTGCTTCCTCTTTCCCAAGGATGAAGGTAGGAGGCAGCTCGGCACCGCAGGCGGGCGCTGCTTCTAGCCATGAGGTCGTTCCACGGGGTGTGGAGCTGCCTGTCCCCGGAGTCCCAGCGGCCTGTGCTCAGGGGTTGGGACACTGGGCTCGTGCCCTGGGAGCTGCTGGGGCTCTGCCCACACGAAAGTTCGCCGGCGCCTTCTCCCTACCTGACACCTGCGGTTTGGGGAAGTACATGGAGGAGTGAGGAGTGTGAGCGTGTCCCATGTGGCGTGGGGAGTGTGAGTACGTCCCGTGTGGCGTGTGTGGCTCGCTGGCACGCGGGAGCTCAGCACCTCCTGTGTGCGGGACTGAACGTGTGTTTCGTCCAGTGCCTGGGCGCCTGGTGGCCCGGGGCTCTCTTGCTGCTGCTCTGAGCTTTCCTGGGCCGCACCAGCCTCCTGCCCTCCCGAGGAAGCTTCCGGATGAGGCTTCTGTGGCCACCGAGCTGTCGGAGCACCTGCCGCTGGTGGAAGGCTGTGCCCTACCCCCACTGTCCCTATCCGTCTTCCCAGCGACCAGAGGTCCGCATCCTGGCCGCAGTGGGGACGTGTTTGCTTGGTGACTCGGTGATGAGCAGTGCCACCCGCCCGGCTGCCCCTCTCACCCCCCGCTGCCCCCAGGGGACTGTCACCACCCCACTCTGGTCTTCACAAGAGCACCTGCCCCTGCCCCCAGGACAGTGGGGTCTGTAGACTCTCCCCGTGTCCTTCGGCTGGTGTTCTCACTCTGCATCTCTACTCACGTCCCGGCTTCTCCTTTTCTCAGGTACCGAGCGAGGGCTCTGCTCTGTCTGCGTCCCCTTCCATCCTGCCCCCTTTGCTGCCTGTTTTCTCAAGCTCTGCTGTTCGATTCCTAAACATTTAGGGTTCTGAGGTCCTCTTGATGGACTAACTCTGTCTTTTTTGGGGGGGGGCAGAGGGAGAGACAGAATCATGACAGACCCCCGCTGTGCCTTTAGCTGGATGAGGGGCTGGATCCCAGGACCCTGAGACCACGGCCCGAGCCAAATCTAACGTCGGGCACTCAACTGACTGTGTCACCCAGGCACCCCTAATTAGTTCTTTTTTAAGAAATGACCCTCTTGGGACCCTTCGGGAGCTCAGTTGGTGAAGCGTCTGCCTTTGGCTCAGGTCACGGTCTCAGGACCCTGGGATCGAGCCCCGCATCAGGCTCTGGGCTCAGAGGAGTCTGTTCTTCCCGGTGCCCCCCGCTTGTGCACTAACACTCACGCTCGCTCTCACATAAATGAGATCTTGAAAAGAAATGTTCCTCTTTACCTGGAACCTAATTTTGTCCTGTGTTAGTATGTCTGGTCTAGCTTCCCTTTGATTATTGTCAGGAAGTGTGTCTTTTTCATCTTTTTCCACTGCCCCCCCAACCCCTGCCCATTGGTTTGTGTCCTTTTAAAGGGCTGGGTTTGCCTTTTCTACCCGGAATCCGACAGCCCGCATTCGCCGGGCTGTGCAGCCCACCGTGGTTCATCTCCTCTGTTCCTTGTCGTTGTTTTACTTTTCCTGCTGGTCTGTGTGTTCTGTGATGCGGCCCTTGTGCTCGTGGTGGCTGACGCATTGGCGCCATAACCACGGGGACTGCCCGGGGGTCTGCAGCAGAGCCCTCGACTCTGTCTGCGAGGCTCACGGGACACGTCTGCCTGCTTGGCCCTTGTGACGTTGTGCACGTTGTACGTTTTGTCATAAACCCCGTTCTGCATTGTTACCATTTTTGCTTATTCCCCTTTGACGTGAGGAGGCACAAGGGCAAGGTCATGGGGGTTCATTCCACCACTCTCGGCCGCGTGGGATTGGTGGGCACGTCTCCACGCGATTCTGCTGCTGGAAACAGGGCATGCGGGCTGGCCACGAGTCCTCTCAGTGTCCGTGTTTCTGAGAAAACTCTTCGTTTTTGTCCTCATATGTGGAATTTCTTGTCACTGGTGCAGAACGTGGCTGACAGGCGTTTCCTGGGTTCTCGCCAAGGACGGCGCTCTGGTCCTCCAGACGAAACACGCGGAGGATGTCTTTTTTCTCTGACCATTTGCAAGATTTTCCCTTCACCGGTGGCTTTAAGCGATTTGATTTGGATGTGCCTCCGCGTGGCTTCCTTCCTGGTGTTTGGAGTCCCACCTCGATCGGTGTACGGGTTCCGTCATCTTGGGAGGAAGCTCTTGGGTTTTCCTGATGCGCCTTGCCCTTGACTGTGGTGACCCGCATCCAAGCCGGCGTTAGTTATCTCGGTTCTTCCGAGTGCTCCCGTGCAAACCAGTCCGAGGGCGGAGCTCGCTGGGGAGTGTGTTCACACCCGTCCCTCCTGTGCCCCGTCCTTTCTCCTCCTTGGGCTTCCCTTGGGCTTGAGCCAGAGGCCGGGACCCGCAGGGCAGCTGCACCGACTCACTGGGACCCTCGTGTCTCGTGCCTTGGCTTTCTGGCCCAAGAAACGTGAGAGGCGGAATGGCCCGGTGGCCCGCTGTCCCTCCTTGCCCCACCGTCCTTGTCCCGGGAGCCGCTCCGAGCTGTCGGTGCTGCGTGCCTGGAGCGTGCCCACCCGCGGGCTGGGGGTCATGGCTGGGTGGCGCTCTTTCTGCAGACGTGCTGTGCACGCGCCATCGGGCTTGCATGCGGCAGACCGACGGGGGAGCGAGGGGCTCTGGCTGGAACGTGCAGCGCAGGAGGGAGGCTGGAGTGGGGCCGAGCGCAGTCAGAACCCGGACCAGCTGGGAGGAGGACGCGGCGTGCCTGTCGTCCGCGCTCCACTCAGGCTGACCCCAGGGCAGATGTGAAGTGGTCAGCGTGTGTGTAGGATGGCCCGAGGAGCGCGACCCCTGCTTCCAGAACGCGGGTGCACACATGGGTGCGTGCTGTCGGGGAGGCTGGAGGGACGGTCCCAGAAGGACTGTGGTTCCCGCAGAGTCGTGCACCCCGAGTTTTACTTTTCGGAGCTTCCTACATCGCTTGGGATGAGGCTTTCCTTATTTCTTAATGAGCAGGAAATCAACATCATTTCCCGAAAAACCAGTAGTGTCTGGATTTCCAAGGAACTTGTTTCTGGGAGGCCGCCCGCAGAAACTCGCCCTCACCCTGCCTGCCGGCAGCCACCCCGGTGCTCCTGCAAGGTCCCTGGGAGGCGGGAGCGGCAGCGGGAATCAGGGCGTCCTGCTCTGGGTGCTGTTTCCTTGGGCAGACACTGCCTTTGCCGCTGGAGGGCTGGCTGCACGTCCATGGGCCGCGTGGGGTTGTGGTGGCCCAGGGACCACCAAGGGAGCATGTCCTTTGCATGCCCCTGAAGGTGGAGTCCCAAGCAGACAGCTTGAACCACGTTGGCATGTCCTTTCTGGGAGAAGGTTCCGTGGGCCCTGGAGTGTGACCGTTATTGCCTGGACCATGGGTGTTGGCAGGGGGCTTGGGGACCTTCTCCCCAGGGTCACTCACCGGTCCTTCCTGCTCTGCCTGCTTCTGGGGGCAGAGATGTAGCCTGGGGGTGTGCCTCAGGGGTCCCTCAGGGAGGGGACGTCCTCTCCGCGTCCACGGCGGCTCAGAGCTGTGGCGTGGCTCCTCCTAGGAAGGTGTGGGGAGCCCAGCTCATGTGATGCTCCTGGGCACATGGTCAGGGAAGGTGCAGGGAGAGGCATGGTGGCCTGGGCGGGTGGCCTTGCCTGCCATGCAAGGGAGGAACGCAGTCGGTCCCCCGTGTGACACAGAGGAGGCAGGGCTCACTGCGGTGCGCCTACTGTGAGCAGTCTAGCCCAGATGATGGGAGCAGCCTGCACAGGTCAGACCCGGCCCTGCCCTCAGGGGCTCCAGAACTCGTGTATGGAAATTTCTCTCCTGTGTGGTGGGCAGGGGGCGTGGCAGCCTCTGCCGGACACCCCTTCCCTCTTGTCAACACTGGCTGACGTCTGTCCTGTCTTGCTTGGTCATGTCTTTCCTCCGAGTCCTAGATGTCACCTCACCTTGTGCCCACAGCCTTGGCCCTTGCCCTTCTCTTGAGCACAACTGGTCACAGCGATGCCTTGTCACCCGCCCAGTGGACAGATTCCCTCTGGGCCCCGTCACCTGCTTGTCACGTCAGGCATCCTTCCCTCAGCAACCTTGTTCCAGGCGGGGTACTTGTCTGGGTGTAATTTGTGGATGGCACTGACCACCGGCACAGAGCCGGTGTTGTGTGTCACAGCCCCTCAGTCCCAGAGGACGGGCACGGCAGGGTGTGTGGGAGGCTGAGGGGCTGGGGGACCATGGCCGGGATCGCTTGGGGTTTCCACGGAGGAAGAGGTGAGGCCGATGAGGGGATGTGGATCCTGGGCTCTGGGTGGCCCCTGTCCTGGCAACCTGGCCTGGGGGACAGAGCGGGTTTGCGGCAGGGTATGGGGGTGCAGAGAGGATGTGGGGCTGTGGGCTCCGGACCCCTGGGGTTGGTGGAGTAGGAACAAGCAGGACCTAATCAGCAAGTTCCCCTGATGCCCGTCAGGACATAGACAGAAAACGGGAACACGCACATCGGACCCTTGGGGCCCCTCCTGTCACCTCCCCTGAGCCCGCAGGCCACCAGCGCTGGGGCTCGGGTGCCTGGGTTTTCCCTGTGTGTTGGGGAGCCTCCCAGAAGCTCCAGCGGTCTCCCCATTCCTCCCCTGGCGTGTCCATCGCCAGCTCCTGGCCAGGTACAGCGTGGGTCGTGGTTCCCGTGGCTTCCACGTGTGTGACCCCCCTACCACCTGCTTCCTGTCACGTCACACCTAGGTGCTGGGGCAAGTGCCCCGAAGGCGGGCTGCTTGGCTATTCACTGGGGTGCGTGTTTCCTGTCATTTTTCCCGCTCTTGTTAGCTCGTGATTCTCTTAATAGAAGAATGTTCTCACGTCCGCTGATGGGTGATCCTCCCAAACCGTACGTGCTTGGCTTGCGGCACGGGTCCGTTTTCCAGATGAGGGATCCGTGCCCTAGAACCTGCCAGGGGTGAGCAGGGAGCTTCTTCCTCCTGGTGCTCCATTCCGGGTGTTACTGGGGTCTGTGGACTGGGTGTGTGTGGACACCTTCTGTCCGTTCCCGCTGCGCACGCTCACGACTCCCACCCGTGGGCGCCCATCCTGGCGCCTCTGGTCTCCCTTGGACAGGACTGTCCCCCACCCGTGTCTAGGGACAGCGCCACACAGACGCGGCTTCTCCGGGAGCCTGGCTTCCTCCCAGAGCGGGTAGGTGGCCTGCTGATACTCGGCCTCTCAGGGCACGGGGACGGGCATATTTTTTTGAAAAATAACAGCAAATTCTGAGTTTGTGTGGGTGTTTCCAACTCACCAAATAACTTCACTCCTTCAATTTTTTTTTTTAAGATTTTATTTATTTATTTGACAGACAGAGATCACAGGCAGGCAGAGAGGCAGGCAGAGAGAGAGGAGGAAGCAGGCTCCCTGCTGAGCAGAGAGCCTGAAGCGGGGCTCGATCCCAGGACCCTGGGATCATGACCTGAGCCGAAGGCAGAGGCTTTAACCCACTGAGCCATCCAAGCGCCCCAATTTTTTTATTTTTTTAAAGATTATTTATTTGACAGACAGAAATCACAAGTAGGCAGAGAGGCAGACACAGAGAGGAGGAAGCAGGCTCCCCGCTGAGCAGAGAGTCTAATGCAGGGCTCGATCCCAGGACCCTGAGATCATGACCTGAGCTGAAGGCAGAGGCTTAACCCATTGAGCCACCCAGGCACCCCTCAATGTCATTTTTAAAAGTGTGTAAACTATTTGCACAGCTCGGTTCCTCAGTGCAGACCCGAGACAGGGGTGCGAGGGAGGACCGCCCTGCCCGCGAGGTCAGACATCGTGCTGCACGCGGGGCTATCCTTCGGGTGCTCTCTCCGCTCCAGGCACCAGGAGCAGGTGCACACAAGTGACCGTTTGCTGCCGGGAGGTGCCCGTGATGGGCCCATCTGGGGCTATGAGACGGCCCCACAGCAGGATAGACATCTGCTCCTGGACAGTCCCTCCTGGCGGGCGGAGGATCTGGGACAGCAGGCCCCCATCTCACCCAGGGGCCCGTGCAGACGAACAGAGCAGATGCCGTAGTGGAATGGAAGTGGAAGCAAATGGTGACGTGTGCCCCTCCCAGTGATTGCCACTGCTTACGTCATAGGGTCCCTGCCCTCCGAGGCCCCCGAGCTGCCTGCATGGCAGGCCCGGCCGGTCAGAGCTCGTCGGTGAGCCTGCAGTCCCCACCCGGCGGGCTCAGCGTGAGGCCTTCCCACCTGGATCCCCCACAGCCGTCTGGGTTCCGTTGACTACTCCGCCCCCCAGCCTGGGTGGAGGGACTGTCTGCATGCGGAGGACAGAGGTCTCGGGAGCAGCTGTGCTGTCGTCGTAAAGGTTTGGGCTCAGCTCCAGGAACCACGGGGACGATTTTAAATCAAAAACACACCAAGGTCAATGAAAACACCTCTTTGGTCTTTCAAGCTGGTCAGCGACAGCCAGGACATCGGACAAGAGAAGGACAAGACGAAACATTAGCCACTTACTGCCCCCATCTGCTGGGGGCCGCGTCCTGTCCCAGCCCTGCAGCGGCCGGCGAGGAGGAGCCAAGGCTTTGTGCTGGGGGACGGTCACCAAGGTCACGTCTGCCGCTGACAGGCTACAATCAGGAGGCTGTGGCCCCGGATGCCCCCTGCTAAGTGGCTTTGCCCCCGGCCCTCATGTGGGGATCAGCCGTGCAGAGCAGTAACGTTCACGCTCGGGGCTCCCCGCGGGCACCTCCCCACCTTCACGCAGCTCACACGCACCTGCCCATCCCGACACAGGACACGTAGAGAAGGGCAGGAGGCTGCAGGGGGCACAGGGACGCCCCATGCAGGGGCTGATGGGCACATGTCACTCTTGAGGTACCAGCTCTGGCGATGGGTGCCCCCCCAAAATCGTCAGCAAGAATAGTGCCGACCCCTCCGTGGGCTCTTCGGTGGGGGGGCGCCTGGAACCCCACACTGATCCCTAGGAGGACGTCTTGACAGCCAGGAATGGGCTGAGGCTTGGCAGCGGCTCCTGGTGTCCTGCCTGAGCCCTGGGCGGCGGGCCAGGGAGAGGGGGAGAGGAGCTCCCGGTCGCTGGCCTGCTTTGACGGCTGGGGACAGGGACGATGGGGACAGTGGGTTCCAGTGTCCAGCTCCAGTGTTGCCCGCTGGCCTGGAGGCTTGGGTTGCGTGGCCAGAGAAGCCTAGGGGGCTGACTCCCAGGGCCCAGGCCTCGGCTCTGCAGTGGGGATGTCTGCCGCCAGCCCTCTGCCTCTGGGCTTCCCGACATCGTCAATGGGACAGGTCGCCCCCGGCATGGCCTTCCTGTGGGACGCCGGGACGTGCTCTCAGAGCAGGACCTGTGGGGTTCTGGGCGTGCAGGACATCTCGGGACCTGTGAGGTTCTCCTCACCTGGGATGCGCTGGCGAGACCAGCCCCTCGCAGAGGCTCATGGGTCTGAGGCCACAGGACCCCTGCAACGTGGAGAGAAGCCATGCTTCTCAATGCCTGTTTGTTCTTGGAAATGTCCTGTGTTTTCATGAAATTTGGAGTGTGGACGGCAGCGGATTTGCTGTCACTTTTCTGTGCGTTAGTGCATTTCGTAGAGTGTCTCCACTGTATGTCGTGGTGGACGTCCACAGACAGGACCCGCTCATGGGAAGGAGTTTTGTGAGGCTGTCCATTATTTTAGGGATGTGAATGCGAGCTTTCTGGGGGCGTCTGAGATGTGAAACTGCAGTCACAGCCATGTCACAGCCGAGACCGATGGGCTGGCCCACGGCAGGCGCCGGAAGCCCCTCCCCCTGGGACTGAGGTGGGCGCGACAATCTTAGTGTTGGATAAATGCTGTGGCGGACGTTCTGGGTGTCCCTGTGGGTGGTGAGGTCAGGGTGCAGACCCTGACGGTCCCGTTGGGACTCAGGGCCCTGGCAGGTGATTCTTTGGTGACAGCTGCCCACATGTCCCTTGGACCTCCACCTCAGGGACACTCGGGCCGTGTACCTGCCCGACGGTGGCTGGTGTGTGTGTGTGTGAGGGGTCTGACGTGACGCACAGTGTCCGTCACGAGGCCGTCGGAGCCGGAGGCCAGGAGGGGCGCTGTGCTGGGCACCCGGGGCAGAGAACATCCCCGGGAAAGCTGCTGGCTCTGACTTGGGGCAGCTTCCCAACCTTGAACGGGGCACGGGTTTGGCCAGGTGGGGTGGACCCCTGTGTGGGAACAGGCCTGTGCTCCGGCGTGCCAGCCCCCAGGCGCGTCACTAACGTGCGCTCTGTTCTCTTGGCCCCAGGAGAACCACTGCCGCCGCATCAAGATCCTTGGGGACTGCTACTACTGTGTGTCGGGCCTCACCCAGCCCAAGACCGACCATGCCCACTGCTGCGTGGAGATGGGGCTGGACATGATCGACACCATCACGTGAGTGCGTGCGAGGACCCGTCCCCCTCACGCCCCCATGGGCCCCGCGGGCCTGCGCTGTGCTGGCCGGTCTGTCCCGAGGGGCCGGCGGTCCCCCAGCTGCAGAGAGCCGGGCTGCACAGTGAGGCGGGGTGGGGGAGCTCCTGCCCAAGCTGGGTGCCCCGAGACCTCCCATCTGTGGTTTGCTGGGACGTGTCCTCATCCGTGGCCATCCGGGGCGTGGTCCGGGATGCATCAGGGGTGCAGGAAGGTACCAGCTTCACCACTTAGCTAGACAGGACACCCAGGGAGTCAGTGGGGAGGTCCGGCTCCAGTCCAGCCGAGTCCCACTGAACAGGGCTGCTCGTGCTCGTCTTCGCACGCAGGGGTGTGTGGGGGCTCTCTGCCGAGGGTGCTCCAAGGGAGCAGGGGCATCTCCCGGGAGCACCACGGGCCGACTGGACCTTTCAAGTCAGCCCCTTCCTGTCGGAGTGGGATGAAGAGTGAGGGACCCTCTGTCGTACAGGGAAGGCATGGGGTTGGGGGGCCGAGCTGGCGGCCCCTCTGAGCAGTGTGGAGCAGTGGGTGTGGTCCGGGGGCATGAGGTTAACGGGGACTGGTGTAAGGGTCCACACTCGGAACCGGGAAGTGGTGGCCGCACAGTTGTATGGGAAACACAGAAGAACAGAGAGAGAAATGCAAACCAGGAGGCGTGGTGGGGCTGACCTCGCAGACAGGCCCTGCAAGGCAGGGTGGGGGCATCGATGAGCGTCCAGGAGGAGTCCCTGTGCCAGTGGCGGCAGATCTGTGGTGGAGAGACAGACGCCCAGTGCTGGGGTCAGGGGAGGAAGACAGCCCAGGGATGCCAGTGGTCTGCTGCAGCTGAGGGGTCCTCTGGGTGGACGGGGGCTCCAGAGCAGGGGGTGGTTGGGGCCAGTTCATGCAGACCCCGTGGCGATTCTGGGGAGCTCAGGATCGGGGGACACTGCTCGTTCCGCCCCGGGGTGACCCGCTCACCAGCTGCACATCCATTAGGGTTTCTCACTGTGCAAACATGACAGTTCTCCCATGTGTGCGCTCAGGATGGGCTTGCGAGGGGGGGGCGTCTCCTGCCACTGGACGGGGCGGTGCCAAGGATGATACCAGGGAGGGGATGGATCTTCTGGAGGGCAGGTGCGTTCAGGCCCCGCCCCCTGACTGGGTGCTGACCACTCCTGAGGCTGGAGAGGGGTCCAGCCTGTGTTCCTGGTCCGGCGGGTGTTGGGAAGGTTTCAGTTTCTGTGTTGAGGACTACACCAGGAACTGGTGTGGAAGTGAAAGCCCAGGGCTCCCCGGGAAGCGTGTGGGCAGCTCCTCTGCACGGGCCCCTCCAGCTGCAAAGTGTCAGACTTGCACATCAGGCCAGCGTGCAGGGCAAGGCCAGGTGTCTTGGTTTGCGGTGCTGGATCAGGGGGCATAGATGGCGTGGGCTCTGTCCTCCAGGACCCACCCTTGAGCTGGTGCGGCCGCTGTGGCCACTGGCAGACCCCGACGCAGCTGGCCAGAGTAGGGGTGGCCCAGGGTGGGAGGCCGTCTCCGTGGCTCTGGAGGCCCCTCTCTCGTCTCCTCTGTTCACGGCACACGTGTCTCAATGAGACCATCCCTGACGCACGGTTTACTGCGACGTGAGTGTCCAGGTAACTGTGCGTCTTCTGGTACCAGGATCCAGACGTGAGGCAGAACCTTCTGGAAGAGGTGAGGGTGTGCGGTGGCAGGATTGGGTCCCCGTGCCCTTCGCCCCTTCCTGGCTGCCGTGGTGGAAATGCTGTGAAATGAGCAGAAACACCATTTCCTGTTTTCTTGCTCACATTTTCCTGTGTTCCTTTCCTTCGCAAATTAAAAAAAAAAAAAAAAATTCCAAAATGTTAACCCTGTTGTGTTTGTTTCTGCACCTCTCACTAGAGGTTGACCCATGACTGAGAAGTTAAAATAGAGAGAAAATGCATTTCATATGCACAAAGTTTGGTAGGTGTCGAGGACACGTCTACCGTCAGACCCCCGAGTAAGTGTTGCTGTAAGCCCCCGACTCGCGGACTTCCGGACGACGCGCACCGGGGACCCCGGACCCGACGGGAAGCACTCCGGTCGCTGCTGTCCAGGCTCCTCGCAGACCGTCTCCCGGTGTTTCTGCACCTGGGTCTGCCGGAGCGGGTTAGCGGCTTGTGGGCTGTGGCCTTGGTCCTGGAGGTGCCAGGGTAGCTGGGCGGCCGTTGGAGCCCGTCAGTGCTCATTCAGCCTGTCCTGGATTGTACACAGGGGAACAGAGACTGGGAGAGGGCAGGGGTTGGCTGGGCTGATGGGACGTCCCTAGAAATCAGGGGCCTCCCTGCTCACGTGTGCTCCCCAAGCAGAGTGGCCGCCTTTGCCCATGTGAGGGTCTGAGAGCCAAAGTCTCTAGATGGCCTCCTCGCCAGGCCCCATGTCCATGTCCTGTCTGTGTGTTCCAGACGGAAGACCCCATGGTCTTTATTTCACCATTGAAGCCTCTTGTCTTCTTTTAGAGTTTCTAATTAAGATGTTATAAGGGACCGGGGCACCCCCGAGTCTCTGGTCATTTGGGCCGCCAGCCTGCCTGGTGGCCAGGGTGTGGCCGGGAGCAGTCTCTGACGGACCCTGTTGAACCCTCACCAGGAATGGGGCCTTAGGGATGAAGGTGAGGATCTGGGAGGGCTTCCTGGAGGCCGCATCTCTGCTGGGCCACATCGTATTAGGAATAAGTCAGGTGAACGCACATCAGTGCCAGGTCTTAAAATAGGAAGGAGATTTGTCATTGAGTTCCCGGGCTTCCTGCTCTCCTGGGTGGGGTGGGGTTGGGCTTCTGCACATGGCAGGACCGCAGGGCGTCTTATACTGGGAGAGGACAGAGGGCAGCTTGTCTGGCGGGCCATCCCTGTGTGTCTCATGTTTCCTGGTCTCTTCCCCTCGTGACAGACCTCTCTCCATGGGGCTCCCGTGTCCCAGGCTGCGGCTCAGCCTCCTGGCCCTTTCTGGTTGGGCTTTGCCACGGACGGGGGAGGCCCGTTGGACACACCTGCCACGGGGCCCCCTGTTGACAGGCCGCCGTCCCACGGCTCAGCGCTCCCTCCCACGAGGCCTCGTTGCACTCCTGTCCCTTGGAGCCCACCAAGAGCCCGCTGCTTCCTCAACGACATGCTGTGGTGTGTTCTGTAATAACATAACTTCTGCCCGCTGGGGGAGAGTGGAAAACACAGGAAGACAGCATCGGAGGGCCTTGGCACGGCTGCCACATGTCCCCTTTGTTCTGACTTGTGCATTGTGTGCCTCTGACCGTGGTGGCGAGTCCTAGAGCTGGGGAAGGTGTGCCTGGTACCCCTTGGTCACCCCACATGGCCGCTTGCACAGAGCTGCCTGCAGCAGGCAGTGTCCCCGGAGGCTGCAGGGACTCACGCTGTCCCGTGTTCCCCAGCTTGGGGGTGACCTCCCCACCTGGGCCTGCCGCCTGATTTTGACATCCACACACTTCTCATCCCATAAAGTCTACTCGAGGGTCAGGTCTGGAGTTTCTCCAGGCTCCCCTGCATGGGCGAGCTCACGGGTGTGGACGAGGGCCCAGCCCCACCCCCATGACGTGTCTGTTGCAGGTCGGTGGCCGAGGCCACGGAGGTGGATCTGAACATGCGTGTGGGGCTGCACACCGGCCGGGTCCTCTGCGGGGTCCTCGGCCTGCGCAAGTGGCAGTATGACGTGTGGTCCAATGACGTGACGCTGGCCAATGTTATGGAGGCCGCCGGCCTGCCCGGGTGAGTCAGGGCGAGGTGGTGCACTCTGGGCCGGAGGTGCCTGCAGGGGGCCCCCGGGATCTCTGGGCTCCACGGGAAGCCGGCGGCGGACAGAGAGGAGGCCCGGTGGTCGAACCACCCCGTGCTGTCGCTTCTCTCTGCCCTGTGCTCCCCCCGGGAAGGCTGGGTGCGTTTCCACATGGTCCGTGCCATGCTCCTCTGTCCTCGTCCTTCTTCAGACGGTCCCCAGAGCCAAGGCCAGGTGCTCCCGGGTGGCCGGGAGTGGAATGGGGCCGCAGGAGGGCTCTGGGATGCTCAGCACCGAGCATCAGCGGCGCTCGCCCCCGCGGCGGCCTGCGTGGTGCGTCTGTTACGTGTGCGCCTGCGGGGACGCCCCTGGCTCTGCCCCTTCCGTCCCCCACTGCCTGACCCAGAGGCCGGGTGTCCCTGGGATGCTTCCTTCCTCCTCCCTCCTGGACGGCCCGTGGGGGACGCGGCTGAAACAGGCAGCATTTGTCCTGACACGCCTTTCAAGGTGGGCTCAGAGGTGCCACTGTCCTCTGTGGGTCTGGCCGTCTCTGGGCACCTGACCCCTGGACACTTACAGCCACCCACAGACCTGTCCCTCCCACACGCCGTCTGTCATCCTCCACCCGTCCATTCTGCAAACACCCACCGTCTGCCACTGGGCGTCCAGAGAATGTGGCCAGACCAATGGGTGGATGGACGGACAGATTGATGGAAGGATGGAATTCACATGTGACTCCCCAATCCCAGTTTCATGCTGGGACCCCTGCGGCTAGGTTTCTGGGCTCCTCCTTGAGGCTCGAGTCCCTGAGCAGTCTGCCTGGAGGGACCAAGGCCAGGCTGGGGCGCAATGGAAGGTCTCATACACCCCGCCTTGTGGCCTCATACTGCCATGATTTCCCCAAACTCGTGTGCTGGATGAACGGACCAGGCTGCCACAAAGCGGTGGGCCTGGGTCCTGAGCAAACTCTGCCTGCTCCAGAGGTCCCGGGGGAGCCACGGTGGGCATCACCATCACCCCCCCACCCCCACCCAGCTCCAGACCTGCGTCCCCTTCCCCCTGCCAGCTGGGACTGTCACACGCGTAACTGGGCCTCCAGTCCCACAGGACTGAGAGGCAGTGGACGCCGGCATCTCCTCCCCATCTGTCTAGGGAGGGTGCTCCCGGGGCTGACTCCGGGCTGGCCAGGCTGTGCCTCGGCTGGAACCCCCAGTGGCGTCCGCTCCCACCGTGTGCTTACACCCGAGACCCCTGCTCCGTCCCCGAGCCTGGAACGCTGGCCGCTGACAGTTCTGTGACTCCGCGGCGGGGTGCGCCCCCCATGCCCGTTGTGGGAGGAGGATGCTGAGTGCAGGAAATGCACCTCCTTGCAGACAGCCTCGGTGCTGGGTGTCCCTTTGCAGTTCAGGGCCAGGCTGGCGGTGACCGTGTCCCAGAGCCCAGAGCCCGGAGGCTGTCCCAGAGCCACAAGGCGGCAGGGGCTCTTGTGCTCTGGTGCCCGGTTTTTCCTGCAGGAAATGGAGGGGACATAGTGGTGTGGGGACTCTGGGCTCGCAGGTGCTTTGCTCGCTGTGGGCGGTAGCTTTGGGCCCCGAGGCCCCGGGCTCAGGTGTCTGGGAGGAGCCAGAGCTGCGGAGTCCTGGGGGCCACTGTGGCTCCTGGGCTTGTGGCTGTGCTCAGGAGATGCGGGCTGAGGGTTTCTCCTTCCATCACCCGGAAACACACTGGGGTGAGCATGGGGGCTGTCCCACCCCGTGTGGGGGAGGGGCACCATGATATCCTTTCCCCTCCCCCCATTGCCTCCCTTCTGCCTCCTGCTCCTGCTGACGCTGGGCCCACTGCGCCCCGGTACAGGCTCTGAGCTCCCCCCACCCGCAACTCCCCCCTTGCTGGGCTCCCTCCCCCTCTTCTTCCCAGGTGACCCATGCTGCCCAGCGACCCGGGGAAGGCCCCTCCCGGTCCTCGTGTCCGCCGCCGCCGCAGGCCCCAGGCACGGCTGTGCTGCTGTTTTGCAGGAAGGTCCACATCACGAAGACGACCCTGGCTTGCCTGAACGGGGACTATGAGGTGGAGCCGGGGCACGGGCACGAGAGGAACAGTTTCCTGAAAGCTCACAACATCGAGACCTTCTTCATCGTGCCGTCACACCGGCGGAAGGTGGGCTCTGGGACCCGCTCGCCTGGGCCTGGGCCTTTGGCTGGGCGAGCTCCTGGACCCCCAGTCGGGGCCCGGGGTCCGCTTAGGCACTCAACCATCCTGCATCCTCTGCCTCCCCTCATCTCCCTGGGCCTTTACCCTGCTCCTGCAAAACAGGACAGGGATGGAGGTGCACTGGGCACACAGGGGGTGCTGGGCACACAGGGGGCCTGTGACCGTTGTGTGGGGCACCCGAGGTCGCTCTGTGTAAGGGAACTGACCTGGACGTGCTTGGAAGGGCTAGCCCCTCCAGAGTTCAGGGTAGTGATGGAGGGCACAGGGGAGGGGCTCAGAGATCAACTGGGGGGTACAGGGAATAGGTGAGGGTCTCAGGGCACAGATGGCCCCAGTACTCCTTCAGGACATAAGCAGGTGGGATAGGAGGAAGAGCTTCAAGCTTTGCTGTCCTGTGTCCATGGATCAGGGCTGTGCTATCCCTTGTGCCCTAGGGACCATGGCTGTGGCGGGCTCCGGGCCAGGACAGGCTGGGCTCAGTGAGCTCACTCCGGAAGAAGGGGAAGGAGGGTATGGCAGGTGTTGGTGGTGTGGAGGAGGGCCGGGTAAGGCGTTGGTGCTGGACCCCAGGATAGCAGGAGTCACCCATGTGGGTGTGGAAGGTGGGTCTGAGGGGCAGGGAACCCGGAGGTGAGTGGGTGGTGGTCCGCAGCCATCTGCTGGCCCAGCCAGTGACGTCCAGGCTCCAGGGTCCCCCCCGTGGCCTGGCCCCAAACCTTCCCACAGCTCCACTGGAGGACTAAGGCCTCACTCTGGTTTTCAGAGGCCCTGGGTGTAGCTGAGAGCCGTGTGCTGTGGGCCTGGCTTGCTGGTTCTGTCCACCTCTGTTTGTCCTTGAGCACACGGTCCCCGTGACCTCCCTGTCCCCGTCAGGTTCCTGCTCCCGGCCCGGGGGCAAGGGCGCAGCGCAGGTCTGCTGACCGGTGTCTGTGTGCCGGCTGCCGGCACAGATATTTCCAGGGCTGATCCTGTCCGACATCAAGCCCGCCAAGAGGATGAAGTTCAAGACCGTGTGTTACCTGCTGGTGCAGCTCATGCACTGTCGGAAGATGTTCAAGGCGGAGATCCCCTTCTCCAACGTCATGACCTGCGAGGACGATGACAAGGTAGGGGAGGCCTCCTGCCCCTGTGGGGACCTCCCCACCCAGGGCCGCCTGGCCCCGTGTGCTCTCCAAAGTGTAAATGCTATTCAAAGCCAGGCTGCTAGTGCGTTCCTGGAAAAATCTTTCTATTGTCTTGCCTTTTTTTTTTTTTTTTTCAACTTGGACTTCCATGTGTTTGTGGGTAAACATGTGCATGGACCCCAAGCAGCTGTCCCTGAGGTTATCCATGCTGGTCAGATGCTCTGCTGTGAGGTCTGGAGCCTTGGAGATGGCCCATGAGCCCGGGCGCCATTGGGCAGGCTTGTCTCTGGCTGCCCCCACCGCCGGGTCTTCTGCTGTGCACCTGCTCGCCCCTCTTTGTGTTCAAAGCTGTCCAGTCCATGGAAGGTGGCCTCCGCTGGGGGTGCCAGCCTTGTGGCCTGGCTGCCAGGATTTTCCCCCTTTCCTCTCGGGTTGGTCATCGCTGTCTCTGGGTATTCTGGTCTTCTGCTGGGTTTGGGGGGCAGTGCTGCTCCATGGCAGTCCCAGAGTCCACTTCAACCATGTTGGTCTTGTGTCTTAAGGGGCAGAGACCCTGGTCATCTGGGGCAGGGGTTGCATCCCAGGAGCCTGGGATAAGCCTGGAGTGCCACCCCTTTCCCTTCTGTGTCCTTATGTCCTGGGCCCCCCAGCCCAGTGTGGCTCCGTCCGTGACCTATGTCCGTTTGCCAAGAACGCGCTGCTATCCACCTGCTCCTGTTTTCCCTGCCGTCCGGGATATTGTGCGGTGACAGGGAACTCCATCCCTGCAGTTCTGGGGTTGTTCAGGAAGAAGCGAGATTCTGCCAGGCACTCCTGGGGGTTCTTGCCGCATAGGTTTTTGTGGTTTTGACTGTGAGCGCACATTTGTGAGAATTTTGCTGGAAGTTCTTGAAGAGCTGCGCTGACGTGGGTTCTATCAAGTCTGGCCTTCCCCTCAGCCAGTGGGCTTGGTGGATTTTGGAAGTCCCAGGCAGGCAGACATGTGCAAATGTGTTCCTGGGGGTCCCCTTTGTGCAGACCCTGGTCTAAGAGTGTCCCCCATGCAAGGGCTCCCCTCACTGGTGTTTGTGATGGGGCCACTGGAGGCAGGCCGTCTTAGAGCTTTGACCTCACTGCCTGCCCTGCTCTCGCCCCGTGTCACTGTAGCTTGCTTGTGAGGGATGATGGGCTCTCTAAGCTCCCCGGGTCTCAGACAGCAGCAGTAGGTCAGTCACCTGCCCAGCCTGGGTTCCCACATCTGGATGTCCTCTAGTGACTTTCTTACCAGCTTCACGTGCATTTGAAAGTGTGTGTGCGTGCACATGTATGAGGGTGTATTTGGGTGTAGGCATGTGCACACACACACGTGTGTGCACCACTGTGTCACACGAGTGTGCATGTACACACATGTATATGAATTGTGCACATGCATGCACGTGTGAGTGTGCGTGAATATGTCCATGCAAGTGTGTGCTGATGTGGGCACTGATGTAGGCATGAGTGTGCACATGTGCATGCACTCCATGTGCACGCATGAGTGTGCACATGTGGACATGTGAGTGTGACGCATGAGCGTGTGCATGGAAGTGTCCACATGAGTGTGTGCATGTATGAGTGTACACATACACATGTGCCTGCACGTATGGGTGTGTGCACACACAAGTGCACATGTGCATGCACACGCATGTGCCTTGTGATGAGTGTGAATGCATGTGTGTACGTGTCTGCGTGTACAAGTGTGCGTGCATGCACCAGTGCGTGCACACGAGTGTGATGCACACATGTGAGTGTGCACGCATGAGTTTGTGCGTGCAAGTGTCCACATGAATGTACGTATGAGTGGTGCACATGTGTGCCCGTGTGTGGGTTGTGCATGTGTGCATGAGTGTGCACATGTGTGCATGCACGCCTGTGTATGTATATAGGTGCGTGTATGAGTGTGTTACATGTGTGTGCGTGCACACACGTGTGCCTGAGTGTATGGGTGCATGCATGTATGTGTGTGCATGTATGAATGCACAAATGTGTGCGTGCACATGCGTGCCTGAGTGTATGGGTATGTGTACGTGCACATGTGTGTGTGGCCCTTCCCACCCTGTTGTCTGCAGTCGCTATTGGATCCCTTGCCCCCGTCCTGCTTCTCCTGCCCCTCCTGAGAGCACAGAGCCGGTTTCCTCCTGTCCCTGCATCCTGATCCTAGCCCAGCCCCTGACACCCCGTATCTGAGTGTGGGGGGCCTCCCAGGTCAGGCTCCGCCCACCTCGAGACTCTGATCCTTCATCTCCAGTGGCTGCAGCCTCCCTCTTTGGGGGACACCTGCTGCCTCACGCTCTCCTGGGTGCCTAATGCACCGTGCAGGTGTGCGCCCCTGCCATTGTCCCTGTCACCATGCCTGGTGCCCCAGCGTCCAAGGCCGAGCCCCCCAATCGTCCTGTGGTTTCAGGGCTCCCCATCTGTACACAGCTCCCCGAGCTGAGAGGGTCTCTGAGCCCCAGGCTTCACCCCATGTCTGGTCCCTCCCCACCAGCCAGCACTCCCGGCCTCCATGGCCCGAGTGGTTCCCCTGCCAAGACAGAGGCACAGGCAGGTAGTGGGTTGGGGGCCCGCGGCTTTCCCTCATCGTCATCTCCTCATGATGACTGAAAATAAGCCCCACCGTGCAGGATGGCAGTGTCTACATTGTGGGAGGCCCCCCAATGGTTGGGACAGGGCAGTGACAAGGCTGGTGGTCTGGACAGGGTAGAGAGGTGCAGAGGCAGGGCCGGCCCACTAGTGAGGGCACCTGGGGAGGTGACCATCTAGTGACCTGAAGGACAGGCCTTTCTGCCTGCAGACACTGTCCTCATGGCCCCCAGAGCCTGCGTCCCCTTTGGCACAAGGTCTCTCACTGGCCCTGCGTCCCGATCCTCTGCGTCCAGGCCTGACTTCCATGCAGGCGCCCTCGTGTGTGGTCAGGGTGGGGGTGCTGACCGGACAGCGCCAGGCGGGTCTGTCCCGCTGCGTACTGTGTGTCACGTGTATGAATTTAACGAAAGTCGGCGGCATGACCTACGTGTGGTTTGGTCACTTGTTTTGTCACCTGCCAGTATGGCATCACAAACGTTTCTCATATTAATAAATGTTCCTCCAAAATACGATGTTTATGTCACTGTGGGGGTCTCCAAACTGAGGATAGACTGTGTTGATTCTACGTCTATTGACGTTTAGGTCATTTATGAATCTTTTATTTCCCGGGTGGTGTGAATAACTCACAGTGTTTTTCTCACGGAGCTCGTGGACGTCTGTGGTCGCCTTGGGACACGCATGTCTGTGGGTCCCGGCTTGGCGAGAGCGGTGTGCGGTCCATGCCCACACCGCACCCTGCACCCTGCCCAGCGCTGCGGGTCCGCACACCTGCTCCCGCGTCTGTGTCTCCATCCCGGCCAGCAACTTTGCAAACATCGTTTCTACCATTTCGGTGGGAACTTAACAGAGAGAACATTCAGCTCATCTGACACTCATCCTGCTAACTTCCTCCTCCGCTCTTGGGTGTTCTCGATGCACGGTCAAAGCGTGACTGGCTCCTTCTCCACCTCGTACTGTTTCCAGCGGGAGAGGCACTCTTTTTCCTTCTGGCTTTGCAGACTGTCACTGTGACGCTTTTGGTCAGAAGCAACCACCCACGTGGGCAAGTGTTGGCACTTCTGAAAATGAGTGGATGTGCCATTTCAGAAACTGCATTCAGTAGCTACTGAGATGACCCGTCCAGTGGTTTTCTCCCTGACTCGCACAGTGATGGGGCACAGGATCCTCTGGCGTCTCCAGGACGCTGAGTAGCTGCTCTCGCTGCCTGAGCCGCACAGTCAGGAAGCCTGAGCTGTACACCCAGCCTGGGCTTATCTGCTCTCTGCCCAGGAAAGCCCCGGCTCTCCTCTCTGCCGACATAGTCATGCATGGGTCCCTCTCGTGTGGCTTCCATTTGTTGCTGGAGTGGACGCGGTGAGCCCTGTGGCCGCCAGCAGCCCTGGGCAGGTCAGTCCCGGATGGGTCAGCCCAGGGCACAGTGGCTGTTAGCCGCTCACCACCTGGCACCCCGGCTCCAGTAGGCGTTCCCTGACTGTGGTCGGGTCTCACGCCAGGTCTGCCATCTGGTGATAGCATGCACGGTGCTGAGAAAGCCAGGCCGAGTGTGGCATCCTTCCCTCTCAGGCCTCAGCAAGGACTGCTCGAGCATGGGCATGGGGTCTCTCAGTGCCCTCCGTGCCCCTCCCCTCCTGTGTGTCCAGCCCGTTCCAACAAGAGGTTCTGTTCCTCTCACTGAGGGACCTTTGCAGCTGTTTCACCAAGGCCTTGGGTGCCCAGGCCTGGCTCCGCCCCTGCTGTGCCCTGTCCTAGGTGGGGAAGCCCGCCTGTTCCCAGGGTGACCGTCATTTCTAGAAAGTCACCTGTGAAGCGATACCTTCAGGTCAGGGCCTGGAGTCCTGGGGCATTTCTGCAGCATGAAGGGCGACCACACCAGGGAGAGCAGGAAAGGAGGGAGACGGGGGTACAGGATGGGAGGGAGCAGCCGCCTGCTGACTGCACCCCAGAGGGCCCGGTGTTGGGTAGGGCTGTGCATCACCGTGCATCGCCGTGTGCCGTCCCCAGCTTGTGCGTCGTGGGTGGGAGGTGCTTTTGCTCGTCTCTGCTGCTCTCCTGCCTCAGGGAGCAGTGTGTCTAAGCCAAGCCCCAGGGAGTGCCCTCCTGCCCACCCCCACTCAGACGAGGCCATCACTGGGTGCTGCAGGAGGTGCCGTTCTTCCTGTCCACCAGCTCACCACCCGTGTCTCCTAGCACCCACATCCCATGGTGGGGGCGCAACTGGGAGTGGAGGGGCAGCTGGGTACTGGCCCCCAAGGACACAACCTCACACACGGGTGTGCTCAGAAGTCCTGCTAGCGAGCAGTGGGCTCCGTGGCATCAAAGAAAACCCCAGTCATGGTGACTTGAATGAGAGATTAGCTTTCTTAGGGGGAGAGCAGATGATATGGGGCTAATGTGGCGGTTTCACAATCATCTTGCACTCGAACTTTCTGTGATACTATTATGGCTTGTCTGCTGTCACCTCATGGCCCAAAACAGATGCTGGGGCTCCAGTCATTGCATCCATGTTTCAGCTGGTAGAAAGGAGGGAGAGCAGGTGAGTACATTTCAGCTGCCAAACCAGCTTTCCTAGCCTGCCCAGGCCTGCTCCTCCATGTCCCCACAAGCCCTGCCTATGACCAGAGCCGGTCACGTCTCCTGCCCTGGGTCAGTGAGCTGAGTGGTGGCTGTCAGCCTCCCAGGAGCCCACCCCGCAGCCTGGCCTTTCTTCCTGGCTTCCCAGGAGGAGCTTATAGTTCTCGATGTGTCTGCCTTGTCTGGGTCTCCATGTGGACAGGGCCTTCAACCCGCCTGTTGTCGCCACTGAGAATACGGAGAGCCAGCTCGAGGCCCCGGTCTGGGCCAGCATGTTTCCCCCTCCTCCGAGGCATGAATGTCTCAGGTCCTGTGAGAGCGCCCCTCGGGGGCCCCCTTTGTTCTCACGTGTCAGACCAGGAGGTTGGAGCACGGAGAGGTTAAGCAGCTCAGTCACGGTGCACAGAGCCCAGCGTTCAGGTCTGCACTGAAGCCGCCAGCCTTCCCTTTTGCAGGTGCAGAAAGACTCGGGCAGCCAAGTTCCACAGCAAAACGAGCAACAGTTTTCTCTTAACCTTGATTTTGAATCGTTTTCTAAGGAAATACATGTTTATTGTGGAATGTTGAGAAAAATATGGAAAAGAGGGAGACCGTGATCCTACCCCCAGGAGGTGGCCACAGCTGCCATCCTGTCCCGTCAAAGAGGCCACAGGTCAGGGTGCGGCAGGTCCTCCTGTCTCGCTGCCCAGACTCCCCTGAGTGCCCAGAACGGCGCAGCCCCCCAGAAATCAGCCCTGCCCACGTTGGCCTCTGCAGACCTGGACGCCACACCTGCTCCTCCCGGAATAACTAGCACCGTCCTGGAGATCCAGGGGCCGTGGTGCCCACCGGCCTTTCCCTGCATGCCGGGTGCTCACGGGACCCGACCCGCTGTCACGGGAGGTGGCGGGGTGCGGCCCCACCCCCCGGGGTCACAGCTCACCCAGCGTCCGCATGGACCAAAACGACGGCATGGACTCTGGTGACTGGTGTGTGTGGTTCTGGCCTGTGTCATCTTGGTGGTCACACCCCAGATCCGGAGCATTTCCTTCACGGCCACGGTCCCCCTTGTGCTGGGGTCACACCACTGCCCTCCCCAAAGCTCTCCGTCCCGTGTCTCACAATTGAGAGTGTCGTATACACCCTGTGACCTTGGCTCTTTCTTCAGACTCAGCACAAAGCCCGGGGGTCCATCCAGGCCGTTCCCGCCTCCGCAGCTGCCTCCTGGCCGTGGCCGGACGTGTTCACGGTGGGGAGGGACCGCCGCTGGCGTGGTCTGTTGAAGGACCTTTTGGTTGTTTCCCACTTGGACTGTTGCAAATAAAGCAGCAGCAACCGCTCACGTTCAGAGTTTCATGCGCACATAACTGCGCATTAGCTGGGGAGATGCCCGGCTGTGCTGCCGCTGGGTTTTCGTTATTTGTTTTATTTTTATTTTTATTTTTTTAAGAAACCGCCAAACCGTTGGCGGCGTGATTGCCCCATTTCACATTCCCGGCAGCCACGTGTGAGAGATCCGGCTTTTCTCGCCAGCCCGAGGCACCGGCACTGTTTCCAGAACGTTTTGGCTGTCCCAATAGGTGTGTAGTGACGCCTCAGGATTTTACTTGGCGCATCCCTGGTGGTTAATGAGGCCGACTGTCATTTCCAAGTCCTTATTTTCTGTCCGCATAGTTTTCTCTTCTGTTTTTGGGAAAATGTCTGGCTTGCTTTCTCATTCGAGTGATTTCTTGGTGCTGTGGAATTCCGGGAGTTCTTGATCAACTCTCGATTGTTCCTTCGCACGTGTGGTTTGTACGTATCCCCACCCAGCCTGCGGTTTGTCTTTCACAGGACAGACATTTTAAATTGCGAGGATGTCCACTTTACCGATGTTTTTCCTTGTGAATGGTGTTTGTGTTTGGTGTTGTAGGAGCTCTCTGCGTAGCCCAGACCCCGAAGATTGTCATGTTTCTTCTAAGAGTTGATCCTTATCTGTTTTATAGTTAAAGCTATGGTGCGTTTTGAGTTCATCTTCTATAAGGTGCAAGGTTTGGGTCAAGATTTACTTCTTTGCGTGTAGACGTCCATTTGGTTCAAAGCCATTTGTGGAAAAGACTACCCCTCCCACCATTGAACTGCTGTTGCGTTTTTGTCCAGAATCATTGCCCGTACTTGTGTGAGGCTGTTTCTGGGCTGTCTCGTGTGTTCTGTTCCTCTGCCAGCAGCAAACTCTCCTGATCAGAGGAGCTATGCAGTAAGTCTAACATTGGGTTGAGTGATTTTAAGAAAAATGTCTTCTACTCCATGAGCACACGTGTCCCTCTGTGCACTGAGATCTTTGATGTCTTTCATCAGTGTCACTGATACTGATGAGAGTATGTGATCAAAAATGATGGAGATGATGAGAAAACTGATCACGTTTTCAGCATAAGAGCTGTGTATGTGTTTTGTTAGAAACATATCTAGACCTTCATTTTCCCCTGTGATTATAAATGGCTCTGGATTTTAACTTTGGTCGTCACGTGCTGATTGTTAGTTTAACAAATATCTTTATTTACTTGTCTATTTTTAGAGAGAGAGCATGTGTGGGACCGGGGGAGGGGCAGAGGAAGGGAGAGAACCTCAAGGTGACACCCCACTGAGCGTGGAGTCGCAGGTCGATCCTGTGACCCTGAGATCACGACCTGAGCGAAAACCAAGTCAGACACCCAACTGACTGAGCCACTCCAGCGCCCCAAAAAATAGCCTTTTTATGTTTATCTTGCATCCGATGACCTTGTGGAATTCATTGTCCTAGGACTTTTCCTCCCCTTGGAATTTTCTATGTAGACCATCATGTCATCTGCAAACAGGGCCAGTTTTGGTTCTTTCTTTCTAGTATTTGCCTTTTATTTCCTTTTCTTGCCCTATTGCCGTGGCTGGGTCTCTAGTGCCACTAAAAGTCAGGGGGAAAGCGTTCCATCTTTCACCAGCATTAGCTGTTGGGACTAAGTAGGTCTCCATCTGGTTGGGGGATTTCCCTCCCTCCCTAGTTGTCTGATCGTGTTTATCAAGAATGAGTATTGGATTTTGTCAAGTGCTTTTTCTGTATCAATTGACACACCTTGGGATTTTTTTTTTTTATCTGTGGTTAATAGGGTGTTATCCTGGTGTAGGCTTCGGTGTACGGATGTGTAAGCAGACTTGCGTCTCTAAGATGTGTGCCGCTATTTATACACTACTGAATTCTGTTTGCCGACGTTTTGCTGACAATATTGAAAGACATGGCCCGTACTCTTCCTTTTTTTGTACTGTCTCTGTCTGATGTTGATATCAGGATCACACTGAATTTATAAAGTACATTGGAAGGTGTTACCTCTTCTGTTTTCTGGAAGAGATCGTATAGAATTGCTGTTAATTCTGGTAGAATTCTCCAGTGAAACCCTCTGGGCTTGGAGATGGAGTGTTCGGGAGTTTTCTGGTTAGAAATTGAATTTCTTTAGTAATTATAGGACTAACTGTGTACTCTTCCGTGTCGGGTGAGGTGTGGTCGTGTGTTTTGGGTAGCTCATTGATCCGAGTCATCAAATCAGCACGTGTCACTGTTCACAGTGATTCCTGCTTGCCTTTCCGACGTCTGCGCGGCCTGTAGTGGAATCAGATGTCATTCCCGCGTTTGTGAGTGCCGTACTCTTTCCTTCTTTGTCACGCCTGCGAGACATCTGTCCATCTTATTGACATTTTTGAAGGACCAACCCGTTGTTTCATTGCTCTGCTGGGTCCCGTCTCACACGGGACGCGGGGTGCCACGTGACCGTCGTGTGTCCCCATTTGCAGACGCGGGGGTCCTGGCAGGGAGGACAGGCTCGGTGACCTGGGATCTCAGCGCCAGCAGGTGGGGGAGCCCGGACCGCGTCCGAGCCCTGAGCCCGGCCCCCCAGCCTGCAGCGGGCGAGCCCACGGGCCGGAGGGCGCTTTCTCCGCAGCAGGTGGGGTGACGTTCTTTCCTTCCTCCGTGGCCGCAGCGGAGGGCGTTGAGAACCGCGTCGGAGAAACTCAGAAACCGCTCGTCCTTCTCTGCTAACGTCGTGCACACCGCGCCGGGCACGCGGGTCAACAGGTACATCGGCCGCCTCCTGGAGGCACGCCAGATGGAGCTAGAGATGGCGGACCTGGACTTCTTCACCCTGAAGTACAAGCACGCGGAGCGCGAGCGCAAGGTAGGCGCCAGCCGCGGTGCGTGCGGGGGGGCCGGGCCCTGGCTGCAGCCCCCGTGCTTGTCCTGCTGACTTGGGGCGGCCCCCGCATGGCTCGGGCCGCCGCTGACGGCCGGGCGCGCTGTCTCCTAGTACCACCAGCTGCAGGACGACTACTTCACCTGTGCCGTGGTGCTCGCGCTCGTCCTGGCTGCCGTATTCGGCCTCGTTTACCTGCTCATCATCCCACAGTAAGTGCGGCGGGCCCCGCGGTGGGGGGAGTCGGGTCAGGAGCCCCCTGTGTGTTCGCCGTCGGCTCCCCCATGATCCCCACTCGCGGGGACAGCGCCGGCCAGCTGCCCCGCCACCCGTGTGTGTGTGGGGGGGCGCTCACTCCCGGCTTGTCCCTTGTCAGGCGAACTCTCGTAAGACACCCGCCGTTCTCGGCGTTTCCATCCGTACCACGTGTACCCTCGACTCCAGGACCGATGTTGAGGGAGAAAAGGCACACGGGTTTCTGGGTGTGCATCCATTTTGGACACGTGAAAAAGAGGAAAAGTGGTTTCTGGAAAAGGAGGAAAGTGTAGGAATTTAATGGCCTTCGGTTATCCGAAGTCAAAGTGAGCTTGGTTGGCAGTGCTTGTTTTCGGCGGGAAGACCCACTCTCCTGGACAAACCACTTTCTTGACAAGACATCCCTAGGGGAGTCATTCCCTGTTGTGTTTCCAGAGTTTCCAGAAAGCACAGGACGCTGCCCTGTGCCCCGACCCTGGGAACACAGCAGCCGCCTCCAGCCCTGTGTGGGGACCAGCTTTTTCTAGAAAAGCTGCTCCCAGATGACATCCAAAGAGAGGGCTGTGCCCGTCCTTTGGGAGGGAGGACCTCACGGTGCACCCAGGTGGAGGGAAGTTGGGGTGGAGACAGGAACGGACTTGGCAGAGAGCTCAGGGGTTGGAATCACAGGCTCTCCTTGGGCACACCATGCTCCGCCCTGCCCTCAGTGACCCTGTGGCTTCTGTCCTAGGAGCGTGGTTGTCCTGCTGCTGCTGGTGTTCTGCATCTGCTTCCTGGTGGCCTGTGTCCTGTACCTGCACGTCACCCGTGTCCAGGTGCGTGTGTGCGTTTGTGTGTTCCTGTGCGCATGAGTCCTGTCCCAGCGCGTCACCCGGTTCACTGTGTGAGCCCCGTGGAATGAGGGAGGCTGGCTGGCGGGGCCGCGTTTGCTCACCTGCAGACTGAGGACAGCGGGGTCCTCACTATCCTGTGGGAGGACGGGATTGGGGGGTAGCCTGACAGTGCCCTGGGTGCCCTGGCCGGCTGCGGGTCTCGTGAGTGCCCTGTGCAGACTCCCTGCCATCTTTACTTGGGTTTTTGTTTCACATTTCACGAGTGTGACTCTGAAAAGAACT
Organism: Mustela nivalis; assembly: GCF_964662115.1. Classification (NCBI taxonomy): domain Eukaryota; kingdom Metazoa; phylum Chordata; class Mammalia; order Carnivora; family Mustelidae; genus Mustela; species Mustela nivalis. Next base: position 91,067,487 of record NC_139031.1, read on the forward strand.
TGGCTCTTTTACCCATGAAGTCACCCGTTGAATATTGCAAAATGTACCTAAATGAGTTAAATAAAATTTCTCGTAACAAAAATGACTGCGAAGCCTCTATGACAAAAATGTTAGAATGTACTTGAAGCCGATAAAAGAAGACCTAAGTAAGTGTAACTTCTGGTTACTTTGGATGGAAGGATTTCCTAGGACAAAAATGTCACACTGGCCGGTTCTGTTCCTTTCAGCGCCAGAGAGTCACAGCGTGGGGTACGTGGTGGCAGGTGGGGTTCTTTTTAATTAAAGAGCTTTGTTTTTGTTTCTTTTTTTTTTTTTAAGATTTTATTTATTTGACAGAGAGAGAGAGATCACAAGTAGGCAGAGAGACAGGCAGAGAGATCACAAGTAGGCAGAGAGACAGGCAGAGAGAGAGGAGGAAGCAGGCTCCCTGCAGAGCAGAGAGCCTGATGCAGGGCTTGATCCCAGGACCCTGGGATCATGACCTGAGCCGAAGGCAGAGGATTTAACACACTGAGCCACCCAGGCGCCCTATTTTTGTTTTTTTTAATGTGGGCAGTTTGTTGACCTTGGGGGGGAAGCAGGAGCTCAGCCCAGGATTAGGGTTGGGGGGAGCCGCACCGGGGTCCCGGCTACTCGCAGGGCGCTCTGCACCGTCTGCCTCGTGCCTGTTCGTAAACGCCTGTTTTTACAGTAACCTGTTGTGTGGTTCAGTGTTTTCCAGGATGCCTGACCATCCAGATCCGCACTGTCTTGTGTATTTTCATCGTGGTCCTAATCTACTCCGTGGCCCAAGGCTGTGTGGTGAGCATTGTGGGAGGCAGCAGGGTGAGAGGAGTGGGATGTGGAGGTCGAGGGGGCGGCTGTCTCCTGGTGAAGGGACACCGAGCTCCTTTAACACGTGCAGATGACAGAAGCTCTCTCTCGGGCAGAGAAGCAGGACAGACTGGGGCAGGAGTGCCAGGAAGGAGGTGGGGAGAGAGTGCAGGGGAGCGGGGAGCTACAGTAACAATAGGGGAGGAGCTGGGACACCCAGAGGAGGCTGGTGGTCTGAGGAAGACGGCAGGGGTCTCCAGCCCCTGGCCCCGCCCACCCTGCTGGGAGGAGCTTGGAAGGCAGAGTAGGAGGGAAGGTCCTAGGCCCTCTTGAGGCCCTGTGTGGGGGTAGGGGTGTGGGTCACATGGGGGGCGGGGGTTACCTGGGGTGCCTGTCCTGAGAGAGGGCCTGTAGCGGGCTGGTCCTGAGCAGGTGTCTCCCCGCCCCTCTGTCCCCTCCAGATGGGCTGCCTGCCCTGGGCCTGGAGCTCCAGCCCCAACAGGTCCCTGGTGGTCCTGGCGCCCGGCGGCCGGAACGCCCTGCTGCCCTCCGCGCCCTGCGAGTCGGCCCCCCACGCCCTGCTGTGCGGCCTCGTGGGCACCCTCCCGCTGGCCGTCTTCCTGCGGGTGTCCTCACTGCCCAAGATGATCTTGCTGTTTGTGCTCACGGCGTCCTACATCCTGGTCCTGGAGCTCAGCGGGTACACCCGGGCCTCGGGGTAGGTGCGCTCCCCCAGCGGGACATGCCTGGGTGGGGTCGTTTGTGCCCCCTGGGGCACTGCCTGCTCCGGCCTGTGGGTCAGGAAGCACCTGGGCTCTGTGGCTTCTCTATGTGTCTGTCTGCGCCCCGGTCTTCGGGCAAGAGTGGCTCGGGCCTGGGTCCATGGCAGGTGCTGGTGAGCGTGGTGTCCCGGGCCGCACAGGGCCAGGTCTGGGGCTCTTAGTGCTGACGAGCTTCCCTTCCTCATGCCCTGCAGGGGTGGTGCGGTGTCTGGGCGCAGCTTCGAGCCGATCGTGGCCATCCTGCTGTTCTCCTGCACGCTGGCCCTGCACGCGCGGCAGGTGGACGTCAAGCTGCGGCTGGATTACCTGTGGGCGGCACAGGCAAGACGCGCCCTCTCTGCCCCGTGGAGGGGGGAGGGTGGGTGGCTCGGGCAAGACGCGCCTTCTCTGCCCTGTGGGGAGCTGTGCGACAGAGGGGCCCCTCAGGAGGGGGATAGAGCTTGTGTGGGTGGAGGAGGCAGGGATGGGGCCCGGGAGGAGGACGGGCCAGGGTAAGGCAGGGCTGGGCAGCTGGTGACCGTCTAATGGGCTCTGCCTGACGGGCGCACGAGTGTGGTGGTGTTTCAAGCAGTGAGCTGCCCATCCCCAGAGGCATTCGGGCCCGTGGGGCTGCGGTGCACAGTGGCCCTGCCTTCTCTGGGCTGCGGGTGGGTGACAGCAGGTCTCCTCAGGGTCATGGGAGACTCCGGAAAACACGGACGCCTGCACCGTGCACCCCAGATTTAGTGGGTCTGTGGGTGGGGGAGGGCGGGAACCTCCGTCATTTCCAAGTGCGCTGGCAAATTCCGGCACCAGAGTCCTCCAGGGGTGCAGATGCGGGAGCTGTCCCTGGGCCCCTGGCCCTGGGGAGGGAGGCAGCGACCACCGGAGGCTCACTCTGCCCACCGGCCTAGTGACCAGCACCCGGAGCACTTCTGGGCCTTTCCTAGGATGCGGGCCTGGTGTCTCCGGGACCCGCTCGTCACCTGCTGCGTCCTCAGCCTTCAGATGGGGAGGCCATCCGGCTTTCGGGGTCAAGTTCAGACTCCGTCTGTGCCACATGCAAACTTCTTGACGCTGGGCAGATTGCTTCTGCTCAACTCCCCCATCTTGGCGTGGGGAGGAGGCGTGCCGCAGGATGGAGGCCAGGAGTGTTAGCCCTCCAGGGTTTTCTTCTTCTGATGTATCCAGAAGCAGCTTTTCGGTGTCGGGGGCATGGAATTGTGTTTGTTCTCACAGGGGTGGGGCCTGCAGGTGGGGAGTGGAGCATGGAGGCACAGGGCCCGCACCCAGGCCGCTGGGACACGGCTGAGCTGGGATGGCCAGGGGTCGAAGTGGGGTCTGGGGCAGCTGGGAGCCTCCTCACTCTGGGAGCCCTGTGTGCAGCCAGAGACCTCATGGGTGGAGTCAGGGCACTGGGACACCTGCGGCCCGACACAGAACGGGGAAGCCCAGAGGACTGGGGGTGAGGTCGCCCACGCCGGGGAAGGCCATCTGCTTCATTCAGGCGGCAGTGCAAATGCTGACCCCTCCTGAGACCTGCGCAGACCCCCAGAAACGATGTTCGCAGGCCGTCTGGGCACCCTGTAGCCCAGGCCAGGTGGCACGTAAACTGTTCATCCCGGGTAGGGTACGGTCACTGTAGTTTCCCATGAGGATGGGGTTGGCGGCGGTCCTGGTGCGGGGCAGGTGGGCTCTGGCGGCAGAGCGGGCGGCAGAGTGGGACCCTGCCTTGCTCACCTCCAGGGATGCCCTGCCTGCAGTGGCCGGTCCAATACTTCCTGGCAAAGACAGGTCCCGGCCAAGGACCTCAGGGCGGGATGCTTATCCAAGATCCTGAACGAGGATTCTGTTACTCTGAGCAAACGAGAGAGAAGACAGGCACGTGTGTATGCACACGTCTATTCTGCAGACATACGTGTATCTGCGTGTGTCTACATATAGACACACGTGTGCTGGGGGAGGATGTGGCTTAATTACTCTGTATTATGTGACGGCCGCCCGGGGTAGGATTCCCGCTCCACACTACTCGTTCCTGGGAAGTATGTGGTTCGGCGGTTTTCGGTGTACTTCGATGACGGTGGGGTGGCTCACTGCAGGCAGTGTTAAAACACGGGACGGCCCCAGAAAGGACCTGTACCCATCAGCGGTCGCTCCCAACTTCTGCCATCCCGACCCCGATCTCCTTACTGTCCCGGTGGAGGTGCCTGTTTTGGTTCTTCTCCATCCCGTGTGCTCAGTGTGTGTCCGCTCCAGGCACTCCCTGCCCCTTGTGCCGGAGAGACCCCGCTCCTGAGGGGCCGTCCAGCGCCGACAGCCGCGTACATGGGCTCCCAGGAGGGAGGCCTGACTGCGGCCATTGGCCAAAGTCTCGCTGGGTCACAGAGAATGGCCCCTTTTGTGTGCTCTGCCGAGGGACCTGGTCTTGTCGGGCTCCGGCTGGCTGTCCAGGGTGGCCGGGCTGGCTGGTATGGAAGGGTGCCCACCCCGCGATCCGCGGGCCCCTCCGGCTTCTGGTCTGGGTTGTGACTCGCTGCTCAGAGCAGGGAGAACAGCCTCAGGAGGAGCCGGGGAAAGGGACCGGCTAGGGGCCTGCGAGTCTGGCCTCCAGCTCATTCACCAGGCGCCTGCTCCGCGGCTGCCCTCCTGGACCCAGGCTGAGGCGGCGTGTGCTCTCATCTGGTCCTGCAAGCGCATTTCTGGGCATCGGCGTCCCTTGAAATGTCAGTAAGCCCGGCCCTTGACCCTGCCCTGGGGTCCTCCAGCACCCCGTGCCACACCTGGCCCCCGCCTCCAAGCAAGCTTTCCAGAGACTTCAGTGCTAGAGAGACCGTCCCCGTGTCACCAGGAACGGTCGCCAACATGCAACCCATGGACGTGTTTTTCCAAGGATGCATAACGGGAAATGCCACCTCACCTTCCCGTGAACCCAGCAAAACAAGGCCATGTCTACACTTCGCCTGTCTACCCTCTGGGTACCTAAGCCTGACTCTCAGACATCACGGAGTCTCACACTGTTGTGAAATGGCCAGGCCAGAGCCGAGGAGTTAATGAATGACTGACCCTGGGCTGTCCGCAAAAACCTGCGTGCTCGGGCTTGCCTCTCTCTGTGTGGCCGTCATGGTGCTTTTGTTCCAGAACCGTGTTTTCTTTGAACTCCCCAGGAATTTTGATGGTGATAGGGCAGCGGATGTCTGTACCAGAAAATGCTTGACTCAGGAGGGTGGTTCCCATGGGTCCTGGCGCCATATTGGTGGTGCTCAGAGGGAGGGCAGCCCAGGAGGGACTTGCGTGTGTCGTAGAACGGTTCTACGTATGGTTGGATTCACTTGGCCAAAATTCAGTACGATTATTTGCATTCCGGATCATGAGTGTTGTTCTGTAGTCTTGGAGGGCAGAGAGGGCTTTGAGGTCCGAGTGAAGCAGGCCTCACGAGTGGGGACACGTGGCTTCCTTTTTGGGTTTCCGGAAGAGTCCGTAGAGTTGGTACCATTTTTTCCTCAGATGTTTGGGGCCGTGAAGCTTGGGGGCTTGGATTTGTTTGTATGTGTCCAGGGTGGGAAGGTTTTAACCAAAATCAGTATTTCTAAAGGTAAAGGGCTGATATCAGGTTTTCCATTTCTTTCCGAGGCATCGTTGGAAATTTATATTGTTCCCTGAACGTTGTTCATTCTGTTGTCACAAAATTGTTTTTACTCTTCTGTCCTTACCCGCTTGCCATCTATAGGATTTGTGGTGACGTCCCCTCTCTCCTGCTGAGGTAGAATTGTGTAGACTCTTTTTGGATCAGCGTGACCAGACGTTCATACGTTTTACTGATCTTCTCAAGAGATAGCATTTGGTTTTATCGATTTTCCTGTTATTTTTGAGTTTCTCGTTTCAGTGGAGTCCACTCTCATCTTTATGTTCTTCTGATGACTCTGGGTTTACTCCGCTCTTACCTTCTGCTTTCTCAAGATGATTTGTATCTTCTCAGATTCCGGGGTTTTGTTATCCATTTTCCTCCAAGAGCTGCTTTAATCCCACCAATTTTGACATTGTTCGTCATTTCATTTTCCTTTGATACAAGGACTTTCTGGTTTTGTGTGTGTACGTGTGCATGTGTGTGCGTTTAAGGTCTTCTTTGGACCAAAAGTTACGAAGAAATACATTCATCTTTCAAAGGTTTCCCAGCGATCTTCTTGTTTTTGACTTTCTACTTAGTTATATTGTGATCAGACCTTATGCCTTGTAGCCTTGAATCCTTTAAACGTCCTGAGAATTCTTCTATGCTCCGTGCTCCGTTCTGTCGCTATTGGGTGGTGGGTTTTTAAGTATCAGGCCGGCCGAGAGCGCTCCTCAGCCCCCCAGGCCCTCACAGACTTTCTGCCCATCCTGCTGGTTTTTGAGAGAATCATGTTGAAACCTCCCACTGTGCCTGTGCACGGAAGGCAAATGCCTTTTGAAACGAGCTGCGCTGAGGAGGGGACAGCTTGAAAACAGCGTGTTGCTTGCATCTCTCACACAGTGACAGGGACAGTGCGTGCCGCCCACACTAGCTCTTTTTCACCCATACTTAGGGTTTTCGGGTTAGTAGGAAAATCTCACAAAAAGAGAATTTCAGTGGGTTTTCTCATATTTGTTAAAAACACAGTAACAACTTTTTCTGCTTAATTTGTAAGAAGATGGACACTTATCCAACACACGTCACGTAAACTTTTGCATGTGGAGATGCATTAAAAAACAGTAATTTTTTGCTCTTCTGCTGGAAATAAATGTCAGTGAATTCTAGGTCATTTGAAAGACACTGAACTTAGAACCAAAACTTTTGATCACAAAGCGATAAACCAAGATTCTTTATTTTGCAAAGTTCGAGCGCCTTCACTTGCGTTGTTTTCTGTAAGGAATCTTAGCACTAACGATATTTGGGGGAGAGCAAAATTTTTAGTGCCGTCAACAAATAAAACCGCTCCCTTAAAAATACGGACTTCCTCTTCATCTCACCCTGCAGAAAGCTGCTCTTGCGTCTGTCGGTGCGCGTGTGTTGAGAGGTAATGACCTGCACGTGTCCTGGGAGAGGTTCCGGCTTCCTTCCGGCACCTCCCTCTCTCCCACGGCTGCGGCCTCCCTCCTGCAGAGGCCTGCTCGTCTCCACCCAGTCTTGTAGCTTCTGGGCTCCCTCTCCCATGCCTCTTGCTGCCCGATGGCGTGCTGCGAGGGGGACAGAGCCCGTCCTGTTGCCTTCCCCAGCACAGCGCCCAGAGGAGGCCCAGGGCTGCTGGCCACACCCCTCATCCTGGCCGCACCATCCCCTGTGCTCCAGGCTCCCTTGTCCTTGTGCCTGGCTTCTGCAGCTCTGCCTCTGGGAGTCGCCACTTCTCGCTTTAACTGGTGGACGTTGCACTGAGTTAACAGTAATGGACTGTTCTGGGCTTAGTAAATAGTACACGCTCCCTAACCCTTGATAAGTAAGAGTGTGATACTGAAATGGAGCATTTTCCCTGCATTTATGATGAGGAAGCTGGAGCCTGTCACGTGGCCATGAAGCGGAACCAGAACTGGGGAGGGTTGCCTCCAAGCCCAACAGCCATCCCTGTGTCACTGTAGAGGACAGTGTCCCCAAGCCTGAGGCAGCCTGAGAAATGTTCTCCAAACTGTTCCTTTCACAGATTGGGCTGGTGTCAGGTTTGGGAGCTCGGGTGAGTGACCAACGGCCTTCTGGTGGTTTTAGTGTCTGAGGGCTGGCGTGGTTGCTGCAGCAGGGTGGGAGTCACTGCTGCCAGCTTCACTAGTCTGTGCAAAGGCCCTGTGGTCCAGAGGTCCTCCAGCTGCCCAGGAGAATACCCTGGGAGCGCCCCCTTGGGCCGCACCACCTGCTCTGAGGAGTTTGCGCTTGGCTGAGTCCCGTTGATGCTGTATCTGTCCCAACCCCAGGTCCCTGCAGGTCTCCCTGTCTAAGGGCCCAGGATGTCAGTGGTGCTGGCAGTACAGAGATTCTAGAGGAAATGGGATTGGCTGCCTGGCTTTGGGCGTCCCAAGTGACTGACACAAGTGGCAGATGCCTGTGAATGTTCTGGGGCACATTGGAGGCTGCCTGGGGGAGCCTCAGGTGCTGCAGGGGTTTGGGTCCCAGAAGGTGGTGGGGAGCATACCCTGGAAAAGGGGTGAACCCCCCACTGTCCTTTGAAAGTCACAACTGATTGGGGTGGGGACTTGCCCAGAAATTTGTGGCTCCTCTAGGCCCCCAGGATGTCCATGCAGGGGCTCTGCCTGGGGCGGGGTATGGAGATGAGCCTGTGTAGACTATGGGCCAGCGCCCTTGGGGTCTCGTTTGGATGATTGCAAAGAGCCGGGTACTGTAGGAAAGCTGCACCCATGACCGGTGTGGGACAGATGTCATTTAAGGCCATCAGCACAGGTGCGGCACGGGCAAGTAGGGGCTTGTTTCCGAGGAGTGGGTAGGGGTCGGCAGACAGAAAATCGCCAAGGGGAAATGTCAGGGGTGTGGGGTCTGAGGGTCTGAACTAAGAGGCTTCCGACTGGGGGCAGCGCACGGTGTCGGGTGTCCCCTGGGGGTGAGGGGCTGGGGAGGCCTGTCTGACGTCTGGGGGGGGAGTCGGGCTGGACTCCTGGTTCTGCCGACTGCAATGCCGAGGCTCTCAGACGCCCACGCAGCGCTCGGCTCAAGGGGTGGGGTCGGGGTCCGCCTGGTCTGGGGCAGTCTGTCATGGGGGTGACTGGCAAGGGGAGGAAGCCGCGTGGGTAACGGAGGCTCTGCCCGCAGGCGGAGGAGGAGAGGGACGACATGGAGAGGGTGAAGCTGGACAACAAGCGGATCCTCTTCAACCTCCTGCCGGCCCACGTCGCTCAGCACTTCCTCATGTCCAACCCCCGGAACATGGTGAGCGGGCACAGCCTCCCGCTCTGCCGGCGGGGCTGCCTGCAGCCGGGCACCCACCAGGGGGGACCCTCCCATCACGTCTCTGCTTGGAATGGCCAAGCTTGGCATCTTCTGAGCCCGGGCCGCCCCGAGGCCTGAGTGGGACCCCCTGCATCCACCCGCCCAGGCACCAGGAGGCTCTCTCGGTCCCGGGAGCGCCTGCCACCCCGCATGGAGGGAGAATGGGCTTCAGGAACCCGCGTTCAGGGCAGCCAGGGGTCCGAGCTTGCTGCGGAGGGAGACTGCAACCACCCACAGAGCAGGGCTCACATGCGCCAACTCAGATACAAAAAGGCTTGTATCTCAGCCTGACCGGCTTTATCCCGAAGCTACCAGGGCTCCCGGGGCAGCTCAGAGCCCATGCGTCCTCCCCCACCGCCCCCTTCCCCTGCCTACACCTGCCGCCCGGTGCCGCGGCTGACCTCACCTCTGCCCCCAGGACCTGTACTACCAGTCCTACTCGCAGGTGGGCGTCATGTTTGCCTCCATCCCCAACTTTGACGACTTCTACATCGAGCTGGACGGCAACAACATGGGTGTGGAGTGCCTGCGCCTCCTGAACGAGATCATCGCTGACTTTGATGAGGTGACGGAGCCATGGCCCCCAGCGTGGCATGTCCCCCGCATACGGACCTGAGAGGAGGCGCATGTGTTCTGTCCCCTGGCGGGTCCAAACCGGCCCTGACCATGCAGGAGGGGCCTCTGCCGCCCACAGGCACTGAGTTCTGGTGGGGGGGTGCTGGTTCCTGTCCCCTAATTAGTAAAGGCTGGGCTTGGATGGTGGCCTCACCTCCAAGATGGAGGGGAGGGGCGGGCAGGAGCCTGGGGTCTGCTTCCTGCCCCAGGGCGTCTCCTCAGGCTGAGTCTCAGGCCGCTGCTGCAGGGCGGGGTGCTCGGCTTGGTCCCTCCTGGGCTCCTCTTTCCCACGCCCTTGCTGGAGCCCCTCAGATCGGCCCAGGCCTTGTCCAGTGCCCACAACATAAGAGACATGCTGCTTCCCAAAACAGGCTCGCCATCTGCCCTGGGGTTGTACCCACAGTGGCTTCTCTTGGTTGTTACGTAATGTTTAACAGTTTTGTGTTTTATACCAAGCTCATGGACAAAGACTTTTACAAGGACCTGGAGAAGATCAAGACCATCGGGAGCACCTACATGGCTGCAGTGGGGCTAGTGCCCACGACAGGGTCCAAGGTGGGTGCTGTTGGGGGCTTTGCTGCTCAGGGACTGGGTAGTCCCTGACTTCTGCCCCAGACTTCTCTGGGACTCTGTGCGTGTTCCCTGATCTGGGCGCCAGTCTGTCCTAGCATCGGGTCAGGACAGTGGCCTCTGGGCTGTCCATTCAGGGGCCAGCTCTCTCCAGACTGTGTTGTATGGAAAGTCAGCCCCAAGGCCAGTCTCAGGGGGCTTGCTCTGGCCCTGCCCTGCCCTACTGACCCTCCCTCAACAGCCCTGCCTCTTCCTCACTGGCCCTGCCCCCTCCCTACCAGCCACACCCCAGCCCTGCCAGTGCAGCACCATGGAGTGTTCCCCTTTTCCAAAGCAGAATTGTGAATAAAGCCCTCTGGTTGCCATTAAAAAAAAAAAAAAAGCAAGAAAAGAATTGTAGATGTAAAAAAAAAAAAATGCAATGAATGGAAAACAGTTATAAATATGGGAGATACTAATTCAGCTCTATCAATGATCACTTTAAATGTGAAAGGAAATATGCCAATTAAAAGAGACTGACAGAGTGGCCAAAAACACAAGACCCAACTAGGTTTGCCACAAGAAACACACTATAAATATAAAGACACAGATACCTTAAGAATATAGGATGTAGAGGGAGGTTGCATTCTAGCACTCATAAAACAAAATTTAGGTGGCACTCTTAAGACAAAACAAACTTCAGATCAAGGAAAATGATCAGATAAAGAGGGAGACTGCAAGATAGTAAAGGAGTCAGTGCCCTAGGAGGACGTTACGGTCTTTAACATGTATGCGCCTAATAACAACACATCAAAATACACAAGGCAAAGCACAGATGGAACCATGAGGAGTGACAGACGGACCTGCTGTCATAGTTGCAGACATCAGCACCCATCCCAGTCACCGGCAGATCCAGCAGGCTGCGCACCGCGAAGGTGGTTAAAGGGAACAGCATCACGAAGCACCTGCATAAAATCCGCACCTACCGGCGACTCCATGCGACAACAGCAGAACACACATTCTTGCCGAACTCAGGTGGGACATTCACCAAGACAGAGCACATCCCGGGCCACAGAACACACCTTAACAAATGTAAAACCATTGAAATCCTACAAAGTGTGTTCTCAGACCAGAATGGAATTGAACTAGAAGTCAATCAGTGGGGAGATAACTTGGAAAATTCCCAAGTATTTGGAGGCTAAGCAACACTTGTCCAAATGACACGAGCCAAAGAAGGAATCTCAGGAGAGGTTTAAACATGTTTTGAACTAAATAAAAAGGAAAATGCAATTTATCGAGGTCTGCGGGATGTAGCAAAAGCAGCCCTTAGAAATTTATGTCACTGAAGTACTATATTAGAAGACAAGAGCAATCCAAAACCAGTTATCTGTGCTCACGCTGTAGGAAACTAGAGAAAGAACAATAGAAACCTCCGGTAAGAATGGGGAGGAAAAAAGAGCACAAATCAATGAAATTGAAAGCAGGTAGGCACTAAAAAAAAATCAATGATGGGGCACCTGGGTGCCTCCATCGGTGAAGCGTCCAACTCCTGATTTTGGCTCAGGTCATTACGTCAGGGCTGTGAGGTCCAGCTCTGCGTTGGGCTCCCTGCTCAGCGTGGATTTTTCTTGAGATTCTCTCTCTCTCTCTCGCCCCTCCCTTTGCTCGTGCTAAAAATATACAAACAAACAAATAAATAAATAAAATATTTTTTAAAAAGAAAATCAATGAAACTAAAATGTGGGCTTTTGAAAAATCAATAAAGTTGATAACCTCTGGTCATGCTAACCAAGAAAGGAAGAGAACACAATTACTAATATCAGAAATGAAAGATGGGCCATGTGTACTGAACTGAAACATGAAAAAGTATGTTATGAACAACTCTGTGCCCACTAGTGTCATAATTTTGATCAAATGGACCAATTCCCTAAAAGGCAAAATCTCAACAAGGGGAAATTAAACATTTTAACAGGCCCATGTCTATTAAAGAAATTGAATCAATAATTACTAACTTTCCAAAAGAGGAGTAGACCCAGATGGGTTCACTGAACATTTAAGGAAGAAATTGTACCAGTTCTCTAAAATCTCTTCCAGAAAGTGGAACTTTGTAACTCATTTCTTTCTAACTCATTCTATGAGTCCAGTATTACAATAATAAGAAAGTCAGATAAAGAAACTACAAGGAAGGAAGACCACAGGTCAGTATTTCTCATGAGTAGGGATGTGTGCGTCCTCAACAAACATTAGCAGGTTGAATCCAACATTGTATGAAAACCATAGAGCACAAGGAAGTTGGAGTTGGATGTCAAGATACCAAAGCTAGAGCAACGTTTCGAAGTTCATGAAATTTACTATAGCAACCAAATAAAGAAGAGACATCACAGGTGACCATGTCATTTAATTTCTGCAGAACAGTCACTTGACAACATCCAGCACCCCTTCCTGATTTTAAAAAACAACTGTGAGCAAACTCTACGAATAGGAACCTTGTCAACTGGGCAAGGAACTTCCACAAAAGCCCGGTAGTTTTCCAACACACCTGATGAGAAACAAAGCTTCCCCCTCAGATCAGGAGCATGGTAAGAATGCCCCTTGTCATCACACCTATGTGACCTTGGTATTGGAAGTCTTAGCTAGTGCAATAAGACAAGAAGAGGAAATAAGTGTATGTAGACCGGGGAGGAAGAAATAAAACACTTTTCACAGATGACATGATTATGTAGAAAATGAAAAAGAATCCACAGAATGTCTGTGATAAGTAACCCTAAGGCGGTAGTAGAAAAAAAGATTAACAGATAAGTCAGTTCCCTACACACCAGCAATAAGCAGGTAGAATTTGAAATTAAAAACAGTGCCATTGATTGTAGCCCCCCCCCCCCATTAAATACTAGGTCATGTTTAACAAAGTAGCTACAATGCTATCTCTGGGAGGAAAACAATCTTTGATGCAATAAATCAAAGAAGATCTAAGTAAGTGAAGACGTAATGTTCCTCTGAGCATTGGAAGTCCCATGGTCTAGAGGTCAGTTGTGGCCGTCGATCTTACGGATTTACACAGTTCCACTCCAAAGTCCAACAGATTGCTCTGTGATGTTGACCAACTGCTTTGGAGTTTACCTAGAGGTGAAAGCCCCAGAGTAAGTTAACACAGTACAGTAGAACAGAACGGGGTTGGAAGACTGACACTCCTGACTTCAAGGTCAACCAGAAAGGGTGCCGTGATCAACACAGTGTGATGCTGGGGGAGAACAAACAGCTAGATCGATGGAACAGAATAGAGCCAGACAGACCCGTCAGGAGAGTCAACAGATCCCCGACAAGAGGGCAGACAGAGCAGAGGTAGCCAGCAACACACAGTGCTGGGACCCCGGCACATCTGTCTGTGTAGCCAGATATTAACTCAAGATGTGCTAAATTAACTCATAATGGATCTTGGGTCTCCGTGTAAAAGGCAGGCGTGTTAGACCTAGAAGAGAGAGTAAGAGAAGATCTAGGTGACCTTGGGTTTGGTGATGAGTTTTTAAATACAACACTGAAAGCATGATCCGCAGAAGAAAGCATCATTCTGCTGGATGTAAATTAAGAATTTAAAATTCCATGTGGGAGATACTATAATGAAAAGACAACCCACAGACCGAGGGAAAATCTTTGCAAACCACTATCTGATAAAGGACTTGGATCTAAAATATACAAAGAACCCCCCAGGGCACCTGGGTGGCTCAGTCGGTCAAGTGTCTGACTCCTGATCTCCGCTCAGGTTTTGATCTGAGGGCTGTGAGTTCAAGGCCTGCTTTGGGCCCCAAAATAGATACCAAGAACTTTTTAAACTCAGCAGTAAGAAAACAAACAAGCTGATTAAAGAGTGGGCAAAAGATCTGAACAGATCTCTTCCCGAAGAAGGCACCCAGGACAGGTAAGTGTAGGGAGATGCTCTGTGTCACGTGTCATCAAGGAAATGTAAATCAAGACAGCAAGGCCCCACTACACATGGATCAGAACGGCCAACATCCAGAACCCTGGGACACCCAGTGCTGGCAAGGACCCGGAGTGACAGGAACACGCCCCCATGGCTGGTGGGGATGAAGAGGGGCATGGTGTGTCTAGAAGACAGTCTGGCTGTTTCTTACAGAACGAAGCATACTCTTAACCCTGCGATCCAGCAATCACAATCTTTGGCATTTACCCGAAGGAGCAGACAGTGTGTGTCCACACAATATGTGACCTGGGTGCTCACCGCGGCTGTACTCGGGACTGCCGAAGCTTGCACGCCTCGAGTGTCCTTCATTGGGTGAAGGGATAATGCACCGCGGTCCATCCAGACAAGGAGATGCTCTTCAGTGCTGAAAAGGAACAACACGTCCCACGATGGCAACACGTGGAGGAAACTTGGATGCGTTTTCCGGAGGCAAGAAGCCAATCCGGAAATGCTGATGCTAGAGGGTCCCAGTTATGGAACGTTCTGGAAGAGGCACAACTGTGGAGATGGTGGAAGGATCGGGAGTTGCCAGGGGGCTGGAGGAGGGGGATGAACACACGGGCATGGGGGACGGGGTGGGGGACAGTGACGCTGCTCGGTGTTATGGTACAGTTGTGGGGGCATGAAATTCTGCATTTGTGGAAACCCACAGGATGTACACACATACCTCCAAGCCCAGTGTGACCTGTAGTTAGTAACCGTCGCGGGTCACTGTGGGTGCTTCGGTGGTAAGGAAGGTCCTAACGCAGGAGGTGACCGGGAGGGGAACCATGTGAGGGAGGTGGCCGACAGGACTCTGACCAAAGGAAGACAATGGACCGTTGTCATTATTTGGCACGAGAGAGGTTGTGTAGCAGCACAAAGCAGTGGGAGCCACGGGCTCTGCGTGAGGGGAGACCGCCCTGCTTCCCTGTGCACCTTGGGCCGTGGCAGCCCCTGCCCCTGCCTGCAGGGGTGTGCAGCCTGTTGAGCGGCCGACCCTAAGCCAGCACCCAGCCTGCATGCGGTGGACATGATTGTGCCTGTGTGATCTGGTCCCTGACCCCTTGCGGGGATGGCAGGGCCCCTCCCAAGCATTCCCAGCTGTCAGCTTTGCCCTCACTCCTCCAAACATGGTAACTCCCGTCTGCTCACGCACAGGCAAAGAAGTGCATCTCCTCACAACTCAGCACGCTGGCCGACTTCGCCATCGAGATGTTTGACGTCCTGGACGAGATCAACTACCAGTCTTACAACGACTTTGTGCTCCGCGTCGGTACGTGGCTGCGGGCGGCCGCCACTCAGGCCAGCATGCTGCGCCCACCCCACCCGGGGCTGGGGGACGCCCACCCCCACCTACGTCAGGGCCCCAGGAGCGAGGGTGGGGCCTCCCGGGGCAGGCCTGGGGACATAGGGACCCTCTACCCCAAGGGGCACCGTCCAGCTCTCGAAACACCTCTGCGTCCACATGCGGCTGGAGGAAAATGCCCCCAGAGGTGGTTCTAGAATTCAGACATCCAGTGTCCAGAGAAATACCTAAGACCCAGGATGGCGTGAGGGCGGCAGTGCGGCTACCAGAGCCGGAGGCATTCTGAGGCTCCGAGCGCAGCTCTGTCTGAGGCCTGGTGCCCGTCCGGGTGCCCGCCTGGCCTGCGAGCCGCGTTCCGGCTTTGTCCTCAGGCCGGAGCTCCACCATCCATGCAGCAATGTGCCGGGAACAGACACTCCTGCCCCCGGGGACCTGGTGGGGTGCGAGCCCAGGCCCTTCCGCCCAGCAGGTGGGCTCTGTCTGGCCCACGCCCCTGCAGTCACGCGGTGGGGGGGTGGTGTGCGGGGAGCAGCCGCTCAGGCCCCTGTCGGGTCCCCAGCTCAGCCCCAGGGCCATCCCACTGCCGGGCCTGAGGCCCCAACATCATTAGCACCCGTGCCTAACTTGGAAAAGTCTGTGTGTGGATGCAGAGCAGGGGACATGTGACGTGGTGTCAGCAGAGCCAGGAAGCCCCATTGTGGGATGGCTGCAGGGGTGACTGGTGCTCTTCCAGCAAGTCAGGGGCCTCTGCTCCCTACTTCAGAGATCCTGGAAGACCGAACAGCGGTGGGCCCCACACCCTGAACGCCCTGCATGGTGGCAGCCTAGGAAACCGTCAGGAGCCACTGTGCCTCCTGGAAGGGGACTGCGGGGGGACACACTGCCGTTCTGCAGTCTGAAAGGCCTCCTGGCAGCGGGGTTGCTGGTCCAGGAAATGGGACTCTCTCCGCTCCCCGGGGCTCATGTGTAAGCAGACATTGGGACTGGGGACTACCTTGTCCCAATGAGGTGGGTCCTTACTTTGGGAAGGGGCCCGGGGCTAGGTGACCCCAGGAACCCATGGCCCTGAGAGGGGCAGCTCCTTCCCCCGAAGCCTTGCCAGTGCTGACGGCACTCCGTGGCTGTCTTCCAGGCATCAACGTTGGCCCCGTGGTGGCCGGGGTGATCGGGGCTCGAAGGCCACAGTATGACATTTGGGGAAACACGGTCAATGTAGCCAGTCGGATGGACAGCACCGGTGTCCAGGGCAGAATCCAGGTCAGTCCGCTAGAGTTGCCCGGGGCGTGGGTGCCGTCCTGCAGGTGTGAGGCAGGTGCAAGAGGCCGGGGAAGGGAGGTGGTGCCCGGGGAGCAGCCCGGTGTCCCTCCCCCGCCTGCCTCTTCCGGGCAGGGACACAAAGCCGAAGCTGCCTAGTGCGTTGTGTCTGTGCCCTGCAAGGCAGGACCCGAGACCCAGGGTGGTCTTGGTTGGGTTTGTCTTGTGGCCCTGGGGGTCGGCTCCCTCGTGGCCGCGTGCTGAGTCAGGGGCACGGTGAGTGCTGGCGTCCCAGCGAGCCCATCCAGCATCCAGGACTCTGCCCACCTGCCCACCTGCCTTACACGGAGGGGCTTCCTTGGGTTTCGAGGGTGGGTGCCGTGGGGCTGCCTGGCTGGGAGGCTATGGGCAGCTCTGACACTCTGCAGCAGCCCCCTCTCCTCCACCCCCCGAAAGGTTCTGGGACGGTGTCTGCCCTTCCCAGGCACGCACAGGTATGAGCGGCTCTCGGGATCCCCCTTCCAGCCGTGCAAACCCAGGTCTGCCGGGGCCTGCACAGCAACCCCCGGGGGGGCCTCAGAGGAGGAGGAGCCTGTCTCCTAGTGTGGCAGCGGCTGGCCTCTGGGCTCCCGCTGGGCACTCTGAGCGACACCGGGTCCAGTGCTGGCCTCTCCCTCGGGCCAGATCCCTGATGAGGTCCTCCTCGGGACCCCGGGTGTACTCAGGCGCCGGCCGCTCTCCCAGGGCCGTGTGTTCAGTGCCCCGCCTGGTCGCTGGAGGGCGCTGCCTCCCTGTCGGGTGCCTGGTGGGCCCTTGGGGTCTCGTTAAAGTTTAACTGTCAGGAGGCTCTGCTCACAGTGGCCCCAGCTGTAGTCCTTCCTTTGAGTTTCTTGTGTTATTGTGAAACACACACACACACGACGTTTTTACCAAGTTCACCATGCGTGAGCGTGCTGCTTGGAGGTGCTAAGTCACACCACCGTCCCACAGCCCGTCTTGGGACACCAGGCCTCCCTGGGCCAGGTCACCATCCACTTGCCAAAGCCCCATCCACTCTCCAGCCACTCACATGCAAGTTCATAGTTTCCACGATCACACTGTGGTGAGCCCCTCCTGGGCGCAGCACCAGGCCTGTCCCCGGTGAGCCCCCAGGGCCATTCTCCGTGACGTGGCTGCTGCTCAAGGCCTGGCCTCCCCCGGCTGCCTGGCTGTGGGTGATGTGCCTCTCCAGTCTGTGTCCCCGGCTGCACGCAGGGCACCCCCTGCCACCGCCCCGCCCCCTGCCTGCTCGCGGGTCCCCTGTGGATTAAGAGCGAGGGCAGATCCCCAGGGGTACCTTGGATGACCACAGCCCCACGTGCCCCCATTCTGAGCCAGGCACCTGCAACACGGGGTCCCGTGGGTCCGACAAGCCCTGTGACCCCCCAGGTGGCCACTCTGCGTGCTGGGGTGGTCTTCCCACGCCCCCCACTGCTGCCACCTTGCGTGTCTGTGTCTGGACTCCCCGAGGCACAGAGCACTCAGCTGCCCCTTTAACGCCCCATGCCCCACAGGCCCTGCGATAGGGGAGCTCTGTGCAGACGGGGCCTCTCCCCTCTATCAGGCCCAGTGTCAGTGTCCCGGGTGCGTGTGCCAGGGTGGGACCCTTGTCTGTGCTGCCTACACCCTCTCTGCCCAAGGCACCACTCCCGCCAGTGGCCCCGTACACGTGCCTCCTCCTCCGTTGACAAAAAGAGCACACCCCCACCCCACTGCTCCTTTTAGGAGTCCTTCCTCCGCCTCTGGTCCTTTCCTTGAAGGGCGCGCGGGACGCCGGTTAGCCATCTAGCTTTGCTTGTCCCACTCCTCCGTGTCCGGGCCTCTGGCGTGTGCCTGGGGTGCCCTGGGGCTCACACCCCGTTCAGGTGCTACGTCTCTGTGTCCTGTCCAGCCTTCTGTGCACCCTGGGCCCTCCCCCCGCCAAGAGTGCTGCTTTCCAGAGCCTGCCCAGGCCTAGTGGGCGGCTGGGCCTCTCGCGTCCCCTGGCGCTCTCTGATGTTGGGGACAGGTCGCAGGGGTGGAAGAGGGAGCACTCTGGCAGCCCTGCCCCCGGGATCCTCCCCTGCTGACCCCGGGGACACTCACCTGCTTTCCTCTGCTGCAGGTGACCGAGGAGGTTCACCGGCTGCTGCGAAAGGGCACCTACCGCTTCGTGTGCCGTGGGAAGGTCAGCGTCAAGGGCAAGGGGGAGATGCTAACGTACTTCCTGGAAGGCCGGACCGATAGAAATGGCTCCCAGGCCAGGTCCCTAAACGCAGAGCGGAAAATGTGTGCTTACGGGCGACCTGGCCTCCAGACCAGACTGGGCACAGGCCCACCACCAATGGCCCCCATGGCTGGTCCCCCAGTCAGAGCTGGGCTGGGGGCTCTGCAGGGCTCGGGGCTCCCGCCGGGCCCTCATGGCCAGCACCCGCCCCCCGGAGCAGCTGGGAAGGAGGCTTAGTGGAGCCCACGCTGGCTGCTGGGGGCTCCAGCAGGGACCAGCCCGGCCCACAGAGCAGGGCCTGCAGCCAGAGGTTGGGCTGCAGAAGGGGTGCCGTCCCGGCGTGACCCGAAGCAGCTGGGCAGTGACGGGCCGGGCGAGCCCTGCCCACCTGGATGCTGCCCACCTCGGTCCTCTCCTCGGTGGCCGAGGAGCAGCTGCCTGGGGTTGGCCAGCTCAGCGTCCAGCGTCGGGACCTTGGGAACATCCGCCACGACCCCAGGCTTCGGTTCAGCGGGAGCCGTGGAGCTGTGGCCGGCAGAGCGGGAGCACGCCCTGAGAAGGCCTGCAGCAGTCCGGGCTGGGAGCCAGGCCTCACGTGTGTGTCTGGGCCCCTGGGCCCAGATGGGCCAGGCCTGCAGCGCGCGGTTTGGGGAGAAGCCGCGCAGCACAGAGGGGGGCTGCTGGCTTCCTTCGGGAGCCCTTTCTTGAGGGCCAGAGGCGGGTCTTCTGGAATTCTTGGGGCCCCGAGCCACGTCTCTGTGTTGCGACCAGCATCATCCCTGCTCTGCCTGCGAGTCCCGAGATGTCCCTCAGCCCCCGGATGGCCTCGGCCCTACAAACCCTGGCCTCACTCGTCAGGGAAGGAACCAAGATCGGGGCCGCTGGGCCCTTGCTGCGCCCGTGTCTGGGGCTCCCGCTCTCCTCACAGCACAAACCTGCATGGATTTTGAAACAAGCGAACCATACCTCGCCACAGAGAAAGCCCCCTGCGGAGAAGGCTGTTCCCCGGACGTGGGATTTCGGAGTGAGTTTGGGGGACACTTGCATGGAGAGGGCTGCAGGGGACCCTGGGGAGGCCTGGGGGTCTCCCACGCGCACAGGTGCAGACCAAGGACGTGTGGGATGTGTTGCTAGGGGCGCTGGGTGGCAGCTCCGACCGTAGGAGGAAGGCAGCTTGGCACCGGCGGGCAGGGGCTGGGCTTACTCTGGCTGAGCCCCTGTGCATGTCCCCGGGCTGTTCCTGTGGTGGACCCGTGAGGCGTGATGTCCTTCATGAGGCCTCAGCCCTGCCCGGCCGTGGGGCAGCATGGTCGGCTGCCGGGCCGTGCGTGGATAGCCAGCGATGCGGGACTCAGGACGGAGATGGGTGGGTGGACGGCCTCCCTCCTGAGAACCAGCTCTGCGCGGGGCCACCGAAGGCCATTGCTACCATCACTACTGAGAAGGACTCTGTGGCCCAGCCGTCCCCGCTCAGCCTTTAGAGAGACATGGCATGATTCCTTCAGGGGAACCCGAGTCATCTTGGGAGTCCCATGAGCATGTGGCCCATGTGGTGTGCCCGTCTGTGCCAGGCTGGGGACTGAGGACCTGGCCAGGGACCTGGAGCCTGCCTGCCGGTGGATGCCAGGCTTCCACCAGGGCAGTCTGGGGGCCAGTGGATCACACTGAGGTCCTGACCCCGTGCTTGATTGCATGGCAAAGGGACTTCACAGACAGAACTGAAGGTTGGGGTTAGGCCAGGGGCAGGATCCTGAGTTCTCTGGGTGGGCCGCCTACCTCCTCGAAGTGGACTCAGAGGCAGGGTGGTCAGGATGGCCCAAGGATGAGGTTGCTGTTTAAAGATGCAGGGATCCAGCCATCAGCCATCAGGGAGAGGAGCTGGCTGCCCCTGCAGAGACACGCCGTGGACTCCTTGTCCACCCAAGTGACCTGGGATCATGTGGACGCCACCGAGAGTCTCCGTGGCCCCCAGCCCTGCTGGTCCCAGACTGGGGGTCCACAGGACCAGGAGCTCTGGAGCCCTGCCTTGTGCGTAGCTGCGGCGGGAGGCCGTGGGACCACCCACGGCGCCAAGGCCCAGCTCCCAGGAGCACGGGACACGTCGGTCATCAGCAGTCCAGACTCTACCGTTCCCGAGGGCGCGAGAACCACCGCAGTGACCCTCGGAGGCGGGTGCACGATGTCTTCCTCTTTATTTGTGATGAGACTGTATGATCTTGCCTTATTTATTTTTAATCTCGTACAGTATTCATGGGCAAATGTTAGCCTTTCAAGTAGGGTTCTCTCTAAATTATTTAAGACACTCTGTAAATAGTGCACTGTTTCAGGGGTCACCTGTTCACTCCCACCAAAAATGAGAACAGCCCCCCAACTCCTGTGCGCATGGCACTCTTTATCCAGATGTGAGACGTCCCTAAGGCACCACGCCCCTGCTTGGGGGCGCCTCAGCACTATAGGGGGACCCGTGTGTCCCTCGTGCACCACTTATGCCCAACCTCAGTAGTGCAGAAGGCAGCACCAAACTTCCAGGCGCTTCCACGGACCGCTGGGCCTGGGGGGTCCGCTGCACGGTGCGTGTAAGCTACAGCGTGGAGCACCCCCCACCACCACCACACCAGGCCCTCCCAGGCTGCACGTTAGTCAGACCCCAGAGCCACAGCGCTTCCAGACACTTCCTGTCTCCAGAGGCAATAACTAACCTGTGGAGACAAGGCCAGTCCAAAGCCAATGGTGATTCCAGCACAAGCCATGCACACAAGTTTGCCCACATTCAACCACGCCATGGGGCGGGGGGGCGACACCCCTGTGGCCGCCCAGCCCCTCCTGCAGACTCCGCTCAGGCCCCGAGTTCTGTGCGGTTTGTAGTCGCTGTCCCAGGCACAGGGAGCGGAGGGCCAGCCTCAACCCTGTCAGTGAAGTCACCCTCGGGGCGAATGCAGGTCTGTGCACACCTGCGACCCTTGTAACCCATCTCAGCGCGCGCACTGGGTGCAGTGAGCCTCCGGGCTGGGACACCTGTCCTGCCTGATGAGCCTGCTCTGTGTGTTGGGTCTGGGCCCCGACGGATCCAGATGATACGAATGCCTGCTCCCGTCCCATCAGCACCCAGAAGTAGTATGAACCCCTCCTTGGTCCTGCTTCTGAAGAAGGAAGGGTCCTGTGGGCCTCACGCTTGTGTGCCCCGACAGGTGGACCTGGCTTCATTTCAGCATGTGTTCCCGGGATTCCCCAAGTCTGGGGTCCTATGGGCCCCTCCCTGTGTGGCCGTCTCCGCCCATGACATGCATGCGCAGCCCACGAGGCAGGGGCTCCCTAAGTGTGCACCTGCCACTGCGTGGGAGCCGGACATTGGGGGTGGGGGGTCGCCCAGCCACGTGGGAGCCGGGTCTCCGAGATGGGGGGCGCCCTGCAGTGTGGGAGTCGGGTCTCGGGGGTTGGGGGCGCCCCGCTGCACACCAAGCAGCTCTCTGACTCAGCGGGTCACAGAGCACTGACAACACTTGTAATTCTGAAGCATACGGGCCTGTTGGGTCCATAGAAAGTCGCCCCTGGAAACCGACATGACCTGATTTTGTAGCGGCTTCAGTTTTAAAAACAACAAAACTTAAAAAGCAACAAATCAACCTCCTTACAGGAAGTTGGTTTCAAAATGTTTGGTTTGGGGGATGACTAAGGGGCGGGGAGTGGCGGGCTGGAAGCCGGAGGGCACAGCTGCGCCCCTGCACCGGCGTCATGTCCTCCCCCCCCCCCCCTGCAGCGTGCTTGGAAAGCCGGGTGGGGAGTTGGAGCCCCAGCACTCTCCGAGGGGATGCGGAGACCAGGTGGGGATGCGACCTCTTCTCACAGTTATCTGGGTTTGCATTTCCACCCGTGAGTCTTAGACTGGGCTGGGTTGAAGTCTGGTTCAGGGATTGGGTTGCTAGGGGTGGCCTGAGGACTCCCCCCACCCCGCCGGAGGGCGGGGTGGGGATGAGGTAGATGGTCAGGAAGGCTGTTTGGCTCAGCTTGAGGAAGAAACTCCAGCTGTGAATTTTGTCAGATGGACTGAGGCGGTGGGGGGTTGGCGCTGACAGGCAGCCGCCCGGGACGTGAGACAGAGTCCCTGATTCTGGGTGGTGGGTAGCGAGGAGCCAAAGGCAGTCCCTGTGCCCGGAGACGGTGTGGGCCCCACAACTGTGAATGTAGGGGTGCAGGGGTGGGTGTGCAGGGGTGCCAGAGTGGGAGGGATGGCCTGCTGTGGCCAGGAGCATGAGGCAGGGCCCCTTAGCTCCTCCCTGTGCCCAGGGCCAGACTCCACACCCTCAGGGCGCTCCTGGGGACACCCCGGCTCCAGACACCAGCTCCTGTGTGCGCACACTGGAAGCCGGTCCTGGGATGCTGGGGCGCGTGGTCACCTCCATGTCCAGTTCAGCGAAGTAAGCCTGATTTCAGAGGCCATGTTTCGGGACTAGACCTCCCTAAACAACTTCATGGTAATGACTCATACATTTGCATTTCTTAAATTTCCCTGAAAATTGTCATCTATCTACTCCCTGTCAGATCTGCTCATGGAGAGAAACAGTAACTCTTCTGCTGGAGCCATGCTGCGATCACATCTGTGTGCATGTGTGCACACGTGTGAACGCGTGCACGCATGTTTGCGAGCATGTGATTGTACACGTGCATGTGTGTGCATGAGCATATGTGTGTACGCGTGCTTGCATGCTTGTGTGATTGTACAGTGCGTGTATGTGTGTATGCGTGCACACGTGTGTGTGTGCACATGTGGGTGTGTGCATGCATGAGTATATGCCACACCTGGCAGGGGAGGGTATTCTAGACACAACTCTATCTCCCTTTATGAAATCCATGCATTCCTTCCTACACCGGATTGTGTAGGTTCCGTGCTAAAGCTGCAGGAGAGGCCAGTAGTCATTGGCGCGTGTAGTGAAAATCTCTCTCTTCTGGAATTCTCCATGTGGCCACAAACTAAGGGAACCGCCATGACCAAGACCCACATCTACTTGGTAGCCCCAGAGCACCTTCTCCACCTGTCACCCATTGGTTGCTTACGGCCCCCATGGTGTCGTGAGGAATCTGGGGCTCAGAGAGGTTATTGACTTGAGCAAAGTCACACAGCACTAGTCGCAGGACCGAGACCCATGCCAGCCTGTCCGAAGCCCTTGGTTTTCCATCCTACTCAGTGGCTCTTTGCTGACACCGTACTGGGTTTGATGGAACCCCCCGGCTGGTCTGCACCGAAGTGCCCACTGTGGTGGGGACCCTGGCAGGCTGGTTTGGAGTGTTGGCCCCACTGCTTGCTCCCAGGTGCGCCCTGGGGAGCTCAGAACGCTGTCCTCAGCGGTGGACCCCCCAAGGACACTCAGAGCTAGCCTGAGAAGTCCCATCTTGTGTCGCTTTCTATCCTAAATCCTAAATCTGTGTCATGCCCACAGCCTATCCTGTCTGAGAACACACAGACCCTCCTTCAGCAGGAAGGATGGTTGCCCATGTCTTTCTGCACGGCCTCTCTGGCATCAAACAGGGGAAGGGGGCCCCAGAAGCTCCCAAACCACACACGCCTACCCACGTGCATGAAGCCAGGTGGCCCCCAAGTGCTGGTCCACAAGCACCTGAGCCCTGGGAGGCCATGGGTCAAGCTGGCCGTCTCTGCTCTGTCTCCCCTGGTGGTCGAGCTATCCAGCGTCTCACGCCACAGGCACGAGGTGGGGGGTCAGCGCCCCTTCCTGCGGGTCGGATGGCCATGGTCAGGTTTCCTGGAGAATGTGTGGAAGGCAAGACAGGGGTCGCGGAGGCTAGTAGGAAACGGGGCTCCTCAGCCCCGACTGCTTCGACTCTGGGCAGCTCAGAGTCGGTTCAGAAGCTCGATGTGCAAACAGCTCGCATCCCGCCCTGAGAGCTGATGTTTAAACAGAGAGGTTGTCCTAGACTAACGCGCGAGATTGCTGGGCGACTCCGGGGCTCCCTGAATGTGTGTGGGGGTGTGTGCAGGAACAACCACGCAGAGCGCCACGTCTCTGGGCTCGCGCTCCCCACGGCGCGGGCTACGGGCCCACCAGCAGCCAGAACTGTTTCTTGCCTCCCACCAGCAGCACCCCCAAGCCCCGCGGGCCCAGAAGCACACGTCTCCGGGGACTGGCCCCCAGTTGTGGGAATCCCGAGAAAGCCTGCCACCACCTCTTGCACATATGGGAGCACCCGCACTCCCAAGTGCCCGTCCCAGAGGGGCACGCGGGCTTGCCTTCCCCCTGTACAAACTGGGCTCGCACGCATGTGCACCCTGAATTGCATGCCCTGAGATCCCCACGTGTGTGAGACCCACTTTGAACTCGGAAACATGCAGCATGCGCAGAGGGACGGGCCCGCCTTGGGCCATCTGCCGGCTGGCCGCAGAGCGTCCCCGCGACCCAACGCAGCCTGGGGCTCCAACCTGTGTGGTGGTGTCTGCACTGGCCACACAGCATCTCCCAGCCCAGAGGCCCCCGCCCCCGCCCCCCCGCCCCAGCCGCACAATTGCATACCATCTTGCACAAAGAAGGTGACATATCGATCACAAACACCTTAAAGTAGCTTGATTCTCACCGAAGGTCAACCCATGGCCCACCCCGGATTTTCTTGCCGAGAAAGGCTGTATTCGCCCCTGCACCCTTCCTGTCCAGCTGGGGGATGGCCGCGCCACTCGGTGGAAGGCAGGGGCGGGGGGTGGGCAGGGGGACACGCTCGCCGCCTGCGGAGCTCGCTCGAGAATGGTTCTGTAGACCCAGAACCCTGGGACAGGGTCAGAACGACGGCAGCTCACGGTCACCAGGTAGCTTCTGTCGATAGATTTGTATAATCAATACGGGTCTATTTTTACGCCAGCCCACACTGTACCTTCCAGTCTTTTCCAAGATTGTTCGACCGAGACAAGTCACTGAATAATGGGTCCTATTTTTATTAAAAAACCAGTGAATGGACTGAAATGTTAACGTGAATGTACATTTCTTAATTGCGACTTTTCTACTGAGTGTTTGCACTATACTTTCTGGAACCTTATTTAACAAAAATAAAGGAAAAAAATTGCTTGACTAAACCCTGTGGCCGTTTTACTTGCAAACCACAGGGTCATGTGGCCTGTGTGAAAACGTGCCTTCCTCAGGGGAGACTGTGGTGTCCTCCAGAGTCGGTGCTGTCCTCTGGGCTGGGCTCTGCTCTTCCTGTGACCGCGGGTGGGGGGTGTGGGGACTCAGCTTCTGCTCCCAGCCAGAGACTCTGCGGAATATGATTTGTACTCCTTGGGGTTCTCAGACTGGTCTTGGACTAACTGGTCGGGGACTGTTGTTGAAGGCAGACCAAGGGTGGATAGCATGGGTGGGGGCAGGCCATCAGGAGGCCGAGCCAGGATGGTTCCTAAAACTGGGCTCCACAGGCCAAGGTCAGGTGAAGTTCGGGGTCCAGCAGAGAAGAGGCCACGAGGCACCAGACCAGAATGTCAGGAAGGGTTTGCCACAGGCCAACCCTCCACCAGGATGCACCTAATGCCACAATCCAGAGAAGCCCCCTCCTACCCCCAAGACGGGGCAAGAGAAGCAGGTTTGGTGCAGGGATCACAGGGACCTGTAGGTGGTGGGGAGGGGAGGGACTGGGCCAGACTCTGGGGAACATGATAATGTGGCCCAGGCTCAGCACATCTGGTAGAGCCCAAGACCCCATCAGCAGGGGAGGGCTGGCGGGGAGTGGGGTGGAAGAGTTGCCGGGCTCTGCCTCTTCTGAGGACACCCTGAGCCCCAGGGCAAATTTCCAGCCCCTACTCACTGGGCATCTTCCCTTAGAGGTCTGGCAGATGCATCACAGGGAATGCACCGCCCTGAGGGGTGTGTGTCTGAGAGAGACCAACCATAATTTCAAGGAATGGCTCCCCCAGTCACGGGGCTGTCAAGTCCAGTCTGCAGGATGGGCGGCAGCTGGAGACACAGGGAGGAGCTGATGTTGCATCCCAAGTCTGACGGCCACCTGGAGGAAGAATCCCCTCCTCCCCTGGGAGGACCTCAGGCGTTTTTTCTTAAGGCCTTCAACTGATTAGACGAGGCCCACCCACATTATGGAGGGCAATCTGCTTTTAATCAAAGTCCACTGCTGGAAGTGTTGATTTCATCTAAACTGTACCTTCACCCTGACAGCCAGACTGGTGTTTGACCAAACTGGGCACAGCAGCCCAGCCAAGCTGACACATAAATAATCACAAACCTGTATCTTTAGGTTCAAATAAAAGCAATCCAGAGTAAAGGAATTTAAAAAACCCTTATGAAAAAAGCATAACATCACCGGAGAAGCCGGGCGTGCATGGACTCCTCCGAGAAAGGGCTACAGGAAACAGGTGGACACTTGTCCAACGGAACCATCCATGAGACAAATGCACAGTGAGAACATGGAGGAGCTGTGTCACCTTTCCAGTTGGTACCTGTTTCATTTAGTTTTTATGATTTGGTACATGTTTTAAAAGCCATCATCAAACTAGCAAATCTGAGAGCTCCCTCAGACACCGCTCATGGGCCTCCACCCCTTGCTGGGGGACTGCACAGCACCAATACCTTTGAACCCACAAAATGACTTGTAGGAGGCTAACAAAATTGGTAGACATTTGTACAAAGTGCTCTGTGTCGAGGGGGCTCTCGTGTGGACTTGCAGAAGTGGATCCCAAGATCCCACACCGCCATCCCCAACCCTGTGAGTGGGGTGCAGCATACCCTGCTTGTAAACTCGGTGAGGTGACTGGGCACGCTGGGGCCCAGCCAGCCCTCAAGCAGGGGATCCACAACATGGACAGGTGGGGTCCCACCGAGGCAGCCACGCATACATGGGTGGGCCAAGGGCCCTTGTGTAGCCCGGCGGCGATCGACAAAGGAACGGGGCCCCAGGTTCCTCTTTCTTGCCCAGATGCACAGGGTGAGCATCTGCTTGGTGTCCGCTCAGAGAGCCCAGGCGGAGGTGAGCATAGGTTGTTTTCAGCCTTTGTTTTGCAGCAGAAAATTAAAACACCAAGTGCTAAGACTTAAGTGAAAAACGTTGCACAAACTAGATGTCTGCAGTGAGGCCACCTGAGCCCCGGACGCCGGCAGCCCCTCAAACCAGATCTCTGACACAGTGACAAGGGCCATGAACATCAAATACAGACACCCTAGGTAAATAGCTTATTTTAGGAAGAAAATGTACCATTTAGATAGAGATTAGATTAGAAGGGGATCCCTTCTCATTTCAGGTTAAACAGAAACCGCACAAGGAGAGGCATTTTACAGGGTCGCTAGCTGCGGTGCCGGCATGGTCCTGAAGATGACCCCTGCTCAGAGACCCCATGAGGTCCCCGTCTGTGCAGCCTGAGCCGGCAGTGCCCACGTCCTGAGTGCTGGTCTGAGGCTGCCCTCCTGCCCATGCACAGCCCGGGTCCCGGGGACACGGAGGTCAGAGGTGGTCGGCGTGGACAGGACACCCTCCCCATGCACCACGTTCCAGCTTCAGGTGGTGGATTCGCTCCTTCCTTGGCCTGCTTCCCCGCCACATCTTTGCGTGGTCAGAACACGCTCATGGTCCATGCTGTTTTACTTGTGAAACGCCCTGCAGGATTGCATTTCAAACACCAGCTAGAGGGCCTATGCCCCATTTGCACATGTTCCTTTGCACAAATGTAAGAATGTGCAAAAATGTAAGAATCTGTTCTGCTGACACGCAACATGAACATCTAGGAAAGTATCTTACCAACAAACCATTTCCTTCTGATCCCCTGTAATTTCCGAGCTTTCAAAGACAACCTCCCTGAAGTCCCTCTATCATGCCTTCCTCCTCCCTGGTCTCATTCTGCATCTGAATTCGTCAAGTGCTGTCAGCGAGACAGAGAAGCCACGTGATGACACATCTGAGTCCCTTTGCATCAGATGCAGATGCTCAGGAGAACTGTGAACCTGCTTCCAGTACTACAGGTGCAAAGGGTTTGCACTGATGTATCTCCTGGTGCACAATTCCAGGCACACTTTCTGCTTTGTGGTATTTGAAAAACTAGTAAACTTATCATTTCCATAATCCAATAATGTTATAATGAAGGAAGAACCGGGTCAGGACGCTTAGTACCGTGCAAGCCCACTGGACAGTAAACCTGCTCTTCCCGCACATCCGCAACGGCAGCACGTGGCGTTTGAAGTGACTCACCACGTGACTGCAGCCCGTTGCCCCCCCACCTGGCCCCCAACCCTGTGAGGACTGGCCTCCTTCCTTTCTGGAAGCCTCCAGACAAACGCAGGGAGAGCCTGGTTCTTGAGCTCGCCCATCCTGGGCTTCCACCACATCCTCCTGGGTCCATCCTGTCTGTGATTCCTTTCAGGGTGCCCTGCGTCTGGGGTGTTCTGCATCCAGGCTGCCTTCTGATTCAGTCAGAAGCTTGATCTTCATGTCTGAGGGTGAGGCCACTGCCGCCAAGCCTGGAGGCTCAGTCCCGGAGATGGCCCAGGGTAGGGCTGGGAACAAACACTCTCTTTTTGTTTCAGAAGGAAAAAAAAAAAAAAAAGACTAAAGACAAAGCACCAACCATTTTTAAATAAAGTGGGGGATGAACACATGTGTAAGACAAAAATTGATCTCTGTGCCAATAATCGTGCGGTGTCCATGCAGTGCCCGAGCTGCCCATCTGCACCGGGAGGCTGCTGCGCGTTTTCTACACAAGCTGGAGTGCCCGCGCCCCCCGCCGCCCCGTGACCCACCACAGCCCCAGCATGGAAGCGTGTCCAGCTTTGCGGTGGGGCCCCAGCGGCACAGGCACCAGGCGCTGGATTCCACACCCCACCCCCACTGAAACCAGTGCCCGGAAGCTGCCAGAACTGCCTCCCACTTGGAGTCCTAGGTCTGACTCCCCTGGAATGGTATCCTGAGCCTGCTGGGTGTGCAGCCCAGCCCTGTGTGGGCGGCTGGGTCACCACGCTCTCTGGTCTCTACATGCAAAATGTCATCCTGTTCCCTGGGTCACTCGGGGGAAGCTGGTGGGGTGGCAGGCACCCCTAGGGTAGGCATCCACGTCGCCTGCTGGCTCTTGCTCCCTGTGTGCCCCACGCTCTGGTGGCGCCGCCCAAAGCCTCGTTAACTGTGCGGGGACCTGAGCAAGCCCTGGGGAGGGCTGGGGTTTGCAGAAGGCCGTACGGATGGAGGGCCAGACAAGTCAGTGAGGCTGAGGTGGGTGCTCCAGAGTGCCTCAGCCCCTGGCCCCAGCACCGAGGGGCAGTCATCCTCCACGGTGAGCTGGTGCTGGGTGGCCTCCTCGATGTCCTGAAGTAGGCGGATTTCCCACTGCCTCTCGCGCTCCACCTGGGGGAGAAAAGGCATCTCGGAGAAGGCCTATGTTGCAGAAACACCTGCTGCAGCTGCCCGGGGACAGCAGAGGTCCCCCCAGGCTACACACCCCTCCCCACCCCTGCCCTTCGGCTCTCCGCGGGCTGGGCACACAACTGCACCACAGAGTGGCAATGCCCCAGAGGGCTGCGTCTCTGTGGGCACCGGAGCGGTGGCTAAGGACCCAGGGAACTGAGTCTGACAAGGCAGAGTGGCGGCAGGACGGCTGGGGACAGGGATGGGGAGGCCAGCTGGGGGCGTGCTGGGCAGAGTAGACAACCGTCTTCCCAGGCTGCGGCACGAGAAGGGCCCAGGCCGGGGTTGGGGACACAGAGCAGGATGAGCCCTGCTTCCGATGAAGACGAGGCCTTGGCCTCACAGAAACAGAGGTTGGGGGAGGGGGGGCAGGGGGACTGAGCCAGACCACAAGGGGCGTGTGCAGGGACAGGATCGCAGAGGACAGGGTTGGCCGTGGAAAGACTGGGGTCCTCAGCCGCTCCATGGCGGGTCCCCTGCACATCGATAGCCTGAACGTGTAAAGAATAGAAGCAAACCCCGGTGGGGGGAGGTGAACGAGGGCTAGGAGAAGCTGGTGTTGCCTGCAGGGGTGTGGCGGAAGGGGAAGCCAGAAGAGCAGGGTCAGGGGAGGGGCTGCCAGTGAGCACGTGAACCCCTTCCAGAGCCCAGAGCCGGCACAGTGGCTGGAAGCCCAGGGCCTGTGTGAGGGACCCCACGGCTGCAGGGGTTGCCCCACCTATGGGACTGTCTTTGAAACATGGTGAGAACCCCTGGCCCCTCCCTTCGTCAGCTCCAGAATATTCCAGCCTTGCTCACACCTCTCCTGGCAGCAGGTGGGAGTATCAGCCCATGGGACCCGGCAGTAGGGAGGCACCTGGGGCTTAGGGGCGGCCCTGCACTGAGACCCCAGCCAGGAACGCAGGCAGAGTGCCGGTCAGCTCGGCGAGGCCCGGCTTGAAGCTCTGACAGGGCACAGCCACAGAGGACAGGCTGGGAGGGGGCGTCAGGAAAGCTGCCCGACAGCAACGCCCCAGAAGTGTGAGTGAGACTGAGCAGACAGCCTTGGGAAGCCTCAAAAGGAGCCAGCAGCAGAGCCGAGGTGCCCTGCAGTGACCTTGGAAAGTGCAACCCAGGGTCCCTCCGAGGGGCAGACGAGGGGTGAGAGAAGAAAGAAGAGACGGGAAGAAGCCGTCCAGGCTGTGCCACACCTGACTTCCATGGAGTCCCCGCGGGTGGAGCTGAGTCAGGGCCTCTGAGGCCACAGAGGGAGGGAACCAACAGGCCCACGGGTGCCCAGCCCACGGGCCAGGCGGTCCACCGCACACGTTCCACCTCAGGGGAACAGACCTGGACAGCCGGGGTCAGCTGGGACCCCACGTGAGAGGCAAGATGGAAATCCCCTAGCAGTACCCTTCTCAGAACTTTCTAGAACTACAGAGTGTCACAGGAGAGGGTGAACGAGCTGAGGGGCCAGGACACACAGCTCAAAGAAGGAAACGGCCTCTGGGGGCCAGGGGAACATGGAGGGAGGCCCGGGTGTGCCCTGAAAGGAAAGAACCAACAGCTTTCTGGGCCCAGCTGCACACCCCTGAGAAGGCCAGGAGGGTTCACAGGAGCTTGGAGAGCAGATGAGAATGGGGAGGGAGGGTGGCGGTGCACAGGTGCTCCACACAGGGTCACATGACCCCTCAGAGCAGGTGGGGCAGGACCAGGACATCAAAAAGGCCTGAGCAGTGAGGGAAGGGAAGCTGCCCTTCCTCTCAGGGGTCACCGGCCACCTCCATGGGACCCTGAGCCCCCAGATGTGGACGCGGTCAGGGACATAGCCAGGGACAGGGCTGGAGTTAGGGTTGGGTCAGGGACAAGGTTGGGGTCGAGATTGGGTCAAGGACAGGGTCAGGGTTGGGTTAGAGGACTGGTCAGGGACAGGTCTGGGTCAGGGACACAGTCAGGGTCAAGGGTCAGGGTCAGGTTGGAGACATTGTACCATAGCCTCCAGCTTCTTCAGGTCCCGTCTCCTCCTTCCAGCCATGTTGGGGATCCCGGGCAACCCCAAGGATTGAGGCCAGCTCCCTTCTCCGTGGGACTCTGCTCTCTGGTGCTGCTGCCAGGTGACCGTGGCTGGTGCAGGTGGATCTTCCTCAGGAGATGGGGGCTCTGGGTTGGGCCCTGGCTGCCCACCGGCCGCCCCAGAGGCTGAGATGTTGGGAAGCCGTGGAGTCTGGAGAGCAGCCGTGGGGCTGAGCCCTGCTCGGGGGACCAGGCGCTTCCAGGAGAGGGGTGTGGGCGGTGGGGACCCAGCCTCAGGGGCTTCTCTCGGGTGGGAGGGGACGTGGCCTGCTGGTCTCCTGCGTGGGCTGGGGGAGGCTTCCTGCGGGGTCCTGTGCTTTAGGACTTTTCTCAAGGACTGCTGACGCCTTGGTGAAGAAGGGGCCTCGTCTTCCTCGGAGGAGCTCACCCCAGAAACCTGCTGAGACAGAACACAGATGTCACTCCCTAGAAGATCTGGGCAGGAGCCTTGGGATGGGCACCAGAACCCGTCCTCCTTGTCCGCCGCCTCCTCAGCCTCTGCCCTGGGCATAGGGCCTCCAGTCCTGCCCCCCATGGGAGCTGGGAGCACCCAGAGCGCGCTCCCAATGTGCCTGCCTTCCCACTCACGTCACCTGTTCTATATTTCGGTCTTAAAAGAAAGCATTGGCAAAATGTGGTGTCTTAATGATGGAAATGAAAAAGAAGTGCTTTCCAGGTAAAAATGCCATTTTTTTTTTTGAGGAGAAAACTGTAAAATGTTGTCAGTGAAATCATCTTGACATTTACCCTCAACATGAAAGAGCAGAGCAGTGGGCAGACGCGGCTGTTCCCTGTCCAGAGGGCGGCTGTTCCCTGTCCAGAGGGCGTGGCGAGTTGGGTAGGGGTGTGGACACCCGAGCACCCAGATCTCGAGCCCCCGATCGTAAGCCCCTGGATCCCAAGCCCCAGGCTTGCCATAAGGTCGTGGTCTCCACGTGCTCCTTGAAAAGTTGTTGTGTCAAAACGACCTGACAGACTTAGCAGCTTGTTGTTTGAAAGAAGTCCTCGTGAGTCTCTTAAAGAGGTATTAATTCATGCTGTTAATCAACGCTGGCTTTGAGCCAATCCCCTACCAGTCTAGGTAACGTTCAAAGGAATGCTGATTTTATGTTGAACGCCACCGATGGAATGGGGCAAAGTATTCGCAAAGTACAGATCCAGTAAGGGGATAATATCCAAAGCATGCAAGGAATTCATACAACTCTGCAAAAACCCAAATGATCCAATGGGTTCTTCCATGGGGAGAAGACGTGAACAGATATTTCTCTAAAGTAGACATGCAGATGGCCAACAGACACATGAGAAGATGTTACACATCACTCATCACTAGGGGAGTACAAATCAGACCACCATGAGATACCACCTCACATCTGTCAGAATGGCTGAAATCAACACCACAAGGGGCCAAGAAAGGTACCCCTCGTGCCTGGTTACTGGGGACGCACACTGGTGCAGCCACTCTGGAAAACAGCATGGAGGCTCCTCAAAAAAATGAAAACTTGGAATCTCATGTGACCCAATAATTCCACTTCTGGGCATTTAGCAACAGGAAAAGAAACCATCATTCTAAAAATGTACCCACAGGCCCTGCCATGTTCCCTGAGCCTCGCTCACCACGAACAGCCACGCTTTGCTGAATCCCCCTCCAATGGGACCATCTCATGCCCCTGTTTGCCAGCGGGAATGATAGTTTCTGGTGATGATGTCCATTGCGGGCAATGCTTCCCAAAAGTATTATGAAAGCCATTGCCCTGCATGGTATGGGAGGAACTGGAACTTTTTCTCCAACAGAGGGAGAGGGACTGGGATGTTCCTGGAAGCCCACAGTCTTGGCAGGCAGCTGCTTCTGCTCGGGGCGAGAACAGTACCACCAGTTGGCGGAGGGCACTAGTGAGGTGTTTTCCTTGAACTCCTGCTGTGCATTTGTGCCTGAAGGGATGTATCTGGTAGTGAGTTTTGGGGGGAAGGAGAGATGAAAAGCATATTAATGATAGTGAAGTAATAAAGGGGTAAACTTCTCTTAGAACCAAGAACAGATACATTTGTTGCCTTAAACATGAACCTGATCAGAGATGCTACAAGGCTGTGGGGAAGCATCTTAGCCAGCATTTGCTGCGTAACAAATCACGACACACCGGGGGTTGTAAGAAAGACATAGGTGATCACGGTTTCTGTGGGTGGGGAGCTTGGGCTCTCCCATGGGACTGCTGTCAACTTAGAAAACTGGACAGTCCAATGTTAGCCTTCCTGCAGTCCAGCTCCTCTCGGAGGCTAACACTAGTGATTTGTAAAACAAAACAAAACAAAAAACAAAAAATATGTGGAATGTACATCCTGTGTACAAAAGAAGTTCGTATTTCATTAATGGAATCCTGATACGCATGCTTGCGTGGCTTGTCACCTCCCGGACAATGGGCCACGTCCCTGAATCTGAACAAAGCACGTCAAGTCACTTATCTGAGCGTGGCACAGGAAACACAAGAGCAGAGCTAGGGGTTTAAATTCCCCAGAGGGGCTTGGAGGTCAGCCAGGCAGAAGAGGTCCGCCAGTGCAGTCTGGTGGGAAGGGAGCATTGTTCCTGTAACCGTGTTCAGCGGGGCGCGCTGGAGCATTCACAGCTGGACCCCAGTGAGCTCTCCCAGCGTTCTTCCAAGGTGGGTATAGCATCGCCAGGCAGCTGGGAGAAGTGCCAGCCCAGGTGAAACCGAAAACAGGTCTGGCTTCACATCTGGACCAGCAGGACTGTCTGCAGGGGAGTCTCCAGGCCTCTGGGGCTAGAAAGTCAGGCAGAGAGCCCTGCATGTGGTTGGAAGTGGGGGTGGGGGGTCAGTTCCAGAGCTGCTACTCTGTAGCTCTCTGGGTGCTCTTGGTACAATGTTTCCCTTCGCAAAACCTTTAGAAACTGATGAATGTGAACTCCAACCACCCTAAAAAGCTGGATGCCCTCCAGAGAATGAGTCAGATCAGAGAGGGCTAAAGCGTTTCCCAGAGTGGCTGCACGGTCCCCAGACTCGCAGGCACACAAGGTGTTCGATCGTTGGCTTTCTAACATGTGAGCAAGGGCGGTGGGGGGCTTAATGCACATTCCTTTCACGGCCAGCGACGGCGAGCATCTTATCACGGAATTACTGCCAACTCACCGCATGTACATCGTCTTGGCTGGTTAGAGGCTGAACCCCTGTAGTACCCTGTCAGCAGCAGCAAACAGAATCAGCTCGCTTATTAACAGTCCGGCCCTTGGTCAGCAAGCTCATGGGCTCCTCACCACCTATGGGAGGCTGCCCCGGAGACAAAGGGCTTCGGGAAAGATCCAGAGCATTAGCGCAGCAAAGACAGCCCAGAGGGATGGGTGAACGCAGGAGTGCCTCTGCGGTTAACACGGGAAGAGGCTGAGTTCATGGGAAAAAAACATTGGATGAGTCAAAAAACAAAAACACAGTGTGATAAAAAATAAAAGCCGACAGTTTGCTGCTCTAAGTACCTTTGCTCCAGATACCACAGCGTTGACAAAGAGCAAAATCCACAGAGAAGGACAAAGAAACAGAAATAAGCTAGGAAACGAGGCTGCTTCTTGGTGTTGGGGTTTTTTTTTTTTTCCTTTTTCTTTCTTTTTTTTAAGCCCATGGTAGATTAAAGAGAAAAAGAAGAGAAAGGATCCAAATCCCATGGAAGACCATCCGCGCTTATAAAGGGAGATGAAGCTATTCTACTTCTAAGAGGAGCCAGGCTCAGTGCAGAGGGGGGTGTGCGCCAGGCGGGGCAAGGGGACGGGAGTGGATTACCTGCGTAGCAGAAGCCACCCTTAACTGACTTATTCGTGGACAGGAACTGAGAACCAGTATGCAATTGCAAGTTCCATAAGAACAATTTGAGGGGCGCCTGGGCGGCTCGGTGGGTTAAGGATCTGCCTTCAAATCAGGTCATGGTCTCAGGATCGTGGGATCGAGTCCCTTGTGGGGCTCCCTGCATAGCGGGGAGTCTGCTTCTCCCTTTCCTTCTGCCACTCCCCCTGCTGGTGCTCGTTCTCTATCTCTGTCAAATGAATACAATAACAATCTTTCAAAAAAAAGAACATTTTGATATATTTTTGATAGAACAATACTGTAACCCTGACAGCTTGCAGAGAGAACAGTGTGGGTTTTCAGGTAATACTCAGCACAAACAATGCAGACATACATCTGGGAATAGAACGCAGAAGAGATGAGTTTTTTTAAATGAGCGGGAAAGGGAGTTTACTTTCATCGCGTGCTGTGGTTCCGATAGGTCAGCCATTTTGGAAAAAAAAAAAGTAGCAAAGCCACGTCCCTATATGCCTTACATGAAAATAAATGACAAGGGACCGAATATGATACTCTTTAAGAATTCAGATTGCTAAAAAGAAACAGAATAATTTTAAAAAATCTGAAACAAATTGGATTCTTATATCATCCACCAAGATAAATTCCAACTGCATATAAGATATGAATGCTGTGGGACATGACATGAAACGGGGTCACTTTTGTTGAGGGGTTTAGCCGGGGGCCACCAGCAGGAGAGCTCATCCTTGGTCCTCCAAGGACCAAGCAAATGAAACCAGCAACTTTGAACCCAGCCAAACCCCTCATACCCCAAACCCCTGCAAACTGCTACCGTAAGAGATTTGGTCCAGTTCTGCTCAGCCAACCCGATTTTTCTGCTGCCAACACCAGTTAAAATTCTAAGCAACATATACATTCTCCATTGTCTTAAAAAAAACCCGAGTTTGATCCCCTAAGGGGACACAATTTGGGTTGCTCCCTGACCTGCCATCAGTTCTGCCTCCTTGCCGAGAAGGCACAAACACAGAGCTATCAAAGCACTGGGAGGAAATGCGGGTAGCTTGCTCTGTAAACTGGTCAGAAGTGAGGTTTTCAAATCATAACTCGTGACACAGAAGCCATAAAGGAAAATAAACTGAAATAAATTTCTGTAAAGAAAAACAGATGATATACTCAGTAGAAACAGACTGCCCACAGTTTCTGTAAAAGATTAAAAAAAGGCGAACATTCCTCCAACCCAGGGGGAAAAAATAACCCAACAGATAAACATGCAAGGACCCTCATTTTTTTTTTTTTAAATATCAAATGTTTTTCTAATATACTAATAAGATGTCTGTTTTGGATACAGGCTCCCCCCCCCCTTCCCAAACTGAGGAAAGTAAGGATCTAATGTTCTAGAAGAAGCTCAAAATAACAGGTTATGGGGGGGACTGTGGGGGCAGGGGCCACACCACACCTGCTTAGCCCTCCTATTCCGACGCCTACAAATGAAGATGGGAGAAAGGTCCCTACCCATCTGACAAGGCACGGGAGACTCAAGGAGACCTGGGAAGCCCCCTTGGCTGGGCTGGGGGTTGGTTGGGGGCATCCTGCACCGTCCTGCCCGTCTCCGAAGCCCAGGGCTCTGAAACTCCCCCCCGGGGACCCTACCAGTCTTGCACCCCGCTTTTCCTTGCGCATATAGACCAAGTATTGCAAGGGCTCCACCCCTGCTCCTGGTGCTGGCCCCCTGCCCCCCATCCCAAGGCCACACTGGACCTCGCCCCACAGGACAGGCTTGGTGGAGAGGGAAAGGGGAAGAAGGGTGGGGGTGTACAGGACGCGGAACCGCACTGATGGATGGGTTGGGGTGCTGTCGGTCCCCCAGACCAGGGGAGGTGGGCAGTGGTACCTGTGCCCTGGGCTCCATCCTGCCTCCACGCGAGGATGCGGCTGCTGCACCCCAAGCCGGGGCGCAAAAGCCCCCGCGGCGCCTCACGCAGGCCGGGCCGGTGAAAGCGACCCCACCTGCGCACAGCCCGCACCTGTGGCTCTGCAGGCAGCGTAGGCGCAGGGCGGAGCACGGGTGGGGCGAGCCTCAAGGGTCTTCACCTGGCGGGTTCCCACGCGCACCTGCGTGTCTTTCCGGCCTTCCCCGGGCCCCGTGGACGCCCAGACCTGAGCCATCCACGTGTGCACCTGCGTGCCAAGCAGTTCGCCTGCCTCTTCACGGCACGCTGAAGGAGTGGAGACTGTCACCCAGCCCTCGCACCCAAGGCCAGGGTCGTGTTCCAGAGTCTCCGTGTCTCCGTGTCCAGAGGCACGGAGCTGAGAGTGACGCACAGCTGTTGGACTCCCAAAGACCTCTCTGCTGGGAGACTCCTTCCCAGCCTTCACGGGGTGGGCGTCAGAGCCCCTGCAGGGCCCCGCGTGGCCCCGAGGTTCTGGTGGGCAGCCCCGCTGGGATCCGGACTGGCATTGCCTGCGGCTCCCTGGCGTGGGGGCCGGCTCTGCCTGGGCGAGCTCCCCACACGGCAAGCGCCTCCAAGAGTGGGACCGCGGGGGGTGGGGGGGCAAACAGGCCGGTGACCACCTGACCAGCGTCTTAGCGTATCATTAGTGAATGACAATTAAAAAAAAGTCTCGCCTGGTACCGTCTGTCCGTTTCTAGATGGGGAACGTGAGGGCCACAGTGGGGAAGAGTCTGTTCCAAGTCCCTGAGCGAGCCAGGTGGGGCTGTCTTGGCGACATCCCAGGGTCCTGTTGTTTCCTCACTGTGTCAGGCCTTCGGAGGGTCCCCTGCCCAGGGTACCCTGCTCTCCTGACCCCAGCGTCCCCCTGACTTCCTGGCACTCAGGCACACTGCTCTGAGTATAGCATAAGTTCTTTTGTTTGTGTTCACGGCTAAAAACAATTTCGAAATGTGCAGTGTGTGCCTAGGGTCAGGTTAGTTGGTCACACCAACGTCACCTGTCGCCATCACCCTTCACTGCCGCCATGAGCAGTGCTCTGCGGGGAAGCTTGGAGTGTGGGCATGCGCAGGGGCCCCACTGGGGCCCGAGGCCAGCCTGCAGGGGCGTTGGCCCCATTCCCTGCTCCTGGTCTCCACTGGGAGCCCAGCATGTTCCTAGAGCGGGGTTCAGAGAGGCTGTGTGCTGGGAGATGGATGCCTTTCTTTGTACAGAGGCTGACTTCGGGTGTGACTCGAATCCAGGTCGTAGATGCACAAATGCCTGCTGGCCTGCTGCCTGGAAACCCGCATCGTGGGTACAAATAATGCTCTTGGGGCAGGAAAGTCCAGTTCAGAGCCTGGCTCTTGTCATGTTGCAGGCTCGGGCTTTGGACGAGACATGCAGAGATGGGCCAGGACAGTGACAGCCACATCACTGGGCTTAAAGATCAGTTGTGGGGAATGCGCAGGAGTGCTTGGCACGTGGGAAGTACCCAGCAGCTGGTGGCATTGGCATTCACTGTACCTGCTTCCATCAGGCCTTCCCTGCCACCTCACGCTGGGGCTTTCAGACCTCCGGCAAAGCAGACTACCGATTGTTTCTGCATTGGATATGTACGTTCTGTGTTTTCTGTATATGATGATGTTTTGGCATCTTAAGACCTTTCTGGCTGGGGAGAGGCTGCACCATGTGGAGTTAGCTAATCCTTGAAGATAGAAAAGAACCCAGTGGGAAGCATGCCTTCCCTATGGGAACCAACCAGCCCAGAGCCATACCTCCTCCATCTGGACTGAGCAGCCAGGTGCCAGACAAGTAGGGACACCCTACAGCTTGGACCCCGTTGGAATTATTCAAGGTAGCCAATGCTAAGCCACTCACACTGCCCTGCTCCGCCTTTCCCCTGCAAACTCTGGTAAGGGCCATGGCCAGGTCTTTTCCCTCCTCCCGCTTCTGCCTCATGACCACCCCGGTACCTCCTGTAGCCCTGTGTGGCATGTGTTGCCTCCTGTCTGCAGGACCTAGAATATAATTAACTTTCCTCCTAAGCCCCAGTCCTCTCAAGTCCTGTGTCCATTGACTTTGCTATCCCATCCCCAACATGTATGTTCCTAAAACAGATTCTAGGCAAGCAGGATGCTCAAGGTTGCATCTGACCTCAGGCTGTAAGTAAGAGGCTAATGACTGGTACTTTTTGTAAACCACTACAGAAAAGAAAAAGAAAAAAAAACCTGTAAATTTCATTACTGATCAAATAAGCACAAAACACCGTAGCACAAGTACTGCTTTAAGTGTATTAATGTTGGTAAAGATAAACCGTCAAAATATCTTCCAAGATGGAAAGCGCCAGGTTTACTTGTGAATCCTACTGAACATTTTTTAAAAAAGATTTTATTTATTTAACATACAGAGATCACAAGTAGGCGGAGAGGCAGACAGAGAGGAGGAAGCAGGTTCCCTGCTGAGCAGAGAGCCCTATGTGGGGCTCGATCCCAGGTCCCCGGGATCATGACCTGAGCCGAAGGTAGAGGCTTTAACCCACTGAACCATCCAGGCGCCCCGTGAATCCTACTGAACATTTAAGAGAGAAATTATACCGATCCTTTACGATCTGTGCCAGAGGACAGAAGCAGAGGGACTGATTCCTAACTGATCCTTTGAGGCCAGCGTGACCATAATACCAAAAACAGATGGAGACATTACAAGAAAAGAAAACTACAGATCAAGATCTTTCATGAACATAAATGAAAAAATCCTCAACAAAATATTAGCAAATCAAATCCAACAATGTATAAAATAATGATACACCACGACCCAGTGAGATTTATTCCAGGTGTGCAAGGCTGGCTCAGGAGTTAAAAATCATCCAGTGTCACCCATCACATCAAGCTGAAGAACTACATGAGCATATCAATAGCGGTAGAAAAACCATCCGACAAAATCCAGTATGTATGTATGATAAAAACTCAACAAACTATGAAGACGGGAGAACTTCCCCAACTTGATAAAGAATACCTATAAAAACCTAAGTAAAATCAGTTTTCAAGTAAAATCACAGTTAATGGTGAGAATCTTGAAGATTCCCCATGAAGATCAAAACAAGACAAGGTTGTCCCCTCTCACCAGTGCTTTTTAACTTCATGGTGGAAGTCCTAGCTGATGTGATGAGAAAAGGAAATTAAATATATACTGACTGGTAAGGAGTCCAGAAATGGTCTTTGCCAATGACAAAAATAATCAGTGAAAGAACTCCTAGACCTAGTAAGTGCTCAAAGCAAAATTGTAGGGTACCAGGATACGGAGTCAAACAGTTTTGAACATATTAACAATGAATAAGTGGAATTTGAATGTAAAGACTTACATTAGCACCCCCCAAATGAAATATTTGTGTATAAGTATAACCAAATATGTGCAAGACCTGTATGAGAAACTGTCAGAATGATGGATGGTCTCACGCAAGTACTGAGTAGATGGAGAGCTGTCCCATGTTCATGGATAGGAGGACTCAATTTGTGAAGAGGTCAGTTTTTCTCAACTTGATCCAGAGACTCAGGGTGATCCCAGTAGAAGCTGCAGTACCTTATTTTGTAGATATCCATAAACGGATCCTCAAGTTTAAAAAAGAGTCAAAAAACCCAGAATAGCCAACACGTTATTGAAGAACAAAGTGAGAGGACTGATGCTACCCGACTTCAAAACTTACTGTAACTCTATGGTATTGTAAGACATGAATCTATAGCGTAGAGGGGATGTTGGTAATTAGTAGAGCGATGGAACAGCTTAGAGAGCCCAGAAATAGACCCACATAGATAGAGTCAGGTGGTCTGGGACAAGCAAATGTAATACAACGGA
Organism: Mustela nivalis; assembly: GCF_964662115.1. Classification (NCBI taxonomy): domain Eukaryota; kingdom Metazoa; phylum Chordata; class Mammalia; order Carnivora; family Mustelidae; genus Mustela; species Mustela nivalis. The sequence goes on from NC_139031.1 coordinate 91,108,942, forward strand.
GAGATTATCTTTTGATAAATGGTACCGAAATAATTGGATGCCTGTGTGCACAGAAATGAACCTAGACGCAGACCTTACAGCCTTCGCAAAAGTACGTCGAATGGGTCGTAGGCTTACGTGGAAAATGAAAAGCTACCAACTCTTAGAAGATGACACGGGGAAAACTCAGATCGCCCTGGGTACGGTGATGAGTTTTGCGATGCCAAATGTATGATCCGTGAAAGCAAAAGTGTAGAAGCCGGACATCGGTATGATCCGTGAAAGAAAATGTAAGAAGGATAGAAGAAAAGCCACCGACTGGGAGAAAATATTTACAAAAGAGGAATGTGATAAAAGACTGTTATCCAAATGTTAAAAGAACTCTTAAAACTCAAAAGCAAGAAGACAAACAACCTGATTAATAAATGGCCAAAGGCCTTAACGGAAACAGTCCTGAAGAAGAAAAACAGCAAATAAGTGCATGAAAAATTGCTCCACATCATACGTCATCTGGGGAATGCGAGTTAAAACAAGGATATATAAGTAAACACCAACTAGAATGGCCAACACTAAATGGGGGAGGAGCATGTGACACCTCTTGTGGTGTGACCAGGGCGATGGCACCCCCCCCCATGTCATAGATCCCATCCATGCCGTGACGTAGGGGAGACACCCCCGGGACGTCCGTGCTGTGAAGTAGGGGACATAACTCCCCCCTTTTCTGCGCAGGTTCCTTGCTCTCTGAGTGGCTCACAGACTGGCAGAGCTGTGTCGCCCCTGCCTGGTGGGCACCAGTGCAGTCCTTTGTTGCTGCCTCTGGGGTGGCGGAGGCCCTACTGCCCCATGAGTGGTTTGTTGTGTTGGAAGGGGATCCTGGCCATGGAGGTTGGCGGATGGGGCTGTAGACATGTTACTGAGCAGGTGTGGAGAGCAGCCCCCGGTCAGGCATCAGAACAGGGACCCCCACCACACAACCCTGCCCTGGAGATCCTGGGGCAGAATGTGGAGCACATTCTCCTCTCCCGACCATCTAATGAGACTGCAGATCTCATCTCCAGGGGACGACCATCAAAGCTCAACCAAACGAGCCGTGCCTGAGAGCTGAGCAGGGACCCAGGCAAATGCTCCTGGTTGCACCTGTTCCTTTATATGCGGGGCAGAGGAGAGGTGCAGCGGCTCGTGGGACTCCGTCTGGGGAGCGCGAAGACCGAGGCAGGCGTCCTTCAGCTCCCGCAGAGTCCCACCCATCACCCATGGCCGCTGTGCCTCTCCATCACCCCCTCCCCAGCTGTCCACCTGGTTCTTGCCGTCCGGCCTTCAGCAGGAGTGGAAGAGGGTTTGCGGAGCCCACAGCTCAAGTTTGAGCAGGCCTCGGGGTCCCCCGGGAGCTTGGTCACTCGTTTCAGAGCTCACCAGTCAGAGTCAGGGTGGGGCTGTGAATGTGCCTCTCTCTTCCCAGGCCCCAGGTGACATGAGGCTGGCTAAGTCGTGACACTGGGGCCGTAGGGTCAGGTCAAGGTCAAGGTCAAGGAAATGAAGACACATGGGCACCCCCATGTGCTTGGCACTTGGTACACCGCCCCACCCCCCAACAGCACCCTGGGCTGTGCACGCAGTCGGGTGGCCTCCGTCACGGAGGGCCATGTCCTTTTCCTGTCCTTCCCTGGGTGCGCCCCTGGGGCCCTGGCCCTGCGCACACCTGCAAGCTCCTGCGTCTAGGATCTGGGCTGTGTGGCTGTGATCCACGATCCACGGCAGGGAGGCTACTTCCCTGCTTGGATTAGTAGGGGGATTAGCAGGGGGAGTGGGCGTGCCTTCAGTTTGAGGACGGTTCCCTTCCTCACTCGGGGAAGGGGCAGCCATGGGACAGGACAGACAACAGCCACCTCAGGGGCGCCCGGGGTTGCAGGAATTTACATCACCCCTGATGTTGACCGAGGACACAACATCTTTGTGTTTTCTCCCCCCCGGGGTAAAAACAGCTCCCCTCCCTGGGAGGGGCCTCTGGATTACAGCATTCTCTTCCTTTGAAGGTCTGACTTCGCCCTTGACCCTTGCATTGTTTTTTAGAGCTCTGGTTGCCCAACCTCCCGCTGCTAGGGAGTAAGTGGTGTGCGGTGTGTGGGCGGAACTGGACCCACCGGGTGACGGGAGGGCCTGTGAGGTTTCATCATCTGGAGACGTCCCGTCTCTGCCCATAGCAGCTGCGGGGACACAGGGTGCTGCTCAGGGTAGTGGAGGTGACGACCCCTTTGTTCAGGGCTCCCAGTGTCCTCTAGAGGGCCAAGAACCAGAGGCCCAGGGGGTGGTACGAGGGTCCAGGACATGGAAATCCAAGGTGTCAACACAGGAGGACTAGCCGGGCAGGCCCTGCACCTCCCCAACCTGCCCCTCTCCCCGCCCCCCCCACAGCCCTCCACACAGCAGGTGACCCCTAGCCCAGCTGCTCCTGGGGCTCATGCGTGTGCAGAGTTAGGAAGGAACTGGCAGAGACACTGGGCACAGTCACGCCCGCCCCTGGGGTCACGCGGAGGGACTGCCAGCTGTGGGCCACTGGCTCTGCCTGTCCGAGCCAGGAGCAGGGCTTTGCCTTCCTCTGCAAGCATAGCGTGCACCCTGGGAGGCGGGGTGGGTGTTTCTCTGTGGCTGGGGCTCCCCAGGGTTGATGCGCCTTCTTGCGAATAGATGTAACTCAGTCCATACACGGGACAGAAAACTTCCCCTCTGTGCCCCACACCACCTTTCCATCCTGTCCCCCCCAGTACAGTCCTGAATCCCACTGAGCTGGTGGTTGGTGGCCCCCCCCAACCCCGACATCAGATGCCTGCAGGCTTCGATTTGGGCCAAGTAGGTCTGCGAAACCCTGGATCCCCAGCCCCCCACCCCTGCTCTCCATCACTGGTCAGTTGAGCGGGGGGCCCCCATCAGTGTCCTGTGCAGGGGGCGGGGGCCCTGTGAGTCCCACGCTGCCCTCCCAGCCTGGCGGGAGACCCACAGGTAAGCTCAGGCTTACCTGGCCCTTCAGCATGGCCCGTCCGGCGTGTCGCATGCTTCTGAGACACAGAGGAACCCTCAGCAAGGCTCCTCAGAGAAGAGGACATTCAGTGGCTCCCAAGGGATGGAGAAAGGGCAGCAGGAGTTCTGGGAATCCAGACCCACACTGGCAAAATGGAACCAAGCCTAGGAACCAGTCCGTGGAGACAGAGATGAAACTGTGCCCTGCTTCCCGAGGGACGGGGCGCTGGGCTGTGTCTGTCACCCCTCCAGCTGTGTCTGCTCAGCTCCAGCCCCGCAGACCCTCCCTCCAGCAGCACCCCTCCCTGCTCCCAAACCAGCTGCCCTTTCCTTCCTGGAGACACTTGTGGACGTGTGCGCGGACTGTTCTCCGTTCAGATCTCTGAGAGCAGGGCTGCATCTCCAGTGTGGCTGTCTTGCACTCTGTTCCAGGATGCGGTCTGAAAGGACATCAGCAGGATGGTCTCAGCACTGGTCTCTGGTCTGCAGGCCTGCCCCCCTGGATCGTTCCTGAGCTCCCTTCTGACTTCTGTACCCCTGGACCTGTCTAAATCCTCCCACGGTTGCCCGAGCCCATGGCACCGTACCTAGAGCCTTTCCCACCTGTTCCCTCTGCTGTCTTTCCAGCAACCAGGCAGGAGAACGCTGGGTCTTTCCCTGAACACACTGCCCGCTTCCCCGTGCCCTGCCTCACCCACTCGCCTGCACCGTGGGCCCGTCCTCTGCTGTTTGGAAGGCCCTGCTTCCCCTCCAGCACCTGCCTTGGCTGGCAGCTTCTGTGGGAAATGCCCAAGCGTGGCTCAGTGCCCTCTGTCCTGCTGTTTGCCACCACTCTCTGGACTCTCCAGGAAAGCACTTATCTCCAGCACCAGCTTCTAATCGGTGCACACACACCTCCTGCCAGGCAGCATGGGCTGTGGGTTAGCCTGTCCCCCTTACCCGGGCCGCACCTGCTGCAAGCTGTGAGAACGGCTCCCATGCTCTCTGCGTGTCTTCTGTGGGGAAGGACAGGGTGCTGGGAGGAAGGGCCCTTTGTTCCAAGAGGTGGTTTCAGAGGGGATCAGGGAGAGCCCTGGAAGAACGCGCCTAGGAGGTGGATGTTGGACAGTGGGATGGTGGCGCAGAGGGAGGTGGACAGGGGAGGGGGCTGGAGATCCTGGCAGGAAGGACAGTGAGGAGGCCGTCAGGAGACGTGGTAGTGACTTTCTCCAGGGTGGGGTGGGGACGCGAGGGCTGGACGATGAGCAGGGGTCTGCAGGATTGAGGAGGCAGGTACGGATCTGAAGGCACAACCCTCTAGTGAGGAGGGGCGCCCTGTAGTGCCTAGGAGGGATGACTGGGACTCTGATTGGGGGTCATGGAAGTTGAGGCACGGACTTTGGGGTGTAGAAGGCAAAGCACCAGGGCAGCAGGACCCAGGACTCACGGATGCACTCAGGAGCAGCCACCCCCAGGATGGACAGACAGGCACAGCCCACAGAGGTCTCCAGGAGGAACTGTCCCATTGTACTGTTGTGGCCAGAGAAGGGGAGATTGCCCTCTCTGGGCTTTGGTTTGTGGCTACTGTGAGGCAAACAGTGGAAACATTTGGGAATCGATTTACATGGAGAGGAACTTCCACTACGTGCTGAACAAGTGAGACCTGGGGTGGGGGTGAGGGCCTCACCGGGCAAGTGCACAACAGGGTGAACTGTCCAGGGCGGGCAACGGCCCACACACAGTAGGCGGGCCCTGAATGTTTACCCGATGGTGCCCTCTTGTTTGTGCGTCATTAAGGGACCATCTCAGGTGGACACCCAGATCGTAAATGGAGGAAGTCAGAGGAAATTCAGAGCACAGATTCTTCTTTTGGAAATGAAATCATTTAGGAAACTACACCAAAAGTAAGGCTCAGCCAGTTGAAAACCTCGGTGGGCTCTTTAACCAGACACTGACCTTTACTCTGTAAAAATAATGACAAACATGACCTTGAACTTCCAACTGCAATGATTTCTGCCGACCTTGTTTTGATTTTTGCTGGAGCTGGGGTCAGGTTCAGAACAGAGCAGAAACCAAGGTGTTACCCCAAGCCAGCAGCCCGGTGAGGCGGCTACAAACAGAGCGAGTAAATTCATTGTAATGGGGTTACTCTTGAGATGGATAGTAGACAGGATAATACAAGTTACAAGCATATGAAATACTGTAGCATTTACTGGATAATATAAATCCAGCAAGATGGCAGTGAGCACGGGGCAAACTGGTCCCTCCCTCTTTCCCTGATTTCACACCCCTCCCCACCAAGGAGGCCCTGGCATGAGTTTCTTATGTATTCCTCCCAAGATAGTCCATAAATTTAAAACATGCTGACATGTATGTCTGTACCTCCTCATTAAAAAAAAAAAAGATTTTATTTATTTATTTATTCGAGAGAGAGCAAGGGCAGGGGGAGAGAGAAAGAGAGGGAGAAGCAGGCTCCCCACTGAGCAGGGAGCCCGATGCGGGGCTCGATCCCAGGACCCTAGAACCATGACCTGAGCCGAAGGACTGAGCCACCCCGACATTCCTGTACCCCCTCATTTTGCTTCACTTGGAAATTATACTTAACTTGCAAATCTTCACCAAGTCTCAGGGATTTTCTCCATTAGTAAGTGTGGAGCTTCCTCCTTCTTGTGAACGGCTGCCTAGTTTCTAGGGACCAGGTGTGCACAAGGGCACCTGTATGTCCCAGGGACGAAAAGGCCCATTTCCCACTGCCTTTAAAGGTACAGTGACATTTTTCTTGCAACGCCAGAGAATATCCAAGAAATAACCCCTGAGACATCCAAAAATACCCAAGAATTTCACAAAAGAAAAAAGCTCCCTATAGAAATTTAGTCTGATGGGGTGCCTGGGCGGCTCAGTTGTTTGCACCTCTGACTCTTGGTTTTGGCTCAGGTCTGATCTCAGGGTTGTGAGATCTAGCCCCGTGTCCAGCTCTGAGCTCAGCGGGGAACCTGCTTGAGATTCTCTTTTCCTCTGACAGCCCCTGCCTAGTACCTCTTGGTCTCTCTAAGATAAGTAAATCTTAAAAAAATTTTTTTTTTGGTCTGAACCAGAAAGTCAGAGGAAGAAGCCTGGGGTCTGGGCTCCATGGTGCAGCCCCGTCTCTGCATGGACTGAGTCCTGCTCTTCTCTGGAAGACAGGGACATGTCAGTCTCTGGAGGCTTCGGTGACACTGGGGGGCTTGGCTCCAGCCCTGGGTGGGGGGGAGCTGTCCCTTTCCTTCCACCCTTCCTCCTGGGAAAGGCCGTGATGTGTGCAGGTCCGCGGCTGGAGGACTTCTGCCTGCAGAGGGAGAAGCAAATCAGGGCTTTGCCCCACTGAAAGCTGGCCAGGGGTGCCTCCCTTCCTCTCCCTGGGCCTTGGTTTCCCCCTTGGAAAACTAGCTGTGGTGGGGGGCTGGCCTTGCCCAGCGGATCTCTCCAGCTGTCCCTTGGGCTGAGCAGGAGAAGCCTGCGAACGGCTGGGCAGGGCGATGCCCCTTGAACAAAACAAGCGGGACCTGGCTGTGCACTCCCGGTCAGAATTGCACTTTGGCTCCCGGTGGGAGCCGGAACAGCACAAACACAGTCGGAAACCTGGACCAGCAACCCTCCCTCCGCCCACCATTTGCGCAGGCCCTCGGACGCTGGAGCAAAACAAACTTTTTTTTCCCCCAAACTTATTTTGAACACCAGCGGCCAGCACGCAGCGCCGGCAATCATTAACCCCGCGTTCAGGGGGGAGGGGAGGGCGGTCGGCACCCTTTATAAGGCGCGCGCGGCTCCCAGCGAGTATCGGAGCCTCGAGCATCCGGCATTGGCTGCCTCTCCGGCATCGGCTGCCCTCCAGCACCGGCTACTTGGCCACCGCTCGCTCGCCAGGTCCCGCCAGCACCCGCCTCTGTCCGCCGCCCCTGCTCCACGATGCCTGAGCTCCCCGCTGCCTGCGCCTGGCCGCTTCTGCTCCTGCTGGCCATCCAGCCGGGCACGACGGCGGGCGCCCCCCAGCCATGGCACTGCGCGCCCTGCTCCGCGGAGAAGCTCGCGCTTTGCCCTCCCGTACCCGACTCATGCGCTGAGGCCGCCCCACCCGCCAGCTGCGGCTGCTGCCCGATGTGCGCCCTGCCACAGGGCGCCGCCTGCGGGGTGGTCACTGCGCGCTGCGCCACGGGCCTCAGCTGCCGAGCGCGACCAGAGGAGCCCCGGCCGCTGCACGCACTCATCCGCGGCCAAGGCGTCTGCGGGCCCAGCGATCCCGAAGCAGGTAGGACCAAAGGCCCCACGGGGTCTCCCCGCCGCCCCCTCCCCCGTGCCCGCCCCAGACGGATTGCTGAGGGAGGGATAGCTAGTGTGGAGCAAACCCACTCAAGTCCGGAGCTTGGAGGGTAAAAGATCGTCGGTCACCTAGATGAGCCCCATCAGTTCATGGTCCTGCAGGGGCAGGTGCCCAGGAGAGGGGAGGTGAGGGCGGAGGGCTCACACAACTTGGTGGGAGAGTTGGGGAGAGGGCGCAGACGCCTGAGAGAAGAGGGAGGCCCAGGGGCTTCCTTGGCAGTCCCTGGGCCATGGGGGCCAGCCCTCCTTTCTGCTGCTGAGTGGGTGGCCCCAGAGGGCTGAGCCTCTGGGAAGGCCTGGGATGGGGATCCCTTCCACCCCAGGGGGAAGCGTTTGGAATGTCCTTTGTAACAGACTCTTGTGGAGACAGCCCAAGTTTGTCGACTATTTACAGAGCGTGTGTGAGCAGAGCCTGTAAACTTCACTTGCATTCGTACCAGAGAAAAACAGTGTTTGGTGTGTGTCCTTCCCCTAAGGACTTGACAGTCAGACCTTTGCTGAGATGCTCAGGGATTTACTTGTAGTGGGAAGAAGGGGAAATACCTCTCCCTCCACCCGCTCTCCTTACCTCCCCATCGGGGCCAGTGGCGGCCCTGTCCTGCGTCCTTGTGGGAGGAATCCCGTCATTCTGTGGCCTAGTAGGGCATCTGCCAGAAAGCGTGACCCTTGCAAGCAGGGGCACAGTGTTCCTACTGGTTCTCTGTCTTCAGAGTCAGTAAAATGCGGTCATCTTCAGTGGTCCTTAAAGGAGTTGTGTCCCCAGGACCCCTCAGGAAAGCCCGCTGTCTGCGACTCTGTCCACACACCAAATGCAAACGTATGTGCGAGTGGCTTCACTCTCCTGCTAATTTAGAAGCAAACACACAGAGTACCCTCCGTCCCCAGCTTGCAAAATTGCTGTTGGGTCACTTGATTCCCCGGACACTGTCGGAAGCTCTGTTGAAGGTCAAGTGGCCCTCACCCAAGGTCCACAGGACCACCCTTCTAGCCCCACCTGGATTCTCTGGAGAGGAAGCCGCTCCCAGGGGTCAGATGCAGAAGCTCGGGGAGGGCTCACGAGGTCTGCCGTGCTGTCTTTTTTCAGATGCCAAGGAGTCATCGGAGAGCTCTGAGATCACCCAGGAGCAGCTCCTGGAGAATTTCCATCTGATGGCACCGTCTGAGGAGGACATGCCCGTCCTCTGGAATGCAGTCAGTAACTACAAGACCATGAGGTCTGGGTATGCCTTGGACACAGACTCCGACAAGTTGAAGGTGAGGGCTTCCCCGGGTCCTGAAGGCGTGGGAGTGAACGCCTTCCTCCCCGAGGCCTGTTAGACCTTTTCCATGTCCGCCTTGAGCAACATTTCCCTCAGGGACTTTGAAGAGGGGAGCCTGTTTGGTGGAAAGCCAGCCCCGCCGCGGTGCAGCTTCAGACACGAGTCTGTCCTCTGGGGCCCCTGCTCCCCCGTTTCTCAAAATGGTGCTCACGTCTGCATAACGTGACATTTATGACGTGATCCGTTTCACAGTGTAGTTCTGTGGCACTAATTCTGCAAGCATCGCTGCCATCCATATCGAGAACTATTTCGTCTCTCACCCTGAGACTCTGCTCCCAGTAACCACTGACTCCCTGGTCTCCAGCGCTTCGACCCATCTTTTTAATCCTACCACTTGAGGGCGACCGAGAATCAAAGTTGCGGAGATGGGCGCGGCGTGTGAGGAAAAAGAGAGAAAATGGTCCCCCCAAGCATGAGCCCCTTCGAACAGTGGGGCTCTGACCCGTTTCCCGGACACTTCAGGGTTTTGTCTGTGCGTGGTGCCCGATGGGGAAAAGTTCATTCTCATCCCAAGTAGCCGGATGGATGCCTTAATCCTTGCTTCAACTGGCTTCTGTGACCTAAAGGCATAGAGGAAAGGGGTTCACAGTCAAAGTCTCTGCTGCTGGAAGGGCTGGGTCCTCCTCGCCATCAGACTGCTATCAGACAGGGCAGAGGCGGAGGGGAGCACCTGGGGCATGGGGAGCGCTGGTCTCCCTGTAGGTGTTCAGCCAGCGTTCGGGGAGGGTAGGTGTGCCCCCACGCATCTCAACAGCTCCCACACACACTAACTCCCTCCTCACCTCCCAGGCAGGTCTGACCCACCCCCAGAGCCCCCATGGAACCTCTCCTGTCAGTCCTGTTCAGGTGGACAGTTCACTTATCCTTGTCATTTATCACAATGTCAAACGCTCTTCCAGGAGCCGTGCCGGCGAGAGCTCCACAGGATATTGGCACAACTGGCCGAGGAACACCAGTCGCCCAGACACCTTAACAATTTCTACCTGCCCAACTGCAACAAGAACGGGTTCTATCACAGCAGACAGGTGCGCACCCTGCCTGGGCACCCTCATGGGGACACGCCCCCCCCCCCCCCCCGCGCATCCCTGCAAGGCCACCCTTGCCTCCCAACAGTGCGTCCAGTCCCAAATATGCACCGTAAAGCCCCCAGCCAACCATATTAAGTAAGAGCCACCCCTCTGGGGTCACGGACTTGCAGCCCCCGGGAGCCTGAAGACCAGCTCGGTGGTCACAGACAGCAGGGGACCCACCCCTTGCTTGGCCAGGGCTCTGGGTACAAGTGTGACCTTGCTGCTCGGCAGGCCTGAGCAGGCGGGTGGGTGGTCGGTCCCTCATGCTCTAGCTGTTTCCTGTCTGTCCCACCAGAGGAAGGGGGTAGATCGTCTTAGGAAAACGAGTGTCTCCTTGGACCTCTGTAGTGCTCTCTCCCCATGGAAGCAAACTGTCCGCTCAGTGGAACACAGCAGCGTTTCCAGCCCGGCAGATAATGAGCGAGATTGAAGCCAAACCAAATACTTAATTTTGAGGGGTTCTTTAGGACTCAGTGAAATGCGGGGTCCGGGGATGTGTATAGCCAGGGAAGGGGGACAGGTAGAGGCCATGGTTTCCTGAGCAGGAGTCTGCCTGGGAGTCCGAGGTGATGGCGGCCACACACGGAGCATGCTCCCTCCCTGCTCTCGGGGCCACAAGCCGGACAGCTGTGCTCACGAGGCCGTTTAACACATGCACAATGTCCTATCAACTGGACACATGGCCTTCATCTCTAGTTTCCAGGGAGAACGGCGGGGGGTGGGGGGGCTGACATGTTGGGCGTGCCCTTCCCTGCCAAGGTCACTGTGGCTCCAAGCTCCGCCGCCTCCAGCTGCACTGGGGCTGCTCCTGACCGTGCGCTCTGTCTTGCCTCTGCAGTGCCGGACCGCCACGGATGGCCAGCGGGGACTCTGCTGGTGTGTCTATCCCTGGAGCGGGGAGAGGATCCCGGGGTCTGTGGAGGTCAGAGGCGACCCCAACTGCAATCAGTATTTTGCCGTGCACAGCTGAGAGCACGTCCTCTCCTCCGTCCCTTCACAGGAAATATTTAAGTACATAGCGTATTTATAGTCTGGAAATCATACACACTTATCTATATATATGTATATGTGTGGGAACCACTTTTATACGCCGCCTGCTGGTGGACACGTAAATCTGTAGTTTATTTATTCACTGTACATGTATTTTTCCGAAACAGCCTGTGTGCTGTGTTTCTCTGTAAATCATGAAACCTGTCACGTCGCACCGGGTGTAAATACTTGATTTGTAGCTCCTCGAAGCTCCCTGTTTCCGGTTCTAAAGAGCAGGGGGAAATAAAGCCTGGAAAATGCAAACCTGAAATGCGGAGCAGGTGCATTTTTTTCAAGTGACTTAACAGGAGGCTGAAGGAGGGCTCCCTCCGCAGCCCCAGATCCGAGTCTGTGTAAACGTGCAGAGAGAGTCAGGTGGGGAGTCTGGGACCAGAGCGGGACGTGGCCACATGGCTGGGAGTTCCTGTCGAGCTGGCTGTGTCGTCCCACCCACCTGCAGGGTACAGATGTAGTGAGAATAAATGCCGCCCCCGCCTTGGGAAGGTGGTGGCTGCATGGACGGGGAGTGAATGTTCCCTCCCTGTTTCTGAAGTCCCTTTCATACACCCCCTTCTCATGCAGCTTTGGGGTCCCAGTCCCGATTTACCATAGGACTCGGCAATTCCACTTCTAGAGATATATCCAAGATACGTGAAACGTATGTCCGTGCAAAAGCTCATGCACGAGGTTATGTTCTAGATGCATTATTTGTAACAGCTAAAAGGAGGACCCGTCCAAATGCTCATCAGTGGATGGAGGGATAAACCCCATATTGTGTCTCCATCCACGAAAAGACTACCCGGCCGTGAAAAGGACTGACGTACGCTCCAACACGGAGGGATCTTGAAAAGAGTCTGCTCCGCAAACCAGCCCTGTCAAATGACGTGACGCTGTGAACGCCCAGCTTAGGGAAAGCTGCAGAGACGGACTGGAGGGAGGGGTGGCTTAGGGCTGGGAATGGGGGCTGGCGGGCGACAGCCCATGGGTACGGGGGTTCTTACTCGGTGGTGGAAATGTTCTGAACCCGAGTGAGGACGATGTCCCATGTCCGTGGAGACATTCAAAGCCACGGACTTGCACACTTTCAATGGGGCCATTGCATGGTATAGGGAGTCTATCTCAACAAAGCAGTTAAAAAAGATTTTCTGGGGGCAGAGGTGATGCTGGATTCCAGGAGAAGGCACAGGAGCCGGAAGACCAGGTGGGAGTTTCCTGGAGAACTAGTGACACTTGGAGTCACCTGTGCCCCACCCCTGCCCCCTTGGGCTCCTGCCTCTCTCCTGCTGACTTTGAACCCTTCTGATCAGCTTCGAGGATTCATCACAATCCCCGGCTGAGAGCGCACTCCCACTCCCACTATGGGTCTGCATTTGGCTCACTTATTATTTGTTCTATTTTTAGTAATGCACTGAGGACTCACCTCAGTAGTTACGTTTTCTCTGTTTGTAGAGTTTCTAACATTAAGTTATTGTGTAGGGGTGGAATGAACTCAAGTTGGAAAGGGCATAATACCTTCTATATGAACGGTGGGATTTGATTTAGTAACAATTTCCTTGGTATTTTTCTATTGATGAGCACCATAGGTGGGTATATTGCCTTTTCATCTCTGTGTGGTTTTGGCTGTGGAGTTATACTGCTCCTGTAGGACGAATCGAGGTCTTCTATAGCTTCTTAAGGGGCGCCTGGGTGGCTCAGTGGGTTAAGCCGCTGCCTTCGGCTCAGGTCATGATCTCAGAGTCCTGGGATTGAGTCCCGCATCGGGCTCTCTGCTCAGCAGGGAGCCTGCTTCCTCCTCTCTCTCTGCCTGCCTCTCTGCCTACTTGTGATCTCTGTCTGTCAAATAAATAAATAAAATCTTTAAAAAAAAAAAAAAGTCCTTGTTGATTGGGATGCTCTGTTCCTCAGTTGTTTCGTAGGGCTCATGAGACCGTTTTGACGTGGTGTTTTCTTGGTGGGAGTATCCTAAACATTCCTTCAACTGTTGTCACAATTACAAGAATCTGCAGGCTTTTGATTTGTTCTTCAAAATTACAACTTCTGTGGAATTTTAGATTTTACTTAGGCTTTCAAAGTCGATGGTACACAGTTTTGATAGTGTTTTCTGAGAACCCGTAGAGTTTCTGCTTTATCTCCTATGTTCTCTTTCTCTCATAATGTTAGCTGTGGACCACTTATGCTTGACAGTCTTTTTAAAGGTGTTTCCCTCTTTTGTTGGGTGTTTCAAAGAAGCGTTGGCTGTGTTGAGCTCACGTCTTCTCGGAGACGGCTTTCCGCTCCTCTCCTTATGACCTCTTTGCTTGTGTGGTCCCTGGGTTTGCTCTAAGCACCACCTCACGTAGCTGGTTTTCAGCCCCTCTTTACCTGCCCTACGTATTTCTAGTGTATATTTCTTTTGATCTCCTTGCTTGCCTTCGTTATCGTCATCAACATGACCCACAGTTTTAATTTCAAGATGCTTACTTCCTCCTTCAACCTTGAGTTATTCATGTCTGTGCTTTTTTATTTTTGAAAATGTGCGGATCTAGGGAGATTATACCCGTCATTAATTCTCAGTGTAGTCACGTTATGGTCACAAACTATCGTGTATGTGGTGCCTATTCTTTGATTCTGAGGCTTTCTTACGACCTGGTATATGATAAATTTTTCAGTGTTCTGTAGGTTCTTGAGAAGGACGTGTCGCCTGTAATTCCCCCCATGTAACTTGGTTCGGCTAAGCGGGCTAGTGTGGAGGTCCCAGATCTCCTGAATCCCTGCTGATTTTTTTCTTTTTTTTTGGTTTGTTTAATAATCAATAATGAAGACAGGGCAAAAATTCCTGTAATCAGATTAATTTTCAAATAAGATTGTTGAAAGATATCTTATTAGGTGCCCAGGTGTTTAGAACAGCTAGCTACTCCTGGTTAATTTACCTCTTGTTATCTTGTAGTGATTTTCCCTACCTTCAGTTAACCACTGTCTGGCTTATAATCTATTTGTTCTGGTGGTACAAGCTGCTCTCCTTTATTTTGGCTAGTTTTTCTGATACCACTTTTCTATCCTCTAACATTTAGCCTTGTCTGTGGTAACCAAATACATCTTGACTTTCAGCAAACGAACCTGCCTCTGTTCAACTGGCAAATCTTAACATCGGTTTCAATGAGTTCCTAAATCTCCACACGAGCGACATTTTGGGAGGGATAATTTCTCGTGGCAGGGTTGTCCTGTTTTGGGAAGTCTAGCAGCATCCCTGGCGTCCACCTGCTCCATGCCAGGGGACCCTCCAGGCGTAAGGTCAGAAACCTCTGCAGACAATGCCCGCTGTCCTGGGGGGTGAAGGGGCGGGGGATAGCGCTGGTGCCACTGGACAATCACTGACTCCAGAGCACTGACTGTGGGACCCATTCACGGCATCTTGGTTTGTTACTCTGTTCGCCCCCTTCTGGCTTCCACCTTCAACATCAGGACCTGGAACCTCCCACACCGGGTCTTCCTCCAAAATGCCCGTCAGTGTGCTTCTCCGGGATGGCATGTTCCCGGGTCCCCAGCACCTGAAACTATTTCTTACACCTTTGCCTTCAAAGGCAATGTGACTGACTGTAAAACTCCAGTGGTTGTCATTCCTTTGTCCTTACCGCGTCCAGAGTCATGGTCACACCCTGTGGAGTCTGCTCCACGCTTGTTTCCGCATCTGGGACCTGCTCTTTCTCTCTCCAAGCTTTGATATTTTACAAATTCACCATCATGTATCTGCCAGTGTTTTTAATTCTTTTATTTTAAAAGATTTTATTTATTTTAGAGAGCAAGGGTGGGAGAGAAGCAGAGAGAGAATCTCAAGCAGACTCTGGGCTGAGCGTGGAGCCTGATGTGGGACTCGATCCCACGACCCTGAGATCATGATCTGAGTGGAAATCAAGAGCCCGATGCTTCACGGACTGACCCACACCAGCGCCTCTGTTAGTGTTTCTGAACTGTGTCCCTTTCTACATTTGGTAGAACCCATCAGCCTACAGTCTTTCGTGTTGTGTTTTTTCCTTACAATGAGATCTCTCTCTTATTTCTGTAAATACTCGCCAGGACGTCTGTGGTCTGGACTCAGCCTCCCTGCTTCCAGCCTCCAGTCCTCTCCACTGTTCCCTTTATTTTGCAATTTCTGACCCCTTCCTCCTTGTACGACAGGTGGCCCGCTGTCGGCTTCATCTTTGCTCACTCAGCCCCTGGTTCTACCCTTTCTATTCATCCCATCTCTGTGTTCTTGGTTTCAACCATCAGAAACTTCATGCCAACTTTGCCATTTTGTTATTTTCTGCTTCTAGCTCTTACTTTGTAATAGGATACCTTGGCTCTGTTCTCCAAACCTGTGCTGCATGGACAGTTACGATTTTGTTTCGAATGGAAAGGATCTGCTTCTTTGTTTCCCTTTCGATTTAGTTGTGCTGCTCAGAGTTCAGGCGGCCTGTGAACGCTCCTCACCCAGGGCAGCAGCGAGTGCACCTTCCCCACCCGAGGCTCCCGGCACAGGCGCAGGGAGGATGCCAGCGTCTACGATTGCCCAACCAGGGCGGGCACTATGCTGTGTTTCCTTTTAGTTGAGTGCATGTGTGCACGCCTGTGTGCATGTGTGAATGAGTGTGCCTGTGCGTGCGTGTGAGCGCATGCGTGTGCAAGAGTGTGCCTGTGTGTGCACCCGTGTGTACATGCGTGTGTGTGGGCATGTGGTGTGTGTACACAGTACCACCGCATCGGCTCTCATGTTCACCCACATTGAGCATTTTTCCGTATCGCTGACCTCAACAACAAGGTGGGTGACATCATCACGGTCCTTTCTAAGGAATGTGTTTCCATTTAAAACGTCCTGGTGCTGAGTGCAGGCCCAGAGCCCAGAGCGCCGCCGTCAGGCGCGTGTCTGGAGTGCTGGGTCCCAGGGTCCGGCTGTATGAGCCAAGCCTCCTCTCTGGACAGCTTGCCACGGTGGAGAAGCCCCTTCCATGACGCCCTCCTCAGTACCATGCTGCCTTGTGTCATGCTGCCTTGTGTGTCTGGCTGGTTGGACCCCAGGGACCCCGGAGAGCTGCGGGAGAGGCTGTGTTCCCTGGGCCCCGTGACACACACGCCCTGGCATGCTCATTTCTGTGATGCTCTCACCAGCAGGGGCTTTAAAGGACCTGCGGCACTCGGGTCCCAGATGCCAGGACACCCGTCAAACTCATGCATCAGCATACCATGGTCACCCGGCACCTGCTGCCCCCAAGGGCCTGGTCTGCTCGCTGGCTCCCTCCCTCCTCTGGGTTAGTGCTTGGTAGGCATGGACCCCTACTGACCTTGGACCATGGCCTGTCCCATGTTCCTCTGTTTGTTCTATGAAGACCTACGGAGCTGGATGCCAGAGGGTATGATTCTGCAGGGCGAACCCATCCCAAATGCTTCTTTAAAGGGTCAGTTACGGCTCTGGACAGGCCATTTTGTGCAAGGAGACTGATCATTGATTCTTGAAGGCACCTGCACAATTACGCCAGGGCCAAGGCAGGAGCCCGCCCAGCCTCTGGGTCTCCCTCTCCTCCTGCCTCATCCACTGCCCTCCAAGCGGTGGGGGCGGCAATAAAGGGCCCCAGGAGAGGCCGTCCGGCGTGTTCCATGCCCACCCTTCTTGGCTCTGAAAGCTGAGTGGTGACAAGATAGGTCCCTGGGGAACACCCCCTAAATGCAAAGGCCAGACAGTCATGGGGGGCACTTGTCCACCTGCCATGCCCTCCCGAGGTGGGAATAAGCCCATAGTCGGCCTCCTAGAACCGCAGGTTCCCAGCAGGTGTGGAGGGTCCTATGTGCTCAGAACACCTTCCTCTCTCCTGGTTTATTTCTCTAGCGCCACAAAACACGGAGTCAGTCATTAACATGGGGATGGGGATTTCCTTATGGTAAAACCAAACTCTTTATAAAAAATACAGTGTAAGACAAACTTTTCAAAAATGCCTTTTCCCAAAAAAACTTTATTAAATAAACAATGAAGGCAAGGTCACAGGTAGGCAGAATGTCTTGAGACCCCCTTCGTGTTCTCCGGGAAGGCTGCGTGCCCTGCTCGTACCGAGGGGTCTCCGGCTCAACTGTGGGACCCAGGCCCAGCCTCAAGGACAGCAGCCAGGCCTGGCCTGAGGGCCTCCGTCAAGGCTGTGCTTCTCTTCTCTGGCGCGGCTCACATCTTGTCCAGGATTATGACAATGTCCTAGCGCATCCGGCCTAGGACGGATACGAGGGTGACACGTCCGGAGAATGTGTTGTCTCTGCACGTGTGTGACTTAGAAACCGAGAGGGGGGTCTGAGTGCAGCGGGCCCAGGGTTCTCCGGCTGCCTCCAGCATCCCTGACAAGCTGTCCCTCTTTGCTGGGTGATGAAACTATTTTTACTTTTATATCGTGCTGAGGAGGTGAGGAGTGAGACAAAAAAATAAAACTCGTACTTGAATTGCAGAATGGAAAAATGCTTCTGTCTGCGGTCACCAGAAAACCCTGCTCTAACTCCATGACCTCGGAGATGGGCGGAGTCCTGCTGTTCCCCGCCACCCCCCACCCACCTCTGGGAGTAAACCCCAGGGCAGATGCACCAAGGTGCGGGGCTCTCTGTTGTCCCCAGGCCTGTGCTCCTTTACCGGGTGGGGACGAGGCATGCTCTCTACAGGACCAACACCCCCTGGTTCTGGAGTGGGCTGTGTGGGCCCGCTCAGGGCCATGGGCCAGCCAGCCGCAGCGCTGAAAAATATTTGGAGGAAAAAGAGAAACCCAGCCAAGGGTCAGATGCTCCAGTGCACAGTCTAGAAGAACCCTAGGCGCTGCAGACATCTGTCTCTAAACTTTGGTTGAGAGCAATCAGTTTGCCACGGAAATTATAAACCAAGTCTGTGGTGAGATGGTGAACCTGACCGTGTAGTCTTTTGTGTGCAAAGTAAGGCGTTTCTGAGCTCCACGTTATGGTGGACAAACAGAAAAAGGAATATATTGAAATAACTCCTCTACCTCGAAAGGCCTAACTGCCCGGGGACCCTGGGGGACCCTTGGCTTGAGACTCCAGCTGTGGGGTACAGGGACTCCCCTTACACTGTCCCCAAGGAGCACCTGCCAAAGACGAGACACAGGCTGAGGCCACGTCCCCAAGTGCCACCCAGAACCTTGAATTCTTTCTTCCTACCTTGTGGGGAAATATTGTAGCTAAAAATGAAAATTTGGGGGCACCTGGGTGGCTCAGTGGGTTAAGCGTCTGCCTTCGGCTCAGGTCATGATCCCAGGGTCCTGGTATCGCACCCTGCTCAGTGGGAGCCTGCTTCTCCCTCTCCCGCGCCCCCTGTTTGTGGTCTCTCCCTCTGTCAAACAAACATAAAAATTTCTTCTGTTTACTTAGATTTGTCTCGAGATGAAACACCTTTATTCTGTTTTCCCCAACGGCTCTCCCGTTTTTGGGCAGGCAAAGAAGTACCAAACACCACAGCAACTCTTCAACATCATAAATCTCATTTAAAATCTCATTTTTGTGTTAAGTGAAAATAAACTTTATTACAATGGTATCAATCACAGACTATCAAAATATCTGTTACGTTTTACAGAGAAAAACCAGCCACACTTGTGAGTGGGAAGCACGTTCCTTTCACAAGTCCTCGTGGTTTCCAACAGTCTTCCCGTGAGGACAAGTCAGCGGCAGCCGCGCCGGGAAGGCTGGCTGTCGGGACTTCCATGTGTGCATGGGTGTGACCTTGCACAGGTCCAAGTCCAAGTTCTTCCAAGGGACTCCAAGTGCCTGAGACAACCTGACCCCAGGCCCTGTTTCCCTGGGGTTGCTTGCCGCAGGTGGGTCGGGGGCCCCTTGCACCCTCCTGCGGGGTCTGTTCCCGCTTCCCCAGACACGCCGCTGCGGCCCCGGGGCCCAGCCCCCCGGTGCACGTGGTGAGCAGCGTCTACTTGCTGTCCATGCTGTAGCAGTGAATGTCGCCTTTCCCCCGGGCGTCGAAGCCGGGAAGCGGCTGCCCGTACTTGTCCACGCACCAGCAGAAGCCTCGCTTCCTGCCCTTGGAAGGGCGGCACTGCGGGGGAGCACAGAGTGAACCCAGGCCAAGGGCCGGGCATCCAGGGCCAAGGGTGCAGCAGGCCCCCAGGGAGGCCATGCATGTGGGGGAGGGGGTACTCTAGAGAAGCAGGGCTGGGTGGTTCTGCACCCCTCAGGTCTCAGGTGGACATTGGCCCCCATTGACCTGCAGGCATACCAGCAGCCTGAGGGGGTGAGAGGGTCCCCCTATCCGGTGCACCTGTCTTAGGGCGCCTGTGGAGCCGCACAGATGGGCTTAGCGCGCCTTGGCTGAGCAAGGGACCCATGGGGACACGCCGGCAGTAGACATGTGCTGTCTAATGGCTGATGGCCGAGAGGCTTGACAGACACCAGGAGGCCTGTGGCCTCACTCATTCTGTAGCTACTGTGGCAGGAACTGTGGGTGCTGCCGTCACAGGGTGGTTCGTGTTTAGAGACATGCTTACCCTGCCCTAAAGTAATGACCCCCCCAGTCGTGCTACAATTCCCGGGAAGGGTGGGTGAGGGGGGGCCAACAGGGGATCTCAGGGAAGCTTTCTGACCCTTTGTTTAGGCCAGGGACCTCTGGGGGTGGTGCTTGGTGGCTCTGCGGGTCAGGGGAGGTATGGATGGCGGGAGCGGGGGAGGGAACCTTACGAGGTTGCCACTTACCTGCTTCTTCTTGTAGAAGCCCTTCCGGTCACAGTTAGGGATGTGGATGCCCCTGGGGCTAAGCATGTCCAAGAACTTGAGTCGGTTTAGCGTGTCTTCCACCTCCCGGCGGCACGGCCCCTGCGGTGCGGGGAAAGCCCCAGTTACTCGGGAGTGCGCGGCCTCCGAGAGTCCCATGCATCCGTGGAGGGACCTGCTGGGCCATCCCCACCATGACACCAACCCTGGCTCCCCGTCTCCCATGAGGTCCCCAGAGCAAGGCCCAGGACCCGGGAGAGAGTCGCCACAGGCCAGGGCACCGAGAGACCAGGCGAACAGAACACGGCCGGTCTCAGGGCGCCCCTTCCCATGTCCTTCCACCTGGAGGCCCAGGAGATCCCACAGTGGGAAGGGTCCCTCCACACTCAGCCCACTGCCCCCAAGAGAAGGCTCACGTATTCCGTCTCCCGCTTGGACTCGGAGGAGAAGTTCTGGGTGTCGGTGCTCTGGGACTCATAGTCCACCTTGTAGCGCTGGCTGTCCTTGGCGTGCCCTTTCTTGATGACGTCTATCTTGGTGTGCAGGGGCTGGAGCCTGGCGTCAGGCACCCGGTGAGTGCTGGGGACAGCCTGGCCCTGCACGCTCCCTGCACTGTGGTCTTCCTCCGACTCACTGCTGTTTCCTTGGAAAGTGCAAGGGACACACGGGTGTGATAGCCATCCGCGGTTACCAACGGTCTTTTCAAAATCTTAACCCCTGGCAACCAAGACCCCGCTGGATGGAAATGTCGTCCAGCAATTCCAAATAACCTAAAAAACACCGGCATACAGTACTGTCCCACGGTACCAGCAGACCATGGCTGCGACTCTGCCCCAGGAAGCCCGCTTTCTAGAATGAAATCTGATGTGTGCTTTCAGAGGCGAGGTGATGGTGGGGGATGGGCAGGGAAGGGTTCTCACTGCGGATCTGGCAGCGCCTGGCGCCCTCCGCCGGCAGAGGGCACGCCTGAGGCGCAAGGTGCCCAGGATTTATGACCCGCAGGCCACCCCAAGTGCAGCCTCCTGGCACTGGGGACCAGCACACCTCTGCCCTACCTGCTGAGTCAGAGGCGCCAGGTGGGGACAGCCACCTGGGGCGGGGGGGTCCACAAGCCCCGCAGGGATTCTGATACCGGCGCTGTCCTGTGCCATCCGGCAGACTGGCCCAGAAACCTCACTCCTCTCCAAGCCTGGCTGCAGGTCCCCTGGCTCTGGGCGTGTAGGGTGGCGTGTGACAGGTCTACATGTCCTATCTCTAACTCCCTGTCCACTCATGGGCTGGAACACCCCCCAAGCTGCAGACTGTGCGAGCCCGAGTACTCAGTCCTTGAGAGCCCCCCCTGCCGCCGCCCCCAGACACTGCTCTGCGACCAGCGTGCTAAAGACGAGGCCCTGACACTGGTGTTCAAATGTCCCCAGCATCACGGGGGTTTCATGTGCAGGACTGCAGGTGGGGCTGACCAGCTATGGGGAAGGGCTGTGGCTCGTGAAACTGCCACACCTGGGGGGTTGCTGAACGCCCTCCTCAGGCCCCGCCCCTCATGAACCGTGGCAGCCCCAGGGAAGCCAGCTGAGACCTCTGGCTCTAGGGGATGGTTGCAGTATCTCCTGGAGAATGCTCTGGAGGCTGGCTAAAAGGACAGGCTCTTACCGGGACGTGCCCAGCGAAAGTGCGCTCACCAGGGGCTGGGCAGTCCCTCCCTGGGACTCCCACTTCCTCACCTGGGAAAAGACAGTCCCTGGAAGCGGAGGGGCGGTCGAGCTCCCGAGGCGTCTGGCGTCTGCGCCAGCCCGGATTAGCCCAGCGCCAGATACCGTCGGTTCTTAATTGGTAGAATTTGGTTTCAATGTCCTTTAACCTTAGGGTTTTTTCCCTCCCTTTTCAGGGAAGTACTGGGGACAAAGGAGATGCTAAAAGTATGTAAATAAACATATTTGCATTTCTTTTCCAAGAACTGAGTAATTTCTTAAACCACCCGGGTTTTCTTTCTAATGCCTGCTGACTTCAGCAGAAACACAAAACCTCTGCATTTAAGCAACAGATAATCTTAACTTCTGGCTGCCATTTAAATGTACCTCCCCACACCCACGGATTTTACGTCTCATCAAACCTTAGGTCTTCTAATCACATTACAATAAAACACATCAACCCATACTGTGTAGCGATTTAGCTAAAAAGCACCATTCCCGGCTCACTGACGGGAGCTGTGTCCTATGAACTTCTAATATCACTTTTCCAATACCCAGAAAACATGCTAGAAACAAAGTGCACATGGCAAATGACGTTAACTGCTCAGGGACAAACGCACCTAGCAATTTAAAATCCACTGTGATAAAACACTGCATGTTTTAGGCAATGGGAATTTTGCCTTCCCACCAATCCTGGGATGGTGTCTGTTTCTCTGGGATCCAGAGCCAGCCCTGCCTAGCAGAGACAGAGCCTCAGCCGGGAGAGGAAATATGCAGAACCCGAAATGACAAAGAGACTTCCCTTCTGCCAGGCCAGGGTGGGGGCCTGCCCACTAACTGTCCAGCCTGGTGCCTTGGAGGCCAGGGCAGAATTCTCGGGGCCTCCAGCTCTGCAGGAGCTGGACTCCCAGAACCCAGGGAGGCTGGCCAAGCCTGCTGGAGGGAGATCTGCAGCAACAGCTGCGGACTCCATTTAGGCTGCTTTCTCAGCGATCAGCGTGATGTCCTTCACGGAGCCACGCGGCTGACAGTGGCCCACCCAGTGGCCTAACTCTGCCAAACGTGAGCCTCTGTCCTCTGGAGGCTCCCAGGAACGGGACCTCATCCCTTCCACCTCGGATTAAGTGGCAAACAGTCCTGAGGTTTACGCAACCTCCCTTCACCATCCCCCAAATCTTGGAGTCCGCGCTCCCTGAAGCCCTTACACCTGGCGTCTGTCTGGGGACATCCAGGCACCAGGGCGGACGGGATGCGCCAGGTGGACGATGCAGGACTTGGCAACCCGAGTTCAGCCCCCACGTTCCTCCCTGCCTCTGGGGGACCTTGGGGGAGTCCCTTCCTTCCAAAGTCAGGTTGCCCAAATGCAAAAGATGCCAATACCCGATTCCCACCCTACTGTTTCTGGCGCACCCCGAGGCGTGTCATTGCTTCGCAAACTAGGTCTGTGCAAGTGTTGGCATTTTTATACTGCAACCATCTCCTACAACGTGCCTGCCCACCTTCTCCAGTCCGATTCCGGCTGCACCGCCTCCCAGCTTCCCCAGCTCCCTCCGCATCCTCGGCGTAGACGCGCTCGCTCCCAGTCTGCGAGACACGGAAGCCGCGTTCCCGAGGTGGGCCGCACGCTCCGTGCCTACGTTCCCGCGCCGAGCCCGCGCCAAGAGCGGGGGGAGGCTCCCCGGTATGGGATCGGTCGTGACAACCTCGTGTCCTCCCTCCCTGCCCGGAAAACCCTGGACCCAGTTTTGCCGAAAGCGCTTCGTAATTAGCCAGCGTTCAGTTTTGCCGAAAGCGCTTCGTAATTAGCCAGCACTCCGCAGTGGGCCGGCTGCACGCCGTGCCGCGGGCGAGTGCCCTCGCTCTCTGGGCCCCAAATTCCGCGCCTACGGCACCAGCGGCGGGGCGAGAGGTGGTCCCCGCAGCGGCGCCGCCCCAGCCCCTGTCGGGGCCGGCCGCCTCACCTGGCGCGGACGGCGCTGGCAGCAGGTAGGCGCGAAGGCGGCCGGCGGCGCTGGCGTTGGCGCAGAGCCCGCGGCCATCCAGCAGCGCCTGCAGCGGGCGTGGCTCACCAGGCGGCGGCTGGCAGCGGAGGCCGGCGCCGCAGCGCTCGGTGTAGACGCCGCACGGCTGGCCCTCGCGCAGCGCGCACGTCAGGCAGCAGCCGCAGCCCGGCTCCCTCACCAGCTCGGAGCACGCGGACGCGGAGGGCGGCGGCGCGCACTGCGCCAGAGCGCGCGCGTCGCACGGCTCGCAACGCACCACGGGGCCCGCGCCCGCCGAGCCCGCGCCGGCCCGTGCGGCCGGCGGCCCGCGGAGTAGCGCCAGCGCGATCAGCGCCGCGGCCCAGAGCGCGGGGCGCGCCCGCTGCATGGCGCCCACCGCGGGGGCCCGCTGTTCGTTCGGCCGGGGCGCGCGGGGGTCGGAAGGAGGCGCGCGGCGCGAGGCTGCGGGACGGCCGAAGACAGCGAGCAGGACTATGCGCGGCGCCGTCGTTCTCGCATCTGGGCGGCCCGAGCGCGCCGGCCGCTATATAGAAGCCGGGTGGCCGAGGACACGCCCCGGAACGGCGCGCGGGGTGGGGGGGGAGGGGGCGGGCCGGCGCGCAAGAGGCTCGGGGCTCCCGCCGCACCCGGGGCCACTGGGCTGGGGGCGGGGACGCGCAGCGCGCGCGGGCGCCCAGGCACCTGCTCGACGCGCGCGCTCCGGCCCCTTCGCCACCCCGCAGTCCCGGGCAACTGGGCGGCCCCGCCACCCCGCGGTTCCCGGCGCCTCCAGCCACCCCGGCGTTCCTCGCGCCCCCCGCCAGTCCGCCGCCGCCGTTCTCCCTGCGGGCCCGGGGGAGGTCGCCCCGCGGAGGGCTGGTGTCGGCGAGACGGGCGTCTCTGCTCCTCGCCGAGTGTACTTTGCGAAGCTTTCCAGAATGGGAGTCCTCGGGTCCGGGAGGTCGTGGGACGTTTCTGAGTGGGAATACCTGATTCGCATCGAGGTGTCTGGTTTCCTCTGCCCCCGCGGGGCCGTCTGCGCCCCCTCCCCCACCTCCCCCGGGACGTCCAAAGGCGCACCTGCAGGTGCGCACGTGGGCTTCGCGCTTTTTCAGGTTCGCTTCGCACAGCCGTGAAGACCCCCTGGGCGTTTCACCCCCCGCCGGCAGAGGGGGCCGACCCGAGTGGGTCCTTAGCAGGCCTGTCGGATCGCGTACATCACCACGGTTCCTGTCCCAGTCATGCTCCCAGATTGTGTTTTTAGGCGGAGTTGACGCCCCAACGAAACGATGGTTAACGCAGTAAAGAGAGCTCGGCCGAGGTGTCATTAATAACCAAATAGTCCGTGCAACAGATAATTTTTACTGTCATTTCCCCAGGCCACCGTGCATCCCTGTACTGGGTGCTCTCCTGTGCGTCGACGTGGGGATTGTTTGGGATTCTCGCCTGTCTATGCTCGGCGGTGAGCCCTGAGGTCGCGCTCCCGCGCGGTGTTTGTGAAGGTGTCCGCGCGCCCCTCCCCGAGGTGACCAACAGAGGGCGCCGGCGGTCCAGGATTGAATTGCGCCCTGCCCTGCGCAAGGCTCTCCAGCCGGGAGCCTGTGGCTCAGCTTTGCGAGCCCGAGAGACCCCCGCGCGAGGGCACTTTCCCGGACGCTGCTGGAAAGAAAGTCTTGCCCTAGGAAGTGGACGGGTGTCTTGGAGGATCACTGTGCAATTTGCAGTAGAAACCGCACTCGGGACCCCCTCGCGCTCTCCCCTGCCCTCGGGCCCTTGCCCTGCCTGCGCAGCTGTGGGTGAAGCTAGCGTGCACCCTCGTCCGCCCTCGCTGCGTGTAGGCGCGTGCAGAGGTAGATGTGCGTGCGTGCCCTCCCTTAGAATGGGAAGACCGGTTTGCTCACCGCAGATACACAGACAAAAGAGAAACGAGTCTTACTTCAGGCTCTCCAAGGAAGGGAGGTGAGAGACACCCAGCGGCCTGCGTTCCCGGCAAGGCAGAGGCATGCTTGCCTGTTCCCTAGGTCCGACGCGCAGGCTCTGGAGACCCGCCGCGTTTACCCTACACTGTGCACGACCTCCTGGCTGCCCCTTCCCGTGCATCCCTCCTTGTAGCTGCGTGTCAGCTGCTTTGGCCTCCGATTGCTCTGGAAAATCAGGGGAAGCAGAAAATGCCCTGAGGGGTTGCACATTCTCCTTCACCATCGCGGAGACCTCGATTCTGAGACTGGAGCCGGTTGTGCAAAGGTCCCTGAGGTCGGCCTTTGTGTTTAGGACAGCGTCGTAGGGGAGCCGCACCGTGACACATTCGCTGCGTCGTCATCCCGAGTGGAGGCCGGGAACACCTGGGTCCTTCTCCGGCTGCGGCGGGGGAGCAGGCGCGGGTGCGGCGCGGGGGCCCTAGAGGGCGCGGGAGAGCCGGGCGCCGCGCCCGCTGCACACCCGCCTCCGCCGTGAGCCTCAGCAACAGTCAGGACCGCACCAGACGGGTGGGTCTGCGGCAGTGGGCAGCGACGTGCGGATAATTACATTTCAGTAATTCAATTTTATTTCACGAAAGAACAGCGCAGAGTAGATCCCTCTCTGTAACAAAATTCAGCTGTCCTGGTTATGCTTAGTGACCGCTAGGATCAGCTTGTCGTCATAAGCAGATGATAGGAGGCTCTGCTTTTTTTGAACCCACTGCCGCTGCTCACAGGCACCTGTCCCCATATGACATCAGCCTCCTGGCCTCCCTTCTGCCCAGGCCCTGGGGGACCTTCCCCCCACCCCCACCCCAGGGTCTCTCTCCCCAGCAGTGTGGATGGATGTTTGGAGCATTGAGCCTTCCCTGCTGTATCCCAGAGCTGTGGCTGTCAGGCTTACATGCCACAGTGGACTTTGAACAGGAAGGTCCTAACTCCCCAGAGGCAAGGAACGTGGGGGACCTCATTTCAGGACTCAGTGGTGCACTGTCTGAATCTTCAGTGTTCCCTGCTAGGGGAGGCATGAGTGGGGACAGGGAACCTAATTGTCGCTCCGTCAGATTTCCTGCTGGATGAGCCCCCCAGTTCTGTGTTCAGGATTGGGGGTGCCTTAGGGCGTTACTGCTGATAAGGATGCTGGAAATGGCTTTAACCTACAGATGAGAACAGCAGGGGTCCAGCTGTCCCTTTCGTTCACAGTTACCGAGCACCTTCTCACATTGGCTCTGCGGTCTCACGGGCTGACCAGACCGGACTGCGGCGGGCAGTGGGCGTCTGTGTCCCAGGGGGTGCCTATGTAGTCAGAAGAAACTTCAGGAATGGTGGCATTTCAGTGGAGTCTTACCAGATGTGGGAGAGCCTGGCTGAGGGGAGGAGCCAGAAGGAGGGGTGTGGACCAGCAAGGGCCATGGCCCTGTGTGCCTGGAGGGGTCGGGGAGCTCGGAAGGGACGGCGTCTCTTGATGGAGGTGGGATTCTGAGGTTCAGAAGGGAGGATAGAACTTGACACAGTGGGCTGGGAAGGGGTGCTGGTGGTATCAGAAACCCACATTCTGGACCTGGGGACCTCAGAGTCATTGTGTCCTGGTCCACCCGACAATTTGGAGCTGGATGAAGGGCCACCAGGGAAAGACAGAGGACAAATCTTCCTGGGACCCTACCTGCTATGGGCGGGGCTCACCCAGGACCCATGATTTTTTTTATGTCTTCTAGTATCTTCTTTTGGAATGGGAACGCCCAACTTACCCCGCTGTGGACTTGGGGAGCAGACCCCACCTTGTCTAGTTTAAAAGAGCCACACGTGGAGAGGAATTTTGGCCAGTGTCATATGTCTGGGCCATTTGGACAAGTAGGTGATGAGACTTGGAGCTTTTTGAGTTGAAGGTATTTAGATGAGATCTTGGATTTAGAGTTAATTCTGGAGCGGAGGGGGTTGAGATGAGCTGTCTGAGTTCTGTAGGTGGGATGGATGCGGACTTCTGGAGGCAGAGGGTGAATGGGTGGTGTGGACAGTGTCAGTGGAAAGTCACGTGTGTGGGACCTCGGGATGTGACCACGTTTTTAAATATGTCTTCGAGGATATGATCAGTTGAGTTAAGAGGAGGTAATAAATTTCTATTGTTTTAGGTCACCTGGTTTGTGCTAATTGGTTGGGCAGCATTAAGAAACAAATAGATTTTTGGGGTGCCTGGGTGGCTCAGTGGGCTAAAGCCTCTGCCTTCGGTCAGGTCATGATCTCAGGGTCCTGAGATTGAGCCCCCACATCGGGCTCTCTGCTCAGCAGGGAGCCTGTTTCTCCCTCTCTCTTTGCCTGCGTCTCTGCCTGCTTGTGATCTCTGTCTGTAATAAATAAATAAAATCTTAAAAAAAAAAAAAGAAACAAATAGATTTCTGAATTTGGAACAGTGAGATTGGTGGTAATTTCCAAAGCAGTGAGTCCAGCCCTGCTGGACAGAGGACCAGTCAGAAGCCTGAGGCTTGAGTGGTCAGAATATTGAGGGCTGAGCCATCAGAGAGGAAGGAGAAGAGCTAAAAGGAGCATGAGGTGGCTGTGGGGTGGGGGCAGGATTGAATGGAAGGCTGAAAGTGGGAGGTGGCCGGGGGATGTGGGGCAGGATCCTGGCAGCATGAAGGATGCCCTGGGATGTCTTCAATTTAAGGTCAGACTGAGCAGCCTGACTGTCTAGTCCCTATATGCAGCAGTGGGAAAGTCGTCTTAACTGGGCATGGTTTCCCCCAGGAGAGGAGGTGGACCCGGGAGCAGGACCAGGGATGGGGATGGGGGACAAGCCCTCTGAGGGCTCCAAAATCCCTTCTCCTTTCTGTTTGATAGCGTTTGCTACTTGTATTTGGAGGCTGAGTTCTGCCCACACTTGCACAGTTTCTGTGTTCTTGGTGCATTGATTCTACAGTTTCTTCCTTGTTCTGTTGATTTCTTTGCTGCATAACCCACTCGTTTAGTACGAGTTTAGATGCTGTGTTCCTTCTGGTTGTTGTTTGCGTGTTCTGTTTCTATCCCTGTGTGTTTTTTTTTAATGGGTTTACTTAAAGATTAGATAGTTATTCCTTTAGAAGTATTTGAAATTAGACAATCTAGTCATTCTTCAAGAAGTTTGAGGACATCTGTTTTCAAAGAGTAATCCCAGGTACTTCATTTATTCAAGCAAATTTCTACTGTTGATAATCAAACTTTTAAAAATCATCGCTGAGTGTTCCCTGAGAGATGAATATTTGTGTCTGCATTATAGTAAGACGCTGAAGAGTTTCTATAAAAGATATAGATAATTTGCCTCAAAGAGCTTCTGAGAAACACAGTCTAAACATTTACATCAAAGACAGAGCCTGCTGTCTCCACTGGGACTCGCCACAGAATCAGCAGATTTGCTTGCAAGCCTGTACGACAGACAGACGGCAGCACGAGATGTGATGGCAGGGCTTTGCCTCGGAAGGAAAGAGCGCGCTCAGTTACACGTGGCTTTTGCGCATACCCTCCAAACTCTGTCCAGACTCCTGGGCATCCCGGCTCTGATGCGGACCTAGGGAGTGCTCAGAAAGGCATGTGCTCACATTCAGGGCATGGCCACGGGTCCCAAAGTACACATGCCCACATCCGGGTCAGCATCTGGCCAGGTGGCAAAACCTGCCTTACTTTACCTGGTGCATTTTTATTTTGTATGCTGCTTTTCTCTCTTCTCCAGAGGCTGACCTCCCCCTGTCCACTGTCTTTCCTCTTGGGATGTATTCACAGTCTCTTGGTGTTTCTGACTCTGTCCTCTGCATGAAGAATGTTACGTTTCCCAGGCTCTCCGTGCAGGGTCCTCTTATCATCTTTTGGAGAAATGTTGATGCCCTGTTTGTTTCTCTTAGTGGGATATCAGCTTGGTTATCAAGCACAAGTTCTGTTTCGCCATCTGTGACCAGTGGTTCTAATCTCAGCTCTGGCTTTTCAAGCTTTGCTCTGTTGCCTTAAGCCCCTCCCACATGTGGGCCCCTCCACTGAGCTGGGGACTTTGGCACGTCTGTACACAGAAACAGGCAGTGTCTGCCACATCAGCCGTCCTCTGGGGCTGCCCACCTTGTCTGGCTTGCAGAGGTCCCTTTCCTTGTCTCTAGCCAGAAGCTGGGTGGCTTTTCCTGCAGTTTGGGTTCCCTGTGCTGTAGCTGCTCCAAGATGGGGCCACATCTTTGGGCAAAGCTTGGAGGGAATGGAGTGGAAGAAAACCGCCATTTCCTGCCTATCCTCCTGGCTTTAAGAGCACTTTTTCTGAGTTCCTCTGGCCAGAAATCCAGCATTCAACCTTCTGTGCTTGGAGCGGCCCTTGGGTCAACACCACAGAGCAGAGAGGAGCCTTTACACCAGGAAACACTCCATTGTGGGCAGCCTTTCCATGCATTGGCTCCCTCCTGGCCGGCTGTGGTTAATAGACATGTCAGTTGTAGTCAGCGGCTGGTAGAGGAGCTGGGGAAACCTCACACCATTGTAGCCAGACGCGGTGTCCCAGTTGTTAATTTTCATGATTGTATTTTTACCTCTTCCTACTCATTCAAAGTTATTCTTTAGTCATTTGCCTGTGCTCACTAAAAATTACAAAGGTCTTCATTTACACAGTTTTAGTGTTGGTTGGTGCTTTTATCCTCTTTGATAAATGAAATGAATGAAATGTAATAAAAGCACATTCAGATGTTTTATTTCCATTAATGCCTTCCCTGAAGTCTGGGGTATTGTTCTGTCTTTTAATTTTGTCTGTGGAGTCCGAAACCCAGAACATGTTAGTGTTCTTGTTTTAATACTATTAGTGTTCCTCTGGGTATAGTCTCATAATTTTTCTGATTTCTTCCTTCCTTTAGTTTTCTATCTGCAGCCTTCTTAGGATCAGTGTTTACTAAGTACAAATGCCCCATAAGCCTAACTAATCTAACCTGTATTTTTAATCTAAACCTATATTAAATTCATTGTTTACAGAGCAGATAGTTGGGTCTTATTTTTTATTTTTGAACCCAGTCCGATGATCTCTGTCCTGTAATTGGACCATTTTTGTTAATTAACATTTAGTGGAGTCATCCATAGGTTTGGGCCAGGTCTGCCATTTCCCTGTTTACTTTCCCTTTGTTCCATTGAATCTTGGTCCTGGTTTTCTTTCTCTACATTCTTTGGATTCATTAAATATCTTTTGGCATTCCACTTCACATCCTCTCTGGCTTTTGTGTATTTTTTTGATCATTGATTTTAGTGATTACAGTCACCACGCTACCATTTCCTCAAGGTGCTGTGGGTTACTACTGGACCACTTCTGTAAGAAGGAAGAGCTTTAGAACAATGGGATTCTGTTACTGGGACCGCTACTCACTCTTGTGCTATTGAGGTAAAATATTTTGCTTATACTCATTATAAAACATGGAGCACAATGTTATGACTTTTGCTTTAAAGAAGTAAAAATAGTCTTGGGGCGCATGGGTGGCTCAGTCAGTTAAGCTTCTGACTCTTGATTTTGGCTCAGGTCATGATCTCAGGGTTGTGACACTGAGCCCCTCATCAGGCTCTTTGCTCACAGCAGAGAGATTCTCTCTGTCTCCCTTTGCTCTTCCCCCTGTATGCTCTCTCTCTCCAACCCCTTAAAAAAATAAGACCTCAAAAAGAAAAAAGGATTAATAGTCTTACATATATCTTTTTAGATTTCTTCTTTGGCCACAGTTGACTCCCTGTGGTGCCCTGTGTTCCTCCTGGCAGACCTGTGCATTCATCTTGGATGATCCTGATGGCCTTGACGTCTCCCCGCGGTACTTTTTTCCACTAGACCCACTGCTGTGGATTCTCCCAGTTTTCTTTTCTTCTGAAAATGATTTATTTCGACTTCACTTCTGAAGGTTATGTTTGCTCACTGTAGAATTTAGGGTTGGAAATGTTGTTCTTTATCATTTGAAAAAATATTTCATTTTCTTCACTCTGGTTTCCTTTGTTTTTAGGAAAAGCCACCTGTCTTTCTTCTTGTTGTTGCACAGAATACACTTATTCCTGGCCCCCCCCCCCCGCCCCGGGTGTTTTTACTCCATTTCTCTTCGGTTTTCAGAAGTTCCACTAGGACATAGTGTGGTTAGATTTTTTGTGTTTATCCATCACAGGATTTGTTAAGCTTCTGAGTTGTTGGTCTGATGACTGACAGGCAGCATTGGGAAGTTCGCTCTTATTTTCTGTTCAAGTACTTCTCTGTCTCTCCTTCTGAGAACACGACTGTGTCATACCAGACTGCTGGATATTGTCTGCCTCTGACACGACCTATCTTGATTTTTTCTGTGCTTCAGTGAATCCTTTCTGCTCATTTATTTTTCAGTTCACTGATTGTTTTGTTTTGTTCAGCATGTGTTAAACCAACTGAATGTTTCCTTAATTTTGGTTATTATTGTATTTTTTTCATTCTAGAATTTCCATCTGGATCTTTCTTGTGGTTTTCATTTCTTTGCTGAAATTGTCCATCTTTTAATCTATTCTCATATTTTTCTTTAATTATTTTATTATATTTATAACACTTATTTTAAAATCTTGCTAATTCTGGGGCACCTGGGTGGCTCAGTCATTAAGCATCTGCCTTCGGCTTATGTCATGATCCCAAAGTCCTGGGATCGAGCCCTGTATGGGGCTCCCTGCTCAGCGAGGAGCCTGCTTCTCCCTCTCACTCTTATGCCCCCCCCCCCGCTTGTACATACACACTCTCTCTCTCAAATAAATAAATAAAATCTTTTTAAAAATAAAATAAAAAAATTAATCCTGCTAATTTCAAAATCTGTCATATTTCTCAGCGTGTCTCTATAATTGTTTTACTCTTTTTTAGGGGGAGGTCTTGTCTTCTTGTTTTTTGGAGTATCTGATAAGTTTTGAGTGTGTGCTTGACTTTGAATAGAAAGGATGGTAGGAAGGATGTGCCTTGTGCCTGTTAGGTGGCCAGAGCAAGCAGCCCTCACTGTGGTCCATCTGGGTCAGGGGCTGTGGTGTATCTCCACGCTGCGATTCATCTCTGGTCTCAAATGCCTTGAAGACCACCCCAGATTCCTCTCTGTAGTCAAAACTTTGGCTCTAAATACCTTAGAACTGTGGAGATTTCTATCGTTCCAGATTCTCAAGTAGGAGGGTTGGTGGGACGAGTGAGCTGGCTCTGTGTATGGGGTCCTCCAGATTCCAGCCCCCCATGTGTCAACCCATTAAATCTCCTCATTCAGGCAGATTTGATCATTTTCTTCTCTACAATGATCTCAGGGAGCAAGTGGGCATTGGTCTTTTCTCATGGGGGGAAAGGTTTAGAATCTTCTAGAATCTTCTAGAATTTAGACTTTTTTTTGCATCTTCATGTTTCTACATATTTCTAATGGGTTTCAATACAATACTGTTTTACTTAGAAGTGCATTTTCACCAAGTGATGGTCTTTTGCCATGGTCTGCATCCCACCTTGAGGCAGACACCCCACCCATCAGTACAGGTGCCTGGCTCCCCATCCTGTGCTATGTGAAAACTCGCCCAGCCCCTCCTGAGGGGTGCATATTTGGGCTGCTTCTACTCTCTCCTTTTCTGGGCTTCTTCTTTTTGTATCATTGTAAAATAGGACTACCATGTGTAGCCCCATGCATTTGTCTTCTAATATACTTGCTGGTATATTCCTAGACCTGTCACTGCTGGGTCAGATGGTAAGTGCATGTGGGATTTATTTACCTCCCTTAACCTCTGCAGGAGCTGAGCCATTGTGCATCTCCCCTAGCTGTCTGGGAGAAAGCATGTCCCTTTGTCTTACCTTGTTGTAGGTGATCAGTCTTTTAGATTTTTGCCAGTGTGATAGGGAAGGAATCGTAACTTAGAGTGCTCTTGAGTCTTGAACAACACACGGAATTGAATGTGTATTCATATACTCCATGTATAACTCTTGTCTCCCCCCAAAACTTAACTACCAATAGCCTATTGTTGCATAAATGTCTTATGGATAACAAAACACAGTTGATTAACATGTTTTGTATGTTATATGTGTTATATACTGTGTTCTTGCAATAAGTGAGTCAGAGAAAAGAAAACGTTATCAAGAAAATCTTACGGAAGAGAAAATACATTTACACTGCTCTATGGTGTTTACAGAAAAAAATCCCGGTGTAAGTGGTCCCGTGCAGCTCAAACCCAGTTGTTCAAGGTCATCTATACTTGGAATTTGCTTTCTACTTATTCTGAGTGAGTCAAGCATCTTTATCTGTTTTTAAAGTTCATTTTCTGTTCCCGCTTGTCAGCTGTTCATTTCGTAGCTCATTTTCCTGTGGATTTCTCATCCATTTCTTTCTTCTCTTGTCTATGGGAAGAAACTTCATGGTGTGAGGCTACGAACCATTGTGGTACAGGTGGTGCGTATTTTTCCCCTTTCATTTTTTTCTCTGTCCTTTGAATGTTTTGCATAGATTTTTCCAAGATGCACCTGCAGATCGGGTTGTTGGAGACGTCAGTGGTCACTGCAGACACGTTTGTACACATTCACGTTTTTACACAGAGGATACATTTCAGACTTGTTGTCGCATCCTGGATGGCTTTCCTTTTGTTTGAGCATGTAAGATTGAGTGTGATGCATGAGCTGGGGCAGGAGGGGCGGAGGGAGAGGGAGAGAGAGAATCCACAAGCAGACTCCACGCCCAGCATGGAGCCCAACCTGGGCAGGACCCCACGGCCCAGAGATCATGACTGGAGCCGAAATCCAGAGTCCCATGGTCCACGGACCATGCCACCCAGGCGTCCGGTGACTGGTGCTCCCGGGAACCCTACGTGGTCACTGGGCTCCACGGAGTTACGTCCTGGATACACAGCTCTTCCCTTTGTAGAAGTCCTCAGTGCCTTTCCCAGCCAGATGACACAGGAATACAAAAATCAGGGGCTATGGGGGGAGGCTGATCCTTGAGCTGGGGTTGGGATGGGGAGGGCTTGCTGCTGTCACAGCGGGCAGCTGAATCGTGGGGAGCAGATACGGGAACCTCGGATAGGCCCGTCTCTGTGCTAGATAGCACAGCTGGTTTGTAATATTTGATTCCTGCTGTGTTTTGTGAGTTCTATGGGCAAGGAATCAGACGCAGGGACCCCTCTAAAAAGGGCCTCAAGATGAGCGGTCGCAGCACATTACAAGGGACGCCCTCTGGGGGTTCCCAGCCCGGCGCGCAAGCTGCTGCTCTCTCCACCTCTCCGTGCTGTTGCCCTCTGTCACACTGTTTCCCGGGGTGACTGCCTGCAGCCCTTGCTAGCGTCGGGGCCGCTGCTCACCAGACTGGGGAAGCTGCAGTTACTTTCTGAGTCTGGGGACAAGGGATAAAATGGAAGCCAAGTATTTACAGGGTGAGGCCAGGGGAGGTGTTGGGTGTGGGTGGAACGGGTTTTCCCCTGGGGCTTTGCCACGGAGGCTCAGGGGCTGCTCTTTGAGGCTGCCCCTCTTTTCCCTTTAAAGCAGTTGTTTCTTAATCGCAGGGGGGTGGGGGTGGGATGGGCAGAACGACCCCACGGTGGGCCGCAGTGACCCTGAGTGGGAGAACCGGCTCTCTGTGGTGCCCGTGCGCAGCAAAGGAAGGGCCCCTCGCTGCCCACAGCCTGGGGCTGGGGTCTGAGCTGCTGCAGTCCCAGAGCCGGGAGGCCTCTGCTGGACTCCGTGGTTGCCTGGGGCTTGCTAGTGTCGGGCGAGAGCCAAGTTGCAAGGGCCCGACCAGGCTGGCAGGTCACCCATTTGTTCCCCCTTGATTGTTCTTTCCAGGATTTGTGTTGATGTGGGGGGCGTTTTTAGCTAAAGTGCACATGCCTAGTGTCGGGGTGGGGGCAGCTCCTCCCCGAGTGACATGCCCACCGCGGACACCCTGTGTGTGGTTGGGAGGGTCCGGCGTCCCGGGTCCTGGGGAGAGTGTGTCCTGTCGTGGGTCCAGGCCGGCCGGGGAAGCTGAGGTGT
Source organism: Mustela nivalis (assembly GCF_964662115.1). Classification (NCBI taxonomy): domain Eukaryota; kingdom Metazoa; phylum Chordata; class Mammalia; order Carnivora; family Mustelidae; genus Mustela; species Mustela nivalis. The sequence goes on from NC_139031.1 coordinate 91,143,972, forward strand.
CGAAGGGTGGCAGGGTGTCTGGGCAGGCGTTCCGAATGAAGCCTTTCCCTGTTGTGTGGGCACATCAGCTACTATTCAGGGGTGGGCAGGACGTTTGTCGTTGGACGAGATTCCGTCTGTCCGCGAGGCAGCGGGAAAGAGTTCTGATGTGAGGTACTTTCCCCGAGGACCATGTGAGTGTGAGCGTGTGCATACGTGTGTGCATACATCCACATGAGCCGGCGAGCGTGTGCCGTTGGGGGTGTGTGCGCGCGTGCACCTTGGACACACAAATCCACGTTTTCTGATGATATCGCTTGTTTTTATTTTAATGAGTATTAGCCGAAGCCATAACGGAAGCGTAATTATCAAGATTGGCAGAAGTGCAGGCATCAATTCTGGTCGAAAACAGTTTTAATGGCCAAAATTTGGTTGGATTTAGTGGAGATACAGGAAATAATGGTCATTAATTTTAGTTGGAGGGAATTAAAAAAAATAAAACCTGTGTAAACACTTGGGATTATGTGGCCCCCGCCCCTGCTTGTTGCAGAAGTCTCGGGATAGCCGGAGAGTCCTGGAAATAAGGCCACTGTTGCCTTCAGGAATGCAGCAGTTTTCTGCGTGCAAAGAAACACCGGAGTATGAAAGTGAACTAGGAGCAGGGGCGGCTTCCCCAGCCTGGCTTCCCACGCAGTTTATGGGGCTGCTTGGCCAGAGTCAGAGGGCAGGTCTCTGAAGGACCCCCAAACCTTGCCTGAATTCCAGCCTGGCACACTTTCGGGATTCCAGTTAACCTGACATAGGACAGATGATCAGCAAATCCAAATCCCACTGCTCCGAAGGCCAAAGTTCTTTAAAGCTGATAACTGCCGGAGTCTCCCCCCCAACTCCCTGCAGACTCTGCCTGTGGCCCCTCCAGGGAGGAGGGGCTCCAGACTGGGGGTCCCCGCGTGGAAGTTCCTCATGGCGTCCAGGGCTCCGGCAACGGGGCTGCTGTCCCCCAACCCAGACACAATACTGCGGCACGCCACGGGGGTTCACAGTAAAACTCGCCCCAGACGGGAAAGGTGAAGCGGGGGAGAGCGTGGCTGTTCATGTGCCCAGTTCCTTTGCCAAGACAGCCAGCAGCAGTGTTCAGAGGCCCTTTGTCGGGGAGCAGATGGCATTGGTCACCCTAAGTGGGGGGGGGGCCCAGGTCACAGGTTGGGTCTGGGGTAGCCCAGGTAGGGGAGGTGAAGGCAGAGTCTCTCGGGACAGGGCACTGTGTGGGGCCAGCGGAGGGGGTGCTGGTGTCCGGCCTGTGTCCCTTCCCAGGCCATGCAGGGCAGGATGTCCGAGCACCCTGCCTCTCTTTGCCCTGTCCCAGTGGCTCTTCAAGCATGTCTCATAGAACGTCGGGCCTGGCCCCCTTGTGTTGGCTCTGGGTTCTGGTCCTCGAGTCGGCCATCGGTCGCGAGTGGGACCCCATCTCTGGGGTGGCCAAGCTCTCATAGCCTCAGGAATGGCACTTTTCTCCACTCGGACTGGCTTGTGGACACATAGTTTCCCTCAAGTGGGGTCACGCTATCCACACGTTTGCTTTCACTCCCCCCAGAGGGCCTTCCCCCTGGCATCACCAACCCACACCAGCGTTTAGGACGTCAGCCCTGGAGGGTTTTCCTGCCAGCCCTGGCACTCTCCATGATCCAGGCCTGTGTGGTCTGTAGGGTGCGCTCGGGCATGGCTGCCTGCGGTCGTCAGAACAGACCCCAGGCCCCCTGGTCCACCCAGTGGCTGGAGGCCAACTTGTGGGCCAGGCATCCAGAGCCTGGGGCTTTGGTCCACATGTGCTTACGTCACCGGGTCACAAAAGACGTTATGGTGACCCGGCAGTACTCATCCCACTAACTCTAAGAAAAAGTTATTCTGTAATGAGTGACTTATATTGGTGATGGTTTTCAAAGTCATCAACCTCTTAATTACTATGTTTATGCCAGTGAATGTCAAGTGTCACGTGGCATCTTGACACCAACTCCACTTCCGGTGACCAGTGCCTCTGTTGGGGCTTTCTCTCTGACCAGGCAGCCCTCCTTGGCTGGCTGGACTCCTACACATCTGCCTGGACCCTGACACATCTGCCCGGAGACACGGTCAGACCCACAGGTCCGGGGTCGGTCCCCCAGCACTGCCCTCCCCATGCCAGCCCCACGTCCAGGCTGTCACCTGGGTTCTGAGTGACCAGCCACAGACCAGATGTTCCCACGGCCCCTCGCTGAGCTTGATGAAGTCGCTGGAGCGGCTCACAGAACTCAGGGACGCGGTTCACTCCCTGGATCACGGGTTTGTTATCAAAGGGTTAACTCAGGAAGGGAAAGAAGTGCCACCGGGGGAGGGGCTGGGGAAGAGGGTGCAGGGCTCCCTTGCTCCCCCTTAGGGCCCATGGTCCCCACATCTCCACCTGCTCACCAACCCGGGAGCTCTCCAGACCCTGTCCTTTGGGTTTTTACTGATGAATCATTGCCGTGGCTGATTGATCCAGACTGCGGCCCCTCTCGCTCCTCAGGGGTGGGGGGTGAGGGGGTGGGGCTGAGAAAATGCCAACCTCTGATCACCTGATCGGTTTCCCTGGCAACCAGACCCGGTCCTAAGGCGCTTTAAAACATCACCTGGTTAGCATCACAAGAGACCCCTTTCTGCTCCTCCCCTTAGGGAATTCCAAGGGTTTTAGGGGCTCCTTATCAGAAACTGGGACAAAGACCCAATATGTGTTCCGTATTATAAATCACAGTCACACAGTGTTGACATATTAATCAGATCGATCAGATCGATCAAATAGCTGGTTCAAACACCTCATCTTGTCTGGTGGAGGGGAGACTTTTCTTAGCCCTCTGCCCAACGGGCGGGACCTGGCGTGTTCCGTCTGCCTGCAGGGAATGGCTGGGGTTGGCATGCTGGGGTCTGGAACGCGGCTCTAGAAAACTAGGGGTTCTGCGGTGGCTGGGGGAGCTTGGTCGGTGAAGCATCTGCCTTCAGCCCAGGTCAGGATCCCAGGGTCCTGGGATCAAGTCCCGCATTGGGCTTCCTGCGCTGTGCAGAGCCTGCTTCTGCCTCTGCTTCTCTCCCTGCTTGTGTTCTCTCGCACTTTCTCTCTCTCTCTGACAAGTAAAAAGCAGAATCTTTTTTAAAAAATTTAATTAATTTATTATTTTTAGCGTAACAGTATTCATTATTTTTGCACCACACCCAGTGCTCCATGCAATCCGTGCCCTCTCTAATACCCACCACCTGGTTCCCCCAGCCTCCCCCCCCGCCCGCCCCTTCAAAACCCTCAGGTTGTTTTTCAGAGTCCACAGTCTCTCATGATTCACCTCCTCTTCCAATTTCCCTCAACTCCCTTCTCCTCTCCATCTCCCCTTGTCCTCCATGCTATTTGTTATGCTCCACAAATAAGTGAAACCATATGATAATTGACTCTCTCTGCTTGACTTATTTCACTCAGCATAATCTCTTCCAGTCCCTTCCATGCTGCTACAAAAGTTGGGTATTCATCCTTTCTGATGGAGGCATAATACTCCATAGTGTATATGGACCACATCTTCCTTATCCATTCGTCCGTTGAAGGGCATCTTGGTTCTTTCCACAGTTTGGCGACCGTGGCCATTGCTGCTATAAACATTGGGGTACAGATGGCCCTTCTTTTCACTACATCTGTATCTTTGGGGTAAATACCCAGTAGTGCAATGGCAGGGTCATAGGGAAGCTCTATTCTCCAAAGAGGCTGCACCAACTTGCATTCCCACCAACAGTGGAAGAGGGTTCCCCTTTCTCCACATCCCCTCCAACACATGTTGTTTCCTGTCTTGCTGATTTTGGCCATTCTAACTGGTGTAACGTGGTATCTCAATGTGGTTTTAATTTGAATCTCCCTGATGGCTAGTGATGATGAACATTTAAAAAGAAGAATCTTAAAAAAAAAAAATAAAAAGGGAAAGAGAAAACTGGGATTGTTTCTGCTCACAAACCAGGGCCCGCTAGCCTGCAGTAAGTGGTTGTAACTACTTTCAGCAGCAGCTGTCCTGGAGAAGCGCTCGTGGTGGTGGTCAAACCTGCCAGCAAACCCGCTCTGGAGGCCTTCAGCTTCCAGGGAAGCCAGGAGCAAGAGGCCATCTGCCCTGCTCGATTGCCTGTGGCTTGTGGGTCTGAAAGGAAAGGTCGCGTCTGGAAGGACGCGTTTTGTCTGTCTTCGTCGCTGGCTGGCTGCCAGTGGAGGACGAGGCTGGCTCCGGAGGGCCCTGTAGATGCCGCTTGGAAGCAACCGAGGAGCAGGACAAGGGGACAGGGCTTTTCTCCTCTTGCAGACGAGCACCTGCCTGCGGCCCCCAGCAGACGTGGACCCTCGGGTCTTGGGAGCATCAAATACTACGGACTCACCCAAGTTCAATGCAAAGGAATTAAATGCTGACCTACCCTTCAAAAACATTGGAAAAAAGCATTGAGTACAATGGTCTTTCTCATGGTTTTTGTGTCCACGGAGGTGTTTCCAGGAGGTGCTGGTCTCCTGCAACTCGAGAAGGTGCTGTGTGTCCCTGCTGGCCCTTGTTCGAGTGTCTTGCTGCTTGTCTCGCTGGTGGAATGAACGGAGCCCCTTCCACCACCCCGTCCGCTGGTTTATGTGTCTTCTTGCTGCTGTGGGCTGAGCTCCCCATGTGCTGTTTTCCTTCCCTTCTGATTCGCCTTTTTCTGGCAAAAGTCCAAATGTGAGGAGACTCAGTATCGGAGACGTGTTCAGGTGAACGTTTTGAGAGGTTGCAGGGAGATGAGGACACATCATATTCCGTATTTTGCTTTTCTCCTTGTCATGTCCTTCCCCAGGGCTTTACAGGAAGGACCTGGCGCTGGCGAGAAGGTCCTGAAGTCAGCAGGGACCTTGCCGCCTCTCAGGGGGTGCTTGTTACACAGCAGCTCCGATGACAGATGTGTGAGGATGAGAACTAGGGCCATCCTCTCTCCCCGTGCTCGTCCCGTGAACAGCACACCTGGCTCTGGGGAGAAGGGGAGCTTCCCTGCTGTGGGGGGAGAAGGTTCCTGATGCGTCGCCCACTCTGACCATGATGGCGGGGAGACCGCAGGGAGTGCGTGAATGAGTGTTGTTCTGCCGCTCAAGGCAGGGCCCGGTGACACTGTCTGCGCATCTGCGGGGGTGTCTGCGGGAGTTTGCTGACTCTCACTGCCCTTCTGTCACTGAAGGAGAGGCATCTTGTGCCCGCTGTGGGGCCAGGAGGCGGCAGTTCCAGGTAAGGCTCATGGGCGCGGGTATGATTGCCCGACGCTTTCCTCGGCCCTCTTCCAGCGAACCCCCGAAGCCCCAGACTGTGTCTGAGTCCTTGTTCCTGAAGAGCCTGCTGTCTTCCAAGGCACCTGCTCCATCTCTGGAGGGGACGTGGTCCCGTGCTGGGCTGGAGGTTGGTGAGGCGGCCGGCTCCTTTCGGCGGTGAGGCCACAGTGCGTGGATTTCCTGGTGCCTGCGATTCCGGCAGGTCTGCCAGCTCAATCAGGACTTTTTTTTTTTTTTTAAAGATTTTTTTTTTTAATTTGACAGAGAGAGATCACAAGTAGGCAGAGAGGCAGAGAGAGAGAGGAGGAAGCAGGCTCACTGCCGAGCAGAGAGCCCGATGCGGGACTCGATCCCAGGACCCTGAGATCATGACCTGAGCCGAAGGCAGTGGCTTAACCCACTGAGCCACCCAGGCGCCCTGGTCTGCCAGCTCAAGACCCACATGAGGCTTTGGGGAGAAGTGTGGATTCCTCACAACCCTCCAGGAGGAGGGCTGGCCTTGGCTCCAAGACCTCTGTTAGTTGGAAGCACTCAGGTGCGTTAGGGAGTAAGGGGCCGGGGTGGGTCGAGAGCCCATGTGGGAGAGACGTGACGCCGGTGCCTGGCAGGGACCCGCAGCCAGGGGTGTCCTCACCCAGACCTGGTAACCGTCAGGCCGTGCCCTCTGCTGGCTGTCCTCGCTCCAGGGTGGGCACCCCCCCAGGGCCTTGGGCAGCTATTGCCCCTGCCCAGGGCTGGCTCTTTCTCTCCTGCCACAAACTCCATCCACCTTTTTCTGAAATCTACATTCACAGTTCCAGTGTTTCCACTTCAAGAAGCTGCCTCTTTATCAGCGCACTTGCTGAAAAGCTGGTTTCTCATAAAATAAAAATACACCCCACTCTGAAGAATGCAGGCCATCCCAAGCAGCCTGGGCAAAATCACAGCCCCGTAAGAAAAATCTTAAAAAATATTTTATTAGCTTCTTGATTAATAGAGTTTAGCCAGGAGTTACACAGAGCCAAGGGTAAAATCTGTTGTTATTTAATATTATTTAATATAATCTGCCCTCCCCCCTGAGTGATGATTTGAATATTGGCTCTCTTGAAAGGGCTTTCTGCTTTCAGGAAACATATCATGAAACCTAGTGTCAGCTGGATTAGGTGATTGTGGCTTCAAATTCCCAGAGGGCTCCTGATGTCCTTAGAAGGACACCCCACATCCTGAGCAAGACTCTTACCCGAGTCCTCTGTCTGTGCCCTCCACCCTGGCTGGGGGCTGGCTCTTCCCGGGGCCCTGCTGACCTCTCCCACGTCCACACGGCCCACAGGGCAGGGCTGTGGCTGAGTGTGGGGTTCGCAGAATGTCTTGTGGTCCTCCCAGACCCCAGGATCAATCTTGGAGGCCTGTGGGGAACTGCCAGCTCTAAGTCGCTTCCTGGATGGAGGAGGCTCTGACAGGGGTTTCTCATGGCCTCCTGGGTTCTGAGGAGGGATGAGACCTTCCACCCGCCTCCCCCTTGGCTACGGTTGAAGGGGACAGACCTTCATGTCTCCTCCCTGCCATGGCTGTCCTGCGGCCCTGTGTCTCCTGGTGGCCCACATGAGCACCTCTGCCTGCGCTTCCTCCCCCTGCTTGCAGGTAGCAAACTGTCTGAGCCTAAAACCTCTTGGTCCCCCCTTGCTGAACAGCCATGTCGGACCCCACTGTGTTCCTTCATTCCCTCTCCTTCCTGCCCTGAGATTTAAGACTCTACGTGCTCATTCTGGTGGGGAAAAGGTCGCTTTTGGAGCACACAGGAGTGAGGAGAGGCTGCTGCTGGCACGTGCCCAGTGTGGTCTGGGCTGCTTCTGTGACCCCTTCTCACGCCGAGAAAGGGACATCGTGGTCCCATGTGACGAAGGAGGAATGAAGGCCCAGAGGGGGAGTCCGTGTCAGTGTGATTATGGCCTGTGGAAGGCAGGGCCCTGACAGTGACCACAGCGGCTCAGGCTCGGGGGCCTGTGTCTGCTGTGAGCACAGCAGGAGTGTCGCGGAGCTCCCACTATTGGGACTGTGACAGCTCTCCAGAGCTTTCCGGCATCTCCTGCTGCCTTGCTGTAAGACAGGTTGTGGTCCTGTCCCGAAAACCGGGAGCAAACCCGCGAGAAGGCATGGGACCCTCCTGTCTGTGTGGCCTGGGAAGCCCCCTGGACCAGAGAGCAGGTCAGGCCACCCACAGGAACCCAGGCCGGGCCTGGCCCCCAGGAAGGAAGGGCCCGGTGCTGAAGGGGACAAGAAATCTGTCTGGGGACAGGTCAGAGGGCAAGTGCTGGTGAGAGGGGCCTGGGCACAGGAGGACCTAGAAGGGCAGCGGGGCGCTGTGGCACTGCCAAGAGGGCCCCCCGAGAAGGCCCCTGAGGCCAGCGCAGGGACGGGAGTCTGGGCCACGGGAGCTTGGGTGGGGGCCGTCGGTGATCTATGCGCCCCTCGGGAGCTGTCCAGGTGCTGACCCCGTGGACCCGCCGAGAAAGCCTCAGGATTCCAGGTTCTGGGAGACAGTGGGGCAGCCGTTGCGCGGAGGGTGGAGAGGCCGCAGGGTGTGGGTGGGATCTGACGTGTGAGCCCTTGCTCTCCGCTGTGCAGGTGTGGGGCGATGGCCCCGGGGGCCTGGCAGGGACTGCAGCCCGCTCTGCGGAGACCTCCTCACAGCCCCATGCACATGGGGATGGGGTGGGGCTGCAGAGTGGGGGCGGGGGGACCTGGGGGGCCTTGGGATGCCCCACGTGAGCCCTCCATGGTCCGGGAGTGTTTAAACTGCAGAGCCTTCCCAATGACCCCCTCAGACGCAAAGGATCCAAGTTGAAGGCAAAGTGACCACACTCGTGTGCTCAGTGTAAACTCGAGCTGCAGTCCGGTCCCTGCAGGCCTCACCAGCCCCCCAAGAGCTGAGCGGGGCGGGCGGCACCCACGCAGGGCTCCAGTGCGTCCCTCTGAACCGTCCCCGCGGAAGGCGCTCTGACCCCCCTCCAGCTCACTTCCGGCCTGCGCCCTGAGAGAGGACAGTGCAGCTGGTGACGACTTGCTCTTGTCTGCAAACTCCCCTAGTCTGGGTGTCCGCTAGGCCCGTCAGCCCCCTATTGCTGAGCACGCGGAAGGCATTGGGTGGGGAGGGAAATGCAGACCCGCGGTGGGTCCAGGGCACGGGTGCCCAGCAAGCCTCCACAGGCACCAAGGGCGTGGGCTTTGCGTCTGAAGTGGGGGTACTTCCAGCATGGGGAGTGGGGCCGCCTGCCTGGGCATGTGAGCGAGTTTCTTTGGGGGTTGTGCTGAGAGCAGACTTGGGGGGCAAGGTTGAACAGAACAGACCAGAAGGAGGGCTGTCACGGTCTATCAGCGCCTGTGGCTGAGTGTGGGGCTTGGACATGGCTAGTCACTCACAGGGAGAGGAAGGGTGGGGGACGTGGGAGTCTGGGCTCTGTGTGGGGCTCTTGTGTGCCCCCCCAGGGGAACTATGAGCCACACTGACCCACCAGCTCATACACCAACACTGGCTAGTGCACCTGTTTCACTCTCACGACTCCACAACTTTCTATATACTCAGAGCTGTGCTGCTGTCCCGGTAGTCTCATTCTGGAACGTTGTCATTACCCCAAAGAGAAACCCCGCGTCCACTAGCAGACACTCTCCATTCCCTAGTTAGGGTACCTTTAAATATGGATTATTCCTATTTTTTAAAGGCTGTAAGTCTCTTGATAAAGAACAACATGGTATTTGCTTTTGCGTTATTGGCCTGTAAGAATGAGTCAAAAGCAGCTTTTGCAGGAGCGAACCACACTTTTAAATATAAACGGTTTTGAAAACATGACCGAGGATGTGAGTCTTTAAGGGGGGCTGGCCTCCGGGTGTTTCTGTGCAGTCGCCCAGCCGCCCGCGCTGCTTTCACTTGGACTTGAGAAGCTGACAAGAGGTCATGCAGATAAGTGAGGGCTGCTTTTCTCCTTCTTGGCTGCGCTCCTCTAGCATCTGTCGTAAACAAAACAGAGAAGAGAGTCTTTCTAAACCTGGTGCAAACATCTCAGATGCAAGGAAGCCAACATAAAATGTAATTTTAAAGTTCAATGATTGTAACTACACGGCATGAATCACATCTGCTCATTAAACTTAATTCCAAGGAACAATCATAAAAGCAAAGAGATGTCAGCAAGTCTCCTGGGAGAAATAAAATACTTGAAGAATTCTTGGTTTTAACTGTTTTATGTCATGACGGTGCTCTGGGTCTTTTTGGCCAAGTGTTAATGGACTCAGACTCCACACTGTTGGAATGGGAGGGCACCCCACAGAAGGCTCCCCACCCCCCCTCTGTGTCAGATCAGGACCTTCAGGGATGACCAAACAGGGGCTGGAGTGTAGGAATTTGGTCCTAAGTCAGCCTGTAAGGTCGACTAGCCATTTTCTCTCCCTCCCTCCCCATTTATTATTCAATTTACTTGAACCAAGAAAACACAAACAACAGTTCCCTTATTTCCCTCACCTCTGACTCTGGCAACCATCAATTTGTTCTCTGTGTCTCTGGGCTTTCTGGGGTTTTGTTTTGTTTTGTTTTTGGATTCCATATATAAGAGACATCATATGGAACTTGTCTTTCTTATAGCTGAATAGTGTGTGTGTGTGTGTGTGTGTGTGTGTGTGTGTGTGTACGTGTGCGCGCACGCGCGCATGTGCACCACAATTTCTTTATCCATCTGTCCATCGTTGGACGCTTCAGCTGCTGCAGGGTCTTAGCTATTGTAGATAACGCTGCTGTGAATATGGGGGAGTAGGGAGGCACCTGGGTGGCTCAGTGGGTTAAAGCCTCTGCCTTCGGCTCAGGTCATGGTCTCGGGGTCTTGGGATCGAGCCCCGCATCGGGCTCTCTGCTCAGCGGGGAGCCTGCTTCCCTCCTCTTGCTCTCTGTCTGCTTCTCTGCCTACTTGTTCTCTCTCTCTCTGTGTCAAATAAATAAATAAAATCTTAAAAAAAAATATGGGGGAGTAGATGTTTCTTCAAGCCAGTGTTTCTGCTTTCCCTGGGTAAGTGACCCAGAAGTGGAATTATTGGATCCTCAGGTAGTTCTATTTCTGATTTTTTTGAGGATCCTCCACACTGTTCTCCAAAGCGGCTACACCGGCTTGCATTCCCACCACCAGTGCACGAGGGCTCCCTTTTCTCCCCATCCTCACCAACACCTGTTCGTTCTCATGTTTTTGAGAAAAGCTATCCCAACAGGTGGCTGTATCTCACTGTAGTTTTGATTTGCCTGCCCCTAATGATGAGTGATGTTGAGCACATTTTCATGTGGCTGTTGGCCATCTGGATGTTTTCTTTGGAGAAATGTCTACTCAGATCCTCTGCCTATTTTTTAATTGGGTTTTTCCCCCTGCTATTGAGTGTATGAATTTATTATATATTTTTGATATTAACTCTTTTTTGGATATATGATCTGAAAACATTTTCTTCTAATCAGTAGGCAGATGTCATTTTGTTGATGGTTTTGTTTCTTCCTGAAGAAGCTTTTTTAGTTTGAAGTTGTCCCACTTAGTTATTTTGGTTTTGGTTCATGTTTAAAAAAATCACCTCCCGGACCAATGTCCAGGGGTGTGTGTTCTAGGAGTTTTATAGTTTCGGGTTTTATGTTCAATTCTTTAATCCATTTTGAGTTAAATTTTGTGTTAAACTAGTTATTTTTCAAACAGAATTTTAAGGTTTAGGAATCCCCCCCCCCCCAATGAAGCCTTATGTGACACAAGAAAAGACGAGGGCAGAATTGTTCTAATGGGCTGGGAACTGCCTGGCCGTCCTCATAACTAGTGTCTTCTGGGTTTAGTGAATCCTGAGAATGTCCTGTTGACTTTCCTTCCCAGGCTCGTCTGCAGCATGGGACTCACTCTTTGATACCAACCCTGGCATGCTGGTTTCTTTCCCTTCTCAACCGTCGAAACTCTGAGCAGAATGACTGTCTCTCATGAGACTGTGTCTCAGTTTGTGACCTCAGGAAAGATGAACTTAGCTGTCCCATCTGCAGGTGCTGCTCAAAGTGCTGGAGATACAGATGTGAGAAAAACAACTCTCTCGTGCTCACAGGGCCAACATCCTATGGGGCAAGAGAATGCAGAGGAATAATAATAAAAGAAACAGCCATATGACGCATCTTGTGAAGATAGGAGCTGTGGAGAACGTGCAGAGCAAGGGGAGCAGCAGGAGTGGCTGAATCCACTGTTTACACAAGGCAGCTGGAGAAGGCATCTCTGATAGAGTGGCATTTGGCTAGAGACATAAAGAAGTGGAGAAGGAGCCAAGTATATCAGGGAACACAAGTGCAAAGGTCTTGAAGCAGAAGCTTGATGGTTAGTGGGAGGGACAGCAATGAGGCCAGCATGGACCAGAGAGATTGGGTTAGGAGGGGTGGACAGGGAGGTCTCAAGCAGTCAGATTGAGCAGGGCTCTGCAGGCCAGGGTAAGGACTTGGGATAGGTCACTGGCGCAAAGGAATAACATAACCTGGTTTGGTGTTTAAAAGGCTCATGCTGGCTTCTCTGTTGAGAATAGGTGACACAAGTTTGAGCTGGGAGCAGGGAGATGTCAGGAGGCCCCTGCAGGAATCAGGTGAGCCGTGACAAATCCATCCCTCCAGCTCCAGAGTTCTCATGACCCACGTTCCACCCCATCTGCAGATCCTCCTGTCCGTCCCTTCTCAGTGTGTGGAGTCTGTGGGCCTCATCTCACTGTCACTGTCCTGGATCTGCTTATCATGCTGTTTTTCGGCGTTTAATGACCTCCCTGCTAAATCACCAGGAGCTAGCAGAACGGGGACTTCGGTGACCACACATGACAAGGAATAGTCTTACAGACCTGGTTTAGAAGACACTGGACAACAAGAGTCCACAGAAAGCAGCAGCATCAGACCCTGGGGAGAGGGGGATTTTGATTTACAGAGTTACTACATGATGATATTCACAATTGTCAGTTGTCAACAAAAAATTACAGCATATACAAAGAAAGCATAGCCCACTCATGGGAAAAAATAAATAAACAGAAATTGTCCCTGAGGCAGCCCAGACATTGGATGTACTATTAAAATACATTAAATCAATCATCTGAAATATGCTCAAAGGGCTAAAGGAAAATCATAGACAAAGAGCTAAAGGAAACTAGGAAAATGATGCCTAAATAGATAGAGAAATCAACATACAGAAAGGAAATATGAAAATAAGCCAAACAAAAATTCCAGAGTTGAAAATGAAAAACTCACTAGAGGGTTTCAGCACAGGTTGAAGGAGGAAGAAGGAAAAAAGACCAATAAATCTGAAGGCAGGGCAATTTAGATTATCCAATCTATAGAACAGAAAAGAAAAAGAACTAAGGAGAAAGAACAGATCCTAAGAGACATGTGGGACACCATTAAATGTAGCAACATAGGCATAATGGGAGTCCCAGGAGAAGAGGAGGGGGAAAGGGGAGGGAGAAAAAATATTTAAAGCCGTAATTGCCCAAAGTGCCCCGAAGGATGAAATACATAAATCTGGGCATCCGAGAACCTCAGTGAACTCCAAGCAGGTAAACACAAAGAGAGCCATACTATGACACACTCATCAGATTTTTCCAAAGATAAAGGTAAAGAAAGAATCTTGAAAGCTGCACATGAGGGCAGTCTGTCATGTTCATGTAGAAGGGATTCTTCGTAGCCAAATTCCCCTCAGCAGGCACGGTGGCCGCAAGGAAGGGTGGTGACAGATGTAAAGGGTGGAAAGAAATACAGCTGACCCTTGAACAATGCTCACCCCTCTCCCTGCAGCCAAAGGTCCAAATCCATCTTTTGACTCCTCCAAAACCTAACTACTAACAGCCTACTGTTGACAGGAAGCATCACCAGTAACATAAACTGTCAGCACATATTTCTGGTGTCACATGTGTTATATGCTGTATTTTTGTAGTAAAGTAGACTAGAGAAAAAAAATATCATCGAGAAAATCACAAGGAAGAGGAATCACATTTATAGTACTGTCCTCTGTTTATCGGGAAAAAACCCAGATACAAGTGGACTCTTGCTGCTCAAATCTGTGTTGTTTGAGGGTCATCTGTAACTGTTAATGATATTATTATTATTTTTTTTAAGTAGGCTTCACACCCAGTGTGGAGCCCAACATGGAGCTCGATCTCATGACCCTGACATCGACAACTGAGCTGAGATCAACAGTCGGGTGCTTAACCAACTTGCCACTCAGGAGCCCTGTGAACTGTAACCATTTATCAAGAACTTTGCATCTGGCAAAAATCTCCAGATTTAGGTTGGCTGGCTCAGTGCGGGGTGGGGAGGACAAGTCAGGGTCCTGTTAGCACTGCTTCTGCCTGCACCGGGGAGCACCGTCACCAGCCGAGAGTGAGAGTGAGGGGTTGGTGTGGGTGTGCAGGGAGAGGGGTGGGTGTGACAACCCCCAGCACAGTGGAGATCTCTGGACAGGGTCTCTGGCCATCAGGAGGACATGAAGTGGCATCACCCGCGTGGCTGTGGAATTTTCTCCCATTGGGTCAGTGGGGAGCATGGATATAATAAAGTCTCACTTTTAACCAGATCTGGGGTGTTTCCAGGCTCATGTGAGTGAGGCAGGTGTGCAAGGGAGTTGACCGATCATAGTGACAAACCGAAGATCTAAGCTGGGGTGAGAGGGAGGGGACCGGGACTTGTGTCCACGGGCGAGAATTCCCCCCAGGGGCTGACATCTGCTTGGAGCCGCAGCACCTGAGGGCATGAGTGTGAGTGGTAGCCGGGGACGGCAGTTCTGGTGTTTGAAACTGAGTGGAGGAGGAACTGCTGTCCCCGGTGATGCTGGGTCTGGGGTGCGCTGGGGTGGAGAGGACGAGCTCTTTGAGAAGAGGACATAAAGGCATGGAAGGCGGGTGCGGAGGGGTCTCTTCTGGGGATAATACAGAGAGACCAGGGAGAGGAGGGTGATCCTGGAGTGCTTGGGAGGTGGGAGCAGTCTGGACATGACTGTGGAAGGAGAGGGGTTGGATGCCAGCCGCGCGTCTCCTGTGCCTGCCCTAGGTGTTCCAGTCCTTGGTCTGGGAGCGCCCGCCTCCTGGACGCTGAGAAGTAGCTCTGGAGTGAGGTGGACGGCGGGACGCCGGGACAGAAGACCCCGCTGATGGGTCTGATGGTGACGTCTGCTGCTTCGGTTGCCCTCGGGTACCTCAGCTGCCCTGCAGGCCTGGCTGGCCAAGCTTGTCCCTGCTGGACCATGGAGCCCCGTCTCGGTCCTGGGTGGTCGGGGATGTGGGACGCGTGCATGCAGACCGAGGAAGCAGATGCAGGGCGGTGGTGCACGGAGGCGGAGGTGAAGGGTGACTTGTCACAGACGGTGGGGGTTCTGTTCCAGACGTGGCCTCGCCCCGCCTGGCCTTTTGGTTTGAATCAGCCACTGGTCTCTGTGATGGTCCAGTTCATTTGCCTTCCGACGTGGCCAGGACTTTAGTCAAAGATAAACAGATCCCGCTTCGGGGGGACGTGCTTGAACGGGGCCGCGGAGCAGGGTTCTCTTGTGTTTGGTGCCCGCCGAAATGTCAGGTCGACTTTTTTCAGAAAGCGAAGATGACATCACAGCCTCCTGAAACACTGTTATTTATTTATGATTTCCAAGGGATCCATGGAATTTTTTTTCTTTATTAAGTGAGAGAAGAGCTTTTTCAAGGATACAAATTTGGACTGAGGAGAGAAGCATCCCTCATTCCCTTGAAAAAGGCAAACGGGTTACAGAAGCTAAATGCCACTGAGGTAGAAGGGAGTGTGCCCGCTGCCCGCCTCCTGGGTGTGCACCCTCATCGCACCAGTGCCCCGGACTTCTCGGTGCAGACCTGGGTTGCACCAGCACCTGGGAGAACCTGGGCCGCTGCCCGCCCGCCCCTTCCCTCCCTGTCAGCAGGGCTTGGGGTCCCTGCAGGGCTGTAGCCCCGTCACGAGCCCAGACCCCCTCGACCTGCAGACAGCTCTGCTCTTGGGTCCTGGGCTCCCTTGCGGTTTGTATGCAGATGGAATTCGGCAGAAGGAAATAACGTAAATCCACATTTATCCAGCCCTACACGACCCTGGTCATTCTTCGCTCTTGGAATCTGTATGGAGATTTTCACAGTAGTTAATTGTTTAAATTTTACTGCCTTGTCTGTGGTCTTAATGGCGACTGTCTCGCAGGAAATCGGCCAGCACATGGACGGAGAGGGTTCCGGACACTGTTTCTCTGTGGTCTCTGCAGCTGTGGCGGGCATGGAGGGTCTCTGGTCAAGCAAGAAAACAGAGGCCGGGGTGGGTGGTTTGGTCTCTCGCTGCTGTCATGTGACCCTCCCTGCATCCCTCCCTGGGCTCTGCTCCATCCAGAGTGCGTGTGCTGTGGGGCTGGACACACAGGCAGATGTGCCCCCGACATGCTGTAGTGAACGGCTTCCCCAAGGACGCCCCATCCCACGACCATGGAGCACCAGAGCATGGAACCGTCCAAGTCCATGAGAGTAACACGGATTGCCCAAACTGGAGACAGCAAGACCAGGAAAGAACTGTGTAGATGAGGACTATCTGAGAGCTTTCTTACCCTCCGCAGGTCTCGGTTTGTCCCCTTGTAGCCGAGGCGGGACCTTGTGTGTGCGCGAGTCCTGCCCGCCAGGGGCCAGCTCCGATGCTTGAGAGAACGGGGGCGCACGAAGATGTCCTGCCTTCAGGTGTCCGGTCTTCCCCGCTCGGATGTTCCTTAGTGTGGTGGGGAGACGCACAGCCCTGGGCTTTAAGGTGGACCCTTTCTTCTCCTGCTGTGGTGGGGGGGGGGGTCCCACCCCCCTGCCTAGTCAGTATCCTTGTGAAACACGGACATTTTTCTTTTTGCTTTCTGGAACCGTCTTATGCCGAATGCTCTAGGGATGCAGGATTCTGTTTTTCTGGAAACGAGTTCTGGTTGCTGAATGGTTGGCAGAGGAAGAAATGTGTTGTTGTTTTTTATTCTCTTCCTCTCCTCTCAAAGTAAGAAACCAATCACTGGTAACCCTAATTTAAAATAGCATTAAACATAAAGTGTATGTTACCTTGCCTTTTAGTTTGGGCTTGGAAACTGTGCAGAGTGAGAAATGCCCCCGCCCAGGGGTCAGCAAATGCTTCTGGAAAGCACCAGATGGTATGTCCTACACCCCACAGGTGTCAACGATTTGACCATGACATGTCACTTGTCACTTGTCCTTCAGGTTCTGTGTCTTCCTGAGGTCACCCAGGGACTGCATGTAGATGGGATGCGGGAGAACCACACGTGGGACCTTGGGCGCTCCGACATTAAGGAATCAGGAGGAACGCAGCAGCCAACAGGAGAGGAGGGGAAGAAGGATCCCGGGAGCTGGCAGCAAGCCAAGGATGAGCAGAGCCAAGAGACGCAGTGGAGTGTCCAGGAGGAGGTGTTGGTCAAGGGAGTCAGGCAGTGCCAGCAGATTAAGTCAGATGAAGACGGGGATTTGGCACTGTGTTGGCAACCTGTCTGATGACCTTGACCAGCACAGCCCTTGTGAACACAGGTGCATCAGTCCCAAAATAAGTAAAATCAAACGGAAGCCAAGAGTATCCAGCAAATGTCACGGCAATGTTGGGTTTCTCCCGAAGGCAAGGGGCAAGAAAAGAGGGGGAACCCATTCAGCCATCCACTTTTGCCTCCAGCATGGAACGCCTGAATGTCCTTGAGCCACAGTGATGGCAGGTCTGGTCTGTTTTATCTGTCCATGTTGTTAATGCCCATCACCGGCTGGATGAAGTGTCCAGTGCATGCTGCCCGTCCTCTCCCGTGTGCCCTGTGGGCATGTTTCTCACACCCCCGCCCCGTGTGCACCCCATGAAGCAGCTGTATGGCCTTCCTTTGCCTTCTCTGACCAGCTTCTATGACCAGCTGCACGAGGTCAGGCCCCTAGCTCCCGACGTACGCTTGTGGGTGAGATGGTTGTTCTCAAGGGTTACAGAATTCCCTTCAATTCCCAGCCTCCTTGGAGAGATTGGAAGGATGATCCTGTCCTTTTTTTTTTTTTTTTTTTTTTTTAAGATATCACAAATAAGATATTTGGTTTGTCACCATTAAATATCTGAATTTTAAGTAGATTCTTGGACTGGCGGCTCATATCCACAAGCTTGTTCAGCTGCACTGGTCTCATCCCCAGGAGCTTTCCCAGACCTACCACCTTCACCATGAAGCTCCAGGAGCTTTCCCAGTTCAAACCTGGGCTTCTTCAGCATTTTTGCTTTTCTAACAAAGACATCGTGGGGTGGATGAGAAGTGTTTTCTATGTGTTCTTCAGTGCTGTCTGCAAACAATTTACTGACGGCTTCTTTCAAGCTGTTGGTCTACAGCTCTTGGGTCATGATTTCCATCATCTTTTCCCAAATCTGGTGAATCTGTTGGTGCTGAGCGTAAGAGGTCTTCTGAATCTGACTGTTGCATTTTTTCAGTAGAACCAACACAAAACAGAGAAAACAAGTAACCTCTGGTAATCCTGACATCGAAATGAGCTTCAGTCTTGGTCATCATACCCTCCGGTTCCATCCATGTCATTACCAATGGCACGAGCTCATCCTTTTACATAGCTGCACAATAGTCCTGTGTGTGTGTGTGTGTGTGTGTGCACATACACGTGTGTGTGTGCACGTGTACCATATCTTCATTGTGCCACATCCTGGCTATTGTAAATAACAGTGCAATGAACAGGGGTGCACCTATCTTTTTAAATATTTACTCAAAGAAAACAAGAACATTAATATGTGCATATTCTTAGCTCCCTACCTTGGCTCTGGCTCCGCACACCTGCAGCTGCTGGTGTGTCGGCCGCTGTTGTGTTCACGGGAGCTTGTGGGGCCCCTCCCGGCGCTGGCTTCGGCTGCCTCACTTGTCTTCAGCCCCTTTGCGTCTTCCCCATCCTGGGGCGTTGGTCATTTCCCCCAAGTTGATCAGACGCTGAATTTCTTCGCCTCAAAGACTTTCCGCATCTTATAAAGTCAGTAAATTTCATCCCGATGAGACCACGAGTTCCTTGGCGGCCTTGCTGCGGTTTACACAACACTCGTCTCTCCCACCGGCATAGTTGGTTTCGGCATCTGACAAGCGTTCAGTACATCAACTCCATGAGCGTCCGGCCTCTCCACGGTCAGGGCCACCCTGAGCGCAAGCTTCTGTGTCTTGCTCCTTGACCCCGGGAAGGACCAGAGCGGCTCCTGGCCACGCCCCGCGTCAGGTGTCCTCGTCCCATGCACTGACTTGGGAAGCTGCAGGGATTCCCCAGCGCACTCAGGGAGGAGTCTGATTTCCCAAGTGGAGCGCAGCGGAGGGAGCGGAGAGGAGCCCCGGGAGGGAGGCTGGCAGCTGCCGCAGTGAGCCGGCACCGCTGGAAGAGGCCGGGGGGCTGGGGGGCCTCGGCGGGTTGGGAAGTGACAGGGAGTGCAGGGGGTGGGCGTTGTGGTAGCCGTGGAGAGATGGGGCAGCTCTGGGAGCCACAGTCTGGCAGGTGAGGCTCAGCAGGAGGCTGGGACCGACCAGGGTCCTGGGGCCACTGCACAGCGCAGACGTGAGGCCGCGAGCAGCTCCCGACACTGGCCACCTGGGTCTTCTCTCTTCTTCCCTTGGTCAGACCACATGGCGACAGGAGCACTTCATGGTCTCGGTGAACCGTGTCCACGATCTGCCTACATCGCTCCGACCGACTTTCCAGAGTCTCTGAGACAACTTGGGGAAAATTAGGCCATGAAACCGATGGACAAGATTTTGAATGCCTGGCTTTCCTTTCGCAAGACATAATGAGCCACAATTAGGTAAAAATGTCATTTTACATCTTGGTCCCTGCTGGAGCCACTAATTATATTTTTTCCTGCCGATTTGTCTTCATTTGTACAAAAGAAAGGCAGCTGGGGGCTCGGCTTGGGGGGAAAGGTGATGCACGCAGCGGAAAGCAGGCACTCGAGGCCGGCTGTTACGAATTTGGAGCACTGGAGTGTGGGAACGAGCCTGGGCCACGCTGGCAGCCTCGGATCTCCACCCTCCGCAGCCACGGCCAGTGTGGACGCGCTCCCCGGTTCCCGCGGAAGCTCCAGCAGCTCCTTTCCAGACACGCCTTTAACGGAGAACGTTTATCTAAAAGGAGTCGATGCTTTTTAAGTGGAGAGAGAACAGCGATAGCTGAAAATGGGAAGGATTAGCGGGAATGTTAAAAACGGAAAAATAAATCAAAGTTAAGTTCACGAAGTGATCAAAGTGTAAAAATGTTCCAAATCTTTCGTGCAGTGCTTCCGGGTTACCTGGAGGCCAAGCCGAGGGCCACCATCCACAGATAACACCGCATGGGACGACCCAGCCTCCACGTGGGACGGTCCCCCAGGCCCTTCCTGTGTTTGGAACACTGCGGCGTGGCCTTGAACCCAAACGAGATCCCCAAGGGACAGGGATGCCCCTGAGCCCCTGGGGCGGGTCCCACAGGCACGGGAGGGCGCTGGGCCATGGCCGTTCACGGGAGGAAGCACGGTGTTTCCCGCGTGTGTCTGGAGAGGTGAAATAGCCACCAGTGGGGCTCGCAGGAGGCCCCAAGAGATGTGGGAGCTCCAGCTTCAGCAGTTTCTCGGCCCTGAGACCCCAGGCCAGCCAAACCTCAGTTTGCTCATCTGTGAAGCGGGTGAGCGGGACCCAGCAGGCGCCCATGGTGGTCTTGCCTCTGTCAGCCCCTGTGCCGAGTGCGTCCTCAGTGCCAGGCGTGCTCCTTGGATGACGGTGCCCGACGGGTCCCTCGCTAGTCTCGTGGGGTTCAGACCTTCAGCGGCCAGGGGAGAGCAGGAAATGCCCATGGAAATGAGCGGCTGCCTCAGATACGCTCAGAGACGACTCAGGAGAGGGAGTCAGACGCGCGCCAAACGCGTGGGAAGAGCATTGTCAGTAGAAGGCGATGGACAGGGACCAGCAGGACCGCCGAGTGGGCTCGGCAGGAGATCCCCGCCCCCCCCGCCCTGGCTGCCTCCCGGTTCCCGGGGGTCTCGCGGAAACCCTGAGCGCTGGGTCCCAGACGTCCTGATTCTGCATGTCTGTGCCCGGGGATCTGCATTTCTAATCAGGTTCCCTGGTGGGGTTGCTGGTGTCGACGTGGCAGGTCTGGGCTCCACATCTTGAGACACGCGGTGTCACAGGGACAGAGAGAAGGATGGCGAGGCTGAGTCAGAGCTGGTGGACGGGGTGGGGGACTCGCAGGGACGGGCTGGGGCCACGAGAACAGGAGGGACTGAAGGAGGTGCAGAGCGGGCACTGTGTGGTGGGGGGTCCGCGGTCCCACACGGCGGGGCAGACGGGTGGGGTGGCCGCAGAGCCCCATAGGCGCCATGGGCCGCTTAGACTCTTGGGCTCCGTGGAGACAGACGTGTCAAGTTGCAATCGGAGGCAGAGACGTGGGACGGGACCTGGGAAGTGAGAGCGAGAAAGGCCAGGTCTGAGGCCGCGAGTCCCCTCCTGTCCCTCTAGGCTGTGGCTCAGATGAGCTGACCAGTGGGGAGAGACACCAGCCAAGCGCAGCTGGTGGCAGTTAGGGGCCTGGCACCGCGCTTGCTTCCCTGACGCCCTCCCCAGCCTGCAGGGTGACGAGTCAGTCCCGAACCCTTCAGACCCCGCCCTTTTCTGTGGTCACCCAACACCCCAGAACGTTCCGTCCGGAAGTTGGTTCTCTGTGGGTGCCTCTCACGCCGGCCGCTGGACGCCCACCGCCATGGGCACACCGAAGAAGGTCGGGACCTGGAGCAAAGTGACTGCGTCTATGACCCCCGCCCCCGCTCTTCCTCCGAACCTCCTCCTTGGAGCCCGCGGACGCCATCCTCTCCACACCCCTGTGTCTCCCGTTCTTGTTGGACGAGGGAGATTGTCCTGTTCACAGATTTGCAGCTGCTTGAGGACGACATAGCTCAGCATGGGGAGGGTTTGTTGATCTAAAGGTCCACGTGGAAACAGATTGTTGTAATGGTGCTTCTGTTCTGAGGTGGCAAAAGAGCTCAAGGCAGGAAATCCACGCCGGTGGGACATGCTGGCATAGGCTAGCAGGTGCCCTGGCCAGCTCAGGCGCCCTGGGCTCTGGGCTGGCCCGCGTCTCCACGGACCCTCCGTGCTCCTGCCCTGGCAGCGAGTAGCCTCCCTCGCGACACTTCCCTAGACCTGAGGGAGGTCACTGAGGTCACGGTCAGGTGAGGGAGACTCTGGTAGTGACAGGGTGTTGGCACGGCAGGACCTGAGGGAGGATGGCAGGTGTGGGAAAGGGTGTGCACCGTTTTCACGGGTCCCGCTGCTGGAATTCTGGACACAGACCAGCCGAGTCTGCCAGCAATTTGAGGGTCGGATTTTTTAAGGAAAATGCAGTTGCGTATGGGACCTGGAGTTGAGAAAGGAAGGAATGGTCAGCGCCGTAATTCTGTTTCTGGTGGAGGAAGATGTCTGGATGGACACTCAGGTGGACACAGGCAGCAATGTGCCCCAGGACCTGCCCTGCCTGCGGCTGCCTGGGCCGGGTCTCCTGAAACTCCTGCCCCTGGGCTGACCCTTCTCCGGGTCTGTTTTGGTTACGGCCCGCGCTGAGAGTTCCCGCCTGCCTGTGGGGTGGCCGTGCAGAGCCCCATCTTACTGTTTGTGATCCGAGCACCAACCCCATGAGCCAGGAGCTGGAGCTGGAGACCTCCTCTTTCCGTAGCCCAGCACGTGGGGGCTCAGAGGGAAGGAGTACCTCGTTCTCCCCGACCCAGACCCCTGGGCTCCCCGGCGGGATGGGCTGGAGAATCCACCCGGAGACGAGTCTCTACAGACGAGCACGTGTCCACATGAGCCCCTCAGACGTGGAGTCAGCATCTCAGAGGGGGTGTGCCTGCGTCCCCGCCTCTCCCTGCGTCCAGCCTGGTGGTCCCCCGGGACACGCCAGGGCCTGGAAGAGCCCTGTGGCCTGCGGGCGGCGGGGTGGGGGCTCTCCGTGCATGGCCAGCTCTGTGCTCTGCTTTCGTGCCCATGGAGATGCTGTCCAGGGGGCTCCAGCCTATCCAGTAACTCATTACCTGCCTCCTGCTACTTCTTGGCCGCCACGTCCCCGTACAAACGGGGGCTGTGTTTGGGTTGTGCTGTGAGCCTGGCGTGGCGAGAAGTTGCAGAATTAGGTTGACATGATTTCTGCTCTGTCTGAGATTCGTGCCTGCTCCCAGGGGGGTGGGTGTCCGCGGGGGGGTCCTGAGTCACGCTCCCCGGGGGCTGAGCTCCGAGGCTGGGACGATGGCCCTTCCACCTCCGTCTCCTCCTTGCCTGGCGGCTCCATGGCTCCCGGCGTCCATCCTGCTCGTCTGCTCTGTGTTGGCCTCGTAGGCCCAAAGCCCTCCGTCTGGCCTCTGACCGGGTCCGGACAGTGTGTGCAGGGGAGCCGAGGATGTAACGTGGGGTTTTTGTCAGGGTCCGCTGCCGTGATAACCCATCTGTCCGGAACAGCTAAGACAGTTCGTGTGGTTTCGAAATACTGTGGTTCATTTACCCCCAAATCTGGGGACTCACTGGCCCCTCTCCACTTCTGTGAGTTAAAATTGCATTAAAGCATTGAGAAATTAAATTACAAATGAAAACCCTTAGTGAACAATAGGAAAAATGAAGGAAGAGGGAAAACGCAGAGACACAAGGGTCCCTGGCAGTTCTCTTCCCAGGAGGAGGGGGCTGGGGGAGGGCTGGCCCCGTGCCTACCTGTCCCTCAAGGAGCGGTGCCCTCTATGTCCTTTAGGGGTTAGGCACTTTCTTGTTAATGAAAATACTGCACACGTGCACAGAGGGGAGGAACGCCAAATGTCTGTGGGCCTCCCCGAAGCTGACCTCCGTTAACGGGTCCTCTGTACCTGTCGCCTGTCCCCGCACAGCCCGTCCCCCGCGCCCTGTCCCTACCATCTGTGGGGGAGAACCGGCCCAGCTCATCCAGATTTCCACATGAGGGCATGTCCTTACCTGCTGTCCTCACTCGTCCTCAAGGCACATCCTGACCCGTTTCAGAAAGTTCAGAGCAGCTGAGTCGTGGGCCCCAGCTCTGCGGGGACCTCGGGCTCCTAGGACGACAGAGCCCTTGCCTTTAACTACTTTATTATTATTATTGTGAATAATAATAATAAATTCACAACTCATCGACATATTCTCCTTAAATTATAATTTTAAACCATATTTCCTCCTGTTTTAGAATCGTATTTACAGCAATGACAGATTCCCTTCTCTGCCAGAACTGTTTGAAGGAGGATGTGGAACGCCCTTTATGGAGCCCCACCGCCAAAATAGGGTTTCCATAGATTTGGAGAATGAACATGCCCCTTAATCTGGCTCCTATGGAGAGCATAAATGCTGTCTTCCTTGACACGGCGAGCTGGTTTCTTGGAATTGTGTTTCGAGTCACGCTCAGAGGCTATCTCGTGTGGATATGATCTCCCCACCGAGTCTTCTTAAAGTTGAATTTGTGCAGCAACCCTACAAGGACAAACTCAGGGCTTCAAAGACTTTGGAAGACGTGTTGTGGGGCCCACTTGGTGACACGTAATGAGCTTGATGAGGTGACAGGCCATCTAGGCAGGAGTGCCGCAGAGACGCTCGGGGACGTGAGCACCGGGAAGAAGCGTGCTCATGGTTTTCAACCGTGTGGCTCTCACAAGTTCGCGGAGAATTAACCTCAAGTGCACGAGATTTACCAAGGAGAGCTTTCCCTGTGTCATGCACGCGGGCCCTGGGGGGTGCGTCCAGACGGGACTCCACAGGTCGTCTACATGAAAACCTAGAGAAGGCAAGTGGCTTGGGGTTGCCCCGTGGAATCGGTGAGCTGGCCGGCCCCCCCACACCCTGCACCCCTCTCTTCCCCAACACCCTACAATCTGCTTCTCTCTACCAAAGTGCCTGCTCAGATTTGGAAAATGACGGGCAAGTGCCTCCCATCTTTGAGCCCTGCGGGTGGTGACCGGACCTCTGCCTTGAGAAGAAATGCAGGAGGGTGAGGTGTTTCTGAGACAGGGTAGCCTGAAAGCAAGGGACATCACAGGTGGCAGAGCGAGGGGGGTCACGGTGAGATTGGTGCGGAGCGAATCCAAGACCACAGGACGTGTAACAGTTGAGGGCAAGAAACACAGCCTAGCACTAAAGTTGAAACCAACTTTAAAAATACTTCTTGAGCACAGAAAGGATGTAACAGTGGCCCCAAAGTCTGGATTATACTCATGAATCTGGAAATTCCGGACTTGGAGAAAGAGTCTCAATTTCTGGCATAAGACAGAGAGGCTATGATGGGTACGGCTTACTTTTTCTTTTCTTTCTTTCTTTCTTTTTTTTTTTTTTTAAGATTTTATTTATTTATTTGACAGACAGAAATCACAAGTAGGCAGAGAGGCAGGCAGAGAGAGAGGGGGAAGCATGTTCCCCGATGAGCAGAGAGCCCGATGCGGGGCTTGATCCCAGGACCTCGGGATCATAACCCAAGCTGAAGGCAGAAGCTTAACCCACTAAGCCCCCCAGGTGCCCCCCTCCTCTGTGGTTTTACACCGATACTGTAGGCGCCGTATTGTAGCATTGGTGGCATCAGATTTTGCCCCCCCTTCCTTATTTGTTCTTGTTGCTGTTTACTTGTGTTGTGACATCCCTGGATGAAGTCTGTGAATTTTACATTCCCTGCAGTGCAGGTTCACTGAATTCTCTTATGGTTTTTTAGAAAGTTTCTTCTTATTATTTTTAAAAAATTAAAACGAACTTTCTGCATGGGCTATCCCTTCATCGAGCATTTTCCCTTTAATGAGATAAACCAGAGCATTCTAATTAAACTGGGCAGATTGACCATACCTGCTTACTGCTTTCACCTCTTGGGACTAAAATGGTACTAAAAGAATGAAAAAGGTATTCCTTAGGGCACCTGGGGTGGCTCAGTCAGTTAAGAATCTGCCTTCAGCTCAGGTCATGATCCCAGGGTCCTGGGATTCAGCCCCACATCGGGCTCCCTGCTCCGTGGGGAGTTTGCTTCTCCCTCTGCCTCTGCTGCTCCCCCTGTTTGTATTCTGTCTCAAATAAATAAATAAATAAATAAATAAAATCTTTTTAAAAAATGAAATGAACTTGGCGGGGGTGAGACCAGGGTTGATGTAATTTAGCTGTGAGCCCGCGATGGTCAGACTTCCTTAAACACCTTGCCCGTGTGTCTTCCCCTCTTTGCCACGGGGGTCTGGATGGGAAGCACTTCAGGCTTCACAGATTCCACACGCAGGCTTGGTTTCATCTGCTGCTGCTGGAGGCTCTCACTTCAGCCGGAGGGGGAGGGACTGGAGTCTTCCCATTTTCCCGGTCCTGCATGGAGCCTAGATGCCTGGGAATACATTGGAGCTTCTCAAAGCTGCCTGTGGTCTTCCACTTCCAAACTCCCAGCCACACTCTTGTTTGCCCTGACTTGTATCATGGCCTTGGGTAGCTGGGTGCAGCCGGCAGAATGCCGTGGGCGGTTGGGGGGGGGTCCTTCGGGCAGACCCCGCCCTGCTGAACGGACCATCACATCATCTGTGTCCGGTCATCATGCTCCAAGAATGTCGACTTTTCCAGGGAGCCACAAGTGCAGACACAACAGTGTCTGTGTCTGGGGATGGGGCTTTCACGAAGCCCACCGTGCCTGTGCTCCCTCGCCCTGGCTCCCTGTCCCCAACCCTGGGTCCCTCATGCTGAGGATATGCAGCCTCCCTGGTGGGCAATTTCCGCCTCATCCTGGGTACTGTTTCACTGGTGCTCTGACATGGTCAACGGTGTTCGTTCCCTGTACATGTGTAGCATCCGGGGGAAGAGCTGGGGTACCGACGTCCTCCCCTGGCCATTCTGGAAGTTCGGTGTGAGAAGCGTCACTCTATTATGGGAAACATTCGGTAATGTTTAAAGGGTCTGTTCATCAATCCCAGGAAGGTCTTCCTTGCTCCACGTCGCTGAGCTGATGGTGGCTGGTGGTCATGAACCGAGATGGTTTGTGTGTCTGGGCGCTCAGGGTGGGGACAGGGGCAGGCTTTCCTGGGTATTTCTGCCTTTAAACGTTTTATGTTCCTAGTCATTCATTTTTCTAGCATTCGCTGAGCAGTGCGGAGCCGACAAATGTGCTTAAAAAAATCCAGTCCTTGCCCTTAAAAGGCAAATTTCTGAGGTTAAAGAAAAAAAAAAATTAAACTAATGGTTGACAAGGGAATTAGAATATGCTTGACTAATGCAACTTTTAAGCTTTATGTATAGCCAATCGGAACCCTGGAGTTATGTTCTAAGACTGGGAACATGGAATTTCATTATAAATAAAAAATTATTCTTTTTTTTTTTTAAGGATTTTATTTATTTGACACAGAGAGAGAAATCACAAGTAGGCAGAGAGGCAGGCAGAGAGAGAGAGAAGGGAGGAAGCAGGCTCCCTGCAGAGCAGAGAGCCCGATGCGGAGCTCGATCCCAGAACCCGGGGATCATGACCTGAGCCAAAGGCAGAGGCTTTAACCCACTGAGCCACCCAGGAGCCCCAATAAAAAATTATTCTTATAGAAACTGTGAACACACGTGTCCAGAATTTCAGTGCCCAGACAACCACGTATGACACGGTTCCTGTGTGTTCAGCAAATGTGAACTGTGCCAACATTTTAAGTTTGTCCCCCACACGGAAGGCTTCTGACTTAAACCACTCTCTCTCCCCAGAAGTAAATGCCGTTCAGTCTTTCGGTCATTTCAAACGCACCTGCCTTCTTGTCAAGGGAAGGACGAGAGAGAGAACACGCTCGGGTCTGCTCAGCTTCCCATCCTGCTGTGGAGACACAGGACGTTCCAGTAGGAAAGTCAGGCAGAGTGGAAGGGAAGGTGAGTTGTTTATACCACCCTGCCTGCCTGCTTGGTGACGGAACAGCATGTCCTGCCTGGTTCTCAGCCGGAAAGGAAAGCCATCTCCACGACGAGTTAGAGTGGCTTGAGGATGTCCACTGCATCTGGAGCGGGCGAGTGCCCCCACCTGGCAGGGCAGTGGCCTCTTCTCCCACAGAGCCGTGGCTCATCGTGACACGGGGCCTCAGAATCCCTCCATGCTCCTGAAAATTGCTGAGAGAGTTTGGTTTCTGTGGATTATGTCTGTTGATCTGCACCAGCACAGAAATCAGCGCCGAGATCTTAAATTATTAAGGGAAACAGTGCTCCCTTTACGTGTACATACGTGTACATACATAATATAGTCCTAATAAAAGTGCATTTTCTAAAGATGGAACCTCAGCCACGTCTTGTGTTCTCTGCCGATCTCTTTAATGTCCAGCTCCAAACCAGACAGACCCTCACACCTGCGCCTGCGTTCAGGCTTCTGTGATGTTTTGTGTCAGGGAGGCTGCGGGAACCCCCACTGAACCTGTCCCCAACCCCCCCCAAGAAGACAGGACTGGATAAGGCAAAGCCTGGCTCACTGTTACCGTGACGACGGCCCGACCCTCTGCACTCCTAGCAGCCTCCCTGAGCATCCTTGGGGACCACAGCCCCGTGGGACCAGGAGACCTAGTGTCTGCTTCTTCACTCCTCTGTGCCCATGACTCTGGGAAAAGAGTTATCATACTCCTACAGCGGACGTCCTGGATCCTCACTGGGACGGGCTGCTTCTCTCTCAAGTAACGTGCCGAGTGCTGCGTGTTTCCCTTCGGTCTTCCGGAAATGGCTCCCCCCTTCAGGGAAGGCGCGGATTTGTGTCGCTGGTAGAGCTGGGTCAGCCCGTAAGGGTCCGCCAGAAGAGACTGAAATGAAAATTCTTTGGGACGAAAGTGATTTTACACCTGGGACAGCAGTAAAACCTGTGTTGATCGTATGTCCAGAAGGTTCTCTGAGGCGGGACTGTATTCTGTCTGCATACCCCGTACAGCTCTTCCCGCTGGCCTTTGTGCGTTATTGAAAATTAGTGTAATGATTTTATGTCACAGACATTTTCTAAACCTTTCTTGGGGAATCAGTATCAACGATGGATCTACTTCCCGTAATGGGTCAGATTAGTAAAATCCGGTATTTTAGAAAGCAGTGTGGGTACGATTAGCAATTATTTCCTGGTCACAACTTTGTTAACACTGCTTTGGACACAGCTTGGCTTTGCTTGTGCAGCAAGACCTCTGAGTGCCTCAGTGTCCCCGTCACCCTGGACCCACACAGAGCAGCCCACAGGCGTCCCCGTCACCCTGCCCTGAGTCCACCTGGTGTCATTGAAAACCAGGCAGCGACTGTGGGCCCCGTCCCCCAACAAGAGCCCTGGTGGGTGGGACGTGTGAGTTGATAACCACCCTTCTGTTCGGAGACTGTCATTTTGCCTAACTGTGGACCCCTGGGGTCTGTGGACATTTATGTCACCTGTGGACGTGCCTAGGGAAGCTCAGGGGAGAGAAACATCTGAAAACTTAGCCCCAAGTCTCACATGACCAAGCCAATGGAATGATCAGCCAGGAGGATAGCTCATTTATTTGCAATTTTAGGAAACAATATTCAACTTTCGAAGAATCTGTATTTGAGCACTGGTGACGCCCAGTCTGTGGCTTCTTAATTCCCAACATTCCTGAAAAGAGGAACAGCGTTCCTTCCCTCTCCTCCTCAGACTCCGGCTCCCCGTCCTCTTCTCCCTCCCCTTCTGCCTCCTTCTTCCTCTTTCTTCTTCTTCTTCCTATTTTTTTTTTTTTTTTTTGCAAATTATGTGATAAAGAAACTAGATCCTTTCTTTGTTCTAGATTTTCCCATGCTGGGTCTCCTGACTGTGTCTGGTGTAACTGGACGTGCTCCTTTTGTCCCCTGTATCTCCAGCATGGCCGTGGTTAACCACAGCAGCTTTGTCAGATTCAAGTTCGCTTTTGTGGGATAGTCTTGTGACGTGGTCTTGGGGCACCCGTGAGGTGGTTAGGGAGTGAGTGGTGTGGACAGTCGGCACGTACGTCTTACATTTCAGAACGATGGTGACATTTTCCTTCTTTGTTCCTATTTCTTTTCTTTTTTCCTTCCTTCTTTCCTCCTTTCTCTTTCTTTCTTTCTTTCTTTCTTTCTTTCTTTCTTTCTTTCTTTCTTTCTTTCTTTCTTTCTTTCTTTCTTTCTTTCTTTCTTTCTTTCGATTGTATTTATTTATTTAACAGAGACAGACACAGTGAGGGAGAGAACAGAAACAGGGGGAGTGGGAGATTGGGAAGCAGACTCCCCGCTGAACAGGGAGCCCGATGTGGGGCTCGATCCCAGGATCCTGGGATCATGATCTGAGCCAAAGGCAGACACTTAACGACTGAACCACCCAGGTGCCCCTCCTTTTTCTTTCTTAGCTGAAGTTTTCTGAACATTATCTTACTGCCATCGATTTCATTACCCTGAGATAAGTTTATCCAGGTAAAGCAAGATAAATTGCTGGTTTCCCCTGAATGTTTTAATTTTTAAATAATGAATTGGCTGTTTCATGTCATCCAAAGCTGACCAGTGAAGGTTTTGCTTTCAAAACAACATTAAGATTGCCCAGGTTTAAACATAGTTAATACATTTCCATCCGTTTCAGTTTTTTTCCCTCATTGGTGGTCAAGTTGTGTCAACGTCGGCAGTAGGAGTTTCCTGAGTCTACCCTACAGGACATCACTGTAACTCTATAAACGTAATGAGAATTCACACTCGGAGAACACCTTCTCCTTGAGCACACATAGAACACTTCCCCAATGGACCGCATTCCTGGTGCTGGAACAGGGCAGCAGACTGAAGGGTAGAAGCATATGATGTGCGCTCTCAGAACACAACAGAACCAGAAACTTGTAACAGAAAGCTAGCTGGAAAATTCCTTTTTGGAAATTAAGGAACACACCTTAAAATAACTCATGTATCAAGGAAGTCTAAGATAAATTAAAAATGTTTATAACTAACTAAGAATAAAAATATGACATCAAAATGTGAAGGGGGGATTACATTAATGTGTATATTATATACTGTGTATCTATTGTATATACGTATGTGCTGTAGATGTAATGTCGATATTAGGTGGTCTTAAATATATACATTAGAAAAGTGGAAGTGTGTAGGTTAATCCACCTCCGTAAACTAGAGAATTAAACTCATGGAAAACAGAAGAAAACAGAAGAAAGGACAGTGTGGAAATTTGAGCAGAGGTTTATGAAATTGAAAATAGGAACACAGAAAAACACAATAAAACTAAAAATAAGTTCTTTGAAAAGATCATCAGAAGCGATTAATCTCTCACCAGGCCAACCAACCAGAGAGAGGGCACACGCATTCCCGACATCAGGGGCCGGAGTGGGGTCGTCCCTCTTGGCCCACACACTGCAAGTCGGGTGCCCTCCACATTACTTACTGACCCCTTGCAAGAGTGACACGACCAAAATTAACTCAAAAAGAACTAGATGCTCCGACCATCCTCGTGTCTGTGAAAGGGACTGGGTCATGGGGAAAAACATTCCACAAATGTTGACGTCTGTCCAGATGGTTTCACGGGCGAGTCTCACCAAGTGTGAGGCACCGTGGTGATTCCCTCTAAGGGGAGAGAAGCAGACACTCGCTGACTGGTTCTCCTAGGACAGCATCAAGGAGAAACACGGCAGCTTGCAGCCAAGACCCTCTGGAAGGACTGGTCCAAGGGTAGATTTAGGCGTTAGTGGGGTGGAAGAGAGAAGCTGGACACTCACTCACACACACGAGGACGCCTGCCTTTCAATAGAGGTGCGCAAGGGACCCAGTTCGAGAAGGAAGTTCTTTTCAGCAAGTCAGCAACAGACCTACGTGTGAAAGCCAAAGCTATCATCTTTCCAAAGAAACGGCAGAAAATCTGTGATGCTGCAGTGGGGAGAGACCTTGTCCAGAGAACAGCTCCTCACAAACTCTGCGAGGAAAAGGAAGAAAAAAAAGAACCAGATTCATGGACTTCATCAAATTCAAAACTATCCCCTCTTGCAATGACACAATTAATAAAAGAAGCATCCGACGCTCACACTGCGTGTGTATCCGATCGATGGCTTGCATCTAGAACGTGGGTACTTCCTACAACTCAGCACGGTGGAACAGAACACGGCCAGCTATCTGAAGGGCTGCCTCATGAGAGGAGACGGGTGGGTGACCGTGAGGACCCGGAGATGTGCCTGATGTCATTTGTAGCTGGGGAAAGCTCAGTAGAACCCAGTGAGGTGTCTCTTCGCACCCCTCCCGGTGGCTGACATTGAACAGACGCGTCTTTTTGTGTCCCCCACACGTGGCTGATAAGAACATGCAACGCAGATCTCTTTGGGGACGAGCTCTGGTGGTTTCCGGTGAAGTTACATACACAGCTACTCTGCGGCCCAACGCTTGAAGTCTTAGCTCCTTTTCCCACGGGGAATGAAAATACGTGTTGCACAAGAACACACCAAGCAGCTTTATTCATCAAGGCCCCCAAACGTCTGCCAGTAAGAAAACAGATAAACTGTAGCCTGTTTCTCCCCTAGGATGTCGTCCGTCCTGATCCAAACCAACCCCAGTGGAAGACGCCGATGTCTCGATTCCAGGCAGGCATGCGTCAACACGGAGAACCAGTCCGTGGCCCTCGATGCCACAACATATGTTGCCTGTGGGAGATGGGAATTGATTAGAAGGGCCCACAGGGGAGCCTTCTGGAATGACAGAGACATTCCATGTCTCGACTGGAACGTGGATTACACAAGTGTCTACATTGACCAAAATTCATTTCGTTGAATGGCTATGATCGGTGCATTGGATAAATTTTATGTCGACAAAAAATTAGAGACATTCTTCATGTCAACCACCCGTGTCAACCACCCTTCCCTTCTCTTTTCCTTCCTTCCTTCTTTCCTTCTATGTTTCATCACCAGCCAGAACATCAGTTTTTTTGATGTCGTGTTTCAAGATTCATTGTTTATGCACCACACCCAGTGCTCCATGCAATACGTGCCCTCCTTAATACCCACCACCAGGTTCATCAAACCCCCCACCCTCCTCCATTCCAAAACCCTCAGATTGTTTTTCAGAGTCCACAGTCTCTCATGGTTCACCTCCCCTTCCAATTTCCCTCAACTCCCTTCTCCTCTCCATCTCCCCTTGTCCTCCATGCTATTTGTTATGCTCCACAAATAAGTGAAACTGTCTGATAATTGACTCTCTCTGCTTGACTTATTTCACTCAGCATAATCTCTTCCAGTCCCGTCCATGTTGCTACAAAAGTTGGGTATTCATCCTTTCTGATGGAGACACAATACTCCATAGTGTATATGGACCACATGTTCCTTATCCATTCGTCCGTTGAAGGCATCTCAGCTGTTTCTTGAGATTCATCCACACTGACTTCATCCCGGAGGTGCCTTCTATCCCTGTGTGTGGTGTCCTCTGTGTCACGGGGTCCAGGCCATGCTCCCAGCTGAGCACCTGGGGGCCGAGTGCTGTTCGTGGTTTCTGTTGTAATCAGCCGTTCTGCTCAGTGTCGAGGTTCCATATCCCTGAGTGAT
Source organism: Mustela nivalis (assembly GCF_964662115.1). Taxonomy (NCBI): domain Eukaryota; kingdom Metazoa; phylum Chordata; class Mammalia; order Carnivora; family Mustelidae; genus Mustela; species Mustela nivalis. Next base: position 91,176,749 of record NC_139031.1, read on the forward strand.
GGGTGGGGTCCCCAGCCATGCCGCAGGGAGTCGCTCTCATTTTGAGCTGGGAAACGAACTGGAGATGCCTGTCTGGCTGTGAGGTGAGGGACGGACGGGCGCAGTTCCTGTAGTCAGGAGCCGGGGAGGGAGGTTGTTGCAGGGTATGAGCGCCAGTGTCCTCCCTTGGGGACCAGCACTGGACACGAACTGTTCTCTATGCTGCCCATTGTATCCCTTGCACAGGCAGGTCAGCTCCGGCCATGCCCCCGACGGCCTGGGCCAGTGCCACAGGCCCTCAGACCCGGGCCACACTGCAGAGCCCTCGCCCCTGCCGTGGGGTCTGGTCCTCTCTCTCCTTCCCGGGAGCCCACCTCCCCTCGACCACCACGGCTGCTGGCTCCACCTGGAAGGAGACCCGTCCTCCCAGTCTGCTCCCGTCAGACGTGCTGCTCTTGGGCCTGGGACTGTCACCCGACTGTCTGGCTGTCCTGCCTCCAGAGACCGCCTGCTCACTGCCCCTTGTCCCGGCGTCTGGAGTCATTGTTCCCAAATCCAGGACGCACTGATTCCACCCCTGCTGTGCTCAGAAGCCCCAGTCTCTCCGCTTCCGCACCCAGCAAGGCTCAGAACCCAGAGGCGTCTCCTGTGGTCCTGTTGACGTCGAGGTCCCATGGGATCCTAGCTCACTGAAGGCCGTCCGGGGCCGAAATCGTGTCACCAACATCATTTCGCTGTGGGACTTGGGTAGATGACACGATTCATCCTGCTCACTTATCTGTAGGGAGGAGGAGGCCAATGACCCCCTCCCCCGGCACTAAGCGAGCTCGACGCGATAATATGGGAGGGCTCAGTGCGTGTCCGTCTGCTCGGCAAGGATTTGCTGAGCACCTGCTTTGTGGTAGACTCAGAGTTCCCCGTGGAGCGTAGTTATACCTAGTGAGACAATTCCAGCAACGACCGTTCCGTCACGTTCTTACAATGTGCCATGGACAGAACATGGGGTCCACAGACACATAGGATGGGCCCTGTCTTTTCTGGGGGGCCACAGGTGAGTATGATCTACACGGGGAACCTACAAAGCCCACATCTTCATTGGTGAGACCCCAAAAGTGTGTTTTCCCGTGGGGAAGCCAGGAGGGCTGGGATCCACTGGGCATCCTTCTCTCCACAGTGCGGTCTCGCGGGCCAGACTGGACGCAGCTCCGTCCCCGCATGTGGCTGGCCTGTCCCGGTGCATGTGGCCGGCCCTCCAGAGGAGAGCTGAACCTTGCTGGGTTTTGGATTTCCAACCAGAGATTTCTGCTGGCAGAATTCTGTCCTCTAGCTGTCTGTCTTGCTGTGGATGCCAGGCAGAGCCTGGTGGCAGTTACGGAGAGGCATGAGGACAGCTGGAGCCGCAGGCTGGCCCTTCCCCCTCTGCCTCCCTGCCGATGGCTGTGCCCTGATGGGAGCGCGGCCTGACGTGAGCTCTGTCTGGTTTCTCCTGCCGAAGAGCGGCCGCTGAGGGTCCTGGGGACGGCTTGTTCCTTGTGGCTCCAAGACAGTGGGAAGGAACAGCCTGGTCCCCGTTTCAGCCCCAAACATGCCTTCTCCAGGGGCAACTGGGTCTGCACCCTAGACAGTCCTGGTGAAGAGCCTGGGCTGTGAAGAAAACGGATTTTCCCATCCGGCTCTGGAGACTCCTTCCACGTTCACACGGGCTCACGCGGCCGGCAGTCCTGCTGGCTTTTAAAACGGCACAGATTCTCGTTCATCCTTGTCTAGGGCAGACCTACAACAGTTGGTGCTTCAGACGGCAGGGCTGCTGGAAGCACGGCCACCCTCAGAACCACACCACGGAGCACGGTGGGAGGTTCTGCACTGGAGTCCCTCCCCCGCTCGTCCCTCACGCCCCAACCCCCCACCCCTGCCATCCCTCTGCCTCCTTCCCAGGACTCAACCACGGAGCCACCAGACGCCCGACCCATTCGTCCTCTGTCGTTGTTGGTACTGACGCACATGTACTCTGCTCGCATTTTGGATTCTAATCCGCTTCACTTAGCTGCTCAAACGTGTTCAGCACTGGCCTCCGGGGCATCCTTGGGGGGGCGTCTGAGCCCCTCGCGTGGAGCGCCCGTAATATTTGCCACCCCCGTTCTTGAGTTCAAACACATCCCTGGTTCGGGGGATATTGCCACGGTCCGGCTCATGGCCTGCATTTCCTGCCCCGGGACCGGCCGCTTCCCTGGCGAGCCTTGGATCCTTTCCTCCGGGAACAGTGTTGAGTCCCAGCCCAGCTGCCGGGGTGCTCACCACCCCCGCAGTGCCCTCCGCCGCCTGCAGTCTCTCTCAGCTCACAGCCTGACAACGGGCAGGCATTTTTGTGGGAATCTGTGCCTGTCTGTTGGCATCAACGTCTGCTTCCCAGGAGTTCGCCCTGGGGGCCAGGCCTCCTCCGCACCCACCTGGGCCGCCCTGGCCCCGACTCGACGCTCCTCTGATGTCCCCACGGCAACAGCGAGAAGCCTGGCTCCCTCCCTCTGACACCCACTCACTGGAGTCCCTAGAAACCCCCCGGGAACGTGGAGGGCTTCAGCATTGGTTGTCCACCCCACTCTCATGCCCCTGTTCTTTTCTGCCTTGTGTCTGTGTGTCTTGCAGACAGAGAGCACTTGGACCCAATCCTTCCCTATTTCCATGGAACCATCGTAGAAGGAGCTCTGCAGCCATCTGTGGAGAAGCAGATGCCAACTCTCGAGTCCCCTGACAAGAAGAGCCTGTGCTGCTGCGCACGAGCTTGCACCGGAGGCAGCTGGAGCGACTGCATAAGGGAGGAAACGAGCGATGAGGGTTACGTCGGGATCCTGGGTCCCTTCTGCGGGAAAGGCGGGATCATGAGGCTCTCACTCAATGCCCCCTTCCGCCCGGTGAGTGCCGCAGCCGACAATGGCCCACACAGGGAGCAGGACCCCGCCTGGACTGGGAGGCTCAGGAGCCTCCAGGGGGGAGAAAGAAAGCACAAGTCGGGGGTGAGGGGAAACCCAGGCAACATCACGGGTCCTTCTGCAGAAACCGGTTTCTGAAAGTGTGAGTATAGACTATGGCTGCTGTTTATTGCCCGTCTCTCTCTCTCTCTCTTTCTTTCTTTCCTTCCCACATCTTCTAAATGTTCCTAAAAGACAGCATATTATCTTTGCAAAGTGAATAAAATATTTACTTAAAAGGCATGTTACTCCGATGCAGCACTCTGATCTTGGTGATGTGATGTCCACGCTCCGGGGCCATTGAGAAGACGGATGGGGCAGAGGCTTGGACACTCCTCCACAGCCCCATACTGCCCGTGTAGACAAGCCACACTTCTGTTCACAGTTTTGAGGTCATGTGGTAAAGCCCAAGTCTTCACCAAGGAAATAGCGGTGTTTGTACCATTCGGTATTCTGTGCCCAACCAGAAAGGAGGAACTCCGTAAACCCTTAGATGTGGAGAGACCACAGTGTGTGCCCTCAGTTTCCCTTACACGCTCCTGTGCCTGTGGATGGGGCAGCAGGGACTCTACAACCATCCCCACTGTCGGGGTGTGACGTGACCATCCCTGCTGTTGCAGAGAGTATGTGACGTCAGAAGGATGAGGCTAGATACTGTGGTCGATGGAATGCTGGAGGCTCTGGGCTTTGGTGGCCATGTGGTAGCAGCCCTGGTGTGTGCCCTGCAAAGCTGGGCATGTGAAACCCATACGGTATTCGTGGCAGGAGGATGAGAGCAGGTGGTGTTGGAGGGTGTGGCTGGGAGACGGGTCTGAGGTCCAGCAGGAATATAAGCACCCCACTTTCAAGCGTTCAGTGTGATGAGGTTTGACAAATGCTACGGTGCTGAGACCACTACCCAAATCAAGACAGAATACCTCCACCACCCCAAAGATTGTCTGTGCCTCTGGCAGCCCGTGATTCACCTGGTCCCAGCACCAGACAGCCACTGACGGGACTCTGTCACCGCACATTACTGGGGATGTTTTCAATTTCATAAAAATGGAATTATACCATGGGGAGTCTCTCCTGTCTGGCTTCTGTCGGGGAACCATGCTCTACAAGTGTTTTCACGTTTGCACGAGGAAACATCTTGGCAGTGGGGTTGTAGACTGGCTGGTGGCAAGCACACCAGGGGGGGTCAGAGACTCTCCCTCCCCCAGAGGCGGTTACCATTCTTCCCCAGAGCCACTGGCTTACATTCTTAGAGGGTGAGGGGCTGAGGGGCTGAGGGCTTTCCCTTCTTCCCGACACAGGACCTGGCATCACCAGGAAGGTGAGGTTTCTCTCCTTCTCCAAAAGGGAGGATGGGCAGCTGCATCCCCAGACCCATGTGAGCTCCCAACCACATGTGCGTGCTCCCAGCAAGCACAACCTGGCTGCCTGTCCAGGTGTCACCTGCTCTCACGACATCAGCCTGTGGGCAGTTGGGGCCCAGGGTCCTGGAGGTAGCTGCAGGTGTATCCCTAACCTGGAAACCAGGTGCGTCCTGTTGGGCAAACCAATGAACCAATAAATAAGAGCACAAAACTCAACCACTTCTCTTGCTCAGGTTAATGTTGTAGAGACTCATGTCAGTGCACGCACATGACTTCTCGTCACCGCTGAGCAGTGTTGACTTGTGTAGACACGGGGCAGACTGGTGATCCACTTGCCTGTTTATGGACACTTAGCTCTGCATCTAGTGTTTCCACCCAAATGTTTGACCTGAATAACAAGGCTTCAGTGTGTTTACATATTCGCGCGTGTGTGTGTGCAAGTGTGCATACTCTAACAGCTTCATGATCTTCAACCTTTGTGATTCTCTGCTTTCTCTTGACCTTTTGGGCAAAGTGTCCATCAGAATGCTAATAGACAGGTTGTCCTGGCGTGTACCAGCGGTAGCTTGCCTGCACGTGACCCTAGAAGCCAGATGACAGCTCGCAAGGAAGGCGGGTGCTCATGTGTGTCCCACTACGGTGCCAGGAACAGAGACTGGAGATGTTACAAGCAAACCCTTCCTACAGTTTCCGGCCTGTGGTGTCTCTGGTTACCATCCTCGACTGTCTCTAAGACGTCAGTTGTGATTTGGAAGAATGATGAGCACGACCTTCCCAGGACGTGTGTGTCTTGGTGTCACTTGGATTAACCCCGAGTAGAGCTGCTGGGTCACATGGGAATTATGTGCTTAACTTTAGTACCACTGACCAGACTGGGACGGAAGAGGTGGACCAGGTTATATTCCCAGCAGACCTCTCCGGTGCTCGATAGGGCGAATGCTGTGCCTGTCAGCCACTCTGGAAGGCATGGGGTACGTTGGTGTGTTTCTGACAACTAATGCCGTTATCCACCGGGACTGTATCACTGGGCATGTTTTGTTAGTGACATTTTATTCACAGGGCCCCCCAGGACAGGTCTGTGGCAAGTCTGTCTCTTTCCACTACACCCCCGTGCAAGCAAGCATTAGCCTCGACAACATCCCACAGGCGGGTGCCATGCTGGAGGGTGGGCCGCCGTGTCCCCAGATCCATGCGAGCCCCCAAATCTGGCACAATCTTGCTGCCTGCCCAGGTGTCACCTGCTCTCATGGAAAACACCTGCTACCAGAATTTTTCTTGTTTTTGGCCAATACACACTTTATATGTCTTGCTCAATCTTAATCACACGCCACTCAGATTTATTCATCAACACAGGTTACTTGTTTTTAACACATTTTAGATTTTTAGTAGCTCTTCTCCTGCAACACTTCATCTCCCCTAACGACTTGGCCATTATCAGCTACTCAGGGTGTCCAGTCTTGTTTTCCCTTCTCACGTCTGCTTTGAACCCAGGACTTGAAGCTCCTCTCTTCCAGGGAATGGAAGTGGGTGCTCTGAAATGTCAGCTCCGCAGGGTGACATGGCCATCCCGTCTCTGCTCTCCCAACCTGACCTGTCCCGGCACGAAAGGCAGGGGCTTCCTCCAGGTCCCATGATCCAGACCACAGCTCCCTGTCAGCTCCTGTAAGGGAACCGGCGGCTTTGCTGACTTGATTTAGTCACTGAGCTGACAGTTCTCCCCTGGGGTGAATGACCACCCTGGTCACCCCGGGGTGGCGGGTGTCATGCCACCTTCCCCCCAGCAGCATTGCCTCCCACTGTTCACCCCAAGGAGCAGAGCTGTGAGCATGGGGACTTTTAGGGTGCGACCTCCCAGGATCACGTGCTTTCCCAGCTCACGAGCTCACCTGCCATTGGAGATACAGGGTTCCGGGCAGCAGGTTAGTGGGCTTCACCAGCTAGGCGGGGCCAGCCTCAGGGGTGCAGTGGGGAGATTTCCCGCTGCCCCCCTTCCTTTCTGTGTGATGTCACCCTTGTGTAAAAGAAAGTAAGATCCTCCAGGCAAGTGGCCCAGGATTCCCGGGGAGACATTCCACAAAGCAGAGCAGCGTGGCACCCGTGGCATAGAGTCGTGGGCCGGGGCTCACCCCCGGAAGTTCCCCACACGGACACACCACGTCCTGAACTTACGGAGGGGACGTGGAAGCTGGAGCGGTCATCCTAGGGCTGGTGTCACCGGTGGCCGCGCTCATTCTTCCTGGCTTATTCTACCTGGGATGTCTCCTTCTACTTACAGGCTGTGCTGTGTTTCTGGGTCACTGTCTGTCACACACGTCCAGGGCACGGAATCCCGAAGATGGAGCACGAGTTTGCTTTCACCCTTGTCCCCGACGCTGCCCCCTTTCAGGGGATCGTCTCCACCATCGGCTTCCTGCGCATTGCGCCAGAACCCTTCTGTGGGCTCATATGCCGCGTGTGTGTGCGTGTGCTAACACGTGTGCTCGCCTGTGCTAGGAATGTGTGCAGATAACATACAAGCAGCAAACACACTGTCCCGCTTTTTCTACTAACCACACAGTCATGGATCCTTAACATTCTGTTTTGTGGCTTTTCAAAATTTCTTTCTATAAACCGATCATCATTGACTTAATTCTTATTTTTAGGTTGTTTCCCACCTTATGGTTGTGAACAAAAAATAGGGGCTATCACGGACCAGGGTAGACACTTGACTGATCACAGGTGGCACCACAGGCGTTGGGTTAATTTTTAGCAATGGAATTCCTGGAGGAAAATGAGCTACGTGTTTCCTCTTTATAATTATAAATTATAATATATATTCCGTTTAGCTTTACCTTCATATTTCAATTCCATCTCTCCCCATGATGATGGCGGAGTGTTCTGCACTGCCTTCCACTGTGGGCTTAGACGCCCCAAATATTCACTTTATGTTTGACGTCCGGTGAGCTCAGTGCTGTACTTATAGGGACATTTCGCACTTTGTAAACTCTTCCCAAGACCCGGGATGTCGTTTTAATGACGCTATTCAGTTCATTTTGTTTCCGGGAAGTTTTCTTGGATTGTATCTTCCATCTCCCCGGCCCTATAGCTTCCTTGTACAAGCAGACTGGCATGCATTCGAGGGAGGAAGGATGAGGGAGGCCTTTGCTTGTCTCCCTGCTGGGTTTTATCTTTAATTGTTTGAACTCTGTTCATTTGCACGTCAATGCAGCTGCATTTCTCAGGACACAAAAAATGGCCTTTGAAAACATTCCTCTGTCTTTGCACAGCATTTCTAAGGGTTATCTGCTGTCTGTTTCCTCATCGTGTGTCTGCTGGGCTCTTGGGTTTTCACTTGGGTCTGTCAACAACAAAGCATTGTTTTCCACTCCAACAGGCGCTTAGAAATAATTACCGAGGGGCAAGAATCGCTCAGCCTCTGTCTGTGAAACACAGCTCGGACATATTACACAGTATTTTTAAATTTGATTTTTGTATTCAGTTTTCATAAAAATGTGTTCTGCAAATCTATCATTCTTTTCATTGTATTTTTTCAATTTCCAAGTGAAGAAAGATTGAAGACATTTTAGCTTTGGCTCTTGAAAAAGAGTTCAGTTTTTTTTTTTTTTAAAGCACTGAGTGTCTTTTTTTTGCCCCTCAAATGAAGACAGCTGGGTGGGAGTCCGGGACTGTTTAGCTCAACTGGGGACTCGGAGAGACTCTGGAGGCCCAGATGCAGGGTCGGCTCCGTGTGGCCCGTCACGGTCCTCTGTCACAGCAAACCATCACCCCTGTCCTAAGAGAAAGCCCGAGAGGTCCACCTACGGCACCGAAGGGTTCTCCAAGAGGAGTCTTCCCTGCCTCTCTGGGTGGTCCTGGGGAAGTGGCATCCCTCCCCTTGGCCTCAGCCCCTTTAACTGAGCATGAGTTCTGAAGGAGAATTCCAGGAACTGTCTAATCCTTCACATCCCATGACTTGAGGGACATCTGGTTTGCGCTGGAAGTTCTCCACTGGCCCCTCCGGCCCCGCTCCCCGCCAGGCTGACATCCAGGGCGGCAGGACTGGGCCCCTGCCCTCTGCCTCTGCTTGGGTGTGGCCGGTGGACTCGCGGGGCATTAAGTCCCAGGGACAGCTGTTTCTCCGAGGTCAGCGCCACCAGATGGGCACTGGAGTTGTCTTTTTGTGGGCGTTGCATTGGGGAATCTTGTGTCTGTGTTTTGACCAAATAAAATACAAACACCTTTCAGATCGAAAGTTCTATGGACCGTGCATACAACTCAATAAACATTTTTAACCTATAATATTTCAGGGATCATCTTCTGAGAATTATCATTATCTGAGAATTCGGCAAAACATAACATTGTTCCTTCCCATAAACACACACACATAGAGTATTTTCAATCCGAACAGCAAAATAACGGCGACTGTTTCAAAATATTCAAAGGAGACTTTCTGGATTTTCTTCCCCAAATCACAATGTTTTTCCCCCAGGGAAGAGGACAAAAAACCCCCTTAGTTCAGACATGTCACTTGAAAACACACCATCCAGGCACTGCTTTGAAACAGTTACTGTACTTATGAATCTTTCTCTGATTTACTAAAAATGCCTGTCTTTTCCTCCTTGGCTCAGGGTACAGAAATGTAGTCTGTGTCTGTTGTCATGGTACATCTGCAGTGTTTATATTCGAAGTTTAAGAGATTGCTTGTCTATAGGTGTAACGAAACCCTGGCTATGGGAATCTCGTGTGGCTGTAGAAATTGCACTCATGGGACCCGCAAGGTCCGCACAGATCGGCGGCAGCTGTGGGCACGAAGCTTTTGTCGGATACGAAATTGCATGACTTCATTGCTTCTGCCCCCCACAGGAAGTCTGGGAGCCACCCGGGCATTCCTGAAATGTACGGGCAGAAGCACGTGCGGTGTATAAGAAAACCCCGAACAGGTGGCCCTAAATCAGAACCTCACGGTTCGGTGAACTCGCTCACCCCCAGCAGCTGTCGTGGATGGTCACGGTCTGGATGGGCAGCGGGCAGGTGGCTCGGTTCTCACGACTGGGTTGGAAAGACAGGTCTTAATGGGAGCCTCTGCTCTGTGCACCGACTTTTCAAATGTGGTGATGTAGGATCGCCTGCAATGTACGGGTGAAGGGAAGTTTTAGAAGAAACGATGGTCCTCAGGGAAGATCTTGAAGAACGGGCTCATTAAAATACTGGGTAGACCTGGGTTTTGTGGATCAGAGTCAGTGAAATGGAGCCACATCATGGTTTCAAAGGCCTTTGTAAGACGCCCTCCACCTTCGCTCATCACTGGCCCAGGGGCCCCTTGCTATCACGGAATGTCTCAGTAGGTTCAAGTGAGCTGCAAAGGTATTCGGGAATGCTTTTTCCTTAGGTCTGTCTGTGAACACCACACAGGAGGATGAGTGGTCCCTCATGTAGCCTGGGAGCTCTCACAAACTTACTGCAAAGAGGTGCACAGCAGTCAGGAAAAAATTGGATGGAAGCACCATTTAGAACAAATCAGTGACACAACTGAGAGCTTTTTAATGGTTGCACTGGAGCCTTTGAGTAAAAGTGATGGCAGCTTTCCAGTCTACCTCTGAGTCAGTGGTTGGCTGTGATTTTGCATTTCCGATCCAGGAATCACTTGCTATGTTAGCTGTACAGAAGCTCGGTCTCCTCATCTATTGAATAAGGAAACTAATTCCTACCTCACACAGTTGTCATGCATATTTAAAAAAAAAAAAAAGAAAGAAGTTCTTATGAAACATTCTTTGCCCTGTCTGGCACAGCAGATTCCTCCAAACTGGAGAACAAAGTAGAAAGGCCATTTCTGCTGACGATTCAGAAATGGTCACTAGAATACTATTCCTTGACACCTGCTTCCATAATTAAACATTAAAAAATTTTAAGGCTCGGGGTGCCTGGGTGGCTCAGGGGGTAAAGCCGCTGCCTTCGGCTCAGGTCATGATCTCAGGGTCCTGGGATCGAGTCTCGCATCGGGCTCTCTGCTCAGCAGGGAGCCTGCTTCCTCCTCTCTCTCTCTCTGCCTGCCTCTCCATCTACTTGTGATTTCTCTCTGTCAAATAAATAAAATCTTTAAAAAAAATTTTTTTAAGGCTCAAAGGACTTTTTTTTTTTTAAAGATTTTATTTATTTGTCAGAGAGAGAGAGGGAGAGAGAGCGAGCACAGGCAGACAGAATGGCAGGCAAGAGACAGAGGGAGAAGCAGGCTCCCTGCCGAGCAAGGAGCCCGATGTGGGACTCGATCTCAGGACGCTGGGATCATGACCTGAGCCGAAGGCAACTGCCCAACCAACTGAGCCACCCAGGCGTCCTTCAAAGGACTTTTTTAAAGAAGGAAAAAATATAAGAAAAAGAATCAAGGCAATAATACATCAAATAGATGAGCTTGTCATCATTTATACAATAAATTATTTATACAATAAAACTCTGCTCAACACTAAGGACTTAAAAATGACATAAGACGCTTGCCAAGGAGCCAGGAGTCTGGCAGGGTCTTCCATGGCCAGTTATTTCTTACGGTGGTCTCTGCATGGTGCCCACTGAAAGGTATATGGTCTTGTCTGTCCTTCTCCTCAACGAACCCCCAGTGCCTGATATGTAGTTGCTAAAGAAAGATGTAATCAAATAAATGAGTGAATGGATGGGTAGATGGGTGGCCACTGTGTGGATGGGTGGATGGATGATGGATAGATGGATGATGGATGGATGGATGGACAGATGGATGGATCAGTGGATGATGGGTAGGTGGATTGGTGGGTGGATGGATGGACAGATGGATGGATGGACAGATGGATGGATGGATGGATGGGTGGGTGGATGGAGGGATGGATGGATGGATGGACAGATGGATGGATCAGTGGATGATGGATAGGTGGATTGGTGGGTGGATGGATGGACGGATGGATGGATGGATGGACAGACGGACGGACGGATGGATGGATGGGTGGATGGAGGGATGGATGGATGGACAGATGGATGGAGAGATGGATGATGAGTAGGTGGGTGGGTAGATGGGTGGATGGATGGATGAGTAGATGGATGGTTGGTAGCTAATGGATGGATAGATGGTGGATAGCTGGGTGGGTGGACGGATAGATGGAGGGATGGATGGATGATGGATAGGTGGAAGGAACTATGGGTGGATGGCCGGAGGGGTGGATGACGCATAGGTGGATTGAAGAATTCCACTTTCTAAAACTCCTGCTAGGACCCTCAGGTCAGAAGCATGCTTCCTCTACCCTGGGGTCTCCACCTGATGGACAGCTATGCTCTGCAGGTGACATGTGTGTTTGCATCTAGTTACTAGACTCTGAATTCCTTCCGGGGAAAGACAACCTTATTCATTTCTGGGTCCCAACTGCTTAGCAGTAAGTCCAGTATGTGGACAGCATAAATGTTCCCTAATACATGAATATCCTTCCTAAAATGTAATCTGAAAACCATTTTCTGCTGCTAAGTTTGGGGATGAACTCCACAACTTGCTCTGTGCCAGGAGACCCCATTATGCCATCTCAGGCTGACACTTGCTTTCTTAAGGACCCTCCTGGCTTATCCCCTCTTCCCCCAAGGTGGCCCTGGGTCTTTGTACTTGCCATTCCTTCTGTGCGCTGGGCATGGCCCCTTCTTTCATTGGCTCTTCATCCTACTGAAGCTCTGGGGTCACCTCCTAGACAGGTGACATGTCTGATGGGTAGAGCAGGAAAATGAGCTGCACTTTCTGAATGACTGCAAAGGAAATTCAGTGTCAACCCTGAAGACTTCTCCTACCTCCCTGTGTCCCTCCATGACCAGCTCTCCACACAGCAGCCAGCGCTTTCAGAACATCAGTCCTGTGTAGTCCAGCCTCAGCATCCGGCTTACTCTCCTGCAGAGACCTCAGACCCTCTGAGGTGATCTCGACATCTTCGCTGCACTGGCCTCCTTCTGCAACCCCCGTGTGAGTGGCCCTGCCTCAGGGTCTTTGCACCGCTGTCCCCTCTGCTGTGCTCTTCCCAGTGAGCTCATGGGACATGTGCGGGCTGGTTCTTGGGTGCCCATCTCGTCTCAGACCCTGCCTCCCTCATGGCCCCTCATCCTCTGACCTGAAGGAGCCCTTGCTGACCACCTGAAAGGGCATCTTAATGGCTTGAGGGCTTCTTGTTTGTTTATTTGTTGCTGATCTCCTCCCAACAAAGAGACTAGACCCCAGTCCTGTTCCTGGGAAGGTCCAGTCTCAGTGCCAGGAGCAGGGCCAAGCAAGCAGCTGGCCCTCTGAGGGGTGGGGTGGGGGGGTGCCTTCCCATTTAGGGAATTTTCTGGGGATATTTTAGATGAACAACTGAAACTTGTGGGTCTTTGTTAGGTGCAAATCCGCCTGCTTACCCTTGCAGAAGTGTGTGATGTGAGCCCGTGCAGAACACAGCCCGGATTCTGCGTGGGTCCTGCCCAGGGTCCCATGGTGGGACCCTGGGCAGGAAGTGATCACCAAAGGAAGAGCAGACTTCTCGACTTTAGGTGTGGTTTCCCACCTGGGAAGAAGAGGAATTACTTAACTTGTTCTTTTCCTGTTTGTTTTTCCTGCCTGAGAGATTTTTTTTTTTTAATGGATTATAAGGACAAGGTAACTTTTTATAGAAGTAAAGTTGCTGACAGAATTTTTTCCCCCCAAATCAGTCATATAAAAGGCACTCTAAACTCAGGCCAGCAAAGAGGCTGGAGGCATTTTGGGCTCAGCCATGATGAGTTGGGGTTCACGTGTGTGCAGAGAGTCCACCCTGGTTTGTTGTGAGAGGGTTAACTCAGGAAGAGAGGGATGAACTGCCCGGGGCAGGGTCTGGGGAGAGGGAGGGGGTTCCCCAACTCCAGGGCTCACTGTACCCCATCTCCACCTTCTCAGCAGCCTGGGAGCTCTCTGACCCCATCTTTTTGGGATTTTATGGTGGTTTCATGACAAGGACGTGACTGATGAATCATTGCCGTGGGTGATCGATCCAACTGATGCCCCTCCCCTCCCCAGGTCAGGGGGTCGGTTCCCCTGGCAGCCAGCCCCCACCCTCAGATGCATCCCCCTCCCTCCCCCACATCACCTCCTTAGCATCACAAGAGACCCCTTTCTGCTCCCAGCCCCTTAGGGAATTCCAAAGGTTTTGGGAGCTCCGTGCCAGGAAAGGGCACAGAGACCAGATCTGTCTTTCTTACTAGAAATCCCAGTGTCACAGCTGCACAGGTGCCCCTGAGGAAGTAGGAAGTAAGCGCCCCGGGCTGGGGCCCCAGATCCTCACTAACAGGTGGGAAGTCTGAGGGGAGCGACCGCAGCGCTGGCTGGAAGCCAGGTCCCCGGCTCCCGGCTCACCGAGAATTGGTCTGCGATCCTTCAGCAGATCACATAGTGTGACAAGTGTGAGGAAGTCTGTGTGGAGGGGACTGAACTCCCCCCAGTGGGTGCTCCATTCCCCCCCCCTCACTTGGTATTTGCTGTCTGTGTTTGGGGTCTGGGGGACTGCAACGGGGATGTGAAGGCAGATGTCGAATGTAAGTCTAGTTACAAGGCAGATGACTAAGATCAGGTCCTGGCCTGCTGTTGGAAAAATGTTAGGTTTTGAAGCCCGATGGCCAGGAAAGGATTCTTGAGGCACCTTTGGTGCAGAAAGGTGGTTTTATTAAAGCACAGCGGGCCTCTGGGCAGGAAGAGCTGGTGCCCTGGGGATGTGAGGACTAGCCCCTTATTGACTTTCAAGGCAGGAGGGTTTAGGACAGCGTGGGTCTCTAAGGAATTTGGAAGCAAGGTTTCTAGGACCTCGAGGGTCTAGTTACTGTTGGGCAAAGTTCCTTTATTACCATCTAACAAAACCTGAGCCACGAGACCCTTCAGATACACATCCGTGGGCCGTATGCTTGGGGGATGATTGCCAACCTGTATCTTGGATGCTGGAAATAAAGGAAGTTTCCAAAGGAATTTTCGTATGTGACAGTAGACTTACAGAATTTGGGGGGTTGGACCTAAGGTTGCCTTTTGCCCTTAGAAAAGTGTCAGCACTGAGGCAGTTGAGTCCCTAGAGGAAGGTCACTCTGTCTGTTTCAGGGACTTGTCAGTGGGTTGTTGGTAGTCAGGAAATTTAAGTCTTCTTTTGCCTTTTTTCCCACATCATGGCCCAGAGGGTGGATGGACAGAGCTGGAGAGATAGGCTGGTACCCCCTGCCCGCTGCTCCAGCACCTGGGCCTCTGAGAGATGGCCCCTGGTGCAGAGTAATTACTCTGCTTCTCCAGCTCCTTCCTTGTCTGAAAATGGGCCGATTTGATCAAGTTGTGGCTAATCTGTGGTGTCCTGAAACAGCTCTTTCAGGGTGTTCCCTCTTAGACCGCAGTTAACAAGACAGGACATCACGTCCTCCAGGCTGTGTGTAGGGGAACCACTGTTCCCAGAGCCCCTCACGCGGTGGCTCCCCTCCGAAATTCGGCTCCGCTGTTGGCCCGGGCTCCAAGGGAAGGAGCTCTGGAGGAGCCTTGCTGAGTTTCAGGAGCCATCAGGGTGGCCAGGCTGAGCGAGAAGCTCCCAGGAGTCAAGGTTCCATCCCCCGAGGTGGACTAAGTCAGAGGAGGGTGACCTACAACCCCAAAGTGAAGTCATCACTCGCAGTAACAGGGGCGGTTTAATTTAATTTTACTTGTCTTAGTTCTGCACGCCCTCCCCCGAGGCTCCAAGCCCCTGGTCATGGCAAGGACCCTAAACTTCTAGGCCTCCTGGAGGCCGGGTGAGGTGATAACCGGCTCCAGGCACCTGCCGGGGTGAGAATGTCCCACGCTACCGAATCGATAGGCAAATCCCCGTGAAGTGCCAGGGAAATGTCCTGGTCCTGGTTCGGGCCTTAAATCATCGGTGTGAGATGGCAGCTGGAAGACAGACGTCAGAGGAATCAAACCTTCCCCCGGCCTGGAACCCTCGGGTGGCCACGAGTTCTCCTCCTGGCTTTGACCGCAGGTCTTCACGCGGGTGAGCACCCCCCCACCCTCCGTTCTCTCTCCTTCCCTCCTGCCTCCCTCCCCCTTCCCTCCCACAGCCTCCGACACCTGCCCAGGCAAGGTGAGGCACGAGAGAGGGCACAGACACATCTAAGGGGAGAAGTCGAGAGTTCTGGGTCTCGGAGAGCAGGCGCTGGGCCGGACAGGTGGGGACGGGCTGGGGTAGGGGGGATCAGATGTCAGGCTGCTGGCCTCGAGCCCAGGAGCTGAGCCTGCATTTGCTGGAAGTCCCGAGGTTACCCCGGGGGGCTGGGCATTTCAGGGAGGCGTTGGTGCTGGCCTAGAGAATCGTCCTTGGCATTCCACCTGCGGAGTCCCTGGCTGTTTGGAGTGGGTTCTCGGGTCTGGTAGGAGCTGGCCCAGCTCAGAAATAACTGAGAACCAGTGCCACCTGCTCTCAAGGGCTTTGATCCCTGCTTTTGTCTGTTTCTTCCCACTGGGGTCAGGGCAGGTGCCCTTGTCCGCTGGGGCCCTCCACTCTGTGTGTTTGAGGTGGCGAGACAGCAGACAGAGGACCCGTCAGCCTCACACGCGGCTGTGGCCCCGCATCCCAGCTGCGGAGGCCGAGTCTGGTTGGCCCCTTAGTCCTGCCAGCACCCAGCGGACTGGGTGTACGCTAACCCTGAGGACCCGTCCTGGTAGCACGGTGCGGGGAGGGCTAGAACCTGGGATGAGCAGAGAGGGGCCTCTGAGGTCCCCAGGGCTCGCTCACAGGCTGCTAGCTGTGGACAAGAGGACAGGAGGACCCCAACCAGGGCATGAGAGACGTGGTGGCTCACAGTGTGTGCATGGGGTTGGGGTGTGGAGGACTCACCCTCGTTGGTGGAGGAGAGCAGGTTGGGGTGTCTGCCTGCCTGGCACCATAGATTCTTCCCACCCCATCCCCGACTTCGAGCTCCAGACTGTTAACCCAGGAGCCTCCTTGGGGTCATGGCCCCTCCTCTGGGATCTGCTCAGCCAGTCCACCGAGAATTGGATTCCCACCATTCTGACCCCCAGCTGGAGTGCCTGCACCCCTGCAGGAGGGCCTGTGTGCTTTGATAGCTGTCCCCAAACCCTGCCCTTCCCTGTGCTGACTTCTGTGTGGTCTCTCTCAGCCCAGTGTGGCTGTGACCGCTCAGAGCTCCCAGGGCACCAGGATTGGAAAGAAAGGCCTTTTCTGGGGGCGGTCAGGTCATGATGACGCACCTAGTTTTCCATCGTCTGTTTGTGCAGTGAGCTCAAGGGCAAGGCAGGTTCACGTTCTCTACTGGGGATTCACCCATGAATTATGACGGATCTGGGAGACGGTAGCTTCCTAGGTGGCGGACACTGTGTCTCTCCCCGTGGACACAGGGAAAGGGAGGGCAGCAGGGAGCCAAGTGCCCGAGGCTGGGGGCCAGGGGAGCTGGGATGTGGCTCACCCAGATTTAAATTCATGACCTTGACCAAGCGGGGAGGGCAGTGGGAAGGGGATTTTTGTAGGGTTTCTGGCTCTGCTGTACCAATTACAGACGAATATGCTTTTCCGGGGGAGGTTTGGCATTTCTGTTTCTTCTCTTGGCCACAAACCAGATTTTATTAAATTTTTTAAAAGGAATTAAAGTTTCTGCAAAATTTGAAAAAAATGGCATAATTCAACCTTGCTCTTGACATAGACAAATGTTTAAGAATTCATTGTGATTTAACTCATCCATCATTTCATCTGTAATAAAGAGAAATGGAAGAATTTCCATTTATTAGGAAAATGTGCCCACAGACTCTGGAAGTAGGTTTGTGAGCAGCTAACAGAAAGATTTTCTCTGAAAACGAAGGGGGTTTGGATATGAGAAAATTGAACACTACAGGCCCACAGATTCCTCTCACAGATCAGGCGGGCCCGTCCAGGTGTCAAAGGCAGAGAGCTGGGGCACGGCAGTGTCTCTGGGGTCAGGAGGCTGAACCCCAGAGGCCATGTGCACAGACAGGTTCCGTGGAACCCAGGAAGGACAGCCATCACCTCCCATGGAATCCTCATACCTTTACTCAGCTTTGAGTAAACACTGGCCTTTATACAGATATCACCAGGTATGCATGGGGGTCTCTCCCCCAAAAGCAGGACACGTAAACCCCTAACTGAGTGAGACAATTGCTGCAAACGTTTCTATTCTCTCTGAAGTCCCATCTGGAAGAGCTTTTACTCAGAATAACCTTATATGCATGGCCTTGGCACAAGAAGAAACACCACACCCACCAAGGGATGTGTTTCTCTGCACCAGCAAGGTGAGGCGTTGAGATCTTTAGTACCCCGTGTTAACGTCAGTGCAGAGATCATGTTTGTAATGATCGCGGTGAATTCAGCCCTGAGTTCTGCAGTACCGAGCCCGGGGCAGAAGGTCGGCTCCAGAGACACCTGGGCATCTCCTGCTGGACCAGGAGCTGAAACGCAGGCTGTGCTGTGTCTTGTGGGGAGTCTGACTCTGGCAGGCCTGGTCTGGGCAGTGTCGCTGCTGTGACTCGGTGATCACAGGTGCCTTTGCTTTCCGCATTCCGTGAAATGCAGAGAGTAGAGGAAAACCCACCGGGGAGCCAGAGGTAATTTCCAACGCACATAGTTTCCTTGTTGGAACTTGCACGCTCCATTCTGACCTTGGTGAGCCGTGACACGCAGCCCTCGCTTACAGCTCTGAACCGCCCCTGGGTGTGTGGTAGCCCAGCTGGTGAGCCCAGCCCCGCTCAGGCCCCGGCAGGTGCCTGGGATCTCGATCCCGTTTGGGGGCAAATGCCAGGAAAGATATGCCATCAGGAAACATGCGAGAGGCCGTCACTGCTCCCAGCTCAGCGTTGCCAGGAGGTTTAAGAGCTCCTGCGGGAGGGTCCTGAGTGCGTTACCGGAATCCTCCTCCGGACGCGAACCTGTGAGTCACAGCTCTGTGTTAGGAGCTCTCGGGAGCCGTATTCCTGGCTCTTCAGATGCGGGATGTCTGTCTGACGTCTCTGACCTTCTCCTATAAAAGTTGGGAAGCCTGTCATAGGAGTATGTTTGTGTCTGAGCTGAAGATCTCCTACCACCACAACTGAAGTCACCCAGACTGGGGCCGAGGGTCAAGTTAGAAATTCTTTGAAATAACTCTTTTATGTCGATGCAGCCCAATGGACCTTCCTGGTGTCCAGTGATAAAGCCCCATTTCCTCGGTCAGTGTGTCCTTGAGACAGGTGGGTCTGGTCGAGCAGACCCTCTCTGCTTGCTTAGAGCTCGTCCACACTGGCCCTGGGCCTCCCTTTGGGGCCCATCTGGGTCCGGTTCTTCAGTTGAAGGTATGCTGAGGGAGGGCTTCCCCTGTGACAGGCTTACTAAGCCTCTGCTCCAAGGAGACCATGGGAAGGGGTCTGGAGACAGGATGGGTCTGGGGGCGGTGCACATTAAGATTTAGGCAAGTCTGGGGCCTGGGTGAGCCCTGGGGGGCCACCTGCGGTTTGCAAGATTTGCCTGGAGGAAGGAACAGGGCTTTCATTCCCACTCCCAGGCAGGTCCCCAGCACTCGTGGCTGAACGGGGGAGGTGAACATGCCCCAGGCACCCACCACGGGGTCAGAGTCTGCCCTGAACGCCACCTTGATCCAGTGACCTAATACTGGAGTGCCGCTCTTGTCTTGAAGTGGAACATTTAGGAATCGGGATGTAACATGCTGGAGGTTGCAAACTTCTAGCCCTTGCAACTCTCCTTGTGTGAGTCCAAACTCATCTGTACCCTCTGAAAATACTGCCTGCCCCTTGCAAAAGAGAGGCTGGGGTTGTTGGCTGCCTTCATAAGTCTGTGAGCTCTGGCCTCGACACTGAGCATTATAACTGAGAAAGGACCAATGGGAACCGTAGCGAGAGATGAGGAGGGGTGTCCTCAACTGGTGACACCAGTTGCTCTTTTTTTTTTTTTTAAGATTTAATTAATTTATTTATGTAGAGCACAGTGGGGAGGGACAGAGGGAGAGAGAGAGAACCTCAAGCAGACTCCCCACAGTGTGCGGAGCCTGACTCGGGACTCGACCCCAGGACCCTGAGATCGTGACCTGAGCTGAAATCAAGAGTTAGATGTTTAGCCGACAGAGGGGCCCCTCAGACACTAGTTGTTCTAACTGTACACTTACAGATGCCCACAGGACCCTGCAAGGATGGAGAAGACATTTTTCTGGAAGATCCTATTGTCAAATGACAGGGTTCTGTTGTGTTCTGTTTCCTGCCTGCCAAGATGTAGAGAGTCACTGGAATAAAAACTTTCTGGCCCTTGAAGAAGGGCGTGAGTGGTTCTGGAGAGAGAACTGGATGGTCTTGGCCATAGAGAGGCTGGCCTGGGGAGTCTGCTCCCGGGGGCCGAGGTGGGAGGGGCAGGTGTCCGCGGGAAGAGGAGCCGCACCAGAGCAGGGCTCCCATCCCCGCCCCCCTTGCCTTCCTCCGTTCTGATACTTGCCGTGCCCAAGACCCGGTTCCTCCAGGTCCAGGCACAGGGACTCCCTCCATGGTTCATCCTTTGGGTGAAAGCCCCACGGCCGGGTCTCCAGTGGCCCAGGGATGCCACGTTACTTACATTGTCTGCACTTCCTACAACTAAGGAAGAAGTCCTCAGTGTGTGCACGACAGTGAGCGTATCGATATTTAATCCGTATTTGTTTAGTGAAACAAGGCATGTGCGATCTTAAGGACACAGTTATTGCCCTATTTTCTCGATGAGCAGGAAACGGAATATACATTTGTGTGTGGAAAATAGAGCCAAGTGGCACATACAGAAGAAAAATCAGTCATCAGCCCAACAGCCTGGTAAGAAGTGCTTCTCCAGCAGTATCTTCTAAGTCCCCTTACTTTCGTATGTGTGTTTCCTGGCGCTCGGGACTCGGGCACCCTGGCCGCAGGCTCTGTTCCAGGTACTCCAGGACCGTCAGTGAACAAGAGAGTAGAGGCCACTGCCTGCTTGTGCTTAGATGATATTGAGGGAGAGAAAGAATAAGGCTTTGTGCAATGAGTAAGTGAGTGCAGAGGCAGGTTGGCGGGAGAATGGGCAGAGCAGGTGTGTGCTGGGGGGGCTCATCTGGGAGGTGTCCCAGCAGTAGGACAGGTGCAGGAACTGGGCGGAGAGCAAGAGCTCGGGGGTGGGGGGCCAGGCGGTTGTGAGGACTCAGGTCTTTATCTCAGCAACACAAGGGGCCCAGCCTGGGCCCGGACAGAGTGCCTGGGCTTCCTTCCATTCTGCAGGTGTCCCTCTGGATTAGGGCGAGCACCTGTACCCATGGCCACAGCTGTATCTGCGTCTCTTTTTATCCTAACTTTAATTTTTAACATCATGTCAAAAGCATTTTCCCTTGTCTTTTACCAAATTTATAAATTTAACATGATGGCCACAGAAAGCACTCAACAGTGTGGACATTGGGAAGTGCGTGAATTTATTTTTGTGACAGTTTAGGGCCCCTATCTATCATCTATCATCCATCATCTACCTATACTACCTATCTAATGATCTATCCTATCTATTATCTAATTATCTATCATATCTATTATCTATTTACTATCTGTCTACGAAATTATCTGTTAATTCTCTATCTACCTCTCTGTTGATGATGTCTATCTATTATCTGTATCTGTCTATGATGTCTAATGATCCATCTATCCGTGTACCCATGTACCCATGTCTGTGTCCACCTACTTACCAAGGAGCTCCTGATACTCACAGCTACTTTGTGGCTCGTCTTAGGCTAGAGACAAAAACTATCCACAGAAACAAACCTCAGACGATTTACTCTGAGACCATGACAAAAGGAGACAGAATAAGGCAACTTCTTAATTGTGTCTGTGCACAGACACGAGTCACTGGGCAGTTTACAAAATACATCACCCCCTTTTACCAAAAGAGTCACTTCTTGGTCCAATCACACAACCGCCCACCTCTCTGGCAGCATCCAGTGTAGAGTGAAACCCCATCTGCTTGGGCCTTCCCCCAAATTACAGGTACCTACGCCCCTCAGCTGCGACACCTCAGCGTTCCCCGAGGTGTGTCCTCCCCACACCCCGTCTGTGTTAACTCACCTCTGTCAACTGCAGGCGTGTTCCTGTGGTCTCCACCTGCAGGGCACTGCACAGACACACATATATGCATATTCAATAGAAATAGAATGCATGTATCTACACACTCAATTTTCCTATAGCGCATCACACTGAATCTGTTTGCAGTAAGAACGTGGCTCTTGGAAGCAAACACTCCATCTCCCCATATCGCCTTGCAGCCAACTGCTCCCGTTCCCATGGAAACGCACGCCCCAGGTGGGACCAGTGTTTTAAAGTAAACACACCATGATGGTTTAAGTCCCTAACTCTATTCAGAAATCTCCATCAGTTTCTATAGTAACTCCAGTGGCATTTTCCAGCACCCGCTAGGTGACGGTTACTCACAGGACCGTCAGGCCATCCTTGCAAATTGTGTCATTGTCCTGTCACCCACACATTTCTCTTGTTGATAATAAAACACAATTGAAAATATAAATTTACCATTATTTTAAAATACCATGCATTTAAGGTACAGAGTAACTATTTCGAGCATATAACTTTGTTACATTTAACCACATGGCTGCATTGTTACAACATGTTTTCCAAAGGCAAACACACGGCGTGTGGGCTGGTCCGTAATCCACAGGGCTGGGAATTTGAATGCTGTGCACCCGTGGGGGTTCGCAAGGAGCTCTGACTCTCAGAGAGAAGCGGGGGTCTTAGAGACAGCCTCCATCTTAGGACAGGCAAGATTCTCTAGCATGACATGTTCTAAGTCAGTTTTGTTCTATTCAGCTTGGGTGGATGGCACGGCCGCAGAGCGAGGACCCAGCCCTGTGTTCCCAGGCTCTCTGGGAACACAGATTTCTGCATGCACTTTGCCCTGCAGTTATGCCCCCCCCCCCCCCCAAACGGAGACAATCACAACCGGGTTACCAGGTGTGTTGTCTTCTTGGCCAGGTAAATGGATTTTGTGTGCATTCTTTACTTTGGTAATGTTACATTAAGGTACAGAATACAAACAGGATCATTATTTTAAAAGCACACTCTGGGTTGGAGGGCAGGAGACACTGAAATCTCCATTTCCAAAGCTGACTCCCACGGCAACTTGATAAACTCTGGAATGTCTTCCCAAAACGCCATTTAGAAACATATTAGGAAGAAAATTATGCCTTACATCTGATTTCTGCTATAGAGTAACTGTTGTACACATACAGTGAAAAGTTATGTCTAATCATTTGCCTACGGTGTTACATTGCTGGTGTTTTCAACAGGGAAAGGCATGGCCTTTGCCCATCTTGAACATCTCTCTGGATTCTCTCCTTCTTAGGCAGGTTTTCTGTCCCTTCTTCTCAGATGACCTGGCTCTGAGAGTTTTTTCCAGTAAACGGTACATGCTCCTTAAACACATGATAATCCCAAGAGCTGTGCCACACATCTGTGTCCTGGACACTCTGAGGTCTGACAGGGACAGTGATGGCATCCTGCTGTCCCTCGAGGACTCTGCAGAAAGTGTGGGATGCATTTGGGAAACTGCCAGTGGGGGGAAAACCCTAGCTCACTTGCCGTGTGTCTGTATGTCTTTCTTCAAATCTGAAGGTTTTTTCCTCACATGGGTTGTATAAAGCATATTTAAAAATAAATGTATGCAAGAAAGCTGACATTCTGGGGGATGGGGCTGGGGACATCCTGCGTGGGAAGGTGGAGTGTGTGACCGTGACCATGTAAAGAATAATTGTCGCATAATCTGTTCTGAACAATGTGATGATTGGTCCAAGTAATGCATGCTCTTTCTCCCACATTAGAAAACCATGAAAAATTATGCATGTTACATAAAAGTAGGTCATACTACTACACAGGCAAAACCCATGACCGACACACCAGCTTATCTTCTGACTCACAGATGCTCACACACGCATGAAAGCAAAAATAGTGTTTATAGTGAATAGGGGTAGCCCTGTATTTTGCTTTTAAAAATATTGTATCACTTAAGCGTGTTTGTGCACGATACCATTATCTTGTGTCTTTCATTGCTTCAGTCCGCCACCCTTTCAAAGGTTGGAACATCCATGGAGGACACCAACACTAAAACAGTAAATATATTATGCAGTTAAGCGTGATTTGACATGATGTGTTTCTTCATTTGGAAGCGGTTATTCTCAGAATCTTGTGAAATTTCTGAAAATTAATGTGTTTTTTTAATCTCTTCATTCTGATAATACATGACATAGGCAGAATGAAAATGCATCTGAATTCTGGATCACGTGGGTAAAACATCATG
This sequence comes from Mustela nivalis, assembly GCF_964662115.1. Lineage (NCBI taxonomy): Eukaryota > Metazoa > Chordata > Mammalia > Carnivora > Mustelidae > Mustela > Mustela nivalis. The sequence continues at coordinate 91,200,323 of NC_139031.1, forward strand.
CTTTAGCACTGCCTCGCAATTTCCAAGACCAAATTTATGACTCTGTTTAAGACTGCTATGTTGCTGGGGTGCCTGGGTGGCTCAGTGGGTTAAGCCTCTGCCTTTAGCTCAGGTCATGATTCCAGGGTCCTGGGATTGAGCCCCGCATCAGGCTCTCTGCTCAGCAGGTAGCCTGCTTCTCCCTCTCTGTCTGCCTCTCTGCCTACTTGTGATCTCTGTCTGTCAAATAAATAAATAAAATCTTAAAAAAAAAAAAAGATTGCTGTGTTGCCAGGAAGCATCAATTTAATCCAAATCAGTTACTTAAAAAGGGAAGGGGCAGAGCAACAGGTAGTAAGCCAGAAGCAGTTCAAGGCCCGCAGGATACTCAGCATGAAAAGCAACTCGGTTGGTCATTGGTTTGTACTTTCCATGAGGTTTTATGGAAGGATATGAGCCATAAACATACAGTGTGTGTTTGTTACTTTTTATATATAAATAATTATAGATTGCCTTCAGGGGGAAGTTGTAGAGAGAGCAAAGAGGGCCCCGTGTTCTGTGGTCATTGCGGTGTTCTGTGATGTCACTTGAAGTCTGTTTGTTGACAGAATTAAGTAAAAATGATCCCACTCCAAGTCCCAATGGCACCCAAGTTCCAAAAGCCTGATCTAATGTATCAGTCGGCTTTCTCTGGGTGATAACTTGCAGTCCGTGACATGCAACAGTAGCAATTTGTTTCCTGCATCTGGGGCTTCCACTCTTCCAAGCAGACCTTGTGGGAGTCACTCATGGCTCCAGGGGTCGGCCGAGGGCTGTCTGAGGAGGGCTAGGATCAGCCTGGGGTGGTTCTGCTGCACATTGTCCTCATCCTATTTCTGGAACTAATGGGCCGGCAGAGGCAAGCTCTCCTCCTGCTGACGGCAGAGCACAGGAACAATGAGCAATTGCCAGGATTTTGTCATGTCATGTCATCTAGTGTCTCCTCAGCCAAGTCAGGTCACATGATGGAGCCCAGGGTTGGGGAATCACATGACCCACAGTTGGGGGGCTTGCCTCTTGGCACAGGTAGAACCCATGCTGAAGAGCTGGGACTGCTCATGCAGTCGACCACATCTTCCTTTTGTTATGTGCATATTTTACAAATGGAAATTGATTTCATTTTTGCCTCAGTGTTATAATCACTTTTAGTAGGAGAATATAACACATTCATATCTATTGTAATCTATGAATTGTACTGTTATTATTTCAATTTTATCACCTCTCCTCTCTCCCTACTGTCCTCTTTTTTGCTAAGTGGTATCTCATTTTGAATATGTTTCTCTAATATTCTGGAAGTTATGTATTCTTTTCAATTCTAACATTGAAGACTCTTTTCCTCTGATGCCCAGTATTGACAATCACTCAGCTTATTAAATTCCTTTCTCTGCCTCATATATAAATAAATATATTTCTAACAAGATTTATTTTTCTTAATTGCTCCTCCCATCATTACTTTCATTATATTTCTTTTTTAAAAAGATTTTATTTATTTATTTGACAGAGATCACAAGTAGGCAGAGAGGCAGGCAGAGAGAGAGGAAGGGAAACAGGCTCCCTGCTGAACAGAGAGCCCAACTTGGGGTTTGATCCCAGGACCCTGGGATCATGACCTGACCCGAAGGCAGAGGCTTAACCCAGTGAGCAACCCAGGTGTCCCAATATATTTCTTGATATTATTGTTCCACTAGGGCTAGCTCAAAATGAGCTCTTTTTAAAGTTGACATTATTTAACTTCCCTTTCAAGAATTATTTTGTTCCTTACATTAGATTTTCAACAAAAATTAAAGCAAACATCAGTATTAAAAGTAACTGTTTTTAGTTCTTTATACAATTTCCTTTCAAAACTCACAGAACCGTGAGTTCTGTGTCCTGGTTAATCTTGCTTGGCTGCTGCTAATTTTTAGGTGGTGTTTTCCAGGAAGCATGCGTGTCTGTTTTATGCCCCCTGGATATCTGAAAATGACATTCTTTTGTCTTTATTCATGAGAAATCCAGTGTAAGGAATTTAGTAGAGTTAAGATTATTTCTCCTCAAAACTGTCTTAAACATGTGCCATTTTGTTATAAATGTTCGTGTTGTAGAATAAGAAATAAACATGTGCTTGTTTTTTAGATGACTGTTTTCTTTGCCTAAAGGCTGCCAGCGTTGTCTCTTTTTCTCCCATTAAATATTGCTTGCACCTGGTATTTGAATCTTTCTTTGGCGCACAGATTTTTTTCAACTGTTTCTTTGGTTGTTGATTTGGTTCTGTTCTTCAGTTTTCTCATCATGATTTGGTTCTGTTCTTCAGTTTTCTGTCATGGCTTTCTTGGATCTGTTCTTCTCACTCTGTGGCTTTTCTGGAATTGCGCTCATATATTTGTCCACTTTCCTTGAGATTTTACATCCATCCTTTACGTTTACTCAGAATCTGCCCAGTCCGTCAGCTTCGTCGTGCGATTGTCATCACATTAACTTAGCATTCCTGCTTCTCTCGACTTCAATCTTGCTTCCTGGATTTTACTGTTCCTTCCTCCTCAAGTTTGTTGTGATTTAGATGCTATGTCCACCCCTATAGGAGCTATCTGTTTGCCTAGGGGTGTCCCTAGGTACTGTGTCCTTAGATTCATGGGGCTGTCACTCTTCTTTGAATGTAGTTTCCTTTTTGCAGTCCCTTTTTCATCATTATGGGACTGACTTTGGCTGTAAGATTGGGCTATAACCAAGGGAGATACACCAGGCATCTGTACTCTGGGATGGTGTTGTCTTCTGTCCACTCAGGGCACCCGCTTGATGGGGTGGACAGTTCAGCCATGATCCTGAGATTTCCCAGTACCCTGTGGGGTCCAGTTCCTCCTGGATTCAGAGGCTAGAGGGCAACACCCAGCTTTCCTTGGGTGTGTCAAGAAGGTTCCTCTAGGCCCTTCACCAAGGGCCTCATGGCCTTATTGTGTTCATCTCCTTGGATGCCCTCCAAACTGAGCCCATCGTGATGTCTCTGGTAGAGGTTCCTCACTGCTTCTGGCTCATGGGTCAGTTGTTCCCTGCACCGTTTTGAGTTTTCCGATGTTGTATATTCCGTCGTTCATCCCAATGGCAACCTTGGAGGAAAGCAAGTATAGAGACACATGTTACAGTCTCTCTCTTGCCAAGAATTCCTGACCTCTTTCTTTATTAAGAACCTCACTGGAAAATTTCATGGGAAAACATGTGGAGTGGAACAGAGCTTCCTGGCCCTGAAAGGTGATTAAGAATCCCGGGATTCTGTCAGGGCCCTGGATCGGGTCCTCCTGTCATGCACACAGGTCTGTCCTGCAACACAACACACATGTCTCTCTTGGCCCTTTCCCCACGTTCTTTGTTAGCAGGGTTGTGGAAACATCTAAGCACAGCCCACCAAACTGCACCACGAGGTTGCCACCTCCTCACGACCCTGACGACCCACTCCGTTCATCCCTTTCAGGAGGCAATTCCAGAGCAAGTTTTTCCATGAAGCTGTTGGCTTCCCTCCGACAAGAATAAAACCCAGGGTGGGGGCTGGGGGACCGCCGTCAAGAGTGCCTGGCAACCCGGGTCTTCCTTTGCCCCCATTCACAGGCAGTAATGACATCTCCCCCACAGGATAGAGCCATGATGACACATGTTTGCGGGACTAGCTGACCCTCTGAGAGCAGTTACACATGCTTCTGTCATGTGAGCTTGGACTCCTAACCAGGACATCACAGTGCTCGGCCTGAGAGTGTGAACAAGGGATGGTTCTGGTTCGAAGTATCACTTATTGTCAGCCTTTAAAATACTCGAACATAGTGAGGCATTTCCTTTGTTCTTTGTATATTTCTCAGAAAGGGTTTTTTTTAGAACAAAGATTTGTGTTCCTTTCTACTCATCTTCACAATTTTTTTTTTTTTTTGAGAGCCAGAGAGAGAGAGAGAGAGAGAGAGAGAGAGAGAGAGAAGTGTGGGGAGGGGCAGAGGGAGGAGAAGAGAGAGAATCCCAAGCAGACTCCCCTCTGAGCACAGAGCCTGGCATGGGGCTCGATCCCACGACCCTGAGATCATGACCTGAGCTGAAACCAAGAGTCAGATGCTCAATCAACTGAGCCACCCAGCGGCCCCCATCATTTTAGCAGTTTTATTGTTTCTCTATCATCATTACTTCAGAGTGATTAAAATAATCAGAAAACGGTGTATTTTGAAGCAAAATCCTGGTATACGCCATCAACAAAGGAACACTTTTGTAGCCTCAACTTCGGTGATTTTCAGCATGCTTTCCTCACAGTATGTGTACCTGCTCCCTGAACAGATATGAAAGAGCATCTTCTGGAGTCCGAGACAGAGGAAGGCGTGAAGGCACGCCAGCCCCTGTCTGAGCCAAAAGAGGAGGTTCCAAGCAGGGACACATTCCAAGGGTCCCAGCGACATCCAAGCACAGTGAACAGCAGCACCCAGGGCGTCAGCATCAGTCCCAGGGCTGTGCCTGGTGCTGGCTGCTGTTGGCCGGCACCTCTTCATTCTGGGAAGAAGTCTGTTCCATCTTGGAACTGTTCTGGTTATTGAAAACTCATTGTTTGTCGACGTGGCGGGCTCCTGCCTGTCACTGACTCACAGACATCTCTGAGTTTTGATGTCCAGCAAAGCACAAGCCGCTGTCCAGGGCCTGGCCAGTGCTGGTCGGGGATGGAGGGGCCCTTGCCCGGCTCCCCAGGCTGCAGCGGCTCGCTTATCCACCACAAACACTCACGTCACTGCACTGGGGTGACAGACTGACACGTGTTGGAGAGAAGCAGTGTGAGGCCAGAGGCTGTGTCTGCTTCATCGTGGGACATGGGGACACCCGTAAAGCGGCCAAGGGCCAGAACCAAAAGCAGGGCTGTGACACGGGTTGACCAGAGTTGGCTCAAGGTCACTCCAGCCCCACTCTGGGGGCTCAGAGGTTTCCAGTTCTTAGTGCAGATACAAACACTGACTTTCTTTCTTTTTTTTTTTTTTTTTAGGAACCAAAGATATGTCTCAGCAGTAGGTTTGTCACCCCAGGCGAGGGGAGGGTCTCTTGTGTCTGAGTGGCTCACAGAGGAGCTCTGGCCAGACCTCCGTCGTGATGCCCGGGGCTGCAGGTGGAGAGTCCCTTCTAGCAGCTTCTCCCCGGCTGGCAGAACACCCAGGAGGAGAGGCCGAGTTTCTCCCGAGACCCTGTGATGCTGTCTCACCCGTCACCATTTCTGAGCTGCATGTAAAGCCGCATCCACGTACTCCTAATGCAAGCCCATCGACCCTCAAATCTCCGCTGACTAGAAAGTTCAGTGACCGTGGATGTGGCTGCTCCGGCCACGGAGCGCCCCACCCCCGCAGAGGCGACCCCGTCAGGGGCTGGCACACACGGCGCCTGGAGAATGAAATGTCCTCCCTCAGAGAGTGCCCATAGCACCTGACACGTCCTGAAGAGTCATCTCCGCTTTAAAAAGACCATGTGGTTTAAATGCGTGCAGAAGTCTGAGGAGCCGGGAGGTTTCCTGCAGGCTTTGCCCCGACGCCCTTCACGTCCCCTCTGTTCAAATCAGCCAACTTCCGGGCCACAGCTTGTCCTTGGGACCTGAGCAAGTGTGCTGCAAACATGGAAGGACACGGACACGTGGACTCGGACAGATGGGCGGCTGTGCAGACACGGAGTATGGCTTCGGTGACACCAGCCCCCGGGAGCACGTTTGCAAGGGCAGGGAGCGGGGCCTCGCGTGCCTGGTGGACTGACAGGTGAGTTGTCACGGTCTAGAGTGAGCTGGGGCGGGGCGGGGGGGCATGCCTGCTGCCGGCTCTGGCCCCTCCCGCCAGGTGCAGAGGATGTGGACGTGGGTTCCAGCAGCTGCTTGAGTAATTTACTGGAGGGGATAGGGCTGAGGAGTCAAAGCAGAGCACTCGGGACTGAAAAGAACACCCACTTAATTAATTTATGTGTTGATTAAATTGGAAAAATTTTAAAGATTTTATTTATTTATTTAACAGAGAGAGAGAGAGAGCACAAGCAGGGGGAGCAGCAGAGGGCTCACTAGTCTGTTTTCTCAAAGGTGGCTTCTCAGCCCGTCTGTGGGTTTTTAGAACAGCTTTTTAATTTGCAAAAATCTCTGCTTCCTCTGGAACAGGGAGCAGACTCCTCATGCCTGTTTGAAGCTGCGGATCTATTCAGGGTGGTCCTTGTCTAAAGGGGGTGGCCCGCTCGCTTGGTGGCTTTGGTCGAGGGAGTGGTAACTTTGGAGGAGGAGAACCCTAACTTCCCAGGGGCCAGTCAGAGAGGCTGGGACGGTGTGCAGGGGCCGGGCCTCCCTCCTCCAGCAGGCCATGGCTCAGAGATGCTGCCTGGCTTCTCCAGCACCAACACCGTGTCCAGACGAAATCTGGATGTTCTGATGATGAAGAAGGGGCCAGGCCCCCAGCTGGACAGTTAATGCAGTGATTTGTGTTTGGAAGACAGTTCTTACTGCCCTGGTGGCTTTGTCCTGTGCATGGTTACCTGAGAACCCAGTTCTGCATCAGTTAGACTCCATCTGTATACTAGCTGCAGAGGGCCTCCCATTGGCTGCTCTTCTGAGAGCCTCTGTGGTTTTCCTTCTAATACAAACGTGTGCTTTGAAATCCGCTCCTGTCCTGTCAGTGGATCTAGGTCCGGGAGGCAAGAAGCATGCATTCCCTGGGCTCGCCCCAAACTTCCCTCTCCAAGTATCTCTGTTTTCTGCCGCTCTTTGCCGACCACAGAGAAACGGTTCTAGCCCCGGATGCGGACCCCTGCAGCAGTCGATGTGGTCCTGGAGCCTGGCTCACGGGCAGGAGACTTCTTTCCTCCGCGCATCCTCCACTGCCCTCTGAAGTGCCCCACGGGGCATAGCCGGGGTCCCCCACGGCTGGGATCCGTGCCACGTTGGGGCCGCGCTTCCTCGCTCTCTGCTTGATCCTCCATTTCCAGCCCCGTCTTTCCATTTCCAACAACAGCAACAACAAAAAGCCCAACCACTGAACTGGACAATGATTTTCCTGAGCTCTGGAACGAGGAAACTTACATGCTATCTCCCGAGCATTCACACGATGCTCCTTTCGCGGCCCCGCCTGGCAGTCTCCCGACACACGCGGCCGCAGCCCTAGAGGGCTCGCTGGGTCATCCCCGTGCCCCGTGGAGCTAGAAAGGTGCTGCAGGAGGTCTCTATTCGCTACATACAGCCTGGGTGATGCGAGTGCTGTTTGCTGAGTGGCTGCCTGAGCCCGTTGCCCTCCTCGGGTTTGCTGTGCCGGGAGATGCCTTCAATCACAGGCGGAGTTTGCACAGCAGGACGCTGCCCCAGGCATGGATTCCAGCCTGTCACTTCCGCTTAACCTGTTCAAGACAGAGAGAGTGGATGTGACACTCCGGCATCAAACAAGATTTCTTTGAAAGATGCTGATGAACCAAATTAGATTTTGTTCCAGCGAGGGCTGACAAACAGCTCCGAAAACCTTATTCCGAGAATGCTTGTCTGCAGAAAACCCAGGGTAGGGGGGTAGAGAGAAGGGGCAGAGTGGGCTCCCAGCATCACCGGCCAGCACGGTGCTCCTGCTGAGGGGAGGGGAGGTTCCTAGGGGCGCGTCACATACCCGGCGGGGGCTCAGGGATATAGTTTGATTTGGGGGATACCGTGGCTGAAATTGCTGTTATGCCAATATGGAGCTGAGAGCAGGCCCAGAGGACCCCCCTCCCCCACCAACCCCTGCGAAGGGCAGGGCAGTGGGATGTAGGCGCTGGGCTGGCGGAGACCTAACACTTCCCGTGGGTTGTCATCAAGTCAGATATGTCCACAGCCCCAACAAGAGCGCTTCCACTGGAAGGAAGGAAGTTTGAAACTCGGGGAGGAGAGAAGCCATGGTCTCCGGGTGCCGCGGAGGAGGTAGAGCGTGTGGAGAACTGAGACCCGGACCCTCAGAGGAGGGTCAGGGTGGTGGTCTCGGCGGAGCAAAAACGTGGCCTCCTAGTGCTGATTCCCTGCAGACTTGCAAATGCGGTGAACTCTTCAGGGCACGAGGTCTCTTCAGGGGGGACACTGCCCAGTGCTGTCCTTGGGGCCACTTCCCGGCACCTGGCGTGGGGTGCCCAGGCTGGCGCCACGCGGTGGCTGCCTCTGCTCTGTCCCACGCGATTCCTGCATGGGGAGCTGGAGGAAAGGTCAGACGGCCCTGAAGTCACTCTTAACATCAAGGAATGTGTCTGGACGGACACAGGCGTTTTCCAGAGGCTTATTGTAGTGATTAAGAAGTTTCTTCAGCAGAGATGGAGAATCTTCTGGCATTTCTTGGCAGAGCAGAGATTTTTCCATTCAGAAGTGGTTCCACTGCCTCATGATTTTTTAAAATAAATGTTTATGGAAAGACAGTGTTATCGGAAAGGAGAGTTTAGCAATTCCATCCACTCCGGCTCTGCCCCTCGATTCCGTGAGACGGTGCTGGCCCCTCCACAGATATTTTTGGTATTGATTGGTGTCGGTTACTACGTTCTTGCAGGAAGTGGGCTTTGTGGATTCTGTGTCTTGATTAAGCCCGTGATGAAGGGTGGTTTAATGGCGTGGGGGGGGGGTTAGTTTTTGCTTTTCCTCCCTCCCTCATTGGCGTCTGCCAGAAACCATACGGCTACACTCGCTATTTGAAGGGGCTGTAGGACGACTCTGGCCCCGGTGGGTTTCACGGCCCGTGAGGGTTTCATGCCTGGGGAGGGCAGGGCAGCCACATCAGCGGACATGCTCGTGGCCATGGGGTCTGTGCCGGGCTCTCCGAGAGCCCCGTGTGCGGATTATCTCTCTACCACCCGAAGTACTTGCTACGATTACCCTGATGTGTCTGGAGGAAGTCGCAGAGGCTCAGAGGGTTGGTGACATCGCCAGGCTGTCACAGAGCTGATGAGCCACAGACATGTGTGCCACCGGAGGCCACACTCAGCAGAAGGACCCAAACAGCCCAGCGGGGGACTGAGTGGGGGAAGGTAGGTGCCTGGACGAGGGGGCCCAAGGGAAACGGTCCCTGGTGAGCAGGAGTAGGTACAGACATGGGCCGGTTGGCATTCCCATCAGCAGGACGGAGCCATGGAGGCCGGCGGCAAGGGCACAGGGGAGGCACGGGTGTCTGGGGGCTGGAGATGGTGACGTCCTCTGCAGGGGGCCTTGGGGACGTCAGGGCGGGGGCGGGTGTGATGGTCAGAGGCTGCTTCACAGGGAAGAGTCTGCTGCTGGGAGAGGACCAGAAAGCCAGGACCCCTGGAACAGGGGCTCCGTGGGACGACGGGGGTCGGGTTGAGGCTGGAGATCGGGAGGGGCAGAGGACACACTTGCGGGGAGGGCTCAGCAGTGACGCAGCTGCTGCTTACGGAGGGCGGACGGGAGCAGCCAGGGTGTCCCGCACAGTCCCTGATTGGGTTCTCACTCTTTTCTTTCTTTTTTTTTTTTTTTAAATTTTTATTTATTTATTTGACAGAGAGAGATCACAAGTAGGCAGAGAGGCAGGCAGAGAGAGAGAGAGGAGGAAGCAGGCTCCCTGCTGAGCAGAGAGCCCGATGTGGAACTCGATCCCAGGACCCCGAGATCATGACCTGAGCCGAAGGCAGCGGCTTAACCCACTGAGCCACCCAGGCGCCCCGGGTTCTCACCCTTTTCTTATGACAGACATTGAACCTATGTGCACAGGACCCTCCAGGGCCTGGGGACGTCGGGTCAGAAGGTGCGATTCCCCCCTGCACCGGAGCTGGCAATCCTGCCTCCTCCATGCGGCCTCCGTGCTTGTCCCAGGCAGCTGGACTCCGAGCACTTCTCTGTTCCTTGGAAGCGGCTCTCCTCTCCCACAGCCCGCAGGCCGTCGGCCCAGGATGCAGCGCAGGGAGCTGTTGGCGGACAGCACACGGACGCCTCGGGGGTCCTCGGCAGCACTCCAGTGGGCAGTGATGGTCCGGCGGGGGTCCCGCCCCAGAGGCCGGGCCCACGTGTCTCCCTGTGGGCTGGGGGCGCTTCAAGCAGCAGCAGCTTCCTCTCAAACCTGAGCACTCAGAGCGCACTTGCTCACTGGACCAGCTGGTTCGGGGACAGTCCTGAGCCCGGGGCCTGTGACATGGCGGCACAGAGTTGTTTTGACGTCACAGGCCCCGAAGGGCGTCCACCCCTGGCATCTGCCATGAACCCACATGCTGGTCTGACCCTGAGAGGACACCGGGGACGGCACCTGCAGATCTGGAGACACGATGAGATGGAGGGTTGCAGCGGGGGTTCGGTATATGTGCTGCCGAAGTGAGCACCGCAGTGGGGGTTCGGGTGCTGAGCTCGCCTGAGCCCCTTCCCAGGAGCCCAGCCACCTGGTCCTCGGACACGGGCTCACCCCCCTCCGGTGGCGGCTCTGAGCCCCTCCTTCGACCTCTCGGAGACCCCAGACATCCCCTGCAACCCCTGCGTGGCTGTCCTCACCCTTACCATCTCCTGAATAAATCATCTTAACTGGAGTGTTTCCCCCTCCCAGACTGACGGGTTATAACGACACGTAAGGGGATATCCTCGTCGGTGTCCTAAGCCGGTGATGAGCTTCTGTAGGCATCCGAGGAACCCAAGGAAAGCAGGTGCTCCGTGTCCTGCGGGGATGACCTAAGACCCCGGCATTCAGGGCAACTGGCTCAAGGCATACAAAGTCCCTGCGCTATTTTCTAAGTATTTGAGAATCCAGAATTGTTTTGAAAAATGGTTTTTTAAGTTTCTAATAAATGGCTAAATATGTCCACTTGCATTTCTGTCTTGAGAAGCACTGGAACCCGAATGTGTTTGGGTGGCTACTGGGGGACAACCATGCTGCCCCATGCAGGCTGCCCGTGGGCGGTAGGATCAGAGCTGCTCCCCCACCCCTGCCCCCAGCCCAGAGCTCCTGCCTCTGCCTCAGGCAGTCACGGCCTGCGATGGGAGTGGACAGTCAGGGTTACACAGGCCTGGGCCCTGGAGGCCACTGAGCCCGTGGCACCGTTCCAACACTCCCTCTGTGGTGTGCAAGCCCTCTCGCTGGGGGTCCCAGGGCACCTAGCCTCACGCACGGCGGAGGGCACAGATATGTGTGTTTTCAGAGTGTGTTTACACACACGGAGCCAGCCTCACTGGTCTGGGCTGTCCAGCACGTCAGAGCCCGCTGAACGTCTGTGTGTCTAGAACTCCCGTGCAAGGACACACATTCGTAACATACCCTCATGCACAGTCTCCCCACGTAGAACAGAGAAACTGTGCTGAAGAGAGAAACGGGGAAGAGGGAGACGCGTGTGTATATGTATGTATTTAAGGCTCTGTGCCCTGCATGGAGCCCATCGCGGGGCTTGAACCCATGACCCTGAGATCAACACCTGAACTGAGATGGAGAGTCAGATGCTCACCTGACTGAGCCACCCAGGCACCCCCAGTGATACTTATTTTAAGGAATTCGCCCACACGGTTGTGGGGACAGCAAGTCTGAAGTCTGTGGAGCTGGCTGGCAGGCGGGAGGTGTGGGGGGCAGGGGGACTTCCAGCCTGAAATCCGCAGGACTGAAGGCCCAGGGCTCAGGCAGGTTTCCATGCTGCAATCCTGAGGCAGGATTCCTTCTTCTATGGGAAACCACAGTCTTGCTCTCAAGTCCTTCGACAGATTGGATGAGGCCCACCTACGATACTGAGGGTCATTTCGCTGTTTTCCTCAAAGTCTGCTGATTTAAGTGTGAATCGTGTTGAAGTAGGTCTTCCTAGCAGTATCCCAACCTGTGTTTCAGCAAACCTAGACACGGCGGTCTGGTCAAGCCGACAGATCAGTTCATCAGCGTGGCCCACTCCAGGCTGAAAGCAATTGCTGGACCAGGGTGCAGCACAGGCCAGGCTGGGCAGAGGGACAGGAGCTTCGTTCCCTGCCATGGAGCCGGGGGGTGTGGGAGGGGGGATTCCTCCCCATCCGGGGGATGGGGAGGAATCAGAGCGAGGAACCGAGTCGAGTCTCTGGTCCCATCACTGGCAGGAATTAATATGTGATGTTCCGGGACCATCCTTACTTTACCGTGAGGACACAGGTCCGGGGTGAGCAGTGACGGAGCAGTGTGACACAGGGAGCCTCGTCAAACTTCAATCTTACCTTCCTCTGTTACTGTCATCATAAGATCTTCATGAGTGCGAAAAGCTTTTGCCGAGAAGCTGATGAAAACTCCAGCAGGATCTAAGAATTATTCCTCAAAGCAACGGGGAGTTTCAGGGCTATTTTAAATTGCAAAGTGATTCTCAGTTCAGAAGCTGATGTACCCCCAGTGGAAAATAGTTATGAATACGTTGGTCTTTCACCAAAATTAAAGGCTTTTCTTCCTTGCAAAGCAGACGAGGACACAGCACAAAATGTGTTTTATGTTGTAAAAGCACCATTCAAAGTACTTAAGGCGGCGCTGTGCACGAAGTAGGTGCTTATACCTGTGGTCGGTGAGAGTAGCGTCCCTCCTAGCAGCCCATTCAGAGAGCTTTTCAGGAGCAGGGACAGGTTCCTGTGTCACATGTGGCATCTGGGAGGGAGACAGAGCTGGTCTCCAGCGGCAGCAACACAATGAATGTGGCCATTCCGGCCGGCCGCTGGGGACAACTGGACAGCGGTCACTAGACAACGGGACGAGCGGGGTTGCAAACGGGGAGGAGAACATTTGGAGAGATTTCTCAGAAGGAAGGAGAAAAAGGTGGAGAAGGCTGGCACGGAGCGCTGGGTCCCCTGTGCACGCACGTGTCTGGGGTCTGCGGATGGACGGGCATGTCTGCGTGCTGCTGAGAGATGCTCAGGAGAGGGGATCCTTCACAAATGTCTGACCCCCAAGTGGGTGTGGCGCCAGGCGGATCGGAGCACCGTGATCATGGGCAGGGGCAGAGCCCCAGGGCTTGGGCGTGAGGCCGGAGATTCCAGAGGAGTCCTCTCTGAAGGCTGGAGGTCTTCAGTGACCAGACGCTGTCACCAGCTGCGGAGAGAGGACCCAGTGAAATTGTTTGGAGAACAATGCTGGGGATACAGCAAGACGGTGGGCAGCCTCAAGGCAGCACGACGAGCCTGATGGACACCCCCAGGGTCAAGTTAGAAAGGGATCAGCTCCTTCATTTGTCAGGACTTAGTCTGGTGTCTCAGGAGACCCTCATCCCTGGCAACACGGTGGGCAGTCAGCATATGGAAGGTCTGCTTGTTGCGCCTCTGAGAGCAGCCCTCCCCGGTGGCGAGGGGCGAGGCGCAGGGCTTTCTCTCCGGGGAGACGGCCTCTCCCCCCTGCCTGGCCTTCAGCGAATCAGCATCAGCGCCCGAGTCGGACCCCTGCTCTTGGAACCCAGCGTATATTAAACAATGCGTTATTTTAAAATGAAAAAAAAAATATGATTTTAAAATATATTATTTTAAAGCTCTTAAATATTGAGTAATTTTTAAATAGTTTTAAAATAATATTTTGAATACTATTTTAAGGACACTTCAGATTGGACATCTGCGGAAAGGCGCTGCCCGGGCTGGATGTCGGATGGAGTGTGCGGCCGACAGGCAGGCGCTCCCGTCGCTCTCCACATCGGTGCCGCTCCTGCTTGCTGTGGATTATGTTGTTGGCTTCGAAACGCCTCCCCACACTTTCTCGCCTCTACGTTAACCCCTCAAAGAAAGTGATGCCACCACTTAGAGTCCTGGAGAATGGAGACTGTCCTAAGAGCTCAGCTGTACCCCGAGCAGGACTGTCCTCCCACGGTCTGTGTCGCCCCCTCAAAGCCCACCCCCACCGGAGATCTTGCAGACGGTGAAAATGTCCCGTTGGGTGAGTTCACAGGCTCAGGCTTCTGGAAGACCACACGGCGAAGCCTGCCCTTTCCAGCCCAGGACAGCGTCCCTGTGCATCCACCGACGCTTGCAATCAACAAGGAACGATGATTGCTTTTCCTTTTGCAGAAATCCTGATTTTGCTCTACTTTCTATTAGAGTAGAAGGGGGAGAACACACACACACATTCTTTGGGACGGAGCAAACTCATGTTAGGACATCTGGGTTTATCGGCTCAGCAGTCTTGTCCCAAGGAGGGCATGTCAGGCTGTGCAGGTGATCACGATTGTCCTTTCCAACCTGCCCAAGGAAACACCTCATCGTTGTGGACATTAACCCTCGTTTTCCCGCATGGGGAACTAGATCATACGTACTTCCTCCCACCCGGAATCCTCCGTTTTCTTGGAACTGGGCGCTGAAACGTTTGGGTCGGTTGACAAAGTCCAGTAGTAGGTGGGGTCTGGGGACACCTGCCTCCCGGGGAGGCGGTTCACCTGATCTGAGTGACACCGTTGTCTTCCATAAAAGGAGAAAAATCCCAGTGTCCCCCTTTTGGTGCCTGTGTGGGGCGTGGCAGGGGTGCAGCGGGAGAGCCGAGGCCCTGGGGTTCGGGGGCCGGATTGGCCTGGTCCTCAGTATCTGAGTCTCAGAAGTCAGACGGGTCATTACTCTGTAAAACTGTAGTAGAGACTCTGGGCCAGAAGGTCACTCGCTGTCACCCCCGCCCTCCCAGCCCTCTGCCCACCGCTAGTGTGCCGGCCCCTCGCTCCGTGCCCCCATGGCCCGGGACAGCGTCCCCCCCCCCCGCCCCACCGTAGATGACACACACATTTCTCACCTATTTCTCACCCATTTCAAAAACGGTTTTCCAACCACGGTGAAAGGAAAGTAGTAATCTAAATATCTAAATACCTAAAATATGGAACAGGGAAACCCACAAACACTTGGAAACTGAGAAAAACAAAAAAATACACTTTTGAATAGCCCCAAAGTGGTCCAAAGAGGACGTTTCCAAGGAAACCAGTGAGAACTGTATTGAGGAAAACCAGAAACACGGTGCGTGGACATCCGGGGAGCGGAGGTAGCTCCCGACGGCACGGAACGAACGGCGAGGAGAGATGCTCATGGCAATCACAGACATGCCTGCCTCGAGAAACGTCAAGAGGAGAATAAACCCGAAGCAAGCAAAAAGACGGAGCGATAAAGAAAACATCTAAAACCACTACAGCTGACAAGAGCAATAGAGAAAAGTAAGGGGAAAAGGAGGCGGTTCTTTAAAACCCTCAGTAAACTCCAGGAACTTGTGATAAGACAGACAGAGAGCAAAGGGAACAGGACACAAATCACACAGGTCTGAGGGTGTCCCCTCACACCTCGTAGCCTTCGGAGAGGGACGGGAAGACTGCAAGCCGTTCAGCACGTATGACCTTGACCTGACCGCAAGCGACTGAAACTCACTCAGTAGTAGATGGGTCATTTGAAGAGTCCTGGAAGCTGCTTGAAAATCAAATTTTTATTACTCCTCAGCCCCGGATAATCTTGAGAGTCAGAGGGTTTCACTGGGGATTTCTACCAAATGTTTCAGAATCAATACTTACTCTTCACAAGCTATTCCAGAAAGAAGAGGAGGAGGGAAAACTTTTTAATTCTTCCTAGGAACCTTAACATGACCTTGTTCTCAAAGCCGGACAAAGATACAGGCACACACGCACACACACACGCACACGCAACAGACTAACTTCCCGTGTGAGTACACAAGGGATATTATTTAACGGGATGGTGGCAGCTGGAATCTGGCAATACGTGAAAGGAATCGTACACTGTGACCAAGTGGGGTTATTCTGGGTGTGAAAGGGGCTGGTTTAGTATTCACATATTAATGATGGCAACGCACCACATTATTTCTAAGGAGAAAAACCCCGTGATCATATCAACTCGTGCAGAAAAGACATTTGGCAGATCCAACACCCACGTGACAATGAGAACAGGCTAGGAATGAAAGTAAACTGTCTCAGCTTGGTTCCACCAGTGGAACCTCACCGTGCTGGCCCCGGTCTCAGACTTGCAGCCTCCAGCACGGTGAGAAGTGACTTTCCACGGTTGGCAAGCTGCCGCGTCTATGGTGTTCCCTGAGCTGACTCAGACACGGCTCCAAACACGAGCACAGCAAGGACGTCTGCTCTCAACATCCTGCAACAAAGTGCTGGAAGTAGACAGCTACGCCGTGCTGACTAATCGGAAAACTGCTACTGCGCATTTGCCCGTTGTCCATCAATGCACCCCCGGCTTCAGTGCAACGTCAGTCAAAACCTCCATGGTTTTCTGTGGAAGCTGCAACACTGATTCTCGATGTCACGTGAATGCGCAAGGAACCTAGAAAAGCAACTTGGTGATGATTGCTGTTGGAAGCTTCTAGCGCAGCTGCACTCTTGTTTGAAGCCTAGAGTGATGGGATCAAGAGAGGCACATCAGTGAGCCCAAAACTGACCACCCTGCAGAAATACAGTCGATTTACTTTCCACGGACACGAACGGGCAGTGAGTGATGGGACGATTTATTACCTTTCCAACAAGTGTGCTAGAACAAGCGGGTATCCGTACCCCAAAAAACAAACTTCCTGCCTATGATATGCAAGAATTAACTCAAAACTGATGATAAACGTACCCACAAGACACACAACTTCGAGAAAACATGGAAGAACGTACTGTGAGCCCGGGTTGGAAAAGGATTTCTTAGAAACTGGGGTGCCTGGGTGGCTCAGTGGGTTAAAGCTTCTGCCTTCGGCTCAGGTCATGATCTCAGGGTCCTGGGATCGAGCCTCACACCGGTCTCTCTGCTCAGCAGGGAGCCTGCTCCCCACCCCACCTGCCTACTTGTGATCTCTGTCAAATAAATAAATAAATCTTTTAAAAAAAAAATTTCACGCATGCACCTGTATGAATGAATTTCAAGGTAGTGATGCTTCGTGAAAGAAGTCGGCCAAAATAGACCATGAACTGTTTGATTCTGTGTACACAAAACTCTACAAAAGGCAGCTGCTCTCTGGTTGAACAAGAACTTCGTGGCACCCCCAACTGTCCTCTGCTCAGCACATTTAGTGTGTCGGTCCCTGGGGGTGTCCTGGGTTAGGAGCAGAAGCCCGCGGGCCTCAAGACCTCCCCGTACTTTTGCCGGGTTGGGGAAGGGAATTGATTCTGGTTTTTAGTTCGGATGGTTAATTGTGGGTCAAACTTTTATTGTTAAGTTGTTAGAGCAAATACTTTTCTGTGATGAGCCTTTGGAGAGAGAGGTGGTCAGCTTCCCCTTCCAACCGTGAGGGGCTGCCCCCAGGGGACCTGCCAGTGCGCCCCGTGGTCCCCACCACCTCCCAAGGTCTCCCGGGGACCCCTGCACGCAGGCCGGGCAGCAGAGAGGCTCAGCGCTGAAATGATTAGCATTCCTTGTGTTGCCGGGAGCCAGAGCAGCAGTCTAAAACGCAGCCACATGAAAACAGAGCAAATAGCCACTTATAATCCCGGTTTCCTTGTTTTCCAACCAGGCCTTTCAAAAAATGCGTCTGGAAACCTGAACCTGCCTGGTCTGCCCCTGCAGACAGTTGTGTGCGGTTTCCCCGGGAGGGATCTGCTGACTTCTCAGCCCGCTGCCGGGAGGACCTGCTGGGGCATCATCCCCGTGCAGGCCGTGCACCTGCCCAGGGACCCCCCCCCCCAGGTCCCGCAGCTTGTCCTGCTGCCTCTGGGGCCCCATTCTTCTTTTCTCTCGTTACCCCCGGGGATAGTCCTCTGGGAAGGCGGGTGCGGATGGTCTGAGCAAGGAGGAGGTCATTGAGGTGGGAAGGGAAGTGGGGGGAGTTGCACTCCCAGAAATACAAGGAGGGTTTTCCTGCACATCCGGGGCCTGTGGACCTAGGTTGGCTGCCCAGGTGCAGGGCCTGCCTGTCCAGCCCCTTCTGACCCCGCCCTGCCTCCTCCCCCTGTGAGCCCAAGGCCCTGAGCACAGGCCCTCGCTGACACCCCACACACCCAGAGCCCTTCATCTTCCAGCCAGTCTGGGCCTCAGGCGAGCTTCCCCTCCCCCCACAGACACCCAACCTCTTCAGACCCCCCCTTCTATCTACCAGGGTCGCCCTCTGTGCTCAGAGTACAAAACCCCAGGCTCTCACTGACATTTTCAAATCTCATTTGTGGGTTTCAGTAACTTCTGAGAATGAGGGTAAATCAATCAAAATCCTTCTCTTACTCCGGGGCATGAATTGACTTATTTTGCAAATCTGAGGGCCCACGTTTTACAGTCACTTTTACAAATCTCACTCCTTCTGCTCTCTCTTCTCCACCGCTGTTCTGTCCACACTGTTGAAATGCATCTATGGAGAAAGTAAACCCGCTGAATTTATTCATTACTTTTCTTTTTTTTTGGTTTGGCTATTTTTGCTATAAATGCTAGTGCTCTTTGTTTTGTTGGTTTGTTGTCTTTCAAAAAGGCTTCATTTCTCAAAGGAGGGTTTGCAACTCACCCCCCCCCCCCCCCCCCCCGCCCCAAGAAGTGGTTTGAGGTCGGGTGCTTTTTGCATAGTTACCTGTGGTGATCTCCACTGCGGGGGCGGGGACTACCCGTGGAGTAATATGCCGGGAGCTGCTGTGTTCACACTTTGTGTAACTGGGTGTTGACGCAGCAGTAGGAACAATGTGTGTAATTAGCGTCTACACAGCTCACTCCCTGTGCACACTCCCTGTGCGAGCTGCTCTGGGAACTCACATTACCTCAGTTAACCCACAGCTCCCTCCACGCTCAGGGGCTCCTCTCCCTGGAGGAAGACAAGGAGGCAGATATGGGATTTGCCCGAGGACTAACCGGGACGGGGTTTGAATCCACACTGCCCTGTTTCACGGGCACCGAGTTATCATATATAGACCTAACCCTGCAGTCACCCCCTAAAACTGCCCTCACTCAGCAAGTTCCGTCCTGCCCCTTTGAAGTCAGCCACCCCCGCTGTCTGAGGCAGCCACTGTCCTGAGAGTTTTCAGTTGATTTTGTCTATTCTAGAGACAGTTTCAGAGAGAATGCCTTTGTCTGAGTCTGGCGACTTTTGTTCAAATGTGGGGTTCATCTTGCCATGTGTGTCCATCGTTTTGGGGTTTTATGGCTAATTGTTATGCCATTATATGCACATGAAGTGTTTTATCTAATTGCATCCTTTTTTTCTCAGTCGTGGCTACTATGAACATTTGTTGTTGTTGTTTTTAAAGGTTTATTTATTTGAGAGAGAGCGAGCAAGTTCACGTGCACATGCACAAGCGTGGGAGGGGCAGAGGGAGAGAGAATCCCAAGCAGACCCCCTGATGAGTGCAGAGCCTGATGCAGGACTCAAGTCCGTGACCCTGATTACAAGTCAGTCGCTCACCCGGCGGAGCCGTCCAGGTGCCCTCACCGGCAGCATTTGTATACAAGGTGGTAGGTGGACGTGTATTTTTCTTTTGGAGGCAAGTGCCAGGTCTGGGATTTGGAGCCCCAGAGTCGGTGCATGTGAGAAGCAGAGGTGGGGGTAGAACTCGGTCTTGCTCCTGGCAACGCTGGAGCCCTGGGGGCCTGGGGGGCTCCTTCTGCTGAGCTTCTGACTCCTGGTTTGGGCTCAGGTCGTGATCTCGTGGTTTCGGGATGGAGTCCCGCATGGGCTCCCTGCTCTGCAGGAAATCTGCTTGGGATTCTCCTTCTGCCCCATCCCAGCTCTCTCCCTAAAACAAAGAAATAAATAAAACCTTAAAAAAGACATGTCAAAGTTTACTTCTTGGTTTAGTAATCTCCTTGCCCACATGGGGCTTGAACTCATGACCCTAGGATTAGGAGTCCCAGGCTTCACTGACCGAGCCAGCCAGGCGCCCCCAGTTTGTGGCTCTAATCTGCACTTCCCTGATGACTAATGACACTGAACATTGTTAGCGTTTATTGATGATTTGTCTCTCTGTCTCTGTCAAACGTCTGTTCAAGTTTCTGCAAATTTTAATGCGTTTGTCGTTTTCTTTGTAATGTATGAATTATTTATATATTCTGTTTACAAATCTTTTCCAGATCTACATCTTGCCGATAATCTCCCCCAATCAACAGCTTGCCTTTTTAAAATTATCTTAATGGTGTCCTTTTTTGAGCAGAATGTTTTGAAAGTTTGATAAAGTCTAAATTTCAGTAAAAAAATTTTTTTAAAAAATTGGTTTTGGTTTTGTTAGTGCTTTAAGGATCTGAGTGGGAAAGCTCTACGAAGCACTGACATTGTGAAGATACTCTTCTCTGATTTCTTTTAGAGGTTTTACATTTTATTTTATGTGTTAGAGGTTTTATCTTTTAGCTTTTACATAGAAGTCCGTGACGCACTCCAATTATCTGTGTGTGTGTGTCGGAAGCTAACATGGGGCTCGGTCTGTTTTCCACTGTGGAATTATCCACCAGTTTGGACATTTTAGTTTAAACGTGTATCATTTCCCCCAATGAATTCCCTTGGCAACATCGTCACAATCTTTAGCTGTAGATGTTTTGGTCTCTTTCGGGGTCTTTTGTTTCATTCCATTGATCAGTTTGTCCATCCTTCATTGTGAGACTTAATTAGATGATGTAAATTCTCCTAATTTGTTCTTTCCCATCAGTGTTGTTCTGCTATTCTGAAATGGTTGCATTTCCATAACGTGTGAGATTATCCTACCACGTTAGCCATTGTGGTGCTGGGATTTTTTCCTGGAAATGTGCTGAATAAACAGACCTATTTGGGGACAAAGACTACCTTGATTAATTGAGCCTTCGAACCCAGGAGCTTGGTAGACATTCCACTTATTTAAATCCTCTTTGATTTTTCTCTGGAACGTTTTACAATTCCTAGCACACAAGTCTTGCCCATATTGTCAATTTATTCTTATGTATTTCGTGTTTTCATGGTACACTATACAGTACTTTTAAAAAAACTCAGCGAAGCTTTATTTTTATGTGTGTTTCTATCTTTGCCGATGAGGCTAGTCAGGACCTCTGTCTGGGATATTGTTGCAAGGAGTGGCAGCTGTTCCTTGTCTGAAAAGTGTCTTTATTTTAACTTCAAATGCAGCAGAGGAGACGGCCAGGCAAAAGGATGCAAATGCACCCTTGGATGCAGTCTCCCTGAGGCTGTTTGTGACCTCAGTGATCAGACTGACTGCCAGCTGAAAACTGCTGGACAGAATCTTCAGGAACATTGC
This sequence comes from Mustela nivalis, assembly GCF_964662115.1. NCBI lineage: Eukaryota > Metazoa > Chordata > Mammalia > Carnivora > Mustelidae > Mustela > Mustela nivalis. Next base: position 91,221,338 of record NC_139031.1, read on the forward strand.
CGCCCCACCAGGTTCGGCTTCGTGCCTGTTTTCTTCCTGAAACACTTTAAAGATCCTGCTCTGCTTTCTCCTGGTTTGCAGTGTTTCCACCAAGAAGCCAGCACTCCCCTTCCACTAGGACCGTCTGGAGAGTTCATGTTTTTCTCCGGGTCCTTTAGAACATTCTTCTTTCTCTCTGGATTACAGCAATTCCATGATGAGGTTCTCTGCCCTGTGTGTGCCTATCGTTTTGTGACTGACTTCGACTTGCATATATGTGCAAATACAACTTTTATTAAATTCGGAGGGAAAAAAACGGGCCATTATTTCAAATATCTTTTTCCTCCTTCCTTCCGGGCCTCCAGGTATAACTGCGCTAGGCCGCTGGGTCCCGTCCGCAGCTCAGCAAGGGCTTCGAAATGCCCCAGCCTTTCCTCCCTTCTGTTCTGCACCTACTGACCTGCTCTTAGTTCCACCCCGTGAGACGTTTTGACGGTAGATGTGATGTTTTCTGTCTCTAGAAGTTGCATTGACTTTTTTTCTTCTTCTTCAACTTCTCCTTTTATTTTGTTCGTGCTTCACTTTAGATAATTGAACACACTCGTGATGGTTTCCTCACAGTCCTGCTTACAGCCCCCTTGTCTCCGGCATCCACGGTTTTAAACGATGTCCATTAACTGATTTTTATTTTTGGGTTATGGCTCACCATGCCCGGCTTCTCACATGACTAACAAGTTGCAGCCAAATGCTGGAAACAGTGAATGTTGCATTCTTGAGTGACTGGCTCTTGCCTTCATTCTTCAGAGTGTGCTGAGCTTTGTTTTGACAGGCACTGAACGGCTTGAAGATTATGAGCTTTGGGAGGGCGGGTCTGATTCCGTCTGCAGAGCGCAGCGTGACTGTCAAGCATCTCTGAGGAATGCCTGGGCGGGGAATGTGCCGTGAGGAGGGGCACGTGGGCAGCCGCGTCGGAGAAGATCTGCTTCGTGTCTTCAGCTGGCACGTTTCTCACCGAGGTTGAGGACGGCCGCCTGGTGTGCTTCTCAGGCTCCTCTGTTTCTTCCTGCCTCACCTCCCTCAGGTCAGCGTATCCCCTTTCTCCTGCTTCTTCATAACTTCTCTGCGTGGCTGAATTCCTCTGCCACAACATAAATTTTTCTTAAGAAAAATTTCAAGGTCTATCACGAGCATCTGTCCCTGGTCCATAGTCTTCCTCAAGTCAATGTTTCCATCTCGTGTCTCCCTCTTCCGTTCCTCACCCACACTCAGCAGCCGCAGAACATCTCTGCCTGGACGGCTCACCCAAGCTTAGACCCCGCAAGTCCCAGACCTGAGTCTGGATTCCTCTTAATCCGCTTATCTTCAGTGGCTACCTTCAGCTGCACAACCCAGACCTTTCCCACCATCTCCCATCTACTCTGTCCCTCGGGGATGGGGACACGGTCCCCTCTCTACAGCCAATGGCTTCAGCAGAGGCTCATTATCTCCTTCCTGAGCCATGAGAACAGCTTCCTGACCCTGCGTCACAGTGACCAATCTCTGTCCCTTCCAATGTATTCTTTGAAGGGTTCTTTGTGTAATAATGCCATAAAATCCAAATTTTATTATGCTACTTTCTTGACTACTAGTGTTCAAAAGCTACCACTATCTCTGAGAGGAAGTCTGAGCTGGAAGCATGATCACACAATCATTGGTGGGATGACTGCAGATTGCCCTCCCAGCCCATTTCTTTCTATCCTTACACGGGACCCCTCTATTCCCCACTCTGATCAACTCATAGGTCTCCAGACATACTAAGTTTTTCCTGTTGCATTGCCCCTAAGGTCCTGACCCCCTCTTCTGCCTGACCCCTCCCCCACCACATTCATTCATCACAAGTAGATCAGGTCGTATCCCTACACGTCATCGTGTTATAATCTCGCAGTGACGGACAGGACTCACATTGGGTCCTGTACTGTCACCTCACAACGAGTGGTGACTACCCACTTGTCCAATCTCCTACTGGCCTGGGGGGGGTCTCTTCAAGGCGGGGTCTGAGTCAAAGTAAACATCAATAAAGGTCTTTGAAATGCCTTTGGGAAGGATGAGTAAGATCTGTAGTGCAGGAGCAAGTCAAGTTTATACACAGTGGTGGACAATGGGCCCGTTTGTACTTGGTTTAGAGAATGTGACATGAGCAATGAGACGTAAAATGTCTGGAGAGGAAATAGTGGTCACATTGGAGAGCCTTGATGTCAGATGAGGAATTCGGGATTTAAAGGAGAATATACGGGATTTTAGGAAAAGTCCTAAAATTTTAGGAAAAATCAAAGCTGAGTCTAAGGAAAGAAGGTGTTGAGAAGAGGGCAGGGTACAGCTGCCCTTGGGAGAGGGAACACGGAGGAGAGGAATGAACAAAGGCAAAAGAAAAAATTAAAATTCCTTATAACCTTGCACCTGGGGGGCTCTGTTGGTGAAGCATCTGTCTTTGGCTCAGGTCACGATCCCAGGGTCCTTACAGACCATTGACAAGTTCTCGGGACCTGCAGAGTGACCTTCCTCCAGGAGCTCAGCTGCCTCAATGTTAATACTCTGCTAGAGGCAAAAGGCAGCCTTAGGTACACATAAGCCAGAGCTCCAGGATCCTGTAAAAATCCCTTTGGAAACTTCCTTTGCCTCTACAGCCCAAAGCTATATGTTCTCATTCCGCACCCCCTAGCATATGGCCCCTGATATACACCTGAAGGGTCTTATGACTAAGGTTTTATTAGAGGGTAATAAATGACCTTTCCCCAACAATAGCTGGCCCCATCAAGGTCCCAGAAACTTGGCTTCCAAATTCCTTGGAGACTCTGTCCCTAACCCCTCCCAACTTGAAACTACATAATGGGCTACCCCTCATGACCTCGTGCAGCTCTCTCTGCTCACAGGTCCTGCCCCTGCGCTTTAATAAAACTATCTTTTTGCACCAAAGACATCTCAAAAATTCTTTCTTGACTGTTGTCTCTGAAACTCAATATCATTTCCCATATCATTTCGTGCCCACAAAGGGACCCAACTTCTCATCTGGACTCTGAGCTTCAGTGCAAACTTGGTGAGTACTTTCTCTCTTCTTCCTTTAGTCTCATTTCAGGGGCTTTCCAAGGAGTGCGGTCTTACTGGAACACTTGCATGTCGACTGCTCAGGCTGGAGTCCTCTAGCCCATGGCTACTCTATAGGGAGGAGAACATCTGCCTTTTGGCTGGACGTTAGTGCCCTGGCCAGAATGGTAATAAGACCCAGAAACTTGATGCCGTCTCTTTATGCCTGTTCTTATATAAAGTTGTCATTCTTGGGCATGGGACAGCCACCTAAGTCACCAGGACGGCTGCCAATCTTAAGACTCCCGTGTGAGGTTTCCTCCTGATTGATCTAATGTGATCCCCTCCACATCCTTGGTCTTGCCCCTTCTGGCTCGGGACCTCCACTGGGAGCCGGCTGAAACCAGTACCCGATTGAATTAAAACACAACTGGGGACCATTTCTTAGGGAAGTTGGCTGTCAGGACCACATGTGTTGGCATGTCTCTTAGAATCACGAAGGATTAAAAAAAAAAAAAAAGAATCACAAAGGATTTCTATCTTTACCATTTTCCGTCGATGTCCTCTACTAACTACTTAAATTACAAAATCGGTAATTTCCCCTTGTAAAACTTTTCCAGTGTTCCCATGGGTTAAAAATGCCAGGCTCTTCCCAGCATGGCACCATCTTTGTGGCACAGCCTTCTTGGCAAGGCAAGGCAAAGCACATTACCTTGGTCTATCAGTCAGCACCCCTCTGTAGTTCAGAAGCAATGGGGAAGCGGGGAGATGCTAACATCTGTCCTCCAGGACCTTCATGGTGGCGGTGGTCATAGTGATTTTGTTTGGGGGATGCCTCGGGTTGCCTTGAACTAGGAACCTCTGACGTATCCTCCGTGGGACACCGCCTGGGAATCAGTGGTGATTTTCTAGGTAATGGACCTTCTTTTTTCTTCACTTCCCAAGGACTCTTCTTGGTGCCTTTTAACCCACTGGAAACAATTCACACTGCAAAATTCAGGGAAGGACTGAGCTCCTGTAACACTGCATGGCCTCAGTGGGATCTAGCAATTAGATCTCCGGTAAGAAACAGGGCAGATGACGAAGCTACCGCAGATCCAGCCCTGCCTGGCTCTCAACCAGGACCCCCACCGGAGGGCTCTTGCTGAGCCTGTCTGTCCCCTTAACCAGGCCAGTGTCCCCACTCCTGATGTATTGGATAGTGGCCTAAATAGTCCTCCTAAACCCAGGTTGCTGGAGGAAACACGGACCCTCCCTGATGAAGGGGGCATCGATCTTCCCTCACCGATCCTCCTGCTAATCGATGGGGGCTTCTCCCTCCCTCATTTCCTGGGTTATGGCTGTAATGGGAGCCAGCTGTGGCTAGTCTACCTCAGGATGGGGACTTGAGGAATATTCCCAAACAGCTGCTGGAACTCCTTTTGTTTTGGGGAAGTTCCGGTCTTCTCCAGCCTGACAGGGACGGCTCCAGCCTGACAGGGACGGCTCCAGCCCGACAGGGATGACATATTTCCAGTTTGGTGGAAAAAACATGGCGTCCGCTTCTCTGCCTGGGCTGACAAGGTCTAGAACCAGGAATCCTCTTCCTCTGCCTTCTGGTGGACACTCACCTCTCTGTTTCCTCTGGTCCTGCACACCCCACTCACTGTTCCTAAACCATCCTTGGTGCCTCCTCCTCCCTTGGCAGGCAAGGGCAAAGGGCACCCTCTTCTCTGACTCCCACTGCTCGCTTCAGATTCCGCAGGGGCCCCAGGTAAAGCCTGACAGTGCAGGACAAGTTAGTTGGTTCTTAAGTGGGCCTGGGGGGACGTAATTCTGTTATTTAAACAAATTCAAGTTTGTTGTTTTAATTAAGTAGACATGTCTTTAGAGTTACCAACATTAAATAGGAAACTTTCACTCCCTCCCTATTTGCTGAACGTCAAATTATCTCATGTTATCTCTGTTGCAATTTGTCAGCAAAAAGATGACTGAAAATGATCGTTAATTTTGTCTGTCTCAAGGTTTTCACGGGTAAATGTTAAGATAGCTTTCAAAGTCTTTGGTAACCTGAAACTTTAAAGTTTTGCTTGGATGATAAATTGGGGTTAAATTCATTGGACAGTTCGGTCTTTTCCAAACCGGATGGAATGCTAAAGCACTGATTTCTGAATGTTGGTTTGTGCTTCTGGCTTCTTATTGCAGAGAAACTAAGGATATTTGGGTCTGTTGGAAAACATGCTTTGTGCTTAACTGATTTACAAATTTGCCATCTAAAGAACTCTGGAGTGACAGTTTACAATTGGTTACTACTTAGTTTTCACTGGAGACTAAGGTTTCTAAGAATTAAAATTCTGCTAAATGTAATTAAGGTCGATGGGAATACAGAAAGCAATTCTGTATCTAGAAAAGTGGGAGCTATGTAATAAAGAGATAAGAAACGGGAGCACATTTTTGTTGAAGGTAAAAGGAGGTCATTTTGTCATAAATGAGATGGTTGTTTAGAGAAACATGGCTTGGGACAAAATCTGAACACAGAGGAAAGTTGTAGAAGATTCCTGAAGGGAAATCTTTGGAAAGGAATTTTATGTGTGGTCAGGACAGACAAGACTGAAATGAGTGTATTTTAAAGCTCACTGGTATATGGTTGAAAGTCTGCTTCCTCTTTGTTGGTCCGCTCTTGATAAGAAAATGTAAACAAAGTTGTTTTCTCTTGTCTTTATCTGCCCAGAAAATCCAGGTTCTATGTTTTGTCTTTATCAAGTCTTTGATGATCCCTAATCCTTCTTAGACATGTGTTTTAGAAGTTTCTAAGGGTTTTCACAAACTTCCCTGAGATTTGAAATGTACACTAAGTCTCTGACTAATTAAGCTTGTTGATCTGGTGGTATGTTATATCCTGCTACAAGGTCATCACTTGATATTCTGATTATTGAAGTGTTCTGTGTCCCAGAAGTAACCAAATTTCCTTCTCAGCTACATTATAATGGACTTTCATATCAGATCTTTAACAATGTCCGTTTCTGAGTTTTTGTCATTTATAGTTATTGTTCTGATGCTTTTGTGAAATGAGTTTTGTCTTCAAGGAGATTTTTTAAGAAAGGACCTTTCTAAAGAAAAATACATGTATTTGATATCTTTAAGATTATAAAACTGAAATGGGTAAGAATTTCCAGAGCTGACTAAAAAGCTGCTCAAATGGAATAAGAGTTAGTAGGATGGGATGAAATGAACTGAGGAAGATGATTATGGTTTTCATGAGTCTTGTTTGAAAACTGCTGATCCTCTGATGTCTACTCTTCCAGATTAAGGAAACTTTCCCTTAAAATATCTGTGATTTACAGAACCCTAATAAAGTATTCATTTGTGAACAAATGGAAGAATTCAACTTTTCTCTCTATCTGAACCTTCTGAAATTCAAAAGTTCTCAGTAAGTATTCCTTCTTCCATGGCAATCATGGTTGTTTGCATAAGTTCAGTAAGAATCTGCTCTCCTGGTAACAGGACACTATTGGAAACACTGGTCATTTGACCAAGGCATGTCTTGAGAAAGACATGCTTAGACTCAGATATGACCAGACAGCTTAAAGAAAACTAAGGTTGACTTCATGAAACCTGGAGCCACAAAGGCCCTTGGAACTATTGGCCTGATACCTTGCTTACAGAGTTCCCAGCAGCCTCACCAGGGGAGTGAAGAATGTTACTTCCTGGCAGGTGCAGGAACCTCAGGATACTCTGGGGACCTCATGAAGAAGCATTTGCCCAGATCCACAGGTATGGCAGGCATATCTGATGGCAAGTACTTGGCTTGACTTCTGGCCTGGAGAGGCAACTAAAAGTTCAACCTAGAGATTCCTTATGAAAGTCTCAGAAAAGCAGATTCTAAAAGATCTGTATGACCACTCACCGTTCATGCTGAGCTTATGTAAATAATAGACCAAGTTTGTTAAAAATGGAATTAGTCCTGATTTGGTTATCTCTGAAAACAAGAGTGATTTCAGAGAAAAACACTGTGTCTCAATAACACATCTTCGTGGATGTTAAATTCTTGTTCTGATTCTTGTTGAATTTTTGTCGTTGGCCTCAGCTGGACAACTTGAGGTAAACCTCAGAGAAATGGCCACTGTGGCTCACGTACAGACAATCTTCTTGCACGTTAGTCTGTAGGGATAATAGCAGGACACTGTGGGAATAGTATTATTAAAGCAAGTAGAAAGTGGGATGGATTCCCCAACAATTTTATAACTCAAGTAACATGTTGACCAATTCTGCCTGCATGGCTGGATGAAAAAATGCCTTAAAAGGCAGAGCCTACCTCACCCCATGGGATTTACTGTGGGCTCGTGCAGGTAATGAATGGCCCCACTTTCTTTATGATTGATTTGGGTGAGGAACGTGGGACTGACCTTATCTCTTGAGACCAATCTTGTCCCACTTGCCAGTGAGTCTTCATAGTTAGGAAATTGCTAAGGTAAACCTCAAACAAGAGGACTTCTTGATGTTTTTATTCCTGAGTCATGTTTGCCCCAGGAGCTGCCTCTATTGATGTAAAATTGCAAATACAGGCTTTAGCCAAATATACCATGGCCTCTTTTAACCCGGTGCAGCCTGTAGTCACTCACAAATTCAGAAGGTGGCCCTCCAACACTGGATGGAGCTTGACATCCTGACTGCAGTTCGAGGAGGTCTGGAATCAGATGCCTGACTCCCAAAGGACCCAATGGCCATGGGGCTCTAACTTGTGTCCATGGCTTTCTTCAGCCTGGAGAGGTTACTGGACTCTGCATCTTGCCTGGACGCACAGACACATTGTTAAAACCATTACCAACTCAGCCAACCTCCCCCATTTAACATTCCATGTTTCATTGTTATCACCGTCGATGTCCATCATCATTCCCTCTTTGGCACTGGAGGATGTCCTTCGGCACACAGAAGCTTTTCTTTTTCTTTCCAAAGATTTTATTTATTTATGGAAGACAGAGAGAGAATGAGCACGTGTGCACACAAGACGGGGGAGGGGCAGAGGCAGCTCCTGCTGAGCAGGGAGCCCGATGCGGGACTCCATCCCAGGACCCTGGGATCGTGACCTGAACCGAAGGCGGATGCTTAACGGCTGAGCCACGCAGGTGCCTCCACATGGAAGCTCTTAATAAGTACAAGGTCAAAGCCCTAAATGACATCCTAAATAGCATTTCTCTACTAACTACTAAAGTAGTTCGATGACGGAATGGCATTCGATGTTTTCAGTGCCGCACAAGGTAGGATGTGTGCTGTCATAAAAACAGAAGGCTGTGTATATCTTCCAGGTACGTCCCACAAAACTATTTGAGGGTTTCCAGCTGACATGAATACTCGCATTGGCCCTTTAAACAATCCCTCTCTTTCCTTTGGTGATTGGTTAAATTCCTGGAGTGGGTGAGGATTCTTGTCAACGATCAAAGGACTCTTACTTGGGCTTCTTTTCCTTCTGTTATTCTCACCACGTTCTGCTGTTTTCTCCCATGTTTCTCCCCTGGTGTCAAGACTCATTGGTGCCCTAACATCCAGCTGACAGCAGGTCCTTTCCACTTGGGAACATCTACACTTGTGGTCTCCCTTGGGTTCAGCTGCCTCTGCCTTTTGAACGTCCCACATAAAACTCCCTGGCTGACCAGTGCTGACCCCTAGGTAGCGACGTCTCTACGCCCCTGTTCAGTAGGAGGGAGTTAGTATGTTATGACCTGGTACAAGGTCATCACTGATGAACTTCCGCCCTCAGCAGCCCTTAAGATGTAAGGGTTAAAACTGTTCAGAGGGGAGTGATGTGGAGGGCAAAGGCAAAGAAAAAAATTTAAGCTTCCTTACAACTAAGAGCCTACTGACAAGTTTTTGGGACCCGCAGAGTGACCTTCCTCCAGGAGCTCTGCTGCCTCGATGTTAATACTCTGCTAGAGGCAAAAGGCAGCTTTAGCTTGACATTACCCTCCAGGATCCTGCAAAAAATCCTTTTGGAAACTTCCTTTATGTCTGCCTTCCTAAGATATGTGTTAGCTACCAACCTCCCAGCACATGGTACCCTGATATATATCGGAAAGGTCTCACAAACTAAGGATTTACCAGGCAGTAGGAAATGACCTTTTTCTAACAATAGCTAGCCCCTCAAGGTGCTGGAAACCTTGCTTGCAAGGTTACAGAGACTCACGCTTATAGCAACTCATGTTCTCTCTAACCTCCTCTCAACTTGAAAGAATATATAATCAGCCACCCCTCATGACCCCGGTGCAGCGCTTTCTGCCCACAGGTCCTGCCCCTGTGCTTTAATAAAACCACGCTTTTTGCGCCAAAGACATGTCAAGAATTCTTTCTTGACTGTTCACTCTGGAACCCCATGTGGTCCTGGTCAGCCAGAGCCCTTCCTCAATATTTTAACATCAGATTACAAATAAAAGCATGTGCTTTAGGGTTGCAGAAAGAGGGAGGGAAAGAAATAACACGTGGAAGTATTTTCATTTCAAATGCAAACAATGAATAAAAGCATGGGAAACACCATTAAGTGCGAAATGGGGTGGGGGGGATGGTGTTAGTGTTTCGTGGCATGGGAGGCAAGTCAGTAAGAGAAGCTGTGGGAAGAGGTGTGGGTCTGCGTCCCTGATGACCGGTGGCCAGTGCTCCTTTGGCTGGGAGCTCTGTTGAAAATGGAGCCTTAACTCCTACCGTTTCTGCGTGTTGTCCTGCAGAGCCAAGGGGGCTCCCCATGTTTCACAATGGCTTTTTCTTTGTGTTTCCAGTTTCTATGTCAGCAATGCAAGACAGTCACATGCAATTTGGAAAATGGAAGAGAAGGAAAAAATATATATATTTTTTTCCCAGCACCAACTCAAACAGTAGCTGAAGTCACTGATGGTGACTTTCAGACTCCAAAATTCCTTGATAGTCATCCTCCCTCATACTGTGAGCTGCTGGGGTCTGCAGACGTGGTTTCCCAAAAATCCTTGCACACCAGATTCTTAAAAAATGGATTTTTGACCCTTTTTGCCACAGGCTTTCCAATAGTGATATAAATCTTCAATTGCTCATGTTAAATACACCTTTACTCAAAATATCTAGGGAGGCTTCTGCTTTTCTAAATGTGTTCTCACTAATACATATTGGGTTTCAGGAAGGATTTTTGGGGGTAACAAGAACCTTAAAAATGGGCATTTGGGATCAACTATTAAACAGGTTGGAATTTAAGAATTACCTTTGCACCGGTGGAAAACTGGACACTGATCATTGCAAGCATGTTGTCACATTAATTGTCACCTTGAGCCCCTTGGAGTGAAGCAGCAAAGTGCGGCGAGGATATTGTAGACAGAATGACAAGTTGTAGACAGAATGACTGCTGTGATAGTGGTGAGAACTGCCGGTGGGCTAACGTCCTGCCACTCAAAAGAGTGGGAAAACAAAGAAACGAGCTCAAGGATTTGGATTTCCAAAACAAACATGGTTGAAAAACCACAAAATTTCTCTATCTGTCCCTGGAACATCAAATATCTATTGTAGTTTCAGGTTCAGTGTTTCTGACAGTTTGTACCACATGAGTTTGTTTGATTTTTGGGTTTGCGGAAGTACCACATAAGTTGACCTGGAGTCTTGTCGGACCGTCTGCATCATACTGACAGCAGCAGCAGGATGAAGTGAGACCCTGACGATGAGAAGGGAACGTCGGGCAGTCTCTGGGTCTACTTTACCAAGAGAGGGGCTAAGCCTAAGCGGGGTGACTGCATGCGGAACTAGAAAATAGAAATTAAAAAGGACCCAGAGTCTTCTGAAGATTGTCCAGGATAATAGAAATCACTCAATGTAACAAGAAATAGGACCATGACAATCGAATTGAGGAAAGACAATGAATGTCAACGTTGAGAGGAACCAGATGTTAAGAATTATCTGACAAGACTTTTAAAGCAATTGGCGTACAAAATTCTTCAACAAGAAATTACAAATTAAAAAATGAATAGAAAGTCTTAACCAAGAAACAGAAATTACTTAAAAAAAGGCAAATAGAAATCATGAGCTGAAAAATGTAATAACAAAATACATTGTCTGAATGTCTCAGTAGTAGAGTGTAGAGTCAGTAAAGCCGAGGACAGAACATTTGAATTTACATAATCTGAGCCACAGAAAGAAAATAGACCAGAACAGAGAACAGGGCGGGAAAAAGTTTGAGACAATAACACAGAGTCGATGTTGCTTCCCAGGAATCCTAGAAAGAAGGAGAGACTGGGGGCAGGAAGATTAGTCTAAGAAATAATGGTTGCAACTCTCCAAATTTGGAAAAAGACACAAACCTATAGATCCAAGATGCTGAGCAAATCCAAGACAGGGTGTACCCAAAGAAGTCAAAACCAAGAACACATCCTAAACTTTAGAAAGCTGAAAAAAAATGATAACACTATAAATGTACGTAGAATACCAAAAGGATACAATAATCCAAAGGACAGTAATTAAAGAGAAACAGGGGACCCCTGGGTGTCTCAATCATTGAGCATCTGCCTTTGGCTCGGGTTATAATCCTGGGGTCCTGGGATCGAGTCCCATGTCGGACTCTGCTCAGCGGGGAGCCTGCTTCTCCCTCTCCCACTCCCCCTGCTTCTGTTCCCTCTTGCAGTGTGTCTCTCTCTGTCAAATAAATAAATAAAATCTTTAAAAAAAGAGAAAGAGAGAATAAGGAAAATGCAAATTAGAGGAAACAAACGGGCAACAGATAATAAAGTGACAGATGTAAACCCTAACTTATCAATAATTACAGTGAGCATAAGCAACATCAATCTTCCATTTAAAAAGCAGAGTCGGGCAAGCAGATTGAGAACACAGCCGATTCGCTATTGTTTATTACATATCTATTTCACCATCAACAGCATGGATGGACTGAAAGTGAGAGATGGAAAAACTATACCATGAAAACAATAATTTTAAAAAATACAACAGTAACTGTATTAGTACTAGATAACATAGACTTCAAAGGAAAAAATTATAAGAAAAAAAAGAGGGTCATTACCTAATGATAAAGGATTGAAACACCAGGAGGACATAGGCTAACTGATAGATGTGCTCTGAATATGTGAACCAAGTATGGGAGAGCCAGAGGGGGAAATGGACGAACCCATGGGGGTATCGTCAGCTTCAGTTCTCCATCTTGGCAACTGCTACCTCTACTTCACTGAAGACTAGCAAGGCTGTAAAAGGTCTGAGAGAAACCATCAGCCGTGAGATCCGATATGTGTCTCACACAACAGCAGAGCACGCAGGTCTTCAAGCATTTCGGGAACATGCACCGAGGTGCACCATGTGCTAGTTCTGGACTATAAAACAAACCTCAGCAATTTTAAAATAATTGAAATCATGCACAATGTGTTTCCCTAACCACACTGGAATCGATCTAGAAATCGTATGGAAAGTCAGTCTCTGAATGCATGCGTGTGACGTAACATGGTTCCAAATAGCCCAGAGGTCAAAGGCAGGGACTCAAGGGAGTCCTGTGTGTGTGTGTGTACGCGCGTGCGCAGCTGACCCTTGAACAACGTGGGCAATGTGGCGCCAGCCCTTTACAGGCAGAAATCCATGTAAAACTTGGACTTCCCCAAGGCTTAACTCAATAATAGCCTACCGTTTAACAAAACCCTCACTGATAACACAAACCGTTGATAGACTCATATTTGTGTAAGTTACATGTAGCATGTGCTGTGTTCTTACAATAAAGGAAGCCAGAGAAGAGAAAGTGTCGTTAAGAAAATCATAAAGAAGAGGGAATATGCTTGACGTGCTGACCTGTATTTATCAGGAAAACATCCATTTACAAATGCACGTGTGCTGTTCAAACCTGTGTTGAAGGTTCGACTATGTGAATAGAATTGAATGAAAATTAAAGCACAGCATATCAAAGTAGGTGAGAGGTAGCTCAAGAGGTACCGAGAGAGAAATTCACAGCACCAAATGCTCCTGTGGAAAAGGAAGAAAAGTCTTAGTGAGTAATCTGAATTTTTGCCTCAAGAAACTAGAAAAAGGAACAAAATAAAGCTAGAGAAACAGAAGGAACAAAATAGCAAATACAAGACTGAGAATTAAGGAAATTTTAAAAAGCAGGAAAGCAAGAGAGAAAGTCAATGAAGCAAAAATCTGGTTCTTCATCAAAAATCAATATAATTGATAAGCTTCTAATAAAAATGACAAAAAACAGAGAAAAGTAAATGACCCCCAATATCAGGATGAACCAGAGACTGTCTGGTGGCACTGAAAAAAATTGTGCCCTCATAAGTTCAACAACTTAACAGAGATGGGAATTCTTCAAAACCATAAGTGGCCAACACTCAGCAGAGGCAAAGTAGATAGTCTGAATCATTCTATAACAGGAAGAGAGATTAAATTTATGATCTGAGATGTTCCAGAAAAAGAAGGTCTAGGCACAGGTCATTTCATTGGAGAATTATACCAAATACTTAAATACAAATGTAGACTAATTTTACATAATCTCCTTCCAAGAATGGAAAAGAAGAAAATACTTTACAAGTTATTTTATCTGGACAAAATTATTTTGAGACAATAATATCCCTAAACAATTCTAAGTCACTACCCAAACATCAAAACCACAGCCAATATCTCTCATGTACATAGATGTAAAAATGGTGGTACGTTGATGCACTGACATACGAACGGAATAACACCTCAGGGCCAAGTGAGATTTACTGCAGGTATACAAGCACCGTTCATCATTCTGAAATCCACCGGTACAATCCATCAGGCCAATAGGTGGCAGAACAAAAACCAGATGATCCCCTTGACTGACGACAGAAAGAATTTGACCAACTCTGATGCCTGTTTCCTCAGCAAGTTAGGAATTGAAGGAAACTACCTCCACCTGATAAAAAGCGTCCATGGTGAGAGACTGAAGACCATCTGCTAGCATCAGAAACGAGACGTTTTCTCATGGCTCCTCCTCCATGAAGCTCTGGCAGCACCAGACTATGAAGTAAGACAGGAGAAAAAAGGCATAAAGTTTGCAAGGACCTATTTTGTTTGTAGATGACAACATTGTCTTCAGAGAACATCTCCCCCAAACTGTAAAAAAAACCCCATCTGGAATTAATAGGAGAGTTCAGCAAGGACACAGTCCACATACCTTGCTCAAAAATGAATTGCATTTTAGAAAAATATTTTATTGACTTATTTGACAGAGAGAGAGAGAGAGAGAGTGCACAAGCTGGGGAGAGGGACAGAGAGAGAGGCAAATGTGGGGCTGGATCTCAGGACCCTGCAATCATGACCTGAGCCAAAGGCAGAGGCTTAACCCAGTGAGCCACCCAGGTGCCCTCAACTGCATTTCTATGTACTGACAATAAATAAGTGGAACACAAAATTAAAATACTATTTATGATTATTTCAAAGAAAAGTAAATACTTAGGTACGAGCCTAACAAAACATGTATAGTCTTTCTGATGAAAATGACCCAGTGTTAACAAAGGAAATTAAAGACCACTGGAGTGAGTGTAGAGGCATACTATTTTCATGAATTGGAAGACCAACATGGTAAATATGTCAATGATCCCAGATGAATCTACAGGTCGTAAGAAATTCCTATCAAGATCCCAGCCATGTTTCTTTGTTCACCTAGATGAGTTTATTCTAATATTAATACAGAAAGCACATATCCTATAATAGTTAACACTACTTTTACAGTAGAAGACAGTTGGAGGAATCACTCTACCCCAACTGAATCCCTTCTATAAAGCTGTGGTGATCAAGACTGATTGCTATTGGTGAGACAGACATAGAGATCAAATGAATAGTCAGAACCGAGAAGCGGACACGCACAGATGTACGCTAGTGATTTCTGACAAAGGTGAGAAAGCACTCCAGTGGAGGGAGGCACCGTTTTTGAAAGGAGGTTCTGGAGCCAGTGGAATGAGGGGGAAACATCTGACCTCAGCTGAAGTCCCACATCTGATGTAAAAATCAGCCCTAAGTGGGTCAGACTGAAAAGTCAGCCCAACACTATACCACTTTCACACACACACACACACACACACACACACACACACACACACACACACACAAATCTTCAGGATCTAGGGCATGCAGTTTGATAGGCTTGACACCAAAGTCACCATCCGTTAAAGAGAATGCGATCATTTGGACCTCATCAAAGTTGAAGACAGAGGCAGTCTATTGGGTGGTTGGAGACCAGATAAAGATTGAAGGAAATATTTGCCAATGGCTAAGAACTCATATCCAGGATACAGAGAGGACTCAAAATAAAACAGTAAAAAAAAAAAAAAAGTCCAATTATAAATGAATGATGAGATATGCCCCCAGAGGATGTGGAGAGTGATAAGCCCGAGGAGAGAGGGTCAGTGTCACTAGTCTACAGGGAAATGGAAGTTACAACTACCATGTGGCATTACCAGGTGCCCATAAGAGGACTTGGAGTGAATAACAAACGTATTCACGGCCGGTGAGGATGTGGAGAAGCTGGATGGCTCACCCTTGTGTGACACAACAGCAGGCACATTCATGGTCCAGGAAGTAAAGACCCTCCTCTGTGCCTTTGCACGGCCTGTCCGCAGCACTCACTGCATATTCTCGGCCACCCCTGACGGAGTGCAGACCGTCTGGGTTTACACTGTTTATATAAGTGTATTTGGAACCTAGCAGGGGCCAGTTCCCATGGTCCATCCCTGGGAATAATCTTCCATGAGTGAACGGGCGAGAAAATGTGTGAATGAGGACATGAACCCAGGGAGGTTGTAAGGTTTATCTTGATTTCCTCTTACTATTTTTATCGCCCTCCCAATGTGCCTGAGAAGTGATGACAATTCTCAACGCCCTAGTTTCTTGGGCAACAGCTTGGGGAGTCCTTCAGCCATGAGGTGTGTGTGTGTGCGGTGCTGGAAGCCAAGGGCAGGCCCCTCCCCTCCGGAGCACGCTGCCCTTGGCTGTTCTGCTGGGTTCAATGGCCCAATGGCCCACTGGCTTGATCAAATCATGGTAGCACAGCTAGAGGGTGTAAAGGATAGACTCTCCGTCTTTGGTGTCCTTCCTTAGAAATCGGGGTCTCTGTATTTACATTGAACCTCTCCTTGCCCCTTTGAAGCGAAAGTATTCTGTTTATCACCTGCATGGCGGTCAGAGCAACTGTGGTTATGAGAACAGCCGCTCACGAGCTCACACCAGGCCTGACGGTCATTTCTCCCTGTTGGGGGAAAGCCCCCCAGCCAGTGAGAGAAAGCCCTCGAGTCCCTGAGCAGTGATAGGGAGTGCAGGTTTTTGACATTTTCCACGGTCTGGTTCCCTCTTCTAAGGGAAGTGTCTCTGAGACGTATGGCACGAACGCTAACCAGGGGCCGACATCCCCGGGACGAGCCGACCCGAGCTGCCTCTTGTCCCTGTTGGCGTCTGTCTCCCCGTCCGCTTTCATGTGGGTTTTGGCGTCCGCAGCTCTGGCGAGAATCGATTGGACATGGCGAGACCAAAGGCGAGTGGAAGAATTTTGCCTCCTGGGTTGATCTTAGATGAAGGAACTTCTCATTTAGGGGAAAAAAGATCAGTAGTTGTGTTTTATTTTTTCTTTCATAATACTTTGAACAATTACAGAACGATTTTCCTTGTGCGCTGGCTTCCTTGCCGAAAGGTGAGGGTGCAGTCAGCGTTTGTGTCCATCTTTGTGACTATTTGGTGTGTCCTCAGCACTGGGGAGGTGGGGCTGAGCCCTTGGTAGTGCGTCACTACGGGGATGCCGGCAGCTCACGGCAATGACAGTGATATCTCTGAGCCACATGCCAACCCCTGTCCCTGCGTGAAGTCACTGAATCCTCACGGCCTACCGCTGGGGTCATGACTGGTTCATGGGGGGCAGGCGCCCACCCTTCTCCTCCCTGAGAGCCCCGTGTGCCTCAAACCAGGTCCCCTGATCAATTAAATCTGGCCGATGGCCCGAGATCCTGCTGTGGATTGATAAAGACACAGGGCTTCTGTCCTCAGATGCATGTTGGCTTTCTTGCTTCTAAGACGTTACTTTCAAAAAAGCATTGATTTCCACTGTTTTATTTATTAGATACACATAGATTGCTACCAGCAACTACAGTGAGGGCTAGGGCAATCCCAAATCTCTCTCGGTTTTGAAATGCACTCATTCACGTGGGACTGTCAACTTCTTCTTTCAAATAAGTCAGCTCAGCATTACTTTTCCCAGTGATCACAGGTGGGGCTACATCCTCTCACTCTGAACCCCCCGGGTCTTCCTGGCTTTCATTCCCATTTTGTGCTTTTCCTAAACCAGTGTTGTGCACAGCCTTGTTCAAATTAATGTTCGTTTCTTAAGTTATAAAACACAAAGTTTCCTCTCACTTCAGAGGCCACTGACAATTCACCACTGGGTATTTATTTATTTATTTTTAAAGATTTTGTTTATTTGTGTGTGAGAGAGAGAACATGAGTAGGCAGAGGGAGAGGGAGAAGCAGCGTCCCCGCCAAGCAGGGAGCCTAAGGCGGGACTCGATCCTAGGATCCTGACATCATGATCCAAGCTGAAGGCAGACGCTTCACTAATTGAGCCACCCACGTGCCCCCACTCCTGAGTTAGATGCCACAAAACCTTGAGGATGTGTAAATATGGAAGGGCTCTGGCACTTCCAAAATCAGAGCCTCTCTGTTGCTTCCTTTCCTGTTTTTGTGCACAGCTGTTCTACATGGCGGCTTTGAGGGGCAGACATTGGAGCAAGGACTGTGCCTTGTTCAGTTTGTCTCCCCGAGTTGATTGGGAATCTCTGAGTTAACAGATGAGCCCCAGCTCTCCTGAAAACAAGTGTGACTACAGTAGAGGTGAGAATATGGGTTTCTCCTTATTTGGCAAATGCATCTCTCACTTTGGGACATAGGCCTGGGGCCTCTGGGTCATGCAGAGGCTCAGGTGGGCTCCATGCTATGCCCGTGACCCTGTACAACCCTGCTCCCCTCCCTGTCACTTCGTCTGGGGGAGCCTCTGCACTGCTCCTGCAGAAGCAGGTGGTCACCTCTGACGACGCCCTGGAAGGACATGGACGGAAATGCACAGAAGCAGAGCTCAGACCCACGGGGTTCTCCTGGGGGATGCGGGTCAGCCCATGTCGAGTCTCCACCCCTGAAGAAGTACCAGCGTCCGTCTCCCCCAGGGAGGACAGGCCCTGAGGACGTGCGGTCAGAGAAAGAGGACATGTCCACCTTAGGCTGCTTTCCTTTCCCTGGGACCGGCTTCCCAGCCCATCTCCACCTAGGTAGCCGGTTGCAGACATGTCCCTGGGTTGGCCCTCAGGTGTCCACGCATGCCTTATAGAGAAGACATTGCCGGCCATCCTCCCGTCCCTCATCCCAGCTCCCATGACTGAGGGCACGTACACACGCATTCGGACCCAGGCCTGCTGTGTGTCCTGAATGTTTATGCTCCCGCCCCCAAATTCCTAAGCCCTAACCCCCAGTGTGATGGCCTCTAGGAGATCATGACCATGGGGCCCCTGTGATGGGATCCATGCCTTTGTAAGAGGAGGAAGCTGTCCCTGTCCCCAGCACTCAAGGCCATGGTGAGAGGTCGGCGTCAGCAAGCTGGGAAGAAGCCCTTGCAGGAACCACGTCTGCCAGTGCCCTGACCCGGGACATCCAGCTTCTAGAGGTCTGGTCTGCAGACTTTCTTTAGGAGCGCCCTAAACACCCGAAACATTTGCTCCACGACTGGCTTTGGAGAATGCTGTGCTTCTCTGTCGTTCTGCAGAGGACTCGCGTGATCCAATCTACTTTGTTCTTAACAACCACTACCAGGGCACTTACTGTAACTGTGGGTACTGCTCCCAGCAATTTACAAGTTTGAAAACATGGTGTCTTCGTGGCAGGTGTATGGGATCCACATGATCCTAGTTCAGAGCGGACCCCGCTGAGCGGCTTGGCCGCCTCAGGTGCCCGTGAGCATCAACCCGGGACTTGTGGCTTTAGGGGCTGAAGGTCCTTCTACAGGGCTGCCATGTGATTTAATTTCAACTGAAGTGATATTTGCAAGCTTGCAATTTGCCTAGACAATTTACCAAACATGGTTTATTTTGGGACATGGGTTTTGTTTGTTTTTTGCACAGGGCAACCGACTCCGTTACTGTCCGATGGTGGGGGGCTTCTCTGACGGCACTTCTGACTTCTGTCCTTTAGTGAATACGCCGTGTTTATTTATGGGCAGTGGGCTGGAGTGGAGGCAAAGGAAGGCTGGTGTATTTTTGTTTAGTCTGGTTTGGACCTAGGGCTCTGCTTCGCCGCCCTCCCTCCTTCCTCCTCTCCTTTCCTGAGCGCAGCATTGGCAAAGAAACTGTTTTCAAGATAAGTGTTTTCAACTAAGAGCAGAGGTAAGGGACTTGGGGCGCTAGGCACTGGCGCACCAGGGGATGCTGTAGGACCTGGAGGTGTGGGTTCTTCCGGAAGCTGCCGTCCAAGCACACCACGAGGAAGCGCTACCTGCGTGTGGCTTCACGACGCGCAGTCCCAGCACAGCACTCCTCCGGTGCCTTGAGACGGTGGCGCCTTCTCTGTCGGAGGTGGGGAGGTCCAGTCCCAGCTTCGTGCACGTGTCACAGTGTGAGGTGCTCAGCGCGGCCACCAGCCCACGCACTGGTCCAGAGCCACGGAGGCTGCGGTGCTGTGTCCGCAGCCATGTTTCCCTGAGTGAACGTTGTGCCCTGCACTTTCCATCTCCAGCATGATCTGTATTGACTTTTTTACATTGTTGCATGCACAAATGTATCTTTTCTCTGGCTTTTTGAATACGTGGGATACATTGTAACAGTGGTGCTGCCCTCCTTGTCTCCTGCAGTATCATCGGGCTTTCTGGGCGGTTCGGTCCTTGAGGGTTCTATTCCTTCTTTACATGAGGACTCATGTTCCCCTCTTGGGGATCCTGCCTGAGAGCCGGGGTCTCTGTAACTGCCGCTTCATGCATTTTGGCAGCTCCTTTAATTTTTTCAGTCAGGTGGGTAAATCTGGTCCCTGTTACTCCATCTTGGCCAAAAGTGGCATTTTTTTTTTAAACAAAAAAAATCTTTTTTCCAATATTCACATGGCGCATATCATCTCAACTCTAAGAAGTTCATTTCCTTCATTTTGGCAGAAGGCATATACTGCCATATCCCCTTTCTCCCCTAACCTTGAGGCACTGTTACCAATGGGACAGTGTCCCCCAAATCCACGGGGTGAAGCCCCGATCCCTGGGACCTCAGAATGGGATTGTGCTTGGAGAGGGCTCTTGAAGAGATGATGGAGGTAAAACGAGGTCACTAGGGCAGGCTTTTCTCCAGTGACTGGTGTCCTCATCAGAAGAGCACATCAGGGTGCAGACACACATGGAGGGACGACCCTGTGAGGACATGGGGAGAAGACACTATCCACACACTTAGGAGAGGCTTCAGGTGGGACTGGCCCTGTCATGCCTGGATCTCGGACCTCTGGCCTCCAGGATGCGAGACATAAATGTCTGCTGTTTAAGGCACTTGTCTGTTCTGGACAGGTTGGCTGACAAACGCAGGTCCCTTCCCTGGGCCACTGTCAGGTGCCCCCACCTGTAGGCTTAGATGCAGGAGTGTGGGAGGGGGTCAGGACGGGGCTTTGCCTGCCCAGCCTGCCTGGGCCAGGCCATCCCTCACTGATCTGTCCTCAGGGCTGCACCCTGTTGGGGACGGGGCTCTAACTCCAAGTTCCTAAGTCCGGATTTTTGGCTTCTGCTTTGGCCCAATCTGGAGCAGCTCCAGCCATGTTTTGAGCCTGCTTTTCCTAGAAGGACTATGATCCCACCGTGGGGGCTGCCCCCATGGCTACCAGAGGCCCCACCTCCTCAAAACCATTACACTGGGCTTAGGGCCGCAACCTATGGATTTGGGGGGGGACAAAATTCGGTGTATAGAACCATTTCACAGATTTGAAAACCAAGGCTCTTAGAGGCTCATAGGTGACCCGATGCCCCATGCAGAGCCGTGCCTTAAATTCAGAGGCTCGCTCCAGCCACAAACTCCAGCAAGCACTCTGTGAAACCCCTTATCCCAGAGGTAGGGTCCCCAGGGCAAGGCTCTCAGGTCTGCTGGCAGAGGACGTCAGGCCCCCACACGCATGCATGCCCCATGAGTGCGTGTGCACCCATCAGTCTGTGCATGGCCAATGCCCACCCCAACTGGAGGATGTTGAGGAAAACATCCCGATAAAAAACATGAAATGCGTGCAAACTATGCACAAAGCAGGATCTTCAGCTCTCAACTTCAGATCATTTGGAAATTAAATGTGAATTTTACTTTCTTCCCATATTTGCTCCTTCTGATGTAAGAAATATTGGGCTTGGCTCACCAGTTCCTGGAAATGTGCCTCGCACAGTCAGTCCACTGTGTCCAGTGTCATCCATGGTATAGCCCCTTGGGAACAGCCCACATTTTTAAAACGTGACGTCATGAGAGCTCATAAAATTGCCATCTAGCCTTTGGATTTTTGGAAGTACACAAAAAGGCTGCAGCGCTCCAGGGAACGTTTACATGAAAGTTCATGGAATTTGAGGACAACCAGAATTCATTTCTTTTCCTAGAAATGTCAAATGCGCCAGCCACAAAACAAACCCATAAAAATGAAGATAGATTTTGTTGGTGAGTCTGCTGGAAGGGATGGCATAGAAGGTGACCTTTTTAGGAAGAACAAGAAGCCTCAATGCGCCCGGAGGGTATCCTGCCTCCTGACCGCAGAGCGGGCATTGCCAGGAAGCAGAGCGCATCTGGAACGTGATCAGTCGAGGAGCTCGTGCATCGTTCCCGTGCTTCCACCTGCTGTGTCCTCCACGGATGCCACCCCTGGGAGGTCGTGCTGTGACGTCCGACATCTAGCACTGTTATGGTGTTACTCTAGTGGTACTTTAGTATTATTGTTGTGTTACTATGGAGTCACTCTAGCATTGCTGTTGTGTCACTATGGAGTCACTCTAGCATTGCTATAGTATTACCATAGGGTCACTCTAGCATTACTGCCATGTTACCATGGAGTCACTCTAGCATTGCCATCATGTTACTGTAGAGTTACTCTACTGTTGCTGCCATGTTACTATAGAGTCACTCTAGCATTGCTGTTGTGTTACTATAGAGCTATTCTAGTATCGCTGTCATGTTACTATAGAGTTATTCTACTGTTGTTACCATGTTACTAGAGTTACTCTAGCATTGCTATAGTGACAGTTGCTGCTGTGTCACTATAGAATTACTCTAGCATTGCTATAGCATTACTATAGAGTCACTCTAGCACTGCTGTTGTGTTACTGTAGAGTTACTCTAGCGTTACTGCTGTGTTATTATAGAGTTACTCTAGTATTGCTGTAGTGTTACTGCCGTGTTACTGTAACATTATTGTAGTTTGATTACTATAGTGTTATTGAAGTGTTACAATAGTTTGATTAGTTTAGTGTTATTGTAGTGTTATTATGTTGCTGTAGTGTTACCATAGTGTTACTATGGAGTTACTGTCATAAGACTGGAGTATTATTGAGTGGTACTGCAGTTTGATGGCTGTGGTTGATTACTGTAGTGTAACTGCAGAGTTACTATATAGCTGATTACTATAGTATTAAAGAGAGTCTTGAATTTGGAAATGCGAATCTTCCAACTTTGTTCTGTTTTGAATGATTTTGACTCTTTGACTTTCTTTGCATTTTCCATATACATTTTACAATAAGCTCTTTACTTCTACAAAAAAAAGTGCTGGGGTTTTGATTGTGTGTTTTAGTTGAATTTATAGGTCAATGCAGGGAGGTCTACAACGTAACAGCACCGAGTCTTTCCATACATGAGTATGATACATATCTCCATGAATTTAGGATGTGTTAAAGGAATTTCTTTTACCAGTATTTTGCAGTGTTCAGCATTGCAGATCCTTCATGTATTTTGTGAGATTTATACTGAAATATTTCATCTTAAGTGTTATTTAAGTGATATGTTTTGTGAATGTCCAATTCTAATTACACATTTTTGATGTATTGAAACACAATCAATTTTTTCATTGCAGTGTAAGTCACATCCGATGTGACATTGGTTTCAGGTGTGTGATACAATGATCCAGCAATTCTGTGTATTTTGTACTGCTCATCACAATAAGTGTATTCTTAATCTCCTTTATCTGTTTCGCCCTATCTATTTTGTTGCTTTGGTTTTTTTCCCTTTGTTCATTTGTTTTGTTTCTTAAATTCCACATACGAGTGAAGTCATACGGTATTTATCTTTCTCTCACTGGCTCATTTCACTTTGCCTCATACTCTCTAGATCCTTCCACGTCACTGCAAATGGCAAGATCTCACTCTCTCTTACGGCTGAGCCGTATTCCAGTGCGCATCTACACCACATCCTCTTTATCTACTCATCCGTCAACGGGCCCTTGGGCCGATTCCGTGTCTTGGCTGTTGTAAACAGTGCTGCAATATACATAGGGCTGCCTGTATCTTTTGGAAGTGGGGTTTTTCTTTCCTTGGCTAACTACCCTGCAGGAGAATCACTGGATCATAGGTAGCTCTATTTTCAATTATTTGAGCAAACTCCATCCTATTTGCCACACTGGCTGCACCAGTTTGCATTCCCATCGGTGCACGAGGATTCTCCTTTCTCCACATCCTCACCGACACCAGTTGTTTCTTGTCATTGCTGTTAGTCGTTCTGACGGGTGTGAGGTGGTATCTAACTGTGGTTTTGATTCACACTTCGCTGATGATGAGCGATGTTGAGCAGCTTTTCATGTGTTTCTATTTAGAAAAATGTCTATTCAGGTCTTCAGCCCATTTTAAATTGGATTATTTGGGGTTTTTTAGTGTCGAGTTGTATACGTTCTTTATATATTTTGGGTATTAACCCCTTATTAGATCTGTCATTTGCAAATATCTTCTCCCATTCAATAGGTTGCCTTTTTAGTTGGTTGATGATTCCCTTCACTATGCAAAAGCCTTCTAATTTGGGGTAGTCCTTATAGTTTATTTTTACTTTTGTTTCTCTTGCCAAAGGAGATAAATCCAGAAAAATATTTCTAAGGCCAATTTCAAAGAAATTACTGCCTATGTTTTCTTTCAGAAATTTTATTTCAGGGGCAACTGTTTGGCTCAGTGGGTTAAACTTCTGCCTTCAGCTCAGGTCATGGTCCCAGGGTCCTCGGATTGAGCCCCGCGTCGGGCTTCCTGCTCAGCAGGGAGCCTGCTTCTCCCTCTCCCTCTGCCTGTCGCTCCCAGGTTGTGCTTTCTCTCTGTCAAATAAATAAATGAAATCTTAAAAAAAATAAAAAAAAATTTTATTTCAAGTCTTACATTTTTGCTTTTAATCCGTTTTGAGTTCACGTTTGTGCATGTGTAAGAAAGTGGCCCAGTTTCATTCTTTTGCATGTGGCTGTCCAGTGTTCCCAATACCACATGTTGTCTTTTTCCCATTGCATATTCTTGCTTCTTTTGTCATGGACTAATCGACCATGTAAGTGCGGGTTTCTTTCTGGACTCTCTATTTAGTTCCATTGATCTATGTGTCTATTTTTGTGCCAGTACCATGCTGTTTTAATTATTACATCTTTGTAAAATATCGTGAAATCTGGGACTGTGATACTCGAACTTTGTTTTTCTTTCTCAAGATTGCTTTGTCTATTTAGGGTCTTTTGTGGTTCCATATAGATTTTAGAATTATTTATTCTAGTTTTTTGAAAAATGCTCTAGGTATTTTGATAGGGATGACATTAAATCTATAGATTGTTTTGGGTATGATAGACATTTAAACAATATTTGTTCTTCTAATCCATGAGTATGGAATATCTTTTTGTGTGTGTCATCTTCAATTTCATTCATTGTTTTACAGTTCTTAAGGACAAGTCCTTCAACTCCTTGGTTAAGCTTATTCCTAGTATTTTATAATTTTTGGTACAATGGTAAATAGAAATATTTTCTTAATTTTTCTTTCTGCTACTTCATTATCAGTATATAGAAATGTGACAGATTTCTGTATATTAATTTTGTATCCTATGAATTTACTGAATTCATTTTTCAGTTTTAGTAGTTTTTGGCAGAGTCTTTGGGTTTTCTACATATAGTATCATATCTTTTGCAAATAGTGAAATTTTTATTCTTTCTTACCAATTTGAATGCCTCTTTTTTTCCTTTTCTTATCTGATTGCTGTGGTGAGGACTTCTTATACTATGTCAAATAAAAGTGGTGAGAATAGACAACCTTGTTTTGTTCCTGATCAGAGAGGAGATACTCCTAGTTTTTCAGTATTGAGTAGGATATTAGCTGTGCATTTTTCATATATGGCCTCTATAATGTTGAGATATGTTCCCTCTAAACCTACCTTTTTATCATGAATGGATGTTGTACTTTGTTAAATACTTTTTCTGCATCTATTGAAATAATAAATATTTTACCCTTTCTCTTGTTAATGTGATATATCATGTTGATTAATTTGCTGTTATTAAAACACCTTTGCATCTCTGGAATAAATCCCACTTGATGTAGTGAATGATTTTTTAAAATGCATTGTTACATTTGGTTTGCTAATATTTTGATGAGGATTTTTGCATCTGTGTTCATTAGAGATATTGGCCTGTAGTTTTCTTTTCTTGTAGTGTTTGATTTTGCTTTCAGGGTAATGCTGGCCTTGTAAACTGAGTCTGGAAGTTTTCCTTCCTTTTCTATTTTTTGGAATAGTTGAGAAGATTAGACATTAACTCTTCTTTCAATGTTTGTTGGGAGTTTTTTGATGACTGATTCAGCTTTATAACTGTAATCAGTCTGTTCAAATTTTCTATTCCTGGTTCAGTTTGGGATGGTGGTGTTTCTAGGAATTTACCCATTTTTTCCAAAGCATACAATTTGTTGGTGTGTGATTTTTCGTAACATTCTCCTGTAATCCTTTGTATTTCCGTGCTGTCAGTTGTTATTCTTCCTCCTACAATACCTATTTTGTTTATGTGAGTTCTCTCTCTCTCTCTCTCGATGAATCTGGCTCGAGGCCGATCTATTCTGTTGATCTTTTCAAAGCATAGGCTCCTGTTTCCTTATTTGGTTTTTTATTTTTTTTGGTCTCTATTTTATTATTTCTTTGTATTTCCTTCTTTCTACTGACTTTATGCTTTGTTTTGTTTTTCTAACTCCTCTAGGTATAAAATTAAGTTGTTCGTTTGAGACTTTTCTTACAGCTTGAAGTAAACTTGGGTTCTTCTAAGCTTAACTCTTAGAGCAACTTTTGTTGTATCCTGATGATTTTGGACCATTGTGATTTCATTTTAATTTGTCTCCAGGTTTATTTTTCTTTTCGATTTCTTGGTTCATCCACTCATTGTTTAGCAGCACTTTATTTAGTATCCTTGTAATTATATGGAAATACAACAGGATTTTATTTATTTATTTATTTATTTACTTTTAAAGGATTTTTAAATTTATTTGACAGACAGAGATCACAAGCAGGCAGAGAGGCAGGTGGAGAGAGAGGAGGAAGCAGGCTCCCCTCGGAGCAGAGATCCCAATGTAGGGCTCTATCCCAGGACCTTGAGATCATGACCTGAGCCAAAGACAGAGGCTTAACCCACTGAGCCACGCAGGTGCCCCTACAACTGGATTTTAGCATCCTGCTTCATTTCTTTCATTCATTCTTACTTTCTTTCTATTTTTTTTTAAAGATTTTATGTACTTATTTGACAGAGAAAGAGATCACAAGTAGGCAGAGAGGCAGGGGTCGGGGCGGGGGAAGCAGGCTCCTGGTGAGAACCCGACGCAGGGCTCCATCCCAGGACCCTGAGATCATGACTTGAGAGGAAGGCAGAGGCTTAACCCACTGAGCCACCCAGATGCCCCCATCCTGCTTCATTTCTAAAGCATTTCTAAACTCATTTAATCTCTCTGAATGGGTTTCAGGTAGAGTCTTGTGGATTTTTTCCATAAACAGTCATGTCATGTAAAAAGATAAAGTTTTATTTCCATTGATTGTTATGTTGTTTATTTGTTTCCTGTTTGTTTTTTATTTTCATCTTATTGCACTAAGATTTCCAAAATGGCGTTGAATAGCAGTCGTGAGGGGACCTCCTGGCTTCATCCTTGATGGCAGGAAAAAAGGATTTAAACTATAGAGTCTCATTAGTTGGCCTCCATTCTCTGAACAGTTGTTAAATGATTTTCCTGCATTCATTTTTGCAAATTTCATATTTTTTCTTATTTCGATTGCTTTCGTGATGAAGTACATCGATTATTTTTAAAGGTTGGACCAGTCTTACGTTCCTTAAATGGATCCTACTTGGTCAAAGATGTTACTTTTTTTTTTTTTTTTTTTAATATTGCTGAGTGAGTTTGCTAATAGTTTTGGTGGAATTCATAGCCTAGTTCATGAGGCACACTTGCTCTGTCTCTCTGTGTCACTCATATTGAATTTATTGTCTTTTGATTTTGGTGTTAGGATATCACTGGCCTCTTAAAGTATGCTGGGAAATTCACTCACTTCTTTTCTATTTTCTGGAAGAGATTTGTACATATTTGGTATAGTGAAGCCTACGGAATTGTTGTTTTGGGTTTTTGTGGAAAAAATATATAGTTTGCAGTTTATCTCTTTCTATTATTTATTTTTTTCTTTAGTGAGTTTTAGTGAGGTTTGGTAATTTGTGACTTAAAATGAATTGGGCCATTTCACTTACTTTCTCATTCATGTTGGTTTTTACTGTTCCCTATTGTCCTTGCAGTGTGTGTGAGCTCAGGAGCCGTGAGCCCTTGTTCACCTCTGATGATTGCAATCCGTGCCTTTTCTATTCTTTCTCTCTTTTCCTCTTGGGCAGTCTTCCTCAAAATCTATCCAATTTATTGATATTGTTAAAGAATCAGTTTCTGCTTTCTTTGGCGTTCTCTTGCATCTGTGTACCCGATTTTACTATTTTCTACTGTAATTATAGGACTTCCTGCCTTCTACTTACTTTAGATCAAATTTGCTCTTCTTTCTATAGTTTCTTAAAGTGGGATTTTAAGCTACTCATTTCTGATTTTTTCTTTCTTTTCTAAAATAGATATCTAAGGCTATACCTTTCTCATGAAACACTGCCTTAGATGCTTTACAGAAATTTCAGTATTTTGTGTTTTCATTGAGTTCAGATAACTTTTTTTGCTGGACTCTTCTTTGTCCCAAGGGTTATTTATAAATGTATGTTTTTATTGTAGAATATTCACTAACTGTCTCCCTTGGTTTTGGTATTATCATTTCTAGCTTAATTCCACTCGTTCCATTTATACGATCTTGTTCCTTTAAGTTTCTTGAGCATTGTTTTATTACCCAATACGACATATGGTGGCAAATGTTCATGTGGGTTTGAACCGCAATGTATATTTTGCTGCTGCTAAGTGGATTTTTAAATTAACATCATTTAAGCCGAGGTGGTTGATAATGTTGTCTGGGTGATGTGTATCGTCTCTGACTTCTTGCCCACATGTTGCATGAAACCCTGGAAGAGGACTGTTGACGTGTGGACCGTAACTGTGGACTGGTGGATCTCTCCATTCACGACTCCCCATGTTGCCTCATGAATTTTGAAATTCTCTTACTCGATGCCTGTATGATTAGGATTGTTTTCTTTTTTGTTGTTGTTGAATCAACCCTTTTTTTTTTTAGGTAAAGCATGTCTCTCTCTGATTCATCTTCCTTATCGTGAGTTCTCCTTTTTCCGAGATCAATGCAGCTCCTTTAGTTTTGTTTTATTTAGTATTTGTATGATTTTCTTCTTTCTTCTACCTTTCTTTATGCTTTCAGATTTGATGTGTGTTTCTTGTGGGCACCATAAAGATAGATTTTTTAAAAAAATTCTAATCAGACAGTCTTCTCACTAATATGCTTATTCCTGACATTTAAAGCGTTTATTAAACTGACCAGATTGACTGCATCTCACCAGTATTTTTATATCTGCTTCGCTAGTTTTTTGATTCTTTTTTCCTTCTTTGTTCCTCTGCCAGGTTTAATCAAGCATTTGGTAGGATTTCATTTTGTCTCCTTAGTTGAGATATTAGTTAGTTTAAAAAAATACTTTTAGTGGTTACCCCAGAGTTATAAACACTTAATCATATACATTTGGCCTGAGGCAGTAATTTCACCTACGGAACAAGTTCTGTGTACAAGTGACCTGACAATCACATAGTATTTGTAACAGAGAAGATTTCAAGTTCCCCAAAGGTCCACTCACATGTCAAGGTTGCATCCACATGTGCACCATCTGGTGAGAGGATTAACTAAGATCACAAAAGTGATCACACAGCAGTTGGAAGGATAGGTTGAAACAAAGTAGGACACTTTCGACGTAGACCAAAAGATATTGTTTGAAGTTCTGGCCTGTGACCTGATCATGAGGGCAGATAGCAACATATTTTCTCTCTGGGCTTGACATGTAGGCCAAGTGAACCACTGGCAGGCTGAGGGACAGGAGAGAACACACATTGATTAGCTCTGTCCCTGGCCAGTTTTGCACTCTTGGTCAAGGTTTCCATCTTTCTCTGAGCTATTTTTTTTTAAAAGATTTTATTTATTTATTTGATAGAGAGATATCAGTAGGCAGAGAGGCAGGCATAGAGAGATGGAGAAGCAGGCTTCTTGCTTGTGGAGCAGAGAGCTCGATGCGGGGCTTGATCCCAGGACCCTGAGATCATGACCTGAGCCGAAGACAGAGGCTTTAACCCACTGAGCCACCCAGGTGCCCCTGAGCTAGTTGTTTTAACTAAGTGGAAACAAGCTATCTGCCTAGAAGGGTGTTGGGGTTATGTGGGACCATAATGGGCCTGACATAGGTTTGGCACAGAGAGAAACCAAAATAGTTTATCTTCTTTATCAGTTTTACAGAAATAAAAAAAAAAATGCATCCTTTTCCCTTCTAAGCCATAGACCTGTAGATGTTGCTCACAATACACAGCGAGACGTGGCAATGATACGGTGATAGTAGGGGTTAGTATTTGTTCTTGGGATGCACACAAGAATTTCATGCTGAACTTAACAGTGAAGAATAAAAACAAAGATATGTTTCTGGGTGGAAAGCAATCAAGCCCCAGGCTGGGTAGTGGTGATGTACCCGTCCTTTCAAGACTTAGGACAGTGTGGAGTTCAGTGCAAAAAATCGCATGCATTGACAGAGGATGTCAGAAACAGCTATGAAGCCATTTTCCACCTGGCGAGAAGCAGAGGGAAACGTGCTTTGGTTTGAGGCTGGGAAGAGTCCTTGTGAGACTGGTCTTATTTGGTGGGGCCTCCTGGGCTCTACCACTTTTTAAACATTTTTTAGGAAAACGAAATGAAGAAATTTTTATCTCTGACTTACTTCTTCCACCATCCTGATTTGTCCCACTCTCTTTGCACCTGGGGCTTGGAGTTCACTTGAGTTCACTTATCTGCCGTGAGAAGAAAGGGGAAATCTGTGTTTCCAGCACGGCCCGGGTTTCCCGGGTGAATGCAGGGTTGAGACACACAGGACATTTGTCACACGTGATCACAAAGCCTTCATTTGCTGTGGTGGCGTACGGTGTGGTTTTTATATGCCATGCAGTTTCCAGTTTGCTTTTCATTAAGTGTGTCAGGTGTTTTGAAATGTATTATTTATAATGAACTGGGATGGCTCAGTTGTCTTTGCTGGTCGGGGTCTCCCGGAAAGAAGTCGATCGCTGTAGAAAGCAAACTTCTGGAGTCTTGGTGGGACCAGAAGCTTTTGACCCCAGGTGGGTGATGCCCACTTGCAGGCCAGGAGGACAGGTGGACGGAGCGGGGCGGGGCTTCTCCCCCCGCGCACCTGACTGGAGGTGCTGTTGCGGGTGGTTCTCCGAGGTCTGGGAGGATTTTGTCTGAACAGTGAAAGAATGTGAGATGTATCCCTCCATGGTGAAGCACCATTGCTGTGGAGGAATCTGCCCTGTGCTTTGATCGACACAAATCTGCAGTTACTACTGTTTTTATGTCGGTATTTGTTCGCGTTTGTGCACTGCCAGCATTTTGTTCGTCCATCATTCCTTCTTGCCTCTCAACCTTTCTTCTGGGATAATTCTCCTTTTTCATGAAGCGCCTGCAGCAGAGGCTTCTTTAATGTACCTTTTTTTTTTTTTTTTTTTTTGGTAAACCCTCTAATTTTTAAGATTATGTGTTATTGTCTTCATTTCATTCCTTAAAGGATAGTTTCCTTGTCTGCATATTAGATCGACAGTTTTTTTTTCCTCTCTCACTTCTTTCTGAAGCTATTATTTGAATGTTACTCTTTCCATTGTTGCTACCAAGAAATCTGTGTGTATCCTGACTTCTGGTATTTTTGGGGAAGTCTTCTGTTATTCCTTGCTGTCTACTTTCTAGGTTCCTCTCGTCTGCCCTGGTTTTCAAACAGTGTGTCTAGGAGCAGATTTTTTGTTTTGCGTCTCACATGGATTAACCGATCCTCACCACCTGTCTTTTTATTGGTTCTGGGAAACTTCCCGCTTTGATCTCCTGAGGTTACCTCTCCTTCCTCTATCTCGGCCCCTGTCCTAGGTCTCTGCTCTGGCAGCTTCTCATTTTACCAAGTAACCGTGGACAAGTCATGGCATTGAATTCGTCCTGCTTTCCTCAAAGTGCCGCAAGTGGGTTGGGGTCAGGTCATCGGTGGGATCACAGGGCACCTTGTACCGTTTACTCTCCCAGATTGTTAGAGAAGATCTTTAGGGAAACCTAAATTACTGTTAAGGATAAGAGTAAAAACATCAGAACTACTTTGAGGGCAGCAGAGCATCAGAAAAAATATACAACCTTTAAAAAATTAAAATAGGCATTTTTCATGTCTATCTTTGCGTGGGTCCCCTGCCCAGGTAAGCGTGTGGGTGTCTTCCGCCCCAGCTTGCTACAGCCTGCCTGGGTCCTGCTTCTGCTGCGTCCGCGGGGGCTCCAAGCAGCCTCCCTGCACAGTTAGACCCAGATGCACACATATGCCTCCCTCAGGGGAGGGGGTCCCTCTGTGGTCTCTAGACCAGACCAGCCGTGAACCAGCAGAACCCGCTTTGAACCCTACAGAGCTGCATCCTCCTGGCGCCTCTTCTCGGTGCGTGTGAGACAGCACGAGGTTGAACACTTCGTGTTGCTAGAACACCTTAATAAAACTCTAATCTTTCCTACAGCAACATTCTGGCTTGAACAAACACTATAACAAAAAGCCATCTCTTACATGTGTCTTAATGGGACAGTGAGATAATGATATTCAGCTGTTTCTGCCTGCCAAGAAGGAGAAGAAGCATCAGCCATCTTGCCTCCTTGCTTCCAGAACATTGAAATTTCAACATGAAAATGTAAAGAGGAGTTTCTCCGTCTTTGTCTTTCTGCGGAATGTCTTTGGCCAGCTGGTCTTTAAAGTTCCTAGGTGACATCTGCAGGCTGGCCCTGGCAGACAAGGGACAAGGGGACGGGACATTCGCACCCAGGGAGCAGGGCAACGGATGAGAGAGGCTTCCGATATGGTGCCTATGGTAGGACTCTGAGGTCGGTTCCCACAGCTTGGGTCACCGGCTCCGGGTCATGCAGGAGCGTGGTGGAGCTGGGTCTGACCTCGGACATGCGGCTCCAGATCCAGGGTCGGATCATAGAGGACGCGCTGACGTTGTTGACCTTACTTTTGCTTGGCATTTTCCCTTTAAGGACTGATTTCTGGAGAGCAGAAAGAATGCCTTTTCTGGGCTCAGAGCATCAAGATCGGGGCCCTGCAACGGCGCTGTTTTGTCGCGTTTCCCAGGAAATGGACTTCCCTGACCTGGACCTTAGTCTCATGACAAAATAACCTTCAAAGGCACTCGCGACCACGGGGCCGGGGGCGTGCCTGACGCTCGAGACAGCCGGAGCAGACTGTGTTTAACAAGCTCTGTCGGGTGTGGGGCACACACACCACCCTCAGATCGAAACTTGGGGGTTTCTAAGCCTTGACTATTTTTCTCTAGAAAGGTGTGCGTGGGGCAGAATCCCCCAACCACAGACCCGACAACAGATTTTGGTGGGCAGGAGCCTGTTATCCCTTTCCACGTTGCCCACAAAGCGTGCTAATAAAACCACCCGACTTTTACTGAATTTTATCCGTTCTTTACTTTCCCGCAGACAATGCTCCATAATTGCTTGCGTGGGGAGGGGAGGTGGGGGACACTCCCACTGCTTTGCCCTGCAGAGAGCAGGCGTGTGATTGTTCTGTTCTCTTCCATTTTGATTAAACTGTGAAATTGCAGACCTCCCAGGCAGGTTTTCTACTCCTCTGGTGCTGGGGGGAGCAGCAACCCCCAACTCTGGGACCACAGCTGTCCTGCGCATTGACTCGACCTCACCTTCCCCTCTGTGACGAGGAGACACGGGCCCCTTGCTCTGCTTTTCCTCTGGCAACCTTCAGCCCCTGCAAGGGGGGAGTCAGGTGTGGGCTTTGCAAACTTGACCTCCATCAGGCCAGGTTTTCTAACCACTGCAAGAGGAAGGCGCTAACATCAAGCACCAAGGGTGTGTGAGGAGTCCCAGATGGGGCCATTGTTCCCTTCTTACTAAGTGGAGGCTTTGGATTTCGGGGAGTCTGGGTGAAAACAGAAGGGCCCTCTCCGGGGCATCTGACCCCAGGCTGCAGTGAAGCCCCTGTTCACAGGCTGTCTGGGCTCAGTGGGGAGCGATGGGACCAGCACATCTCACCCCGAAGCTACCTCTGGAGAGAGCCCCGTGTGCTTCGGGGCAGGGTGCAGGGTGTCGATTTAATCTACAAAGGCTGCACTCCCGCTCGGGGCCGGTGCAGCCACCCCACCCAGCGGGACGGGCGCCGGGCCACCATTACTCAGACTTCTCCTCCCTAAGGAGCGTCACCCCAGGATCCCGCGACACGCCCGGGCGAACGCATGCGGTTCCCAAGCGACATCTCTCAGGGAGGCCCTAGGAGGGATTTGTGTGGGCTGCATGGTGAGGGAGATTACCCAGGGAGTTACTGATCATGGCATCCTACTGGCCCCGCCTGGACGTGAGTGTCTACTCCGCTGGCCCGTGGGCTCCACCAGGCACCAACATGATGCAGCCGCGTGCCCCAGTTTTATCTGGCACGGCCTGTTTGCTCTAAGAAAAAGACGTCCCGATGAATTAACTGGTGGGTCGCCTTTTTCTTAACTGTGTCGTTGGAGGACCCTGAACCCAGTCTGCTGTGGCCCGAGGCTAGAGCCCTCTCCAGCTGTCCGTCCTCTGAGCGTGCCCTGCCGGGCTCTTTTCAGTGTCCTTGGTGACGCTCGCGCTAACACTTGCCATGTGACGGTGGTGTACTCATAGTTTGGGGAGCACTGAATCAGCTGGTCGTGCCCCAAGGGCCCAGATCTAAAAATAACAAGTGTGCGTAAGAGAGAATTCCTGACACGGAGAACAAGCCGGGTCTGGCCGTGGCAGCTGGGATTACCCAGCCTTCTGCCGCAAAGCAGCGTTCTTGTCC
Source organism: Mustela nivalis (assembly GCF_964662115.1). Lineage (NCBI taxonomy): Eukaryota > Metazoa > Chordata > Mammalia > Carnivora > Mustelidae > Mustela > Mustela nivalis. The sequence goes on from NC_139031.1 coordinate 91,255,803, forward strand.
CTAATTAACAGGGACTCCCCTGGCCTCTGTCAGCAGGGCTCATCCCCGGGGGCCACGGGGCCGGCTCAAACAGGTCGACTCACATGCGCACCTCACGGCCCTGGGGATCCGCCAGGGACTGCGGCTCGGAGGAGCAGGGACAGAGCTCCCACTCTGTGTTCCGTCCTCCTGTGGGTCTGTCACTGCAGGGTCTCCATAGAGCAGCACCTACGGTGTCCCTGAAACGTGCACTTTCAAATTTGGGCTGGAACTTAAAAATTAAAAAGCCTCATAAATGAACAGGTGCAAGAAATGCATTTGACGTTAATTATGTGGACCCGTTGTCACAGGCGAGAGAAGGTTTTCTGAAGGGCCCAGCTGTAGTGAAGTCATAGGCCTACCCGTGCTGGGGCCCTGGGCTTCTTGCACAGCCAACCATCAAGTCTTGTTTAAAATGAGTGACTTTGGGGGGCGCCTGGGGGAGCTCAGTCGGTTAAGCACCTGCCTTCGGCTCAGGTCATGATTGCAGGGTCCTGGGATCGAGTCCCATGTCAGGCTCCTTGCACAGTGGGAGCCTGCTTCTCCCTCCCTCTCTGTAATCTCTCCCACTTTCCCTCTCTCTCAAATAAATAAATAAGTAAATAAATAAAATATTAGAAAGCATAAAATAAGTGAGTTTGGAAATAGACTTTGTTCTGTTTCTCGCCTTATTTATTTTCCTCTCATTTTATCTGATGAAGTTCCAAATTCTACCTGCAGCACATATGGCATTTTTGAACATATTGTTTTTAATAAAAACATTCACTTGAACTAGAAGATTCAGGTGTATTAGAAATGGTGCAGGGGGCAAGCACACCTCCAGGCTGGTCCGCGGCGCCAGTGTCCACCCTGGCTGCCGCCTTCTGTGCGGCACACCCACGACTCTGCGGGCCCCAGGAGACTGGAGGTCCCGTGCTGCTTCCTGTTTTCTCCTCAGCGGGCGTGGACAGTTTGCGCACTTTTCTCCTGTGGCTTCTTTTAGGGAGGATCTCTGGGGGATGCTCATTTCCTCCCTTGGGGAACATGTTCCTGACTGTATTGTGTTTCATTGTTTCAGTGCACTGTAACTTTTTAACCACTATCTACAGGCTACTGCTGAGTATGTGCAATGACTCTGGTCACTTCCTACCACGCGGAGTCCAGAGTCCGTCCGTGGGTGTGTCTCCCTGAGCTCACGGTATGTGTGTGCACGCAGGGTATCGGTCATTAAGAGGGAGCATTTCCAGAACCTTCCAAAGCACATGGCATTACTGACCGTGGCGCTGTCTGTGGTGTGAGCAAAGCGTGACGCTTGTCTTTGCTTCGATTCTGTCATTGTGAGCGAGCTTAGGGAGTTCAGCGGACCCTGAAGGGGCCTTTGGGTTCCTGCTTCTGTGAGCTGCAGGTGACTGAGCTCTGCTCACTTTCCTTGGTCGTCTCGCAGGTCCCCCTGGAGTATCTGTAGCAGTGTGCTTGCACACAGACACTCTAGCTTTCCCTTCCCCTTTTCTGCCACATCTGACAGGGAGAAATGACAGCATGGATCTTATTTATGGAACTGTATATTTAAAAACATTCTTAGCAGAGTGTGAGAGGCGCAGGGGCCGTGGCACGCCTGGTCCACGGTGCACGCACTCACCACTGTCCACGTGAAACGCTCTGACTTTGTAATGGCTGGGATTCTGGAAGGCAGGGGAAGGAAGCAAGCCAGACTGGGACCTCGGTGGGAGGACGGTGTAGCAGGACCTTGGTGACCCTCAAGGATCAGAGGGGCCAGGCCTTTGCCTGTCTCACTCTGCAGCAGGAGGCAGGCCAGGCATAAGCATCCCTCACTGGGACTGACTGGGAGGTTGGCTGAGAGCATTGGGCAGTCCTGTAGCACTTCAGGGGCTCCAACGGACAGCCCTGCAGCCCGGAGAGGTGTCCTCCTTCCCTAACGGGTCAGAGCCCCATTTTCTACCTGGAGACACAGAGGTGGGCGAGGAAGAGAGTATGCTATTCACAGCAAGCAGTCTGGTTCAGGGGACTGTCCCCCCCACCCCAGCCCAAGCCCTCTATGCTGTTCAGACGGGAGAGGTGGACCAGGCAGTGAAATCCCATCCACCCCTCCTCCCACGGCCACACTTGGGGTAAGCGCGTCTACTCCACAGGCAAAAAATATGGGAGCCGGTGGGAACCCAGCAGCATCAGGTAAACCAGCAAGAACAAACACAGTAGCCTCTGAAAACTTAACTGCCACTGGAACCACAGTTCGCCAAGCAGGCCAAGGGGGTGCTGAACCAACGCAGGGTGACTGCGAGCTGAACCACGGGGCGAGTCAGCCCGCGGCTGCTTATGTAACCCCCCAAATATGCAGGACACAGGAAACATGACCACGGACCAAGGAAATCACAGCACGGAGGGGAAAAAACAGTCAATGGACACCCACACCAAGATGACTCAGACCCTGGTATTATCTGACAAGGGTTTTAAAGCAGTTTAAAAAAAAAAAAAAAGCAACCACAATCTATAGGAAATTCTTTAAGAAAAAAAAAAAAGGAAAAAATTCCCCCAGAAAATCACAGCTTCCCCCCACCCCCGGTGGAAGGAGTGCTGAGAGAGACCCCGAGGACTTACCCAAGTTCCCACTTGAGGAATTAGAAAAAAAAAAGAGCAGCGTGAGCCCCAGAGAGAGGATGGAAGAAGACGGTAAAGGTTGGAGCAACATGTCAATGAAATTGAAGATGGGGACACACTAGAGAAAATCAACAGAACAAAAAACCCATTTCTCCCCCAAATCAGTAAAATTAATACTGGGAGCCACAGTAACAGAAATGAAAAGGGACCACACACAAATCACCACTATCCGGAATAGAACGGGGCAGAACACAATGGATTCTGCAGCCTGGCAGGAAAAGGACTATGGGAAAATGTAGGAAATACTCCGGGAAATACAGGAAAAAAGTAATACAGAAAAAATGCAAACAACTGTATGCTTGTAAGTTCATAGTTTAAGTAAATGCTCTGATTCCTTGAGAACCACAAACTGCCAAATGGCAACCAAGATGGAACAAAAAGTCTGAACAAGCCCTTTGACCGTTAAAGAAATTAGGCTTGTAACTACATGCACCTGGCAAAGTAATCTCCAGGGCCTGATGTGGTCGCTGGAGAATCCACCGAACAGTTAGAGAAAAATCGACATAAATTTTTTAAACCCTTTTCCAGAAAGTAGAAGAGGCTGTAGTACTGCTTAACTCAGTGTGTGATGCGGCATTGCCTCGATCGTAGAGCCAGAGAAGACAGTGAAGGGAAAGAGAGAAAGGGACAGAGAGATAGAAAGAGAGGGAGAGAGACAGAGACAGATGGAAAGAGACAGACACCGAGATACAGAGAGAGAAACAGAGAGAGAGAGAGAGACAAAAACAGAGACACAGCAAGAGACAGAGAGACAGACAAAAAGAGGAGAGACACAGAAAGAGACACAGAGACACAGAGGGAGATACAGACAGAGACAGAGACAGATGGAGACACAGAGAGAGACAGACAGACATGCAGAGAGAGACAGACATATAGAGAAAGACAGAGAAGAGAGAGACAGAGACAGAGAGAGACAAAGAGAGGGAGAAGGACTGGCAGGGAGAGAGGAGAGCCACAGACCATCTGTCCTGAACACAGAACTCTTCAACCACTCATAGCACACCGACCCTCACAGTGCCATGACCACTGGTACCCACTCCAAGTACGCACAGCAGGTCCAACAGCTGCGAGTCCAGCAATGCCATCCTCCCATGGTCAAGCTAAAGAGGAAAAATCACGTGATCGTGGTAATTATGCACAGAAAGCATTTGACAAAATCTCAGCAAAGGAGGGCTGGAGGGAAGGCCGTCACCCCCAAGGGAGCATCAGCGACCGTCTCGGCTCACACCACAGTCGCTGTGATTCTCCCTGAGGGCTCTGCACGAGGGACGGGTGTCCTTCACCACTCTAGTCCAACACGGCTGCAGACGCTCCAGTTGGAGCGGTTAGGTGAATACGGGAACCCAGAGCAGAAGGGAAGAACCGCAAGTGCTGCTGGTGCAGAGGACATGCTTGTCTTCGTCGACGGTTGTAAGGGATCTACGAGAAGCCTCCACAGGACTCTGAAAGTCCTCAGTGGATTCAGCAGAACTCGAGATCAGCACACAGAGATCAGTTGTGTAAACACACGCTAAAAATAACAATGCCGTAAAAACCCAACACCATGTATAATTGCTCCAAAGAAAGAGAGATTGTCCGTGCATTTAACAGGCATGGGATCTGTATGACAAAAATGACAGGACGATGACGACACGAAGACCAAATTAAAGGGAGAGACGTCCCACGTTCATGGATCGGAAGACTCCACACGGCGAAGATGTTGGTGACATGTGGGTTGACTGCGAATCCTGTCAAATCCCAGCCGGGTGTTTTAAAGACATCAATGTTTTCTTGAGTCCCTGTGGAAGAGGGCAGACCTTCAAACAGATAAAAACGTTAATCAAGACAAATAAGCGAGAGGGAGCCATGCGTCTAACAGCGTCTTATGATGTGGTTGCCATAGCCCCGTGTGCTATTGGCAGAAGGGCAGGCAGACAGAGCAAGGGAAGAGCACAGAGAGCCAGGAATGGACCTGAGCAAAAACAGCCAGTGGGTCTTCGCAGAGAGGCAGAGCCCATTCAGTGGAGAAAGGACAGTCTTTCCAACACAGTGAGTTGTCTGCAGGGGCAGGAGACAAGACAAACAGAGAAATGAATCAAGACTTCAGCTCTGGGCAGGACCTTCCACCGAATGACTCAGACCAGATCCAGTGGGTTTTGATGACGGCACAGAAGCACGGCTCCTGTGCGTGGTGTCGGAGCACAGGGACAACTCTCTGTGCACCGGGTGCAACGGGTCACTCGGAGAGCACTGCGGGCTTCACCACAGACTCCATGTCCTAAAACTTTGGTAGGATACCATTGGAGGACATCTGTAGATCAAGGGCTTGGAAAGAGCTCTTGGAGGCGGTCCTGGAAGCACGAGCCATTGAAGGTTGGGTGAAGGGCTCCCACCCGCAGGACAGCTGTGTGAAGGACCACGGGAACGGACGGAAAGGCCGTAGAAAGGCTGTGGAAACTTGCAAACATCTGACAAGGGGTTAGTACGTTGAACGTACAGAGAACACATGAACTGCAAAGGCCAAGAAAAGCCAGCCAGTTACAAAAGAGGCCAAAATTACGCAGAGACGTTTCACTGAGGAGGTGGAGTGACCGCAAAGATGGGACAGCATCGCTAGTTGCCGGGAAACCCACACCCAACCACAGTGCGCCTTCACTACACCTGTCCCAGATGGTGCAAGTGGAAACAGAGACTCTGGACGCTGGTGGAGCTGTGGGGACACAGGCTGTGCTGCCCACCGCTGGGGGCCTGCACTCCGGGAAACCATCTGGCAGATTGTCTTGGGATGGAGGACACAGCGAGCATGTGACCCAACACCATGGTCTCGGGCAGTCACCCCACAGGCGTGCACACGCGCTCACAACAGCATGCATGGGAGCGTCCGCGGCAGCCTTGGATGCAGCCCCAATGAGCGCCAGGGTGAGCAGTGACACGTCCCTCTCGTCTGTGCCCTGGAAGATGGCTCGGCAGTGAAGATGGACACACCAATGACACGAACAGGGACTTTCAGCCAATTATGCTGAGTGGAAAAAATCCCAACGGTCACACACCTTATGATTCCAATTACGTAGTGCTTTCCAAATGACGGGATTCACAGGGGATGGCCCATTATCTGTGTGCTGGAGACATGGCCACGGGGACAGGGAGGGTCAGCATAGGGGGCTGCGTGGACTATTCAGTGTGTTGGTGGTGGTGGTGAGCACACAAGACTGCCCCGGGGGGAGCACTGTGTAGACCAGAACACATGCAGACACACAGGCATGCAGACACACAGTCACACAGATGCACAGGCAGACACACACACACACACACACAGACACACAGACGGATGCAATCCTCTAGAACCAGAGGCATGTGAGCTAGGATTGATGTGCTGTGTGAACCCGAGGGTCCTGCTGTGACGTGAGGCTCTATCGGAGTTCTATAGCGTATGTGACACAATGTTACCCCCCTGGGAAAATCAGGCAACGCAAACGTCCGTGGGATGTCTCTCTATGACCTCTTCACCTGTGTGTGTCTGTACAAACTCTCCAGGAGAATCGGGGCGCCTGGGCGGCTCGGTGGGTTAAGCCTCTGCCTTCGGCTCAGGTCATGATCGCAGGGTCCCAGGATCAAGTCTGCTCGGCAGGGAGCCTATTTCCTTCTCTCTCTCTCTTTGCCTGCCTCTCTGCCTACTTGTGATCTCTGTCTGTCAGATAAATAAATATATATATATATATTTTTAAAGAATAATCCCAGTTGAGAGAGACTGGAAAGCACAGCAGAGAAGAAGGCTACAGGAAGGGCAGCAGGCAGCGTTGGGGTCTGTCCATGGCACGGGGCCTCCTGGCCAGTCGTGTGCACGGTGGCTTGGCTGTTTGTGTCGTGAGGGCATTCTGGGGCTGCCTTTGAACAGGTGTGTTAGGAAGCTCCCATTGTGGAGTTTGGAACATGCCCACGTGGCCGCACCAGGGCTGCCCACAGCTGACCCTCCACTGTCCAGGGGCAGGGTCTGTTGGGTGGGGCCTTCTCTGCCTTCCGCAGCCCCCGGAGCAGGGCTTGCCCCACTGCAAGGTCTGCGTGGACCAGGGGGAGCTCGTGCAAGGAGATACTCTTTCAGCGGGCCTGGGCGGGGATCGAGAGCCTCCTGGGAGACAGATGCTGCACATAGGGCCCCTGGGGCATGGTGTCTTGTCTGCTGTGACCACAAAGCCCCTCACACAGGGCACTTGGAAGAGGCTGGTCCCATTTCCCTGGCTCTCCTTTCTGGCAGCTTTCCCCAAGCCCTAACAGAAGAAGATGCTTTGGGGTGTGAGGGGCTGCCCGGTTTGAACATGCAATGCGTCCAAGTAGATGGGTCTCCCAGCGGTTGGTGGTGGACACGGGGTCCTTTGCAAGAGTCTGTGGGAAGGTGGGTTTGGCTCAGAGGGTGTGTGTACAGGGAGAGAAATAGAATTTCCAGAGGCAAGATGAAGGGAAAGGGAAGGCCCTGGGGCTCCGAGGGCCAGATCCGTGAGGCGATGAGATCTCCTTTAGGAGGGGGTAACTGTATTAGCCTCCGACAGCTGCTTTTCCATTTCTGCCCTATGTGTCACAACATCCAATTTAATGCTGACACTAATGACCGGGGGTCAGTGCAGATCCCGTATATCAGGGGCTTGTTGCCTGAGACTGCCCCCTTGTAGGATGCTGGCCACAAGCATTGTCTTCTCCTAGCCGGGTGCCACAGGGCCTTGGCACATCCCAGCATCTCGAGTGTTGTTCCTCTCTCACTCCTTGTTACCACTCAGGTGAATTTGGATTCTGCCTTCTCTTTAAGTTCGCACACAGCAGTAATGCTACGATCAGCACGCAGATGGTCAGTGTCTGCTCAGATGGCTTCCCACGCCCACTGCTTTCTCTGTTCCTTATTCCTGCCGGTACCTCTGGCCTCCAACCCAGGACTGCTCTGCTCAGCCTCAAGTGTGTCCTTGAGAATCTTTCGCAATGGGAGTCTGGTGGGCATAGTCTCTCGCTATCTGTTTGTCTAAAAGACTCTCTATCTGCCCCCGTTCCTGGAAAATATCTTTGCTAGGACTCTGGTCTGGCCGGAACCTTCCGTGGGCTCTGTGCAGACACCCCACCTCTGTCTCCCACACAGCCCTTTTGAAGATTTCTCTTCCTCTTTGATTTTTATTTTTTTCCTGTACTTTGACCAAGCTCTATCTTGGTGGAATGTCTTGTGTGTGTCCTCTTGGGGATTTGAAAGGATTCTTGAGTCAGTTCTGGAGAATTCTCAACACTTATCATCATCCATCCCATGCCTGTGGCCACGGGCCGCCTGACTCCCCTTGCCTCCCAGCCTCCTCCCTCCCTTACTTCGCGCAGCTTTTCTCCCTGTTCCTCCCCCTCCTTCTCGGTCTCCACGCTCCCTCCCGTGGCTTCGTCCGGAGATGCCCACAGGGCTCACGCCGGCCTCTCGCAGTCACCGCAGCGCGATGCCGTTGGTGCGGGGTGTTTCCACAGACTGAGGATGTTTCCTCTTTTATCCCCCGAACAACTCTAGGGCTGGAACGGAGGCAGCCGGTCGTATGAAACCTTTGGATGGCCGTCCCGCAGCGATTCCCCTCCCAGACCCCCCATGTGTATACATGTGTACAAGCTTGCACACCACACACACATACACACAACCCACACTGCACACACATGTATGAATGCACACACCCAGACACATGCACACACACATGTACACAAGCACACACACAAACACTGGCATGTGGGTACACACCACAACCCACTGCACACACACGTATGCACACGTGCACACACAGAGCTCTGCCCGGGCCTGGGGCATTCCCTGTGGGCCCCTCCTGGGCAGGATGGGGACACTGACTCTCCACAACCAGAGGAGAGGGTCCGCATGGACTCCCCACGTGGGTTCCCCTCTGGGCTTGGACATCAGCTAGCCGTGGCCACAAGCAGCCACATCCGAAGTTCGGGTCCCTTTGAGCCCGAGGTCGCTTCCCTGCCCCCGCGTCTCCGCCTTCCTCTGCCCTTCTTCGGACCCAGCCCAGTCGTTGCTGACGTTCTGTATGTAACTCCGCCATGTGTTTGTACCGTCTGCATCTGCACCTATAATCTGGCATTTTCAGCTGTTCTTGGTGGGGAAATGTGTTTCGAGAACTGAACCCTCGGGAGTTCCAAAGCAGTTGCGTCCTGCTTTCCCTTTGAATGCTTTTCTTGCTGTCCCTGGGGCGCTTGCTGGTCCTCCAAAGTGCCCGTGGGTCACGCGTGGTTGTGTCCCTGCAGCAGACTTGCTGGATTTGGTTTCCGCTCCCTCTGCCATGGCCTCTGCGAGCCTGGACTCGGGGCACACCGGCCAAGCGACAGGACGGCATGTGCAGGAGTCGTGCAAGCAGGTGTTGAGTCCCGACGGTAAGCACGGCACCGTGTCAGCCCTGCATGAGGACGGAGCCATTGAGAGGACGGCGTGCTTTTGGCTCAGGGTACGTTTACTTAAGGGAACAACTCAAAGGGGAAATTTTCTAGAAAGCAGCTCAGCAAAGATCCAGGAAAGAATGAACCAAGTCTTGTTCATTCAAGATGCTTTACACGTGCTGTGGACTCCCACCCAGCAGGACATGCATGTGGCTGTCCTCTTTCCTGTGCTGGGACACAGGAGATGCTAGCGTTTTCAAGCCAGTGCCTCTGCCCAGAGCAGACCCAGGGCTCGCAGCCGCTCATTTCCCTACCGCTGCAGGTCCCGTTTCCCCACCGTCGCAGGTCCCATCCTCACATCACCCGCAGTCGTGGGCCTCTGCCTCTTCGTCAAGTGCTTCCACATGCGACACGCTCTCTGTGGCGTCCGTGGGAACCAGGGGTCACAGGAACCCCATCTTACCAATCACAAAAGCAAAGCTCAGAGACTTGACACCACTGGGAAGGTCACAAGCTTATAGCTAGACGTTCCGCAGGTGAGGAGGTCCCATCTAGAACCGCCTTGCTGTTCCCGATGGGCCCTCGGGGTTATCGGACCCCAGGTGTTACCTCACTCACGACAACATCGCCCGGAGCCACTGTGCACCCGAGATCAGGGGATGGCCCTTGGCCACCTTGCACCTGTGATGGGTATGACAGTGTTTGTACCGACAGAGGGTCGTATGCCCCAGAAAGACCACAGAGAGTCACGAGTGCAACACGGGGAGCAGGGACTAACCAGGGGAGGCTCCAGAAGCAGGATCCCCAGGGCACCTCCAGCTTCCAGGCTTCTCTCTGCATGGTCTTGGGAGGACACTTATCCTGCTCCCTTCCCCCATCAGTAAATCGGGGCATTAACTGCCAACTCCGTAAGGTTTCCATTACGAATTTAAGTGAGTCAGCGTGTGCAGAGTACTGAGAACACTGGCTGGTGGGCAGTGGGAAGATGGCGGACACAGACCCCTCTGCAGCCGGTGCTGGTGTACCTGCCAGTGCAGACCCCCAAGTCCAGAGTGATTCTGAGTATGAGCTCAGCACAGAGACCGGGAGCCTCTGTGGTTCCTGCTCAGCGTGAGATGGTTGCCGGCTGCCCATGGGCTGGCCAGGTGGTTGAGGGACACAGGGTCCGACCGGGAAATGGCCAGCACTCTGGTCGCCCAGCCCCATGGAGCACAGCCAGGCCAGCCCCCCATCTTTATGGGACCTAATGCAGGTGTCTTCCCTTGTGCCTCACAGCTGCTTGGCTTGTTTGGGGGCCGGGGGCTGCTAGGACACGATGGGAATTACTCCAGGGGGACTCAGTGGTTTTAACCATAGCTGAGACTGTTGAATGTTGCCTGATTTCCACGTTTCCTCTTCTTCTCCTGGAACAGAACACAGTGTTTAACTCAGGTGGCAATGTCCTAACCAAAGAATGAGCTTTCCTCACCTCCTTCCCACCGAGTGTCACTGATTCGAAGTAAGTCCTTAGGTGGAGCTCTCGGGTTCTTTTTCTAGAGGTCCTGATCCAGCTGAGATGTGTGTTCTTTTAGCCTCACTCCTTCTTCCTACTTGGAGCACTAATGCAATGGTTAGGGCTCCAGCAGCCACTTTGGAATATGAGGCAAATGAGGAGAAACCACCGTTTAAGCACAGAAGGTGCTGGCTCACGGATGAAACTGTGGGGCTGGCCCACCTGCCCTGGACTTCCACCTCCAGACTTCTTTTCTGTGAGTGAGAGACGAACGTCTATATTTTAGAAACTACTTAGTTGACTATTTCTTGGAAAACCAAACCTAATGTTTCCTGAATACTTTAGTCAAGAAAAATGCCCAGGTTAAAAGTCAGCAAGAAAAGCTGTATTTTATCTTTCTTCTCTTTTAGTGCATCCTAAGATGCAGAGAAAGTCTCCTCCGTGTGGTCGCAACCCAGGGAACCCTGCAAAGTTCCTGCACGTGTCACTGTCATTTGGTCACTTCTTGTTACAATGTGTTTATAAGAACTTTACAACTTCTTGTTACAATATGTTATAAGTGGTCTCCTCTGAGACCACTTTCTTGTGGCAGGCGCAGACACTCCTTCCTAGCTGGGCAGAAATAGACAAATACACACCGAAACATGAATACGACAGAGGACAACTCTTCTCATGTCCATGTTATAAGTGTTTTATCTCCTTCTGACCTTTGGGAGGGCAGGCTCTGAGCCAGAATGGGCTTGTTGACATTCACACACCAGGAGACACCAGGACTAGAATCTCGCTGGCTGCAGACTGGCTGTCTCTCTTAATCCCACACAGACCTAGAATCTTCTGTGGAGCCCTAGACTTCATGTTGCACCGACGTTCCCCAGACGCCTCCGTGCTGGCCTGGCATGCAGGGCGGGAGTAGTCAGAAACACCCACGGCTCTCACATCATTTGATTCAGCCCCGGGGAATGTTCCAAAGCCTGAATGCAGGACACTCTGACTTCCCGTCGTTCCTGGAGAGTTGGACCGGCTGCATTTCCCCTCTACCCTCTCTGACTGATGTCACTCATTCCTTTCTCAGGCGGTGTGCAAAGCCGAGGTTCAATGTCAGCAGTTCAGGGGCACCTGGATGGCTCATTGATTGAGTGTCTGCCTTCAGCTCAGGTCATGATCCTAGGGTCCTGGGATCAAGCCTCACATCAGGCTCCCAGCTTGGCAGGAAGCCTGCTTCTCCCTTTCCCACTCCCCCTGTGTTCCCTCTCTCACTGTGTGTCTTTCTTTCAAATAAACAAAATCTTAAAAAAAAAAATGTTAACAATTCTGTCTGAGGCAAAGTCAGGCCTTCCAGCCTCGGGAGTAGAATGGGCTCTGGGGGGCAGATGCTGGCACGGTGTCTCCCGCTAAGTGATTCTCTACGAGGCTGGAAACGTGGGAGGGGGCACTGCAGATAATCTGATTTGTGGGACTGCATTTGGTCCTGATGTTAAATCGTCTAGACAGCACACATCTGGCTTATATATTGCTCGCTATGTTTCTCTTGGCCCCTGGGAGCCCCCGTCATTGTTTCCATGAGGGGATGTGTGCATCTGTGGCGCTGGGGTGGAAGGTCTGGCACGGAAGGGGCTGGTGGGTCCCACCCTCAGGAATGCCTGTGTTTGCTCCCTCCAACCCTCAGAGCCCACCGTGAGTCTGGGCCGTGAAGATGAAGTGGGGAGAGGGACATGGCCATCCCCTCCGGTTACATGGAAGTAAACAGGCTTCAGGGGAGACTCCTATCTGGCCAGGAGAGGCAGATCTGGGCTCCATACAGCTCCAGTGACTCTGGACACCTTACTTCATGACCCTCTGGAATCCTGGTGCGTAGGGCTCACCCGTGTGTGGACCAGCAGGTGAGGCTTACCTGTGCAATGATACCGTGCAAGGTCCCAGAGCAAGGGCATGTGAGTGTGGGGCTCAGTCCTGCCCGTCTTCCTGCTGGGCTTCTGTGCTGGGCTTGGGATGAACTCACAGTCACCATTACACTGGAGCACAGTGCTCGCCCCCACACCTGGTCTGACATTCCCGTACCCTGAGCATCCTTAGCCAGGCCTCCGTCATGGTGGAGACTCGGACTGTGAGATCCACACGCTGCCCGCTCCGTCTCGGGCCACTCTCTGTGGCGTCCCTCTAGGCTGTGTGCCAGTCAGCTCCAAACACCCTCACAACCAGAGAGACGTGGACGGGGCCAGAAGTGAGCATTCTAGAAAGAAAAGCATCTATGGTAAAAAAGTGCCTGCCTGTTCTGCACGCTCCCTGGGGGTTTTACCCCACTGACAGCCCCAGGCCCCTGGCACGTTGGTGGTGTTGGCCACACGCCTCCGTGGGGCAGGTCTGGTTCTCGCCCGGCCTGTACAGCTGGAGCAGTTGGGTTCCACATGAGGAAACAGGATCAGAGAGGTCGACGTGGCTCGAGGCTGAAGCTGGGAGGTCTTTCCTTCATTGCTACTCATCCTCCGTCACTCCGAGGTGGCCAGCTCCTCTGTGACCCTGGGTTCCTCGGACATGTTCGTCTTTCTCACAGGATTTTGGAAGAGCGTCCCGCGGGCCACAGTACAGTCTGTGCTCGGGTGCAATGCCCAGATGTCTCAGAGCGTGGCGCTTGACTTTGACCTTTGCTTGCGCTGAGTTTGGTCCCCAGAGATTTTGACGGGAGGAAAGAGTCGATTCGATGAAGGTAAAACACACAGAGTTCTGAGCACGGTGCCAGGCACAGAGCAAAGCAGTGCTGTCCTTCGGTTTTTCTGCCGCTGCCTCCCTGCAGTGCTGTGTCTTTAAGACATCAGGTCTCAGCCGCGTACAGGAGCCCTGAGTTCAAGGTGTGCACCCAGCATCTGGCAGGTAGGATTGTCTCATTCTCTCTGCTAGGAAGTCAGCAGAATAAATGACACACCGTTGGCCAGAGACCTGGGCATGTGAGTACAATCTAGTGTGTCTTTGGACAAGATGCCAACAATCTACTGTCCTTTGTCTCCTGCACTTTCGTGAAGGTGATCGTGCACGTGAAGGAGACACGTCGAGACTCCGTTTCCTCATCCCACGACCTGTAAACAGGGGCAGCCTCCTGCTGTTGCCAGGACCCCAAACGCCCCCTCAGGTAGTGCGGAGAGCATGATTGTCAGTAAGATCTGGTGGAGTTGGGTCTGCCTGTGAGGCACCAACGCATTGCAGACCCCACGTGTCTTCTGTAGACAATGGGCCATCATAAGTGCACTCTGGATCAGGAAAGTAGCTTTGCTCCGTTTTGCAGAGCGGTCTGGTGGATGGTGTGGCAAGTCAGTGCCCACGTGGTATGCCCAAAGCTGGTGTTTTTAACTGAGCATCGTTGGCGTTGGTGGAGACAGAAATGATGATTTGAGGGTCCTTCCAAGTCTGTGCATCTCATCCTGGACTTGTAAGCTCCTGTAGTCTTAGGTGCTCATGTGTCCGAATCATTTACTTACTGAAGGAGAATTAGCGTACAGGGTGCTATTGGTCTCGGGTGTGCAACATGGAGATTCCAAACCTCCCTGCGACACCCGGTGCTCGTCACGGCAGGTGCCCTCCTTCCTCCCACCACCTGCTTCTCCACCCCCCACCCCTCCCCACTGGTGACCAGCAGCATGTTCCTTGCACTGAAGAGTCTATTTCTTGGTTTCTCTCTCTCTCTCTTTCCTGTGCTCGCCTGTTCCTTAAACTCCACAAACGAGTGAGATCATACAGGATTTGTCTTTCTCTGACTTACTTACTTCACTTAGTATAATGCTGTCTAGTTCCATCTACATAGTTGCAAATGGCAAGGTTTCATTCCTTTTGACAGCTGCGTAATATACTAATGGTAGTATATCTACGCCCCTACTTCATCCATTCATCTATTGACAGACACTCGGGCTGCTTCCGAATTCCCTCATGCACACCATGCAGCGAGCTCTGGTTGCTTACCTCTGTAGCCCAGCTGGGCCCCCCTGCAACACCTGTACAGAACCAGAGCTGTCGTTTCCTGGCGTGTCTGGTGGTGTTTGGATCGCACTGACATTGGTGTTGCCATCAGCCTCATCTCTGCTACCTGAATCTTACAAAGCACCGCCAAGGGGTTTACGTGGTAGAGACCAAACCAGGCAGCAGCTCGGTGGAAAACACTGGTAATCCAGACCAATGGCTGACCACGGCACACTGCATCCTCAGACAGAGGTAGCAGGTGGCCCCGTTGGTGGGCACTGCAAGTCCTGGCCACCAATGCCGACGGTCTGAGGAAAAGACGGCATGAGCAACCGTGGGAGGCAGGTGATGGGTGCCCTCGATTTGATGGTAAACGTCACGGCTGCCTTCAGCCCCGATCCTGTCCTTCCCTCCAGTCTTCTGCGCTGATTGCTGAAAACAGAACTTTTCTCACGGGAGCGGTGCTATCTCGGGATGTGGGACATTTCAGACAAACCAGGACAGTTTGCCCCCGGCGGACGGGACCTGACACCAAACGCACGCTGCGAGCTGCCTGGGATGTGCCACCCGCTCCCCGTCCCATGGCCACAGCACCAGCCCACACTGACCACAGCCGGACCCCAGTGCAGAATGTCCCGCTGAGCCTAGTCCAGCCACAGAACTGTGAGAGACGCCAGTTAATCATTCTTTAAGCGTTCAGTTTTGGGGTTTCTTGTTAAGACGCGGTAGGTAAATGGAACACGTGGGAAGAGGGCCCAGGCCGGGGATGTCAGTAGGACATTCTTCTGCAGAGAGCTGTGCAGCACGTAGGGCGCGTGCATTTCCCCGCATTGTTCGCGCGCATCAGCCACACCCTTGACCCTGCAGCTTGGTGGTTACGAGACCGGACTGTGTTCACTGGGGACTCGTGCCTTCAGGGACACAGCATCCCTCAGGGCACCCAGGCAACACTTGCCTTACTTGAACAGCTCACCTTGTCTTACCTTTTTTTGTTTTTTCCTTAAAAGTGCAGACTAGGAAGTGGGTGACAAGCATTTGCAATGTTATCATAAAGGAAATGAGATCAGTCAACCCAGAGAGCTAGGTAGGGGGATGCGGGCAAACCGGAGATGTACTGCGTGCGCCCACCTGTACGGAGGGGTGTCGTGTGCTGGGTCAGGGGTGTGCTTATTGCTTGAGCAAAACTGCTTGCCCTCGGGGAACCCTCAGCCTGGCAGGGAGAAAGACAGGTCAGTGAGCACTTGCCAGAGTGGGCTTTTGTGGGGAGAGGCTGGGTGGCGGTGGCCTCGGGAAGTCAGCTCTGCGCGACTCTTGCTGGGGTCAGCGGGTACACTCGCCCTGCTGACCTTCGGGGCTGCTGATAGGTGCAAGGAGGCGGAATACGTGAACTCGTCCAGGGCTGCTCTGTGGAAACTGTGGGCTCACAGATGCCTTTCCTCTTTGTCCTCGGCCACGCTGTGGCTCCTGCCTCTGGAGTTCCACTGCTGTGCCCTTTGTTCATGTCAGCAGCCCTGGAAGCCAGCTGGAATGCACACAGATCTTCTTATCGACGCTTATGCGGTTTCTAGAATGTTCCATCAAGGAATGACAGCAACTCTGGACGTCGTGTAGGTGGTTCGAGCAGGAGGGAGGGACTGTCCAAATGGCCAGTGGGGGCGGTCAGACCTGGAAATGTCTGTTTCCTCCTAAAACTAGTGCAAGGTCACCGTCTCCGGAGTCAAGGCCAGGAGGGCAGCAGAGGCAGGAGCTATTCTAGATGGAAATCCCGGAGCCAGGGTCCAGGACGCCTCTGCCATTCCACGTCATCCACGTAAGGCGGTTGCATCCCAAACAGGCCACAGGTGCCACGGCCCTGTGACCTGCGGCAGCAGAGGCTTCCTGTCACCATGGCTCCAGAAACGGCAGGGAATGAGAGTCAACACGGAAGCCATACTGGAAAAATTTCATTCTGGAAGGAGAGAGGACAGTATTGTTTGTTTTCCACGATCCTCCTGGAAAACTGGAGAGAAATGGGAGGACAATTAGAGTAATTGAGTTCAGTAAAACAGCTAGTTAAAAATAAATGTACAAACATAAATAACTTCCTTATGTTCTTGTCATGATGTACAGGACAACAAGGCAAGAAAGTGATTCTTTTCACCAATAAAATGATACACAGTCAGCAGAGAAGCATAAAATACAGTTCGCATTTCTTGAGAAATAAATATGATCTATATGAAAAAGACCCTAAAGACTTGCCAAGTCCTGTAAAAACCCAAGGTTTCTTGGTTACATCAGGTTCTTGTAATTCTGAGGGTGGCGGGAAACATCTGGCAGTGGGGAGATGGGGCGGCATGCCAAGGTCGGAACGGGGACCGGGCGATCAGTGTGCTGCAGGACGCAATCAGTCCTCCCCGGGCAAGGTCTTTTTGACTCGGGAGGGATGGTCCCCTCAGTGTGAAGAACAGAGAGTGTAGCTTCAGTGGAGGAGTGACACCTGATTTCCGGTGCGGCTGCGGGCAGGTGCAGAAGACCAGCGGGGAGAGCATTTGGAAGGAGGATCCAAAATTCCTGGGAGAGACCACGTTGTGGTCTGGCCCAGGGAGTGGGTGAGCCGGTGCCCCTGTGCTGTGCTCACCCAAACAGGTGGATTGTGTCACCAACGACACCGGGAGAGCGGTTGACCTGCGCAGATAAATTTATTCAACATTACACCATGGGACCAAAATAAGGTCCAAGTGGATTGAAGGCTCAAATTTGATGGCAAAAATACCTGTACAGCAACAAGAGAAAAACGCATGTTGATATAATCTCAACATGATGGGAAATCTCTAAATGTTGCTCTAGATCAGAAAACACGAGACTGATTGTACAAATGAGTTTAAAAGTAATGCTTCTGCATCACTCAAGATAATACAAAGATAGCAAATAGTATAAATATGGAAAAAACCCTCACAATACGTGTGTAAGAGACCTGGGAGTGGCAGAGCTCCCCTTTCTATCTGAACACAGAGCCCACTGGTGAAGTGTGTTTCCTGAGCACCATGATAGCTGTGAGTGCCCAGTGACCTAGCTCTGTCCAGGAAAGGGGCAGGCAGGAAGGACTCCCAGCAGAGGTTCTTGCAAGAGAGGGAACAGGCTCACTGTCCTTCCCCGCTCCCCTGCTTCCTTCTGCTGGTGTCCTGGAAGGTGGATGTGATGGCTGGAGCTCCAGCATCCGAGCTGGCCCATGAAGCGCTCTTGAATGAGGAAGCTACTGCAGAGGGTACAGGAAAGGGCTACCGTGGGCACAGTCAGCTGCCTCCCCCAGAAGTCATGCACTCCACAGAGTTCAATGTCTGTCTTGGGGGAGCCACTCATCTCTCAGATCCTTCTGACACTCATAGCAAACAAGAGGACTAACAGTGGGCTTCGTAATCTTAAGGAATGTTGTAGACTAATAGCCACAAAGGAAATCTCTATGGAAAAACAAAACAAACAAAGATCAGGAAAAAAAAATCAGAGGATTATAACAGTACAAAAATGCCATAACTAGAAATATCGTAACTAAATACCATCACTATTGTATAACTACCATTATTCAATGTAAAGTGAAACCACGTCTTTAACCAAGTGCATAAATCCATGTTTAAGTGATGATTTCAAGGTCAGGAAAGGGGCAGGGCAGTTAGGGAGACATAACCTCCTCTCCAACCCGCTTCTTGTTTTAATCCGTAGTTTCATTTCTTGTTGTGACGATGGGATTTGTGCACACGCCTGTGGGGGCCGTGTTGGGGGGACGGCAGGAGCACGAAGTGATGCAGCTGTTGGTTACAGGGAATCAGTTACACGCCCTTCCTCCACCCACCTTCCACCTTCTCTTACTTGTGCTGTAGGTGTTGTTGAGATGGGGGGTTTTCAAAACATGTTGTGAAGGCATAAAATAAAGATCAAAATCAGAAGGCTCCCATTTTTGTAATTTCTGCTGAGACATCATTAAATTCTTCTGAATCTTCTCTTCCTTGCTCTGGGCTGTTGTACTCTCGTCCCTTAGTAGTCCTGCTACTCTCGTCCCTTTGTAGCCACAATTACCAAACTGCTTTTCCATATTAATTGTTTCTACATGCTTATGCAGCATTCATGCCGCAGGCAGGTGCGACCTGAACTTTTTCTCTAACCCACCACTGGAACTGTCCCTGTCTGTCTTTCTGGCTCACCTGTCTGTTGAACTTTCTGGCTCCCTGCTCACCCTTGAGCTCGGATGGCCTCCAGCCACTACTCAAGGATGACAGCCCTGAACTGCAGGTTCGTGGTTCTGGGATGCCGTCCTTAGCCCCAGTGCACTTTAATAAAGATCACCTTGGCTGGAAATACTTAGACTCGGATGCTTCTCGGAGGTGGGAGAGAGAGGACATGAGCCTTCAGGCCCGCGTCAGAAAGACCAGCAGGAGAGTGAGGAGTCCAGGTCAGTCCGGAGGTGGAGGAAGAAGTGTCCACACAGCCCACACGGGTGCTTTGTAGATCAGATGGGGGGGGGTTGGAGTTGGAGTCAACAGAGGGAGTAAGTGTCCTCGGAGAGAGACAGGAGAGGAAGAGCAGGACCAGGAGCGAGACAGAGAGAGGGGCCGACACGGCGAATAAGACGGCACCGTCGGGGGACAACTTCGAGGCAGGGAGAGGGGCCTGCCTGGGGTAGAGACCTCGGGCTGCAGGGGGCTCTGGGAGTAGAGGCAGCCTGGCCCTGGCTGGAGCCACTTGGCTTCTGTGGAGAGTGGATGTGGCCCCAAGGCCCCAAGGCCCGATCGCACAGCATAAGCGTCTCATGAGACAATGGTACATCCATTTCATAAGTGTTGGGGAATTTGGGGCAAATGTTCATCTCCCCGCATCCTAGCACCAAACTTGTATGATTAAAAACAGCTGAACCATAAATTCCATAGTACTGGACCAGGCCAAGGAAGTGAATGAATAATTTCATCGTTATGTAGCTAAAGAAACAGAGGCTCCCCCTACGTTTTCTCTGTTTTAAAAGTAGAAGCCAAAATGTACCATCTTGGGTCTGAATCCTACGGGAGAAGGAAAACCTCCAGAGTCTGGAGACATCTATGCCTGAGTCTGGCTTTGGTGCAGACTGTCGTTAAGGCAGAGGGCGAACTACCTGTTTTATGGGCTGCCGGTGGGGTCCTGGATGGCCTCCTGCCGACCTAATGGCTTGTTGTCACGATACAATCAGCTACAGAGCTCGAAAGGGCTGCTGTGTGCGGGACTTTTTTCCAGTGTTCGTGCATTCTAGGAAAACCAGGGCTTTTCTAGGGCTGGGATTTTTGGGACTTTGGGCAAAGTTACTCTGGGAGGTAAGGGTGGAGAGCATGCTCTCTCCTCCAGCCACATCGTGGATGTCGCTTGAAGACTCGTGAATTTCACCAGACGGCGGGATCTGGGGGTTGCTGGTCAGCGCTCTCCTGTGCCCCGGTGCCCCCCTACACCCCCATGTGCTCTAGGGACAAGAGAATGCAGGACAAGAACTTCCAGAATGATTGAGTGCTACATGTAGATTAAACAAATCAGTCTACCTCATATCTGGAAATCAGGACAGGAACCAAACCTGTCCTGCATCCCAGATAAGTTGGGGGGCACGAGTGTCAAGGAAACAATGAATGACATTTGTACTAAAATGCACCAGAAAACACAGGTGCTGTGAAATATATTTTCACCATTGAGGCAATTAAAAAAAATCACATATACTTTTTAAAATAAATCTAACTATATGCATATATGCAAAGCCTTCTGGAACATGAGGAGTATTACATTGAAATCCACAGGGAAACGCTTTGTTGTAAACGGTATTCTGGCTAAAAAGGGTACGTTGAGGACAGGTGCAAAGCTGAGTGAGGACTATTGAAACTGCAAGAAACAGCTGACATGGGATTGATTAATCTCCCAAAAGGGAAGTAGTGCTTATTTATGCAAATAGCAAATTATTGCCTCATACCTAGATAATTGTTATGAATTGTATTGGAGTGTGGTTTTGTGCTTCAGTCAAAGCCACAGCAACAACACCACTACGAAGTCATGGTGAGGATTGCACATGTTAGGAAGCCTCAGCAGTTTTAACTCATGCACCTTTTTGATAAGGAAAAAACCTGAAAGTTAGGGGGAAAGCGCCGTACTTCTCCACTTGCTTGAGTTCTGCACGGCGGGATGTGGGAGTTTGTCTTGTGGCGGATTGCTTCAGTGTTTTCCATCCAAGAAATTTTATAAAGGTTTACTCTTCAAAAATCATTTTTAAATGGGTATTTCCGCGTTCTCTCATCCTGGGTTCTATCATAACATCACACATGCTATTTTGTATTTCATTTTCCCTCCAAACAAAAACACAAGCAGGACTCACACCACGTGAACTGTGGCGGAATCGTGAACCGAGGACTACGTTTTAAAGAACTGGGTGTGTAAGGAATTCCCAAATCGCCCATTTTTATTTCAGTGAAATAATTTTTACAGAAATAACAGAAGACCGAAACAGAGAAAAATGCAAACCAATCACCTATAAGTTCCGTCCTGTTTCTCGAGTTCTCAGTATCACCTTTGCCAGCTGCAAAAGCCAGGGTGTTTTTTGGGACCAAGACAGGCGCTGCGTCCCCCTCCTGGGATGGTCCCTCCTGGTTCCTACTGGAGCACCAGTGCTCCTCTCTGCAGGGGGCTCGCTGGTCTGGGCTGCGTCTCCTTCCCTCTGCTGCCCCCTCCCTCCTGCCTTTCCACACCCTACTCACTGTCACGGTGACTGTCCCACTGTTGGTAGTCCCTTAAAAAATGTCCAGTGGTGGCCCTACACAAACAGATAGGACTTAGATAAATACAGTTCCCTGGTTATTCGGAAAGTCAGGATAAAACGCTCCATGTCACAGAATACGATAATTAGGTCCAAGAACAGAGTCAAGTTGAATTGGTCCAATGATGGATTATTATCTGTATCTCGCGTGTTTGAGGGACGCACAGCCACGAAACATGTCCTCAGAAAGAAGACCGTCTGCTACACGTCCGCTCAGCGGGCCCCCCGCGTGGCTTTCCTGAGCCCCGTGGAGTTCATTACTTCCCCTAGAAGCCTTTCCAAGGGCGAGTTGGCTGACCAGACCTGTGGCGGAGAGCCGGGTGACCCAGACGTGCCCCGAGATCGGCGGGGGCAGGGGCAGAGGCGAAGGGCTCCGACTGTCCATCTCCCTCCCCACCCCCGCCCCTGGGGGCACGGAAACTCTGGGCGAACTGCTCAGTCCTTGTCTCTCAAGGAGCACAAGGAGTTTTGACATTTCATTAGCACATCTTTGCTTAATTTGACTAAATCGCCTTAATTTTACCTTAATTTGACTCCAAGTCGTCATGGAATCTTGCTTCCTATTTTTATATTTGAAAAACCATCCATACGCTGTTTTTCCCACGAAATACAAATTGAGTTAGAGATGAATTTGTCCCTAGTTATAACCACGACGAGGAAATGTGCCGCAGGCTATGGATTCCGGAACAGTGAGTGTGCGCGTGGGAACACGGGGCAGGGGGAGCCGCCGGCCTCCTTGGCGGGCTGTGTCCTCTCAGCCTCCGCTTGGCAGAACTGACAGGGTGAGTCTGTCTCCTCCGGCGCCTCTGGATTCAGTCAGAGGATGTCTTGAGTCTCGGGGCGATGCAGCCACAAAGGTACGGAGTTAGATTTTCAGTGTTTCTTTGCTAGGGAAGGGAGTGCCGAGCTGGGATGCCACGTGCGGCTGGACGACCTTGAGCACGCCCCTGGCCGCAGGGGGCCTACTTTCCCTTCTAAGTGAACCCGGGTATCCTCATCCCATCTGTCTACATGGCAGGGCATCAGGGAACCGAGTGAAGAGGAGTGTCAGGGGCCGAGTGAACTTTCTCTGCACGAGGCAGGGACTGCAGTCGCTCCCCGAGGACACGGTGGAGACCCCCATAATCATAGCAGAATGTCTGATGCCGCAAATCTGGAAAATGGCAGAAATGAACTCGATCCTAACTTCAGTGCTGTTTCTGCACACCGTGTTCACCATGAACACGTCTTGTGAGATCTTTGGAAAAGACATGGTGGGGGGGGCGGTCGGCGACATCACTCTTTACTGAGCATCTCATGGGTGACGGAGTGGGTGGGCTTGCTGGACGGGGGGCTGGAGAGCCACTCCCACTCCCACTCCAAGGACAAACCTGGATAACGTGCTGAGTACAGGCTGTTGTCAGACCCAGGAAAGAAGGGAGGTCATAGTGCCAACAGCCAATGAGAAACTGGTCCCTGAGCTTTGCTCCCTGAGCAGGCGTGCCTGACGCCACTTAAGACGGGAGGAAGCCCGAGCTAGAAAATTTGAGTGAACCGTACAGTGTGGGCTAGCCTGGTGGCGGAAAGCCTGGGGATCTGCTGCCCTCACCCCACTTGCATGCCTTTACATCGGGGACCCCATAAGATGGGACCTGAGGGGAATCCCAAGAAGCCTCCACAGTGTGCTCTGTGATGGTGGGGACAGCAGCCACATCTCTGTGAAGACCCATTGCTCCCACAGCCTCTGTGGACCAGCCTGGGCCTGTGGGCACTTTGGAAATTCATCCACGTGGAGGAAGACAAGAGACCAGTTTAACCCTGGGAAGCCCCGAGACCCGCTGGCCCCATGTTCTGTCTGGGTGGGACTCGGGAACGTTGGTGAACGCCACGCCGGGAGGTTCAGCTTCTAGATGCCCACTGACACCGAGGCTTTGTGGGACGGCACACCTGCGTCCCCCAGCCACCGCTGCTCACCCAGCAGTGAGATGAAGCGTGACGCCCCAGACATCTCTCTAGTGGACACGCAGGGGAGGTCCCGCTCTTGAAGACAGGAGCAGGACCCCCCCACCAGAAACCCAGAAGAGAAAACATGCTCACTTCCAAGCATCAGAAACATTGATTCCATTACCTGTCGTCCCATACAAAATATACCGCTTTCAACAAAACAGTACAGACGTTCAGAAACATGAAGAAACACGGCCTGCAGGGACAAAGCTACCTCCCACATCTGGCACCTTCAGAGGAAACAGTGACCCTCACCGTGTATTTTCTTCCCCCCAGAGCTTCAGAGCAGATGAGACCGAGCGGATGAACCTGAAGGGAGAAACAGAGGAGCGTGCGTGTGTGCGGGGCTGACGGTGAGGGGCTGACGCAGCGGGAAGGGAACGCTGCCCGGGGTTTCTGTCTGCAGCTCTGTCCCTCCCAAAGTGGGAACTTCCTCCCCCATGGGTGCATGGGACGTTCTCCTGGGGTCACGGTGGGGGCCACAAAACACCCCTCAGCAAACCTAAGAGCACGAAGCCCACATAGGCTATGTGCTCAGACCACAACAGAATTACACAGGAATCAGGAACAAATCAGTAACAAAATGATATCTGCAAGACACTGATGATTTTGAAAGTGGAAGATAACGCTATCACGTTACCCATGGGTTAAAGAGGAAGGCTTGTGAGAAATTTAAAAAATGAAATAATTGAAAAATGAAACTATAAGAAACCAAAACACTGATGAAAGATTTTTAAAAAAAATCTCAATTAATGGAAACACTGTATTCTTTGATCGGAAGACTCAAGAGTATAAGGAAGTCGTTTTCTCCCAGTAGGATCTACGGATTCAGTGTACCCTTCAAATGAACATCCCGGGGAGGCTTCCTGTGCAGGTTGACAAGTTGATTCTAAAACTTAGATGGGAAGGCGGAGGGGCTGGTATAGGCAAAGCCATTCCAGAAGTGTGTCCCTGTTGCGGGCCTCACGGGCCCACAATGCCCACAGGGCTGCAACCTTCTCAAAGGGAGGAACGCGCTCTTAGGGGAGGCAGCAGGAGGCACACACATGACCCACCTGCAGGGGGACGGTCCACTCGCGTTTAAACAGGCATCAAGTCTACTCAAGCTGGGACATTAGTCTTTGCAAGCCATGTCCCTGGGAAAACCAGGCATCCGAGGGCTGGAGAAACAGAGCCTTGTTTCCTTCACAACAGAAACTCAGAAGTCACTACTGACCTCTGCGTCGGGCATGAAATTACGGAATACTTCCAAGATACCAGAGAAAGGCTGTAGGACCTCGGATATGGTGATCAGTGTTTAAATACAACATCGGAAGTAAGATTCGTGGAAAAAAAAAAGTTGATAATTTCACACGTCTGAAAACGGCACTTTTCTGGGAAGCCTACAGAACACGAGATGTTCAAACCATAGCAAAACAGACAGCGAGACACGTGAACACGTGCTCATCAAGGAGGCTCTAGAGAGAGGAAGGCACATGCAGAGAATCCCAACATTGTCAATCGTCAGGACAAAGGAAGCCCAAACCATAATGCGGGGCAGCGGGCACGCACGTTGGTGGGACCGTCCCGTGGAACCCTCCTGGCCTTGGACACAGGCTGCGCGACCGAGTGCCTCGGAGTTTTGAAGAGAGAAACGCTCACGCACAAGCCAGTGCATAATTGTTTCCAGCAGATTTATTCGTCATCACCCAAACCCGCGGACGATCCAGATTCTCCCCAGTGAAGACTGAATGGACAAGTGTGGGGCATCGCTGTTGGCGAGAAGGAGGGGCTACCAGTCCGCACCGCAGCACAGGTGGTTCTCAGACCCAGCAGGCTAGCTGCTTGATTCCGTTTACATAACATTCCTGGGGCGGGCATAGGGAATGGATAGAGGGGCCCCAAAACAGATGAATGTTTGCCAGAGTTTTGGGGAGAGGGAAATCTCCCAAAGACAGATTTGAGGGGGATGAGCTGTCCTGCATGGTTCACAGACTGAGCACAGATTCTGCTCGTTTGTGGAAACCGTAGCGCATCGTGCCATGACATGCATCCCAGGAGGGGCTCCCCGCCCCACCAGGCAGCCCTCCGAGGCCGCCTGGGCTCCCGCAATCCACCTCGACCCCAACACATCTGCCCTGAGACACAGACCCACTGGTCGGGGGTCGGTCTCCCAGCACCGCCCTCCCCACGCCAGCCCCACGTCCAGGCTGTCACCTGGGTTCTGAGTGACCAGCCACAGACCAGACGTTCCCACGGCCCCTCGCTGAGCTTGATGAAGTCGCTGGAGCAGCTCACAGAACTCAGGGCCGCAGTTCACTCCCTAGATCACCGGTTTGTTATCAAAGGGTTAACTCAGGAAGGGACAGAAGAGCCGCCGGGGGAGGAGCCTGGAGAAAGGGGTGCCTGGCTCCCTTGCCCCCCCTTAGGGTCCACAGTCCCCACATCTCCACCTGCTCACCAACCTGGGAGCTCTCCAGACCCTGTCCTTTGGGTTTTTATGGGGGTTTCATTGCTTGAGCTGTGCAGTGTGGACTGAGGTGTAGGCTGTAATCTCCTTAGACCATTCTATAAATACCATTGCTGCGTGTCGATATTTCCTCAACAGAGGACGGTCTGCCTGTCTCTTATCTGTTATACGCAGCAGCAGGGACAGCCACTCAGCAGTGGCGGTCTGCCCTCTGGAGTACACTGCAGTGGGGACGTTTCAGCTCATATCAGTGACCCCGTACCTCCTCAGCCGCAGTCCAGACTCACGCAAAGTGTCTCTGTCACACGACGCCAAATCAACCAATTAATAGGCTAATTACCCTATACACAGTCCTATGTGTGTCTGGGGGATAAAGGTTTCCAAGTGTGCACGCACTTGGCAGTGGACAGACGGACCCCCGCCGTCCCCTGAGACAGGCAGCGCAGACCTTCTCTGCCTGCTGCATCAGCCTGACCTTCCTCTCGGTCTCGCTGTGAGTGCGGGAGCCACGGACACACCAGAAACGCCTCTGGCCGCGGCTGCGCATGTCCAGCTCTGATGGACCTGGTAGGGACCCTGGTCGTGCTGATGAGTTTGTCTTCAGTTTCCCTGAATGGCTTCGATGGGACCATCTCTGAAGCAGAAGATACACAAACACTTACAAGAAGGGCTCCCTGCGCGTTGCTCGTCCAGCTGATGGACTTTGTCACCGCGGGGGTCTGTGAAGCATGTGCAGAAGGTGCTAGTCCTCACGCTAAATGCTTGTAAGTAAATATCCCGAGCGGGGGTGAGAGGCCTGCCGCCGTGTCTCCGCGAGCCCGCTGCAGGCCTCAGCAGAGCCGCCGGGATGTGCGCGCTGACTGATCGATACCGGCTCGGGGCTGGCACAGTCTCCCCGCCCTGGGAGTCCCGGCTGAGTCTGCGGACGCCTGACTCACTGTCACACCAAAAGGGCTAGGCGCTCTGGGCAGAGCGGCGTGAAACAGCAGGGCGTGAAAACCCAGGGCGTGAGTCAGCACGAAATCACACCCTTGATGTCACCCCGGCTTTGAGGAGTTCCCCTCCATTATTCATACCTTGGCACATATGAACCCCCTCCGGGGAGATGCCCCTGCTTTCCCGTCCCTTCTCTCCAAACTGTGTGGTGGGGCTGAAGGTCATCTTGGTCGTCACTTTTGGGGTTTGGGGGAGTATTTGCAGAGTAGACGTGATGTGGAAGAAGTTGTGCAGGTTAAAAAAAGATCTTTCCTTCAGGGCTTGAAGGTCTAGAGGAGAAGAAAAGCACCTTAACAGTTAATTACCACCTGGGACAGGCACCAAATTCATGCTCACGAGGCCGTGAGAGAAGAGGGCTGGAGTAGTAGGTTATGCGGATTGCAGGGGTTACGAGATGGGAGTGGATTGGGTTGTTTTAGAATGATCTCAGTCCTCTGTGGGAGACAAGGGGCACTCTTGTCAGGGAAGAGCCAACCAAACAAACAAAACCCAAACCCACAAAACCTCCTAAAAGTGTCCTGGAAGTCTTGGGATCCCACTCTAGCTCTGGAAAGAGGCTCCTGGGGGTGGGTGTCCTAGGCACACTTTCCAGCAGACCCCCAGCCATCGCCCACCGTGGGATCTGTACGCGTGTGTAATGGCCTCCCCCCAGAGTGTGTGCTTGACTTTTGGGATGCTTCACGACCAGGTTCTAGAAGACTATGCCAACAGGGTCTCCCGTCCCCTTCTTGGTTTTCCTGCTCCAGTGAGGCACGCTGCCCTGCTGGAGGGACCCACGTGCCAAGAATGGAGAATGTGGTCAGGGGACCAGCATGGTAGTGGGTTGTGCCAACAACCCTGAGCTCAGAGGTGGGTCCCTCCTGTGAGGAGCCTTTGGATGGCTGCCGGTGGGCCCACACCTGTAATAGATGGGGGGGGGACCTCGGGTTTGTCCTGGGGACCGTGGTTTTCAGAGGTGCAGGATTTTCAATGTTATGAGTGGAACTGTCCCAGGAAAAACCATCCCTGAGGCTTTCCTGGTTAAAGCAGGGAAAACTGGGCGCCTGAGTGGCACGTTGTTAAGCATCTGCGTTTGGCTCAGGTCATGATCCTGGGGTCCTGGGATTGAGCCCTGCATCGGGCTTCCTGCCCTCCAGGAAGCCTGCTTTTCCCTCTCCCCCTGCTTGTGTTCCCTCTCTCACCATGTCTCTGTCAAATAAATAAATAAAATCTTGAAAAACAAAAGCAGGGAAAACCACAGACTGCTCTCTTGAGTGGTTCACGCCATGCAGAGGACCCAGCTAGGCGGCGCCGGGTGCCTGAGCTGCGAGACGCATGCAGTGATATTGCCGACAGTCTCTGGTGTGGAGTGGAAAAGCACTGAGCCCGGCCAGTGTGTGAGGCTCTTTCTGGTGGCAAGGCGGTGTGGGTCCCAGCTGGTCATCGTCATAACTGATAACGCCGAGTACGTACAGTGCAGACCAAGCGCTGTCTTTCCAATAATGCCTCTTCCGCAAAGGTGCATGCATTTTTGCATTTCAGGAATGGCGAAGTACAGCTCAGAAATGTGCAGGAATGTGTCCATGGTCACCCAGGCAGTTAGTGGGGTAAAGTGACAGTCTATCAGCGGCGGGAGGACGGGAGAGTCAGATGCCAGGATCAATGATATTTTCGGGTGTTGAGCAATGAGTCACATCTTCAAGCGGCCTAAATGTCCCTGTTGTAGAGACGTAGATGGAGGCTGACATTCATCTTTTCCTCATTATTAACTGAAAGTATTTGTCTTCAACGAGGAATCTGTCATCACGTCGAATGTAAAAGTGCGTGGCTGCGTGGGCCCCTCGGAGGCTCGCTGAGCAGGGCTCCTCCTGGGCACTGTGGCGGTCCTGGGAGTGAAGTCTTCCCCGGGGACGCACGCTGTCCTAGGGGGAACGAACACAGGCCCTCGGGGACAACGACAGCATTAACGTAGCCGTGCAGCAGCTACGTTAAGAGAAAAGGAGAATTAAGAGAAAAGATTCCCAAGCCCACGGAATCCGACCAGCGGAGAATGGAAACTGTCTCCAGGGGCATTCGATGGCTGTGTACTCTGCCATGTGCACACAGATGGGGACTGCCTGCGAGCTTTAGGAAACATTAATGCTCCAAATGACCCCCGAGACAGCCCTCAGTGACGGAAAACATGGAAACCTTTCAGATCTATTCTCAACACGAACGAGGCGAGACAGGCTCATGGGTGAATTTTATAACAGAATAAAATTTATGTGACAATATGCTTCCACGAAAAACCAGAGGAGTGGAGTTCAAATAACAATGCAATGACACATTTTATTTTGCATCAGCGACATTGGAGAAGTTTTATGATATTTTGCGTTATTTCCAATGAACATTTACAATCTATCCGACAGCAATGCCATGGCGTTCAATTCACCTTATAAATTCCATGGACGAGAGCACAGACTTGGGAGGTTCTGTTTGGAAGAGAAAAGACTAGTAGGAGCTAATGACATGTGTCAGGGAAAGTCACCATGACGTGTGTGTGCTCCGAGGAC
Organism: Mustela nivalis; assembly: GCF_964662115.1. NCBI lineage: Eukaryota > Metazoa > Chordata > Mammalia > Carnivora > Mustelidae > Mustela > Mustela nivalis. Next base: position 91,285,034 of record NC_139031.1, read on the forward strand.
AGCGACGTGGATGCCAGGAGGGGTGAGGTGAGCTGACTTGTGTGTTGACGGGACCACAGCCCCAGGGAACATACTCTTTGCTTCTTTGTTGAAATATACGTGATATGTAACATGTGTAGATTTAAGGTGAACAGCCTTTCAAATGGAGACATTTATATATGGCCAACATGTTTGCCATCGCAGTGATAATCAGAAGCTCTATCACGTTATAAAATGATCAATGTTTTTAAAAGCCGGGTATCTGCTTGTGTTTGTGAGTATCTTTGATAATATATATATTTTAGTAGATATAGGATGGAGAGAGGGCTGGAGGCAGAGAGACCGACGTAGAGGCAGAGGTGGGGTGGGGAGGGTGAGAAGTGGGTGCAGAGACCCCCAACATGCAGGTGCCTGCCTAGAAGGCTCTAGAGCCCATGCAGGGAGCTCTGGGGAGCAGGGCTGTAGGGGATTGAACGTCAGCTGCAGACACATGACTTGTCTGTAAATTATGAAATATTTCGAACATGCACACATGGAAAGCGTCAAACAGTAAACCTCATCCCTCACCCTCACTATTAAAACATGCCTGCAACATCACACTGCGTGGCCTCCAGGGTCTGCTTCTCCTGTCTTCTCTCTCGAAGGAACCAGGGCCAGAGGGCTGCACATGCAGGAACCTGAGAGGGTCCCTATCACCTTGTGTGTAGAACAGCAGCCAGCAAGGTCCTCACACCTGCTTCTGCTGCTCTGACAGCCCCACCCCTGCCAAGAGCTTCCTTCCCGTTATCCTATGCTTCTTTTTCTTACTTGCTTATTTTTTCTTCCATTTTTCATACTTTTTCATATTGATACATGCATTTCTAAGGCATCTGTTTTCAGCACATCCCGTGGAATGAAGACACACCAGTGTGTTCAAGCCTCCTCTGCCAATGCTCTCTGCAGCTGTTCCGTTTGTGGCTGTGGACGCTCCTGAGCCCATGTCCTTATTTCTTTCTGGGGGATGCAGGCAGAGGAGTGAGTTGTGGGGCTGCATGGTAGCGACACTTCCTAGTTTTCTCAGCACTGACAAATGCCTCCTCAGTTTACAGAAAGGCTGCCTGCACTCCACCATCACATCTATCTTGTCTCTTGTCCCGTGTTCACGAAACAGCATCACCCACTCCCCCACCATGGCCCCAGTGATCACAAAGACTGGGGTTACGTGGTAGGGATGCTACTATCTATCCACGTTCGGGCTCCTCTGGGCTGGGCTCATGGATCTGTGTCTACACTGTACTGTGTCCCTGATTTTTACCTTTGTGAGTGAAACCTTGAAGAGTGGCTCTATCCTTTGAAACGTGCACGTGGCTCAGCATTGCCTTTGGGAAACTGGAGACATTTCATGTTGAAAACCTTATTACCCTGAGTAATACCTTATTAAACTAATTCCTAACTTTTATATATCGAAAGCTTTTTTGCATAAAGTGTAGGAGATCTTGTGTTTTATTCTCTTTAATTTCAAAAGCGGTGACTCCCAGGAATGGAGGGTCTGCTTTCAAAGTCGCCCGGCATGCCTGGGAGGAACTCAGCTGGGACACTATCTTAGCGTCCCACGCTTGGCTTAGTTCTGCTGAACCTCTCAGGATACAGCCATCGTGCCCACAAACAATGTGGCCTATTGGTTTGCTTCTCCACACACTCGATTCTGGATTTATATTGTAAACCTTCTTAAATTTCTTTTGGGAATTTTTCTATTTTTTTGTTTCATCTTGCTTTTGGAAAAGGCCTGTGTATGTTTAGGATTTTACATCCTCACATTTTTGTACAACTCGATCGTTCCGCACGACTGTTGCCGGCATTGCTGTGATGGTCTCCAGTGTCATTTCAATTAGTTGCAGGATTGTTGGTCCCTGTAGGTTTTCCGTGTCACACCCAGAGAGGTTTCATTTATATTTCTGGAGGAAATTGTCTAGTCTGTTCACATACAAATGTACTGCAGTGTGCTGGGGGTCTGCACAAGACGGCAGGGCTTCCTTCCTGCCCACTGCTTCCTGCCACGCACGGCCACCGACCTTCAAATATGGAGACAACGCGAGGACGTGTGTGGGGCCCTGGGACTGGAGGGCGCCTTCCTTCTGTTCAACGTGTTTTTGTTGCTTTTATTGGCTTTATTAGGATTATTATTGGTTTTATTTACAGCTCACACTTGGATAAATTATTGATATACATTATTTTTGGCTCATAATTACTTTTAGGCTACAGACAAACATATTGAAAATATATGTAAGTGTCTATTAATACGCGTTAAGGAGAGAAAATGAAAGAGAACGTGAGAAACTGCCATTCGAATCTTATCAGGCTCCAGGGACGGCAGAGGCTCCACTCAGGGGGCAGGAAAGAGAACAGTCCTGAGTCAGTGAAATCCTCATGCCCGGCGGACAGCCTGGCCTGCTGCAGGGTCCCGCCGGAGGGTCTCTGGCTTCATCAGGATGCGTTTGCAGTCATAGGCGCAGAGCGAGGTCCCTTGTACATGCAGTCTGCTCGCCAGAGCCCCGTCGCTGGGAGAGATTCTGGTTTGGTGCGGTTTTCCACGGAGGGGCTTGAATGGCAGGTGCTAACAGGCCACAAAGCCTGACAATGTCAGACGAGGTCAGACGTGCCGTGGCGGCGGAATGACAAGCAGAGGAGCAGGCGCTCCTCTCCCCTCGGCCAGAGACGTGTGACGTCAGTGACTGTCTCTGGCAGGGAGTGTTGGACTCATGACACCGGCTGAGAATCTCATCCTTCAGAAAACACGTATTTTTGCGTGGCTGTGTCCGAGGACCACACCATCACCAGGATGCCCTCTCCCGCACACACAACTTGTGTGCATTCACTTTGCCACGTTTCCGGAGGGCGTGGCCACACGGGTGGGGACTTAGGTCCCTCCCCCCGGTGACCCATAAGGTCGTGGCAAACTGATCGGAGGTAATAGCCGCGTGGTCTTCTGTGCCTGTCGTGAGGCAAGGACGAGACAGACAAAGGAAGGTACTAGAAATGCAAGTGAGTCTGGCGTCCACCGAGCCGTCCTTGGTTATTTTTAGACACAGGGTTTTTCATATAGTTATTCTGGGGTAAGACATGTTGGAACAAGGGACATGGGAAGTTTTATTGGGGGATCAAAGGGAAATCTCCACATGTTGGCGAGATAGAGCTCCTCATGAAAGCAGGTTATACATCGGAAGCTGACTTCCAGTTCGGCCGCACGGGCTCCATGAGCAAGGACTAAGCCATGGTTGGTGAAGTCAGGACGGTTTCGACAGAAACGGTCCTATGCTGGGTGCCTCTCAGCCAGTTAATACTGCCTAATAAGCCCCTGTATTTCCTTCAGTCCGTCTTTGTCTCATCATGGCGTTTAACGTGATGGCGTCAAAATATGAAAACACGACTGATAACTGTTTATTTGCCAATTGGGTTTTGCATTCACTTTGCATTCTTCTTAAAGACATCTCTTTTCTGGAACCCAAGCGTATCAGAGTGTGGACCACCTGTGAGGTCTGAGGGGCATTTCGACAGCCCAACACTGGCACCTAGTGGCACATGTTACGGCAGGAAGTGCCTCCCAGAGGAAGCCCCGCACTCATTCCTCAAGCGGTCCGGGGCGCAGGTGCTACACATTTTCGTGTGTACTTGAGGTAACACATGAGTCCCTGAGTCGCTGTCCTCAAGAAACATCAGGAAGGATAAAATAGTCAGTGGACTTCTAAGAAAGCAGGTACTGGTTCACGAGCTTCCCTTCTGCAGAGTGGCGGGTGGCAGGAAACCAGTTGACGACTTTCTTAATGGTCTGCACCATCTCCTCTAATGTATTTGAGGAGATACTATAAGGGACACTCTTCTCCAAAACCAGACCATTCTTTTTTTTCCACATCTTAGAAGCATTTAGGACCTAACAAGATGACGCGGTGTCTATCAATCCATACATTTAAACCGTTGACAGGTGCCTTCCCCACGCCTGGAGGCGCTGGTGCTGGTGGAGAAAGAGGCTGGAACCCTCCAGCGCCCTTGGAGCAATGGGGCGGGAGCTCTCTATCCCGCAAGGTATGAAGGGATCGGCCCGGAGGAGGATGGCCAGTGGTCAGAGGGGAGAGACATTTGGCTGAGGGAGATGGCAGGCTTCAGGAATGGGAAGGGTCGGGAGATGGGGACCCCAGATGGAGGGGGAAGGAAGAAAGTATGGATGAAGCAGGCTTCCTGACCACAGCGTCGATGGCAGGAAGCCACGGGGGTGACCGTTGAGGCTGGACCAACGGATAGTGGGAATGGTGCACTCCTGTCAGCACCGGAAGGTACACGGCAGGGGGCCCAGGGAACTTCCCTCCCCCGCTGGCTGGACGCAGTGGCTTCAGCCCTCTTCCAGTTCCCTCTGACCCGCCTTTCCAGGACTCTCTTTTCTATGCCAAGGGCAGTGTGGCCTTCACGATCATGCTCCTGGACTGAAGAAATGTCCGACTTCTGTCCTGTTCCCGGATCATGTGAGTGAGCCTCTGTTTAGGAGGGAAAACATCGTCCTTGCTGCAGAGAACATTTCTCTGAATGACTTCGGTGATGGGATTCCCAGGAGGATGGGGCCCATCTGGGAGGTCGAAGGTTCTCGGTGACAGACTGACGTTGTACAGGGATGACACTCAGCAGGATCAGGCCTCTTCTAGACCCCCACTGTGAGGAGGCACGTGTCCTTCCGTGTCTGGCTTCTTGCCCCCACCTGACAGCCGTGAGATCCATGGATGTTGCTTCAGCCGTGGTTCCCTCCTTCCACTCCAGCCCTGCACGGTGTGTCTGTGTACCTCCTTTTGAGGGACATTTGGGTTGTCCTGATTTGGGGCTACTATGAACAAGTCTTTGTTTCTTTCTTAAAATATTTTATTCATTTATTTGAGAGAGGGAACACAAACAGGGGGAGCAGCAGAGAGAGAGGGAGAAGCAGGCTCCCCACTGAGCAGGGAGCCCAAGGCAGGGCTCAATCCCAGGACCCTGAGACCATGACCTGAGCTGAAGGCAGAGGCTTAACCCACTGAGCCCCCAAGGCGCCCCTACTCTGAACAGTCTTCTGAGACGTACACTGGCCCAGAGAAGCATTCCCTGTGGGTTCATGACCCGCGGACCCGCTGGGCTCGGGGCTTGTGAGGATGCAGATTCTGCACACATCCCACCAGGCGGTGTGGGAAGAGCCAGTCACACAAGGATTCACCACGTGACTCTACATGCTTGTGGTCCCCAGTGTGGTCCAATCCACAGAGGAGAGAGTGGAGTGGGGGGAGCGCCGGGGGTGGGCCGGGAAGCTGGAGTTTCGTGGGGACAGAAATTCTGTCCAGGGAGATGAGAACGTTCTGGACGTGGACAGTGGTGTCCCTACGGCACCAGGAGCATGCTTAATGCCTCCAAGTTAAGTGAATGTACAGTTAAACATGGTGAGCCTGGAAAACCGCATTTTACCACAGTGAAAGAGAAAAAATTAAAACATAAATCTGTACCTCACCTCTCCATCCAGAAACCTCTCAGGTCAGGACCCGTGATTCCGGGGAGGGCTCCGCCCCGGCTCCCTGCTGTGGGATCTCCCACAGAGCCGGAGCTGCCAGCCTTCCCCACTGCTGTCCCCACAACCACGGCCACTGGCTGGGTTGAGCTGGGCGGGTCATCTGCACCGGCCTCTTGCCCTGTCTTCGGAGGTGAAGACGCTCATCTCCGAGGAACCCTCCCGCTAATGTCACTGGCGGCGCTCCTCCCTCCCCCGCACTGTCCGCCCTTTTCCGCTCTTCTGTGGTTTCCGGGGGCTCCGCTCACGCAAGTCCTCATCGCTCTGCATGTGTGGGTTTTCAACGGCTTTGAAGGCTTCTCTTTGCCTCGTTCCTTCCCTCGAGAAGGACAAGCAGACGCTCCATGAACTGGATGCACAGTTGCGGGCGACTGTAGTCAGGGGGCTCACATCATCCTAGCGGTTTCCCTAAGAAGGGCCCCAGTGCACCCTGTCTGGGAAGGTGCCCCGAGCCTGGAAGGCGGGTAGGAGCTGTCTGCACGTGGCCGTGGCCGTGGCAGGACGTGAAGGTGAGCACGAGGATGTGGGCAGACACGGGAGAGGATAAGGACAGATCTCACGGGTACGGCCAACACAGCGGCTCCTGGTCACGTGCGTGAGTTGGGCCAGACCAGGGAGGTTGGCAACGTACACCAGGTCCCCTCCCGGGGTGTCTGAACCCACACTCCGAGGCGGGGCTCTGCCTTGCGTTTTTCACTGGGTGGTTTGGGGCACCCGGATCTGGTTCTCTTGGGGACTCGTTGAGATGAACATTCTTCATCCCCAGACCTGGGATTTCAGGTAATAAAATCGTGGTGCGTCGGTGACAGAAACAGCATTTGTAACAATCTGTAACATTTGTTAACAAGCTCCCGATGGAAACCCCATGAAGAGAATGGTCGGTGCACTGGGCAAGACTGGGGTCCTATTAAAACAGTCCTGTAGCCCGGCTGGGAGCTCCGCTTGCTGGTTTGTACGGAAGCAGGGGGTTTCAAAGTGCGATCTGAGAGAGTCAGGCCGTGCTGCCGGGCCTCCCTGTTCCAAGGAGATGCGGGTCTGCGTCTGCAGTGCAGACTCTGGGGCCTTGTCTTAGCCTGACTTCTGCAAGAGCTTCCATATCTGCCAAACGCTTCGTTTGGCAGAAGCGAAGCGTGGGAAGGATGCGCCCCTTCCCTCCCATACATGGCACGTCTCGAGCGTGGGACCCACGGGAGACGGCGGCCCGCACAGGTGCTCGGCAGGTCCTGCACACACCGTGTCTTTTTCTCCCTTTTCCTTACTCAGTCCCGGGGATGTGAAGATGTCCCGCTGGGTCCGACGGAGCCCATGCAAAACTCTAGTGTCGGAAAATTAAACCAGACTTGAACATTCCTTTCCCTTTGGCAGGAGGTAAAATTTGCCTTTAAAAGAAAAGCAGCCATTGATTAATGTGCACAAATGCAGAGTCAGTGTGGAGAGCATCACGGGGGATGCACGGCGCCCGCCTGGCTGGATGGGAGGGGGTCGGCCCTGGTGGGGAAACAGGGAGGAGAAGGCGCCATGCTTGGGATGGGAGATCTGAAGAGGGTCCCGTCATGTAACCCAAGGGAGGCAAGGTTAACTGTAAGGGGCACCCAGTGGTCTTTCTGCTCTTCTCGCCTCCCAGACAAGAGAGGTTTCACCAGGGAGGGGGCTGACGACCGGGCAGGGTCCTAGCCGCTGGCAGGAGCACCAGGTCGGGATGAACCCAGAGCCTCCGGCACAGGCAGGAGCAGGTGCCTTATCAACACCCGGGACTGAAATGCTCCAACGGCGCACCCAACCGCTAGCCATCCCCCGGGGTGCTGCAACCGCTCCCGGCTCCGCTGCCCAGGCGAGGCTCCGATACACGTTGCCCACCAGCGGTCTTCCAAGAGCTTCGAGAGCTGGCGCTCACCAAGGTGGAGACGGGGATTTCCCGCTTCCCACTTCCTGCGTCTGCTGTTTTTGAGGCTCCGCTTCTGTTAGAAGGGGGTGAGGGAAGGAGAGAAGGGAAGGGTGTTGTTTGGAGTTGAGTTGTTGAATAGGAGCCAGCGTCCTAACCCCAGTGCCTCAGAACGTGGCCTCAGAGAGGAAATAGGACCAGGGAAGGTACATTCAGTTAAGACAAGATTCTGCTGGAACAAAGTGGGACCCTCAACAAAACAAAAAGGACATTTGGACTAAGACGTGCACTCATAGAGAAAATGCCTTTACACTGCAAAGAGCGCCAGCAATTGTCACCAACGCCCCTGAAGCTGGGCCAGACCCTGCCAGGCACCCTCTCCTTCCTCCAGAGGGAACCAGCCAGCCCTGTGGCACCTAGAGGTCCGACTCGCAGTCTTCAGAAGAGGGAGAATAAATACCTTCTTCTGTTTAAGGCGGGGGTGTTGTGTTGCTTTGTTATGGCTGCCTGAGAAAATCACGCTGTGTTCCAGCTCAGAGTTGAAGCTTGAAAAAGGTTTTGGCGAAAGAAAAATCGAGAACATTGCCATTGGGGTTAAATGCTCAGAGGAACAGAAGCACAGAACGGGAAGCACGTGGGGACTGAGGGGCAGAGCGTCGGGAGAGGCAGAAAGTGAGGAAGGGGGTGAATGTTACCCGAGACTCAGGGTGCGCAATGGGGCGGGGGCAGGCTGGCAGAACATTCTGGCATGTCTTGGGCCACACAATCTGGCAAGGGGGCGAGGGGATATTAGTGTTTAAAGGAACCCCTGAGAGGAGGTTCAGTCCATGTCTAGGGCACAACTGGGGCAGGTGTGAGCGTGGAACAGTGGGGTGCACACGGGTGGGGCACGGGGGACATGCAGTACCAAATCCCAACCCAGGTGCCCATCTGCTGAAGGAAGAAAGTCTCCAGGAAAATGACACCGAGCTTGAGTGTGCTGAGTGTGCACACGTCTGTGGATGTACTCTGTATGTGTGCACGCATGCACATGTGTGTGCTCACGTGCGTGTGTGCTGTGTGCATGTGTGCACATGTGTGTGGATTTGCTCTGTATGTGTGTGCTGTGTGCGCATGCATGCAGCTGTGCTCTCTATGTGTGCATATGCTCTGTGTGTTTCTGTGTGCTGTGTGCTCACCTGTGTTTGTGCTGTGTGCCTGCGTGGGTACCCATGTGTGTTTGTGCTGTGTGCACGCATGTGTGCAGATGTGTGTAGCTGTGCTCTGTGTGTGTGCATGCATTGTGTGTGTGCATACGTGCACGTGTGTGCTGTGTGCAATGCATGCATGGGTGTTTGTGCTGTGTGTGTGTGTGCACACACATGCACGTGTTTTGAGGCGTCCCCGAGGCAAGGAGTCTGGTTGTGAATCTCAGGAAAGAGATGACAGTGAGTCAGAGCTGCACACGGAGCAGGTGTGCTGGAGGCTAGCACTGCTGCGCAGAAGGAGGAGTGACAAGCTATGAAATTGAGGTTCTTTATTTAAAGTCACTTCAACAATTCTGTTACTGGGGGTGCCTGGGTGGCTCAGTGGGTTAAGCCTCTGCTTTAGGCTCAGGTCATGATCTCAGGGTCCTGGAATCAAGCCCCGTATCAGGCTCTCTGCTTGGCAGGGAGTCTGCTTCCCCATCTCTCTCTGTGTGTCTCTCTGCCTCCTTGTGATCTGTCTCTTTCTCTGTCAAATAAATAAATAAAATCTTAAAAAAAAATTCTGTTACTGAACACTGAAAATTACAGAGGGGATTTCTCTATTTTTCTGATTATTAAGGAAAGAACATGATGCAAGTGAGAGCTCCTGGTGAGATTTTTGGGCTGGGCTTCCCTTGGAGGGCCACTGACTGCCCACACGCTGCCCTACAAAGTGTCTCCAGCCCCGTGCAGACCCATGAGTGAGGCCCTTGGCCATGTCCATCCGCAGGAAGCAGGGGAGCTCTGCACGGGGCACCCAGCTCAGAGTGTCTCCTTTATGAGAGTCTCTCCACACCATCCAGGGGGTGACAATGGGCCCCAGCTCCACACCATGCAGTGGCCAGGAGTTTTCAACATGGGTTTGGAACACAGTGACACAGTCGTGGAAGACCAGGACTCTGGCGACTTGTTATTACTGCTAAATGCTGAGATGCCTGCGTCACTGGAGAAGTGATAACTGGCCCCGAGGTCAACTGGGTTCTATGGGAGATTCTGAGCTGAGGGCAGGTGCGTGGCCATAGGTCATTGGGGCTCCTGGTCTCCTCCAGCCCCTGCGCTCCCCACCTATGGGCTGTGGCATCTGCACACAGGTGAGAAGCAAACACCTGTTTCCCTCTTCCTGTGCAAGGAGCCCCAGGACCACTGCTGCAGAGACCCACGGCCTCATAAGAATCTGTTCCTGTGCAAGGAGCCCCAGGACCACCGCTGCAGAGACCCACGGCTCTTGTCATTTGTAAGCTGAAATCCTTCAGTAATGAGAAACTCGCCCCCACCCACCATGTGGTAACCGGAGCCCTGGTTGGCATGGGAATGGCAGCGACGCTTCTTCATCTTCTCCCTTATTGGCAACCTCACATAAGATGAGCATGTCCCTGCTACGCTCCTGACGGGACCTGTAGGTCTGACTGGTGTGCGTGCAGCAGACCGGGGCCAGACAGAGACGGAGACACAGTGAATCCTTCAGAAATGACAGTTTTGACCACACCGATGCTCTTCCATCCACGACAGTCGCGACCCTCGTGAGTGACCCTTATGCCCGCCATCTTTGGACCGTGGGGGCCTCTTCCAGTTGGCTTCTGAGTCCCTTGGACATGACCCGAGCTGTCCTTGATACTTCTGTGGCTTCTGGTGTGACGAGACTCCTCAGGCTTGTTCTCTAGGTTTCCTGCCCAGACTCGGAGTAGACTGGAGCTGGGAATGGCATTTAGAGTCTCTGATCTGGGCCCACGGGCAGCACTGTCTTTATGTTCCAGGGGTTCACTTGGCTTTAGGCTTCTGGATGGGGTAAGTGGAATGTAATGATCACCAGTTATTTCTTCTGCTGGTGACACACGTGTCCCCAAACTATGGTGGCTGTGTGTATAAAAGAAACATTTGAGTATCGATGTCATTTCTTAATGCTAATTATTATAGTCTACTTGGTGATTGCCAGGACATTTCTGAAATAATTTTTGGCTGTGTTAGTACTAATCTAATTTTTTCTTTCTTTTTATTGCTTTTTGTTGTTTCCCGTACACATCTGCTAATAATCACCACTGGGAATCTTGTATTCAACATACTACCCTGTTTTTTTTTTTTTTTTTAAATTACAAATTGCCAAGAACAGTGAATGAAGAAATCTAAAGATTTTATTGTCACACAATATCCCACATTTAACTTCTTTTCAGGGTTTTGTCTTGCAAGACACTGATCAGGAGAATTTCCAATTTAATAAAATCTGGACGTAGTTTCTATCTGGAAACTAAGCCAGAAAAATGTACTCCCACTGTCTTTCTTTGGGTGGCTTGTTAAGGGCTGGTGGGTCGGGTGGAGGGCAGGGGTTCAGCCCCTATACTGCATGCACTTCTCACGGAACCAAAAGCAGATTTCTAAGAGAGTGGGTTCTATTTAAACCTTCCCTTCGCTATCCTTGCAAACTGTTGTATTTCCTTTCTGTGTATACATTTCAAGTTTATTTTCCAAGGGGAGAGATGAGACCATACCTTTCAGGGTCTACGTTTTCTTCCCCTCCGGGGATTTGTTCCAAACGAAGGGCAGGGATTTCACAGCCTTGGTGACATGTGCCTGTCCAGTGCCTTTTATTAACTGTCACATAATTTATCATCAAGACATGATATGGCTAGACTATAAATTTGGAAAGGCTTTCCCTCAAATATGTCCAAATTCAGAACAACAGTTTTGGAAACTTAGCTGTGTTTGTAGCAGTGTGAATTTCTAAATATGCTGTAACAGTGGGTCAGCCTACTGGACTCCAGGATCTGCTGTCCTTTGTGATTTGCTTTCACTTTTATCAGCTACAAGCAGACTTTGGTGAACATGAGTATCATCTTAGCTATGACGCTGGCGGTGTGCTGGCCAGACCCCAAAGACCGTCCTCATCTACATAGACCTGCTGCTCTCTCGGGGCCAGCCCAAAGATAGTTGGGATGAGTGCCAAGATCTTCCCAAGGTCGAGAGTGGGATCCGAAGCCAGAGGACTGAGTGACCTAGAGTTCTCTAGAGTTAAGAGTCGGTTTCTTGGTTTGTCTCTTTCCCCCACCACATTTTTTTGTTCATTTGTTTTGTTCCTTGAACTCCATACGAGTGATATCAGATGGTATCTGTCTTTCTCTGACTGGCTTATTTCATTCAGCACAACACCTTCTAGTTCTATCCCTGTCCTCGTAAATGGCAAGATTTCATTCTTTTTCATGGTCATGTAAGAGTCCATCATAGACATTAACCACATCTTTATCCATCCACCAGTCGATGGACATCTGGGCTCTCTCCATACTTTGGCTATTGTAGATAATGCTGCTATCAACATTGGGGTTCATGTGCTCCTTTGAATCAGTATTTTTGTATCCTTTGGGTAAATATTGCAAATATCTATAGTTCTATTTTGTAAATTTTCGAGGAACCTCCATGCTGTTCTCCAGAGCAGCTGCACCAGCTTGCATTCCCACTGCCAGTGTAGGAAGGTTCCCCTTTCTCTGCATCCTCGCCAACACCTGGTGTTACCGCTGTGAAAGCTTTAAGGACGTGTGCCGGACGTGCTCAGTGGAAGAGTCACATTATATTTTTAAGAGATGCATGTTTCCCTTTTCCCGCCTCCCCCATCTGTGGGGTTGTCTCTAGCAGAGTCACCTGGCTCCTGGGTTGTGTTGTGTTTTGTCTCTGGGGGACTCAGAGATGATCCAGAGACAGGGAGGAGACGACTGGTCTCTCCCTCAATTTCCCCAGCTCCCCCTGCCCCTGTGCCAGCCCTCCCAGGCTCCCCGGACTGACAGCCCCCTCAGCTCCAGGGTGGTCATAGCCTCTGCTCGTCCTGGGGGCTTTCATCCTCTGTGGCTTCATCCAGCTTCCTACCAGCTTTTTTGAGAACACTCAAGTCCTGCCAGGCCCAGGAGGTGGGGCGGGGGGGATGCTCACTATGGAGTGCTTTCTGTTTACCAGGCACCTGTTAAGTAGGGGGACAGGAGATCCGTAAGACCCAGCCTGGGCCACGGCTTGTTTGTAAGTGAGGAGGGGAGCCATAGGACACATGTCTGCAAAGGAGAGGTGCCCTATAATGGGATGGGGAGAGCCAGCAGGGCTGGCACGGGGAGTGGGGCTGGGTAGGGTGTGAGAACACAGGGTCTTCTCCCATGGGAGAAGCCTATCTTTAGAGGCAGCCCATGATCTCCAAGGGAGACCCCGAAGGCTTCACTGGTTGGAAGATGACATACATGATTGAGAGTGGCTTCTGGAAGGATTTCAGCATTCTGTTCCAGGAGAGAGTCCGTGGGTGGAGGGGTGGGGGAGAGTGGGGGTCAGAAGAGTATCCTTCCTGGAGGGTCACACAGCCTTTGGCTGTTGCAGTGACCTGAGCAGATGAAACCAGATGAGCTCATTTTCACACCACAGAAATAACTGATATTTAGAGGTTACATGTACCCTGAAATACTGAGATTGGACTGTTTGCAGACACTGTAGACCATAAAATCTTCTGGTCACTTAACATGTACAAATGAAGATCATGAAATAGTCAAAATGTGTGATATTATAAAGAATACTGGGGGGTGAGGCACTTCTGTTCAAAGAATAAAATGAGGGGCGCCTGGGTGGTCAGTCGGTCAAGCACCTGCCTTCAGCTCAGGTCGTGATCCCGGGGTCCTGGGATCGAGTTCTGCATCAGGCTTCCTGCTCAGAGGAGAGCCTGCTGCTCTCTCTGCTTGTCCTCGCCTTCTCTCTATCTCTTTGGAAAATAAATAAAATCTTAAAAAAATAAATAAAAATTTAAAAAAAGATGTCTTTATCATAGGTATAACTCACATTCACAAAACTGCACAAATGTTCACACTACAGCTCTGTGAATCTTTGTAAAGCAAAGGCATCCTTGAACCTCACACCCCAAGCACGAAATACGACATGGCACAACCAGAACCTTTTCTCTATCACTGACTCGGGCAAAGATGCATTTTCCTGATTTCTGAGCCTACAAACTAGCTGACTTATTGTTGAACGGCACGCACGCTATATTTTTCTTATGGCTGATTCTGACTCAAGGCGACCTCTGTGAGATTCAGTCAGTTTGTTACAGGCACGTCCTGATTACCACTGGAGTGTGGGGAGAGATCACAGATGATCCATGGGTGAACGTACGGGCTGTGTCTGGTTAGCGTCGTGCTGCTGGGGGCAGGCTTGCAAATGATGTCTTAGACGTAGATGCCCTTGTTCTCTCGAGTAAATGAGGGGCAAGTCTGCTGCACCGTAAGAAATGTGCACTGTGAGATTTCTTTAGTACACAGTATGACTGGTTTTCCAAATTAGCTTTATCCGTTCATCTCTCATCTGTTCCTGTCCCGACATCCTTGCCAATGTAGGCATCATTCAGCTGGTTTATCCTAGACTCTCAAAGGGGTGTGTTCTGCATCACCGGCTCGTTTCATTTTGTGTTTTCATAGTGACCGATGACGCTGGGTATCTCTGAGGATGTTCATCAGTCATGTGGCTCTCATCTTTTGGAAAGCACCTGTTCAAGTCCTATGCGCATCTCAGAGGCGATCGGCTTTTTCTTTGTGGTTTGCAGGGTGTTTTCAGATATTCTTAACATGAACCTGCTATCAGATGCACCTTCCCCTTCTCTGTGGTGTGTGCATATATGCTAAGTGGTATATTTTGATGGACAGAAATTTCAGTGGTATGTTTGTAACATTTCCTCATTTGTATGATGATGGCTCAGGCTTTTTATAAATATGTTTTGTAAGATTGAGAAAGTAGCATTCTAGTTTATTGGCTTTTAAAAAATTTACCTATAATCTATTATTTGCTTCAGGGATACGAGTCTGTGAATCATCAGGCTTATACAATTCACAGCACTCACCATAGCACATATCCGCCCCAATGTCCATCCCCCGGCCACACCAGCCCTCCCCCCAACCCCCAGCAACTCTCAGTTTGTTTCCTGAGATTAAGAGTCTCTTATGGTTTTTCTCTCTCCCCCGTCCCATTTTGTTTCATTTTTTCCCTCCCTTCCCCCCATGACCCCTTTCCCTGCCTCTCAAATTCCTCATATCAGAGAGATCATATGATAATTATCTTTCTCTGACTTATTTCACTTAGCATAATACCCTCTAGTTCCACCCACATCATTGCAAATGGCAAGATTTTGGAGTTTTTTGGATGGCTACATAGTATTCCATTATACATACCTCTCTTACAAATTTTATGTGTATAAAAATATGGTTAAATACAATGAAGGAATAAAATATGATTATAGCAATAAAAAGATTTTTAAAAAAGGTATTGATAAGATAAAATAGTTTAAAAAGATTAAAATAGGAAAGAGGAAAAATTTTAAAAACTAGAATAAGAAAAAATAAAAATCAAAAATTTAACTTTGAAAAATGAAAGGATCATGGGAAAAGAGCCACGAATTCTGTGCTGCTTTCCCCTAGCTCTGGAGTTCCGTGGTTCTCATTGATCGGTGAGCTTGGTCTCAGCTGGATGTTCTTGCTGATCTTCTGGGGGAGGGGCCTGTTGCCATGATTCTCAAATGTCTTTGCCTGGAGGCGGAATCGCTCTGCCCTTGCCAGGGGCCGGGTTCACTCTCAGAGTTTTTGTTCCCTGAAGGCTTCCTGTAGAGCTTTGGGGAATGGGAATGAAGATGGCTCGGTCTCCAGCTGCGCTCTGAGCTCACCTGGCCTATGACCGAGCATTTCTATCTCTGATGCGCGGCTCTGTTTGGAGTCTCCAAACCTAGCAGATTCCTGCCGCGTGCTCCCGCACTGCCCCTCCCAATGGATGAAGATGAGTGTCCCCGGATCTGCCACTTGTGGGGTTCCTGTTCCAGCTGTGGCCTGACTGTGCCTCGGATCACAGCTTAAGGTAACCCCGACCCGAGAGTCCCCTTCTTGGCTCCATCTCTACAGCGGCTTCCCTGCTCCCATACCTGGGAGATCTGCCACCCTTAGACACTCCTGGTCTTTTGGTGACCCCGCGGGACTGGAGACCACACTGTCCCCATGAGGGCTCTGCTCCCCGCTTAGCCTCTGGAGCGACGTCCCTCCGTGGAGCAGACTTCTACAAGTTCTGATTTCGTGCTCCGCTGCTCCATGCTTGCCGGGAGCCGGCCCCTCCCCCCTCAGTCTGTCTTCCTGTACAGCATCTCGGCTTCCCTTCTCTGCACGTCCTGCCTTCCAGAGAGTGGACCATTTTCTATTCCTAGTATTGCTGCTCTTCTCTTCTACCGCCTGTTGGGTTTGTAGCTGTTCAGATGGTTTGAGGACTATCCAGCTGGACTCCTGGGAGCTGACAAAATTTCAGTCTCCTATTACCCCATCATCTTGTTCCTCCTCCTCTTTTTAATCCCCAAGAGTTTTGATCATAAATGGTGTGAATTGATGTCAAATACTCTCACGATATCCACTTTGATGACTATATCTTATTAAGAGTTTTTGAAGAGTCGTAATATTTTATAATCTATATTGATTGGTAAGTGAATGTTTAAATAAATTCCCTCCCCCGGAATAAGCCAAATTGAACATGGTACACTATCATTTTTAAATAGTCAAATTTGTTTATTTTTTTGGCATTTGTGTGCATGAAAGTCATTGGTCTATAATTATCAACCCTTGTAACATAGTTATGGGCTTTGGCTGGTGTTAAGATCTGCCTTGCCCTGGGGAGTGAGTTGTGACTTTCAGGTGAAAGATGCAGAAGCACTGAGTCACACTCCCTCTCAAATAAGAAGAAGACTAGTGACTCATTAGAGAATTTCTGTGAATTTTTGGGGAATTGGTGTCCCAGGGAAGACTATCTTGAAATCTAGTGATAGGTGGCTTCATGAAGGGAGGTACAAGACCACATATTTTGTGCCCTGGGACAGAAATCATGGGATGCTGATAAGCCACTAGAGGCTTCGACTAGAAATCTTGAATGAACGGCTGTGGCCCCATGACAGTGGAGTCCTTGGAAGCAGCATTTCTTGTAGGCTGAGCCTGTGCTCACATAGGGTACCCCAACCAGCGCTCACAGTTTGGGTAAGGAGGACTTGGAGAATGCTTGCCTGCAGTGCTGGCCAATCCTAATTCTACCCAGACCACCACTTCCTGGCTCTTCCATGACACCTAATCTGAGCAGTATATGTACCAAACCACGTAACTAGGCATTTCACATTGAAACTGAGTACCAAAGACAATGTAAAAATCTTAAAGACAAACAGAGTGGGCAAAAAGACATGTGTTTACAAGAAAAGGGGATCAAATTTAAGTTTACAAATGAATTCTTGTAAGCAAGAAGACAACTAGTGTCATTTTTGAAGTGTGTGTGTATACATCGGGGTGGTTGACACAGAACCCTATGCCCCACAAAAGTATTCATCAAACCGGGAAGAAATGCAGTTTTCAGACAAAAGAAATCTGTGGGAACTCCTTGCCAGATGACTTCCTCTACGAGAAATGTTCAGGATGCTCTTTAGGCAAAAGGGTTGTGATTCAGGTTGCGACAGCATGTTCTAGTTTTGTAGGATGTTAGCTCAGGGGAGGGGGTTGGATGAAAGGAATGCGGGGTTTTCCTGAACTATGTCTGAGAACTCTCCGATGCCAGGCAGAAGGGCATGGCATGAATGGAGATTACTGCTGGAGGAATAAAAAAATTAATTCTTACTTTTAAAATTAAACATTGAATTCCAGAATGTAATCACAGTATTCGCTTCCTCAAAGCTGTCTTTATCTTAGTCCTCAGATTTGGGATGTATTAGAGATACAAAAGATTTTCTCCTTTTCTAGGCTTAAGGTTGCAGTTTTATTAAAGATTTCAAGTGAAATGGTCCTCAGGCTGTGACCGCAGTCTCCTGTGCGGGGACTGCGAAGACCTCTGCACCTGCTCCCCACCGTCTGGTGGAAGTTGGGAAGTGAAGACGCCTTGCTGTGGGGATGCATTCTGTTCAGCAAAAATGAAAAAAATGCAAATATGTGGCTTTTGGATCGATGCAAAATGACAGTTTTCTCCTTTTAGGGAAGTTTATTTAAGGAGGTGCAACTAAGTAGCCAAGTTTCTTCTTGGAATTTCAGTTATTATAAAACAACACCTTAACTCCAAGGTTAAATGAAAACACAAATCAACAATGACACTAAAACAATTAAACATATTAAAAGTAGATAAAAAATTAGCCAGTGAACTTCTTTCCAAGATCTGGTTCCTTGTTCCTAAATACAAACATAGGTTTTTTAAAAACAGATTTTATTTAATTATTTGTCAGAAAGACAGATAAAGAGAGAGAATGAGAGAGAGGCCAAGCAGGGGGAGCAGCTGGCTCCCCCTTAGCAGGGAGCCCAATGTGTGACTCCATCCCAGGACCCTGGGGTCATGACCCAAGCCAAAGGCAGACACTTAACTGACTGAGCCACCCAGGCAGCCTAAAACAGAGGCTTCTAATAGCTAAGCTTTTATGCTTTTGAACATCCTTTAAAAAAGTCACATCTTTGAAGAAGAATAATAGAAACCTTGTAAATTTTCAAAAAGAGTCTGATTGACCACTTCTTGCTTGAAACATTTGGATTATTATTATTATTATTATTTTTTGTTTGGTTTGGTTTGGTTTTTTGTTTTGTTTTTTTGTTTGTTTGTTTGTTTGTTTTTATTAATTTTTTATTTTTTATAAACATATATTTTTATCCCCAGGGGTACAGGTCTGTGAATCACCAGGTTTACACACTTCACAGCACTCACCCAAGCACATACCCTCCCCAATGTCCATAATCCCACCCCCTTCTCCCAAACCCCCTCCCCCCAGCAACCCTCAATTTGTTTTGTGAGATTAAGAGTCACTTATGGTTTGTCTCCCTCCCAATCCCATCTTGTTTCATTGATTCTTCTCCTACCCACTTAAGCCCCCATGTTGCATCACCACTTCCTCATATCAGGGAGATCATATGATAGTTGTCTTTCTCTGCTTGACTTATTTCGCTAAGCATGATACGCTCTAGTTTGGTTTATTTTTTGGTCTTCAGAATCCCTCATGTCTGAATCACAAGGAAAAAAGACAGCAGAAAGTTGCTTTTGCGTTACTTATTATACGTGATATAAATTTACATGCATTTTTAAAATATGCACATCCTGCTTTTCTAACACCATTTGTTGAAAGGACTAGTTTCTTTCCTTTGGACCCTTATCAGAAATCAGTTTTGCAGGAAAGTGTGGGTCTAATTTTGGAATCTCTTCGGTTGATCCATGTATTTAATTTCATGCCCACACTACACAGTCTTATTGCTTTAGCCTTATAGGATTTGAAATCAATTAGTATTATAAGTCCTCCAATTTTGTTCTTTTTCAACATTAATCTGATTATCCTAGGTCATTTTTCTTGTCTTATTGCTCTGGCTAGAACCACCATTTGTTCCTAAAGTTAGGAAGAAAACATTCAGCCTTTAATTTTCAAGTACAGTGTTAGTTGTGGCACTTCAGTGTTAGTTGTGGTACTCCAGCCTGAGCCCTTTATCAGGTTCAGCAAGGTCTCTTCCATTCGTAGCTTGCTAAGGGTTTTCAGTAGAATTGGATATGGATATTGGATTTTGTCAAATGTTGTTCTTCTGCATCTGGTCTGGAGTTCTGGAATAAATTCCATTTGGCCATAGAAGATTATACTTTTGGTATATTGTTGGACTCAGCTAAAATTTTATTGAGAATGTTTGCATTTATGTTCATGAAGTATATTGGCTTATAGTTTTAATATGGTTTTGTGTATGGGTGCGGTTGTCATGTGTCTGGTTTTGTTGTCAGGGTGATGATGTTGTCATAGAATGATCTGGGAAATATTTCCCTTTAATTACACAGTGGGGAGTTTGTTAGGAAGCCTGTTATTTTTCCTTAAGTATTTGGTAGAATTGACCAGGGAAGCCGTCTGTGGCTGGACTTTCTCTTTGTGGGAGTTTGTTTGTTTGTTTGTTTATTAAAGATTTTATTTATTGATTTGGCAGAGATCACAAGTAGGCAGAGAGGCAGGCAGAGAGAGGGGGGGGTGGTAAGCAGGCTCCCTGCTGAGCAGAGATCCCAGTGCAGGGCTCGATCCCAGGATCCTGAGATAATGACCTGAGCCGAAGACAGAGGCTTCACCCACTGAGCCACCCAGGTGTCCCTGTGGGACTACTTTTAACTGCAGATTCAATTCTTACCAAATCTGGAGCTACCTATATTATCTGTTTACTCTTGAGTGAATGGATGATTTATATCATTCAAGGAATTTGTCCATTTCATATAAATCACCAAATTTACTGATATAATATTTTTCATCATATACCTTTTTATCCTTTTAACGTCTATAGAATCTGGAGTAATGTCCCTGCTCTCACTCCTCATAGTCAACATCTGTGTCTTTTCTTTCTCCTGCTATCTACAGCTCTGTGTCTGCCTTTGTCTCTGTCTCTCTTTCCCACACACGTCTCTGAAAGTGCATTGATATTCTGGACTAGTACGCAGTGATTACTCAAGGAAGGCTCTCTGCTGGCCTCTGGATTTCCATTTGAGTGTCAGTCTCACTTCTAGGAGGTTCTGTCCTGCAGCCTGGGTGTCCTGACACAGGATGCAAGCTGTCAGACCAAAGCTCATCTATGTGGGTCTGCTCCCATAGGCTCATCCTGCAGTTGGCCCAATTCCACACAATTACTCCAGCCTGAGCAAAATGTTCATCTGGGAAACCAAAGGCTCCCACTGATGTCTTCTTTGTCAATATTCTGTCACTTATTTTTGGCTCACAGAAGTTTCAGAACTAGTAGTCACTCAGCTTGTCAATAAAAAAAAAAAAAGACTGTCTTTTTTCCACTGTATATTTCTACTGTATATTTTTTCCTGTTTTGTCGAAGATTGTTTGACCATAGAGTTGAGGGTCCATATCTGGGCTCTCTACTCTGTTCCACTGGTCTATGTGTCTATTTTTATGCCAGTACCATGCTGTCTTGATGATTACAGCTTTGTAGTAAAGCTTGAAATCAGGTAACATGATGCCTCCAGTTTTATTTTTGTTTTTCAACATTTCTTTAGCGATTCGGGGTCTCTTCTGATTCCATATAAATTTTTGGATTATTTGCTCCAGCTCTTTGAAAAATACTGGTGGAATTTTGATTGAAATGGCATTAAAAGTATAGATTGCTCTAGGCAGTATCGACATTTTAACAATGTTTATTCTTCTGATCCAAGAGCATGGAATGGTCTTCCATCTTTTGTGTCTTCTTCAATTTTTTTCATGAGTGTTCTGTAGTTCCTCGAATACAGATCCTTTACCTCTTTGGTTAGGTTTATTCCCAGGTATCTTATGGTTCTTGGTGCTATAGTAATGGAATCGATTCTCTAATTTCCCTTTCTGTATTTTCATTGTTAGTGTATAAGAAAGCTACTGATTTCTGTATATTGACTTTGTATCCTGCCACGTTGCTGAATTGTTGTATGTGTTCTAGTAGCTTGGGAGTGGAGACTTTTCCATATAAAGAATCATGTCATCTGCTAAGAGAGAGAGTTTGACTTCTTCACTGCCAATTTGGATACCTTTTATTTATCTTTGTTGTCTGATTGCTGTTGCTAGGACTTCTAATACTATGTTGAACAAGAGTGGTGAGAGTGGGCATCCTTGTCGTGTTCCTGATCTCAACAGGAAGACTGCAAGCTTTTTCCCATTGAGGATGATATTTGCTGTGGGTCTTTCATAGATAGATTTTATGAAGTTCAGGAATGTTCCCTCTATCCCTATACTTTGAAGTGTTTTAATCAGGAATGCATGCTGGATTTTGTCAAATGCCTTTTCTGCATCAATTGAGAGGACCATGTGGTTCTTCTCTCTTCTCTTATTAAATTGTTCTATCACATTGATTGATTTTCGAATGTTGAACCATCCTTGTAGCCCAGGAATGAATCCCACCTTGTCATGGTGGATAATCTTTTTAATGTGATGTTGGATCCTGTTTGCTAGGATCTTGTTGAGAATCTTAGCATCCATATTCATCAGTGATATTGGTCTGAAATTCTCCTTTTTGGTAGGGTCTTTGCCTGGTTTGGGGATCAAGGTAATGCTGGCTTCATAGAAAGAGTCTGGAAATTTTCCTTCTGCTGCAATTTTTTGAAACAGCTTGAGGAGAATAGACAGTGGAAAAAAGGCAGTCTCTTTAATACATGGTGCTGGGAAAACTGGACAGCTATATGTAGAAGAATGAAACTCGACCATTCTCTTACACCGTACACAAAAATAAACTCAAAATGGATAAAAGACCTCAATGTGAGACAGGAATCCATCAGAATCCTAGAGGAGAATATAGGCAGTAACCTCTTCAATATCAGCCACAGCAACTTCTTTCAAGATACGTCTCCGAAGGCAAAGGAAACAAAAGCGAAAATGAACTTTGGGACTTCATCAAAATCAAAAGCTTCTGCATAGCAAAGGGAACAGTCAACAAAACAAAGAGACAACCCATGAAATGGGAGAAGGTACTTGCAAACAATAGTGCAGACAAAAGGTTGATATCCAGGATCTATAAAGAACTCCTCAAACTCAACACACAAAAAACAGGCAATCATATAAAAAAAATGGGCAGAAGATATGAACAGACACTTCTCCAATGAAGACACACAGAGACACACAAATGGCTATCAGACACATGAAAGACACATGAAAAAATGTTCATCATCACTAGCCATCAGGGAGATTCAAATTAAAACCACATTGAGATACCACCTTACACCAGTTAGAATGGCCAAAATTAGCAAAACATGTGTTGGAGGGGATGTGGAGAAAGGGGAGCCCTCTTAACACTGCTGGTGGGAATGCAAGTTGGTGCAGCCACTTTGGAGAACAGTGTGGAGATGCCTCAAGAAATTAAAAATAGAGCTTCCCTACGACCCTGCAATTGCACTACTGGGTATTTACCCCAAAGATACAGATGTAGTGCAAAGAAGGGCCACCTGTACCCCAATGTTTATAGCAGCAATGGCCACAGTCGCCAAACTGTGGAAAGAACCAAGATGCCCTTCAACAGATGAATGGATAAGGAAGATGCGGTCCATATACACTATGGAGTATTATGCCTCCATCAGAAAGGATGAATACCCAACTTTTGTATCAACATGGATGGTACTGGAAGAGATTATGCTGAGTGAAATAAGTCAAGCAGAGAGAGTCAATTATCATATGGTTTCACTTCTTTGTGGAGCATAACAAATAGCATGGAGGACAAGGGGAGTTAGAGAGGAGAAGGGGGTTGAGGGAAATAGTCCATGAGAAACTATGGACTCTGAAAAAACAATCTGAGGGTTTTGAAGGGGTGGGGGGTGGGAGGTTGGGGGAACCAGGTGCTGGGTATTAGAGAGGGCAGGGATTGCATGGAGCACTGGGTGTGGTGCAAAAATAATGAATACTGTTACGCTGAAAAAAATAAATAAATTAAAAAAAAAGACAATTTGAGATCTTAACAGAGAATACACTGAATCTGCAGGTACATTTTGGGAGAATGAATCTCCATCGCATAAATATAATACACCTGCATGTATAATACATGTGTATTTCTTTAATTAATTTATTCAATTATTAGTGATACATTATTTCTTCTTATTTATTTATTATTAATTAAATTAATTAACTAAATAGTTTTTCTTTAATGTCTCTCAGTACAGTTTAAAATTTTGACATAGATGTATGGTACATACTTATTTTTAGATTTGATTTTTCATGTTATTATAAAACACCAATATTTCAAAATATTCACATTTGAACTTTAAAAAGAGGGTTATCATTTTTTTGTGTGTGACAATGATTATACTGTGTCTTTGCTAAACTCTTAAAATTATAATTTGTTGATTCTTTAGAAATTTCTGCTTATATTTTGTCATATGTCAATAAATACCTAGGCTATATATTGCTGTTTTTTTTTTTTGTTTTCAACTCATAACATTTGCTTCCTTTGCTAGGATATCCAGTATAACACAGAATATACTAGTTCCCTGAATTTCAAAAAGTTCAGGAAGTTCCCTGTGGTTTTTATAAATGCCCTGCTTAGGTCAGGAGAATCCTGAGCTAAAAAGTACATTTTTTTTAATCATGAATAGTTTTGGATTTTATGAAATACTTTTCCATGACATGACAATTCATATTAATTTTATCTTAAACTATTAACATGGTGATTTATGTCATTTGATTTAATCATAAAAATGTAACCTATTACTGATTGTAAAACTGAACTTGGTTTTTATGTCTACAATGAGTTTGTGTAATTTCTTTGGAGTACGTGATTTGTTATCAACATTATGCTAACATTTTTTTCTCTCTTGTCTGGAGTATTTTGTGTAATACTAGAAGTATTTCTTCCCTTTCTTCCCATTGCTCACTTCACTTATGCAGAATGAACATTTCTTCCTTTGACTATTTCTCCATTGAATGTTTGTATTCATTTAACATTGCGCACAATGCTTTTTTCCCATCTATATTTTCAAAGTAATGGACACAAGTCGGTCACAGGATCCATTTCTTGAAGCATGCGGGATTTGTCACACTGCCTTCTCTTTTGCTTTGACAAAGGTTATTTGTGGATTTCAGGGCTTTGTTTTTTAATAAAACAATATTTGTCTGTTAATTGAATTATTTTTCTTCAATCGATAATTTCTCATGTTATCTTTGCTACTTCTTTCCTTCTAATTTCAGGGAGACGGCAAGTGTTTCATTATTTTTCTAATTCCATGACACGAACACTGACCTCCTTATTTTTAGGTTTCTTTGCAACACTTGGACTCAAAACCATCTAATACGCTCAACTTTAGCTGTATCTCACACATGTAGATGTACTTCTGTTTTCTAGTCACACAGTTAAAAATATTTTCTAATTCCCATTAAGATTTCCTCTTTTATTCACAGATTTTAAGTGTGTCCTTCCTAGTCTCTAAACAGGTAACTATTTTCTAGTCTCCACCTTGTTATTTTTTCCAATCAGGTTGAGCTGTGGTCAAGGACAGGCTCTGTGAGGCTCCAGACATTTGAAACATGCAGAGACCTAACTTATGGCCTTATGTTTGGTTCCTGTAATTGCAAATATTCTCTACACAACTGAAAATAATGAGTATTGTACAACATTTGTAAACACTCCTTAATCATGCTATTATGCATTTTTAAAATCTTTTATACCCTCACATGGAGTGTAAGGTTCTCTCCATATAGGCTTAGATTTATCTGTTTCTTTTTGTAGCTCTATCAATTTCTGCTCAAAATATTTAGAGCTATTGATATTTATTGCTGTTAAATGAATGAAAATTAAGTCATGAAAATGTTCTAGCTAAGTTAGTTTTTGTGCTAAGTGTTTATTTGTGTCTGTGATAAAGTTCATTGCCTTAAAATTTACAATATCTCATTTTTTTTTGAATTTCTGTTTTAGAAATTTATCTTGTAAGTAGTATATGGCTTTAAAAACTTAATTGAAGAGATCCCCATCTCTTAATGAAATATTTAGTATATCTACTTTAATGTAATTATCTCCATAGTTCTGTACAAATATGCTATCGTATATTTTGTTTTTTATTTGCCCCATTGGTTCTCTATTTCTATTTTTGTCATTGGTCTTCTTTGGGAGTGATGTGTAATTAGAATTTTTAGGTAAACATTTTACTTTAGAATAATTTAGATTTAGGGGCACCTGGGCGACTCAGTCAATTAAGCATCGTCCTTCAGCTCAGGTCATGATGGAGCCCTGCACTGGGCTCCTTGCTCAGCGGGGAGTCTGCTTCTCCCTCTCCCTCTGCTGTTCCCTCTGCTTGTGCTCTCTGGCTCTCTCTCTGTCAAATAAATAAATAAAATCTTGAAAAAAGAGAATAATTTAGATTTACAGAACAGTTACATAAAGAGTTTGGGGAGCTCCCATATATCCCACACCAAGTTTTCTCTGTAATTAACATCTTACAATAGTGTGGGATGTTTGTCACAAAAGTGACAAAAGTCCTTAGTTTGTTAGTATTTCCTTAGATTTTGCTGAATGTCCTTTCTCTTTTCCAGGATCCCACTCAGGATACCAGGTGTATTTAGCGGTCATGTTGGTGATAGTTTCTCAGACTCACCTCGTGTTTGATGACATCGAGAGTCTACAGGAGAGCCGGCCAGATACTCAGGTGGCCAGTTTCCCCCTTGGGACTTCTTTTTGTCATCATAAGATCAGGGTCATTAGTTCTGGGGGAGACTACACTGGTGATGCTCCATTCCGATCATATCCCACTAAGGGTGCATATGACCACTGTGACACTCTGCTGATGGTAACCGTACTCACTCGTCAGGGCAGTGTCTGTCAGCTTGCTCCCCTGTGAGGCTGCCCTTGGCCCACTTCTTTCCAAACTGTGCTCCTGGGGAGGAAATCGCTAGGTAGTTTACACTTACGCGAGGAGCTCTGTCCCTTCTCCTTGAGAGTTGAGAAGAATGAGAATATTTTAAATTTTCTTTATTGTTTTTCCTTTTCAAAAAATTAATTTCAATATAGTTAACATATAGTGTTATTATATTTCCGGATGTACAATATAGTGATTTATGACTTCCAAACATTATCCTGTGCTCATCATAGCAAGTGCCCTACTTCATCCCCACCGCCTATTTCAGCCATCCCCTGCCCACCTCCTCTCTGGTGACCAGCAGCATGCTCTCTAAGAGTCAATTTCTTGCTTTGCGTTTCTCTCTCAATTTCTCTCTCTCTCTCTCTAGCTTGGGAGGCACGCAATTGTTTTCCATTATGTCAGTGGGCACCACAACTATTTCTCATTTATGAAAGTCTAATGAGAATCGATACCTTTGCTTTCTCACTGATAAAAGAATAAAACACCTTAGAATCTTTACAAATTTCAACACTCCACAAGCCTGTCATTGGAGTGTACTTTAAGTCGACTTCATGTTTTAAGAGCCAGTTTTTATTTCGCGTCCAATTTTTTGTTTTTCATTTCTTCTTCTGTCTTTGACCTTTCTCTGAGATCATGTTCCTTGTTTCCAAAACAGATATTTAAGAATTTCTTTAGTGAGGTTTTGCGTGGCAAAAATCTCCATCTTTATCTGTCCAAAAAATGCTTTCACTGACATTTCGTGGCTGAGAACAGACGTTGGTGTTCCCTTCATCTCTTCTCGGTACTTAACGGTACCATCCTGGCTTCTTCTTCCCCTGGGCGAGCTGTCAGCTCTCAGGGAACTTTTCCTGCCTTGAAGGTGTTCTTTCTTTTGTTCCTGGCCAACTGAGTTACACACTTTTCTCTTTGCCTTTTGTTTTCAGCATTTCCAACATAATGTGTGTATGTGAGAATTTCTTCTACTCTGCGACAGTTTCCTGGGATTCTTGCATGGGGGGCGTGGGAACTGGTACCAGTTCTGGGATATCCACTGACATTATCACTTCAAAAATTTCCTCTGCCCCACTCACCCCTCCTGGAATCCTAATTAAATACAGCTCAGGCTATCCCACTCTGTGCGTCTCTGCATTCTGGCTTCGTTTCTTTTTGTCTTCCAAACGCATCTCTGTGTTTTGCGGACTCACATGCAGTTCTGCTGGTTATCTCTTCAACTGTGTTTATTGGCTTCTTATGTGATTTTAACTTCAGTTTCAGTATCTTCAGTTCCAGAATTCCCGTTTGGTTCTCTCCCAGATCTGCAATGTCACTTTGTTCTGGTTGCTGGTTCCCATATTAAAAGCTTGGCTTCTATTCTTTTGTGCATCGTAGGTCGAGCTGTTTTGTAATCAGAATCTTTCAATTTTAATATTTTAAATCTGTTCAGTCTGTTTTTGTTCTCTGTCCCCCGACTCCCCCCCCCCCCCCCACCCACCCCCGTGAGTTCTCACTTGAGTTTCTTGCTTTCTGATGTGACAGTTTGCCTTGTGGTCTTTTATAGATATTGGTCATACAAATGTTTGTAGAAAAAGTTGGCTCTCAGGGTCATGTTTTCATCCTCTCATAGAGATTTTGTTCTTTGCTTTTTCCAGGGGCCTAAGGTCAACTTATTAGTTTTGCAAGGTAGAGATTTCCCAGTTTTATGCAAGTAGGTCATAGGCCTGTGTGTTGACTTGTTTAATCTCATTTTCCCTGAGAAGAAGACACGGGCCCTTCAGCATGGCTTGGAAAGGAGGGCGGCTCGTCAGGTAGACCCAGTCTTCACCTTCCTGAGCCTGGGCAGGCAGCACTCTCCAGCCTTGCTGCTCAGCTGAAGCCGAGGGCCATGGGAGACTTGAACATTGAGCTTATCCCTCTGGGATCTGCAACTAGATGAGTAATTTGTGGCCATCATGCTAGCATTTGGTTGCTTTGGGGAAGATTCGCAGTATATAATCCCCACCTCTGTGATGTTGTGTATTAGTCCTCGGCAGGGGGAGGAATGCAAGTAACTTATTCCATTCCTGGATCATGCAGAATGACTGCAAGCTGAAGAGAGTCCCCAGGTTCTCCTTAAACTGACATGGCTCTGTGTGTTGTGGTAGTGGAATCATACGGAACTCAGATCACACAAGTCTATGACTTCTACCCTTCCACTCTGCTAACTGTTCCAGTGAGTGCTTCACGGGAGAGGAGGAGGAAGGACAGCATCTGAGTTTAGATGTAAAAAATGTTTTCAGGCGGCTATGCTGAGAAGGACCTCTAGAGTGCTAACTGGACAAACAACTCTTTTTAAGAAGATCTGTAATCTCTTTGGAGTGGAAATCGGTATCTTGACCCCACCATCTCCCACTCCTACTAAAACAACATAGGGAGGCTAAATCAAAGAAGTTTAACCAAAATATGGATATTGAATTAGAAGTTTTGCCTCAGATTTAATTAGTGTACCTAATGAAGTTTTGTACAGAAAAACGTGGAGGATATTAATCTAGCATTTGAAAGCAATTACTACATCTTACCAAATTATGTTTTATTAGATTTTGTTTCTTTTTCTCTTACACAAAGAGTGGGAATTCAAAGGTTTAAAAAAAAAAAAAAGACTAGGAATTTTTTTCCCCAGAGTTTCCAAAATGTTAGTGATCAAGGGCAATATGATATGTAAATTTTGTTCAGCCACAATAGTCCAGGAAGTCCCACCTCAGAAGGATTAGAAGGTAAGCAATTGGAAGGGGAGGTGAACCATGAGAGACTATGACAAACAATCTGAGGGGTTTGAAGTGGCAGGGGGGGTGGTGGGGGGGTGGTGGTGGGAGGTTGAGGTACCAGGTGGTGGGTATTATAGAGGGCATGGATTGCATGGAGCACTGGGTGTGGTGCAAAAATAATGAATACTGTTATGCTGAAAATGAATAAAAAAAATAAATAAATAAAAAAGAAGGTAAGCGATGCTGGCTCCAATCTGATTTTTTTTGGTGACTCATTGGAGATCTTCATCATCTGCCTTGATGAGTTTGAAGAAAAGGAAATGGAGTTTGCAGTGTACCCATATTTGAGGGGTTTTCTGAGAAGACTCAGGCACAGATATGCACTCCAGGGGAACACCAGTTTCCTTCATCCCAGGAAGGAATAAGAAATAAACCATTCATCAAGAGGGCAGCACAGACCCCTGCCTGTCTTGACCTTCTTAGTTCTCTTTTTGGTGACATTTATACTTAGACATTTGATACTTTTGATGCCATTACAAATTGTGCTTTCTCGTTTTGTTTTCAGATATTGTTTGCTTTCAGGAAAAAAAAATACAATTTTAATGTTAAACTCTTTCTGCAAAATTTACTAAACTTGCTTATTAATTCTTACCATTGAACTGCAGGTTTTTTGGATTTTCTAAATATACAATTTTAATGCCTAAAAATGATGAGTGTTTTAGTTCATTCCCGACAACTTGTAAAACTTTCATTATTTTATCCTCTCTTATTGCGCAGGAAATGTGCTCCAAAATACAGCTAGCTTCCTGCCAAAAGATAATCACAAGCATATTTCATAGTGCATGCAATGTTAACTATAGTTTTTAATGAATCTTTCATGATACAAAGAACTTTCTGTTAGCTAAGGGTATTTGTTGTTTCTTTTAATTAAAAAATCGGTGTTAAGAAATTATATCATTTGCTTTCTATGCATCACTAGAGATTATATTATTCCCTTAAATCTGTGATTTTGGCAGATCATATTGATTGATTTTATAACATTAAAATAATCTTACATTCATCAGATAAATATATCTTGCTCATTTTTTGTCGTTTATATTAAGAAACCAGTATTTTTAGATATTTATTTATATTTTATATCTAGTCACATGAGTAGAATAACCTGTAGCTAACCTTAATCATAAGATCATTTCATTTTTGGTATCACAGTTATGTTTATCTCATAAAATGTTTAAGAATTGTCCCATATTTTCCTATTCCATATAAGAGTTTACGTAAGGATTAGTGTTACTTCTCCTTTAAATATGTGGTAAATTTTGCTAGTGATACAACGTACTTTGATTTTTAGAAAATATTCTAATTACTGACATATATACATGTATATTATATATAATAGTAATTGAAACATTTAGAGATCTTATTTCTTATTGCATCATGTTTCAATAATTATATTTTTCTTGTCCTTGTCCACTTCATTTAGATATTTAAGTCACTGACTTATGTTTGTTCATGACAGCTTATCAGACTTTTGGTCTCTGTAGCCTCTGTGATGTTAGCCTGAGATGGTTATTTTCAGTTTTCTTTTTTAAAATAAAACTCACTAAGGATTATTAACTTATTCTTTAAAAGCATGACAATGTATTTTATTGGTCATTTCTATTGTCAGCTTTTATTTCAGTAATTTCTATTCTTAGGCTTATTATCTCCATCATTTAATACTGTTGTTCCTTTCTATTAAATTACTGTTTAGGCTTTCATTCTTTCTACATTTACGCATTTCCCTTAAACACAGCTTTAGCTACTTCTCATAAATTTTATGTGGCATTTTGGATATCAGTTGATTCAAAGTATTTTTAATTTCTTTTGATTTCTTTATTGGCCTCTATGACATCTCAAAACTACATTTCCAAACATATAGCAATTTTCCTAGGTTTTTTTTTTTTAAGATTTTATTTATTTATTTGACAGACAGAGATCACAAGTAGGCAGAGAGGCACAGATAGAGAGGGGGAAGCAGGCTCCTAGCTGAGCAGAGAGCCCAGTGCGGCGCTTGATCCCAGGACCCTGGGATCATGACCTGAACCAAAGACAGAGGTTTTAACTGAGCCACCCAGGTGCCCTGTTAGTTTTTTTCTTAAGTTACAAACTTATAACTTCATTGTATTAAGGTCAGAGACACAGTCTTTTGATGTACTCCTTTGAAGTTTGTTTAAAATTGCTTTATAGATTAGTTGTTGATCAATTCCTAAAATGTTTCACATATGCTTGGTAAAATGTGCATCTCATAGCTGTCGCACAAGACTTCCTATGTATGTGCAATGGGTAACACACACTAGTGATTTACTCAAATGTACTTTATCGTGATTGCCTTCTTTGGAGTTCTAGCTCAGAGTCATTCAGGCAAGTGTGTTAAGATCTTCCAGTGTGGTTTTGTGGGGTTGGAATACATTCACCTTGAACCCTTTGGCCTTGTGAGGTGACTCAACAGTGCTAGTTGTTTGTATGTGATCATTTTCCTACATCCCTGGGGACTTCCTGGGCAGATATTGATGTTGTCTGCTGTGGGGACACTTTTACTTCTTTCCTTCTCATCTGGGTACTTTTATTTCCATTTCTGAGCTCACTGCACCTGCTGCAGTGAGAACAGAGGTCCTTGTCTCGTTCTGAACCTTGATGTAAGGTCTCACGAGTCGGGCTCCTCAGAGCAGCATGCCAGCTCTCTGCAGAACACCCCTCTGAGACGAGGGCAAGAAGTGATGGGAGATTTGTGAGGCTGTGGTGAGAGATATGGCTTGAGTCTTGTTGAGTAAAATAATTAAAGATCTTGTGAATCTCCTGGAGAGTCTGAAGGATAAGTGCCTCTAAGAGAGGAGAGGTCCACTGGAGGAGGACAGTAATGGATCAAAAGTACAACACAGCACTCCCTTTTCCCAGGGAGGGATTGATTTTGCTCTCATCAAATGACCTTGTGTTTGGGGGATTTTTGATATGATTTTGCTCTCATCAAATGACATTTTGTTTTGGGAGAACCTCTCAGCAGAACATTTTACACTCCTCAAAGGATCACAGCTGAATTTCAACATTTGCTTATCAGGTTAGGGTATATTTTTGCTTTGACGATGACAGTGTCAAAATGTGGTGTGTGTGTGTTTTAAATAAAGGTCTTTATTGTAATCACTTAAATTGCTTTTTTCAGTTGCAAGAATATGCATAGCAAAAATCCAGACTCAAGCAGTCTGCAGTGATGATATGAGATGTATCGCTAAAAATGCTCCAGGTGATTTGGTGCTGGGATGAGGTTCTATGGTTCTGCTGGGTCTTCTCTGTGTTGGCTCCATCTTCTGTGTGACTGAATGTTGTCAACATATCCAGGTGGTGCGATCAGCCTGGCAGTGTGTAAGGCAAGGACTGTGTGGCACACCCTGCCGTCTGCCTAGGGGCTGTCCTCCTGTTCTTCCTCACATTAATTGCTCTGATCTGGCTTTGGGAGCAATGTGTGCAGCTACCAAAATACACGAATTTGTTCCTCTACTTCCAGATTTCCGTGAAAATTCTGCCCTTACATTTTCGTATGGGTTTTTCGGGTCAACATGACAATTCCCACTAAAAATACCAGCTGGGATTCCTCCTGGGGATGGTGCATAGACCGTTTGCATTTAACCTACTTGATGCTCTAGTTGTGTTTATTCATCGCCCTTCCTTCCTCCTTTGTGGTGGTGCTAGAGGTCACAAAACGAGGGTACAATACAAGTGATTACTTTCTCATCCTCTGATGCTCTTGGAACCTTGGGATTCTCTGCTTGCTTTAGAGACCCCGGTTTGGAAACTCTCAGTGCTTTAATCACCCCCAGCATGTGCTCCTGTCCCACTGCTCTGAGAAATCAGCCCTACAGTCATTCCCTGTCAACTGGAGTATAATGTGTCCTTTATGTTTCTGGCTGCTTTGACATGTTTACTTTTGATTTTCAAGAGTTTGTTATAGCTGCCTTTTTTTTTTTTTTTTTTTTTTTACTATTATGAATTTTGTTTATTCTTGTTTGGGTTCACTTAACCTCTCAAATATGTAGTTGATTGTTATTCATCTTGAGGAAATTTTTAGCTATTAAAAATATTACTTTTATTACTTTTATCTCACTCTTGCTGTATTCTTGTTCTGGAACATCAATTACTGCCCCTTTTGGCTACATTGTGTGCCTTCTACTCTGTTGTGTGGTCCTTGTCACGATTCTTTTTTCCTCTTTTTTTCTGATTGCATATTTTCTCTCGTTCTAATTTCTATATTATTAGCCCATGTTGTTTTGCAATGAACTTCTACTCAACTCATAAATTGAGTCCTTAATCTCAAATATTGTATCTTTTAGTTGTGGAGTATGCTTTTTATCCTATTTCATTGAATTGACTTTCCTTGTGTTAAATTTCTTTTATCTTTTCACCTCCTGTGTACTTTCTTAAACACAATTTTCTTGAAAATAGTAGTCATTTTTTCTAAAGTCTGCTGCTAGCTCCAATATTTAGGTCACATGTGGGTCTCCTTTCTTTGCCCCCCCCCTTTTTTTTCCTTTTGGGTATCAATATTTTTTAATTCCCCTTTTCTGGGCACTTTTCTCAGGCATGTGTGATGTTAACCACACTGTAGGATGTGTTTCATACAGTGTGAGCATGTGGAGTCACCCTCTTCCCCTGGAAAGCGTGTCACTGCTGGTGCCAGCTCCTCTCTCCCCTCTCTCCTCCACTGTTATAGTT
Source organism: Mustela nivalis (assembly GCF_964662115.1). Taxonomy (NCBI): domain Eukaryota; kingdom Metazoa; phylum Chordata; class Mammalia; order Carnivora; family Mustelidae; genus Mustela; species Mustela nivalis. Next base: position 91,318,442 of record NC_139031.1, read on the forward strand.
TAAGCCCAGGATGCTGGAATGGCATGGAGCTCCTGAGTGGAAGCTTCAGTCTCCCAGGTGCTCAGAGGACCATGTATGAATAAGAAACAAAATGTTATTGCTCTAATTAAATGTGATTTGGGGGTTGTTCACCAAGATAGCATAGCCTCCTCCATCTTGGCGGATACAGTATTACAAAATAGAAAGAAAACTAATAGAGAGGGAGCCAAGGTTCCTTCAAACCTTTCTTAACCAGACCTACATTCATCTAGGCAGGAAGACGCTGATAAAACATAGTTGATGTCATATTAAAATGACCTTGCAGGTAAGGATGCCGGAATTTTGAGTGTCAACATCGGTGCTAGATTAGAATCATGGATGGCACTGTACTAAGCAGTGAACTACATAGATCCATGAGTTGGTACACACACACACACACACACACACACACACACACACACACACATTTCTTACTTCTTCCAGCTAAGGATCCTGGAAACAGCAACATCTCAGGAGAAAGCAGCATACCTAACACCCAGAACTCAATTCCCATTGTCGTTCTCCAATAAAAAGAATCTGGATTCCCTGTCTGGGTTTGGGGCCGGGGGATATACAAGATGAGCATCTCGCTTACATCTTGGTTGCTGTGCCAGAAAGTAAGGAAATGAGAACAACAACAGAAACAACAACAACAGCAAAGGAGAGAAAGAAAAGGAAGGAAGAGAAAACATGCAGGGGGAGAGAGGAGAAAAGGGCTCAAGAGAATCTTTTTAAAAAAATTTAAATTCAATTAATTAACATATAATGTATTACTGGTTTCAGAGGTAGAGATCAGTGATTCATCAGTTGCATACAATACCCAGTGCTCATTCTGTCACTGTCCTCCTTCATGCCCACCACCCAGTTACCCCAGCTCCCCAGCTCCCTCCCTTCCCATAACCTTCAGTTCGTTTCCTATCATTAAGTATCTCTTATGGTTTTTCTCCCTCTCTGATTATGTCTTGTTTCATTTTTTCCCTCCCTTCCCCTATGATCCTTTGTCTTGTTTCTTAAACTCCACATATGAGTGAAATCATATGGTTATCTGTCTTTCTCCGACTGACTTATTTTGTTTAGCATAATACCCTCTAGTTCCATCCACGTCATTGCAAATGGCAAGATTTCATTTCTTTTGATGGCTGCATAGTATTCCATTGTGTATATACACCACATCTTCTTTATCCATTCATCTGTTGATGGACGTCTAGGTTCTTTCCACAGTTTGGCTATTGTGGACATTGCTGCTATAAACATTCGGGTGCATGTGCCCCTTTGGGACACTACATTTGTATCTTTAGTGTAAATACCCAGTAGTGCAATTGCTGAGTCATAGGGTAGCTCCATTTTCAGCTTTTTGAGGAACCTCCATACTGTTTTCCAGAGTGGCTGCACCAGCTTGCATTCCCACCATCAGTGCAGGAGGGTTCCCCTTTATCCACATCCTCGCCAACATCCGCCATTTCCTGACTGGTTAATTTTAGCCATTCTGACTGGCGTGAGGTGGTATCTCGTTGTGGTTTTGATTTGTATTTTCCTGATGCAGAGTAATGTGGAGCACTTTTTCATGTTGTCTGTTGGCCATCTGGATGTCTTTGCAGAAATGTCTGTTCATTCTTCTGTGGTTCAGGAACATCCCCGAAGACTTTCTAATGTCCAGGACACAATTTCAGCAACAATGAAAATTATGAAATTATCAGAAAACTGAATGAGTAAAATAAAAATTCATGATTCCTACAAATATAAACAAATGACTAAATAAGCAAACAGGGAAAAGTGGGCGAATCACCCATACAGAAGGATTCTACACAGCCAGCGCAGAAGAAACGAAGAAAGCCCAGGCCCTGTGAGCCCATGGCAGGGACAGGCATGAGCCCCAATGCAAGGCTGAAATTAGTGTCTGGTTTTTAAGGAGGGAAAGAACAGTTGCATTACCTCAAAGTATCTTCCCTGGCATGTTTGTAGCTCCTGGGGTTGTTTTGTGACACCTCCACAAACACACACTCAGGTCCCTTCCATGAGGGTTCTAAACATCGTCCTGATGGCTGGAGAATGGCCTCAGAGGGGCGTGAAGCTGGAGAGCAGGAGAACTGGGGACCTGGGTGGGGCATGCCAGGAAACAGAGTGCACGCAGCGGAGAGGGGCTGCATGTGATGCAGGACTTGGGCTGGGTGTGGCACGGTAAGTCAGAGTGGGCAAACCTGCCCCCAGCACTGTGAGCAAACAGGGGAGGCAGTTTGCACTGGCAGGAGAACAGTAAGGCCACAGCAGGAGCAGATGGGGGGTGGAGCACAGCGGGAGTGAGTGTGGGAGGTGGACATAGAGTCCCTCCCTCATCAGCAGGAACAGTAGGGAGCCATGGGAGGCTCTAGAGCAGGACTGGCCAGGCCGGGACTCAGAAATGTCTCTGTGGACATGGGGGTTTTCTCTGGGTGAGGTGGGTGCCGTGCCAGGCTTGGACTGGTTCTGTTCTATGTTTAACCAGACCACTCGGGCTCGTGCTGGGAACAGCTCATGGTGCAGCCGAGGCAGCTCAGGGTGTCAGGTGAGAGATGGTTTCAGTAACACAGGTGAGAAGTGGTACAGTGTGGGCAGGGATTCCTGGGTCAGAGGGGGCACACTGTCTGACTCACCTCATCTAGACTGACCTAAGATGAGAGTATGTGCATTCTCACCTTGCTTCAAAACCCTCTGACAATCCAAGAGGAAAGGGAAGTCTGTGTATCTCCATGCATCAAGATCTCCCGCTCAGGTCCCGTCTCCAGTCTAGTCTTCCATCTCTTCCCAGAATTAAGTCCTGGGGTTCAGCCATGCCAACAGCCCCGTGGGGGTCTCTGTGCATTGCCCTGGGCTGTCCCTCTCCCCTCTCCGTGTGGGGGGCTCTCTCAACCTCCGCATGTCCGTTCTTTGCCCCAGTGGAGTCAGGTGCCTGCCCTCCGTCCTGGAGGGAACGCACGGCTGGAGCCCCAGAGCAGGTTCCCCACACCCCCATGCTTACCTGTCCTCCTCCAGCCACGAGCCCTGCTGAGAAACACAGTCCATGTCTTTGATCCTAGATGATTTCTTGGGTTAGGCAAACCGCCCACAGAGGTCTATGGGCAAACAGGTGTCCTGAATCAGAGCGGGGCGATCTTTGCCTTCAACTGTCCCCCAGGCTTCTTCATTCTATGTCATAGCGATGTAACCCCTGGGCCTGATGTCCACAAATTACACCATTTGATTTGCTGGTCTTGTATGTGTTCTAGCTGCTCATACCTGCTGCAGTCCCGGACAGGTTAAGTTTCTGATGAAGGCCTCACAGTCAGCAAGAAGTAGGAGCAGACACAAGACCCTGCTTTCTGACTGGAGGCCCCGCCAGTCAGGACGAGTTCACACGGGCAACACGCTCCTGGAGGCCAGGCCCTCTTTACACACCTGAGCAGAGATCCTGTGGAATAACTGGTTTACCCCCGAGACTGTGCAGAAGCCCCCTCTTCAGTGGCCCCAACACACGTCGGGGACTATGAGGACAGGGAGCCCCTGCCTCATGGTTCCGAGAGCCCAGAGCACGAGAGCTGTGACTCCTTCCCAGTCTGCTGCCCACTAACTAATTGTCCTAATCTTTCTGGAAAAGCCTAGCCCCTCCCCCCCTTCAATGAATGATAATCCTTCCAAAATGGGTGATAACCCTTCTAAAATGACAGGCAGGGAAGTTTTGAAGTTTAAAAGCGACTGAGTCTTCTCCGTGGCTTCACCCCTGGTGGAAGACACACGGTTTAAGTTCTTTTATTTTGTTTTGTTTTTGTTATTTTTGTTTTTATTTATTATTATTATTATTATGATTATTTTTATTAACATACAGTCTATTACTTGTTTCCAGGGCACAGGTCTCTGATTCATCCGTCTTTCACGATTCACAGTGCTCCCCAGAACACACATCCCACCGATATGTTATAAGTTCTTTATCATTAACTTGGCACAAGTTCATTCTCCTGGTCGGTGTGAATGAATGACACTCCACCGGAGACCTGATTTTCCAGGAGGGCTACCCTGACCTCCTCTCTTCACTAAGTCCCCACATCTTGGCTCTCCTTTAAGAGAAATGCCCCAGGATGGGTCCCGGCCACCACTTACGGGTCTCCCCAGCCATGCCGTCGGGATGAGCGAGCCCCCGCAACCCCTTTAGTCTTCACACTCTGTCCTATTCTGGCTTCTTCCCCACTGGCTGGCCTAGGGGGTCCCCAGGCTGCAGCCTCGCGACCCTTCGCTGTCCCTGAAGCATCTGGCTCTGCTGTCCTGGGCCATGGGCACTCTTCCCCGCTCTGGGCACAGTTCCCTCACCTGATTTTATTCTTGCCCCAGTGAGGTGGAAACAGCTGCTTCCCAGTGAGGGAACCGTCCTCGGGACCCTGCAGGGCTCAGACCTGGGGACTAGTCTCCATTCGACCTGCACAGCGCTCCTGTGAATGGGGCGGGGCTGGGTTTCTTGGTGTTCCTGGCTTCCAAGCTCCCGCAGTCGCAGCAGACACAGCAGTGCTGGTGGTGTGGTCCCCCGAGAGCCCAGGGCTCGGTCAGCGTGGAGCAGGTCCTGGACAGGCCATATAGGTGGACAGTCTCGAGTGGAAGTAGGGGCTGAGCGAAGCTGCTTTGCAGCCTGGAATGTGGAAAGTTGCCGAGTGATGTAGAAGAGCTTCCTAAACTGTAACCACTTCAAGGGACAAGAGCCTCATTCAGGGACCAGGAAACCATTTGTTGTGGCCCTGTCCCCAACGATAAAGTCGGCATGAAGCTGTTTCCGGGGGAAAGTGAAGGAAAACAAAGGAGAAAACAAAAGAGAAAGAATAAGGGGCATTCACCCGTAACTGGCTTTCTGGTGGGCAAAAACATTTGAAATTAAAAATAATTCACTAAAAAAATTATATTAAAAAAATCTCAACATAGGACATGAGTTCTTCAGTGACATGTGAGCCAAACTATTAATTTTTCATTAAAATTTCATACTTCAGGGTCCCTTGGTGGCTCAGTCAGTTAAGCATCTGCCTTTGGCTCAGGTCATGATCTCAGAGTCTTGGGATGGAGCCTGAGCCCCGCACGGGGCTCCCTTCTCTGTGGGAATCCTGCTTCTCCCTGTCCTGTTCCTCTTGCTTGTGTTCCTGGTCTCACTGTCTCTCTCTTTGTGCCGAACAAATAAGTAAGTAAATAAAATTTTATTTTTAGAGCAATTTTAGGGAGGTGGCCAGATTTCCTACACACCCCTGCCCCCCACGTGCAGGGCTGTGTCCTCTACTGCTCAGGGCGGGGTGGCTGGGGTGGGCTGGCGCTGGGAGACTCCCTGCCCGGGGTCAGTCGGGGCTCTGACACATCCCCAGCAGGTTGGGCTCCGGGAACCTGTCTCTCCCGAGGGCAGACCTGGTGAGGAAGAAAGAACATGTCGGAGTGGCCGAAGCAGGAGAGGCTTTTCTGGGACAGGCTCTGTGGGAATCTGGTTGAGCCCCAGAAGAAAATCTCACAATCCTAGGACCCCCCAGTGTCCACAATGAGCCTCCAGGCACCCCTCAGTCATGGTCAGTTTTTCCCCTCCGCCGCTGGTTCCCACGGGGGTTTCGTCTTGGGACCCTGCTCCGGGGAGATGTGCCCGCCCCGCGGATTCCCTCCCGTCTCTGGGGCCGCAGCTTGCACTGTGTCCTTCCTGGTCTCGCAGGTCCAAGGCCAGTTGTTGATTTTTCTTTTTTTTTCTTTTAAAGATTTTATTTATTTATTTGACAGAGAGAGCGATATCACAAGTAGGCAGAAAGAGAGGGGGAAGCAGACTCCCTGCTGAGCAGAGAGCCCAATGTGGGGCTCGATCCCAGGACCCTGAGATCATGACCCGAGCCGAAGGCAGAGGCTTAACCCACTGAGCTACCCAGGTGCCCCCAGTTGTTGATTTTTCAATCTGCGTGCGGTCAGGATAACGTGGTAAGGCTTGGTCCGTGTGGACCAGGAAGCCAGGAATTCTGCTGAAGCTTTCACATGTATTAATTGCCTTGCAAAGTTCTTAGCCGGCATCTTTAGGAACAGCGTTCCAGAATTAAGTGATCTGGTTCTGACAATAGGGGCATGGAGAGGGAGTGCAAGCTAGCAGACCTGCCTGTGGGCACGCGGCCTCTTGTCTGCATCATGCACGCGGCTTGCGGCAGGATGCAAGTGGCGTTCCACCTTCTACCCCTCATTTCTCCTTCTGTCATTCCTCAGAGAAGGCGCCAAATTGGTGTTTGCTTCACGTGCCTGCCCTTCTTCACGCCGCTGGGTTTTGAAAGCTTTTTGACAGAAAATTTTTTTCAGACGTTAAGATATTGCAGATAAGTCCTTACATGTCGTGCAGGAGCCTGGACGGAGGGGAGGACCGTGCCGTCCTGACATCACCCTGCCCGCACGGCGGCGAGGTCCTCGCGTTGTTCAAGACCCTCTTTATACCTTATGTTTCTGGCATCGTGGAATTTCCCAGGAAAAAATGCAGAAAAAAATTGTGCAATAGATCCTTGAGAATCAATGTGATTCTGGGCGCTGGATTGTCTGTGTTTTAAATGGAAACAGCAAACTCCAGATGCATTTTAATCAAACTCCAAACAGAATGAAAAATAGTGATGCAACCGTGTCATCAAATGGCTCCTTGGAAAAGGAGTTGGGTTTTGGAAGAGCAGAGGAGAAAAGGCCCGCGGTTATCGCGCGTGCTAGTGGTCCAAGCTCCTGTTTACTTTAAAGACACTTCTAGAATTCCTCTGTGCTTTGTGCCCTGAGGAGAAGAAAATGTCATGGTGTGCAGTATGGTAGGAATCAGTGAGCTTTCTCCCTGGAGCCCTCCGTGGGTCTGGTCCCCAAGACCCTGACTCTGTTGAGAGCAGAGGGTGTCTCCTGGCCCGTGAGGCTCTCCAGTTGCCTCTGCACCTTTCTCCATCCATCAACAACAGGACAGTCGGCTTTGTCGTTCGAGCTGGAGTTTATAGTCACAGGCTGTCTGTAGGAATGCACTCCACTTTAAATAAAACCTTTCCAGAGCAGTGTATGTTTCGAGGCCAGTTTCCGCTCGAAAATTCCAAATCACACACGCATCCCCCTCTCCCTCCGATTCCAAATCACCGACATGCCGGCTCCTTGCTTTGCATGGAGTTGAGTGGACCCTTTGATAAATAAACCAGACAGATGCTTGGACCTGGGGCAGGCTGCGTCTGCAGCACCAAATGCAGATGCAAACTCATTTTAACAGTGATGGGAGTGGGCAGGGGTCCAGCGGGCGGCCCCGAAAAAAGCAGATTGCCTACGGGGCCAGGCTCTTGCTCCTGGATCAAATCGTGGCCTTAGGATAGATGGGTACACAGTGTTCTAGCATCTCCCGAATAATTTGTATTCCCACGACATCAACTCTGACAAAGTCCAAGTTCTCCTCCTTCCGAAAACTGGCAGGCAACTCAATCCAGCTTTTGAGAAATGTGTATGACAGTAGCGAATTTGGGACCGTGGCCTCCTCTTCTTGTGATAGAAAACCGGGTGTCCAGTCTTGAATTCCACTGCGGGGGCTCCTGCCGCCCGAGCTGATTTGAGTCCCTCTGCTGACGTGGTGGCTGAGCTCCCTGGCAACGTGAGCTGTGGGTCAGAGGACCTAGAAATGAGACTTTTTCCCAAAATGTGCACTGCCCCATGCCTAATTGAGTTGTTAAAAAGCACCAGTTTAGTTGCTCAAGAAAAGTGTAAGCGTCCCTGAGAGGAGGCACGGGCTGGGTGGACTTTACACCATTTCTGGAAAACAAAGAGCGACCCCCTCTGTCCCCTTTCTGCACAGCAGGGACACACTTTATACGTTACGTTTTTGGAATTGTGGAATTTCCTGGAAAAAAGGGCAGAACCCGCTCTGGATCCGGCCCCTCCAACCATTTCCTCAGATGGTGGTCAGCTGTGCCGGTGCTGTCCTCTCTCCCTGAGAACCTTCCCCAGACCCCTGTGGGGCTGGTCCTCCCTCCCCACACTGTGGTCCACTCGGATGTCTCCCCAACGGCCAGGTGATGAGACCTGCTGTCTCCGTGCTGCGGGTCACCCCTGCCCCTCGTCCACCGTTCTTGGTTCCATGGCCTCGCTCCCTGTGAATGGGACCGTCTGTCTACTTAGAGACCACGTTCCTGTCCTCCCCACATTCAGCAAGAATGGGAGGGTCTTTGCTTTGCCACGGACACACCCTAGCTGCCTTGGCGTTGCCTTGTGGGCACCCGTGACAGATGATTGTCCCTTTCCCTTGCTCATGATGTTCTACATCTTGTGTGGCCCTGGGACTGACCTGCAGAGAAGGAACGCACCAGAACATTTCATACCTTCTCACTGTGGGAGGCCTGCATGTGCAGAACACCCCCTTGCATGGGCCAAGGGCCCTCTGGGTTCCACACTGGCTTTGACTCTGGACCAACATTCATAGTGGCCACAGTACGGCCACATTGGTGACGTCCAGACTTGAGAACCCTCGGGCTCTGTCCTACTATGTGGCCTTCCCCTGTGTGGGCTGATGGATGGGCAGCACACACACTCTGCTTGCTCCCTGTGCAGTGAACCCAGTGTCTAACAGAGGTGCAGAGTGTTTTAGCTTGACGCAGGCTCCCCTGGGGAGAAGGTGGAGATATCCAGGCCATTGTGATTCCAGAAGCCAGGTGTCTCTTTGCAGCCTGGAAAATGACAAGCTCTAGTTCTTGGAGCGGCAGAACATCTGAGGGCTAAGAAATGGTCCCCGCTCACCTGGGGGCCCACGAGCTGTTTTATGATGTTTCTCATTACTAAGGGACAGACTTGCACCCAGAGGGTACACGGGGAGCCCACTGCTTTCCTATTTTACAAGCATACCTTTTATAAAAACCCCAATTCCCATTTTCCGAACCCCTTCGGGGTTTTCATGGGGCATCACAGGATGAGGTCAGATGACTCAGGGATACCTGCTGCCTGTGGGACAGGTGTGCAGATGAGCAAGTGTAACCCACCTCCGGAGACACATCCATGAAGGACAGACAGTAGGATGTTTAGGATGGAAGCTCTCCTGAGTGGACTCCTACAAGCAGATACTGTGGGGAAGGATAACATCTTGCTGTTGGCTTTTTCACAGAAAGCTTTCCAATATCCCAAGGGTGCTAACCTGTTGGGCAACTCCGGGTGGTTTCCCATATTAAGGAAGATCACCGATCCTCATTATTCATGGGCCCCACACTTAGGAGTTCACTTGTTTATGCAAATCTGCCACCCCAAAATCAACACAGCGCTTCCAACATTGTCTGTGGACGTGTTCAGAGGGCGAGAGATTAGAGTCTTGGGTGCTCCCAGCTGGGCTGGACACGGCGGTGCTCTGCCTTCTGGCTCAGCTGCCACGTTGCGGACTGGGTCTTATACTTGGCATACTTAGTAGCACAGGTTCTAGCATTTTTTAGAAATTTATGATTTTGCTGTTTAAAATGGCCCCAGCACAGTGCCGCAGAGCTGTCAGGGAGGCTGTGATGGGTCTGAGGTATGGCGTTGAAGGCCGTGAGTTTAGGGTCAATGAATCCACAACATGTATTAAATAAGGATCCTTACACAGAAATAAAAAAGGTCGAGCATTGATGGGTTGATGAGAACGTTGTGGCTTCTCAGACAGCTGTGCTTAGAAGACAGAGCACGGCGCAGCCGGAGGGAGACCCGTGCCTCTCAGTCCCTCTCTCTCTGATCTGTGTATACAGGTAATGCATTACAACAATGTATGTAATAATGTAATATATACATGTGCTTTTTAACCAGGTGTTCTATAATTTTTCTCATGTAACGATACATACTACTTTTCACTACCAAGTACAGTGGCTAAGGAAATCTCAGTCTAAGAAAATCTAAGTCTAAGGAAATCACCCGGAGCCCCCCTTCCACCAGTGATAACAAGAGGGCCACATGCGGAAGAGAAGGTCCGAGTCCAGAGAGTCATGCTCTCCAATGTTTTAGTGAAAGAGGCAGAGAGAACGGGCAGATACAGATGGTTTTGCACAGGTGCACATTTCAGACGGACAGATGGACTGTCTGCAGCACAGTAATGTGGCTAGGGGAGGTCTGTGGCTCTGATGATTCTCTAGGGCCAGGCTCAGTGCTCTGTTTGGTGCAGCCCACACCCCGCTAGGCTGTGAGGCCCTGATGGCAGCGAGTGGGTCCTTCTCCCCAACACCTTCGCCGGGGCTACCCCAGGGCCTGGCACAGATTTGCTCTCAGAAAACCTACATTCGGAGTGCCTGGGTGGCCCAGTGGGTTAAAGCCTCTGCCTTCGGCTCAGGTCATGATCCCAGGGTCCTGGGATCGAGCCCCACATCAGGCTCTCTGCTCCGCAGGGAGCCTGCTTCCTCCTCTCTGCCTGCCTCTCTGCCTACTTGTGATCTCTGTCAAATAAATAAATAAAATCTTAAAAAAAAAAAAAGAAAACCTACACTCATGCATACTGGCACACACATGCACACGTGTGTAGTCACTGTGGGTGGATGGGGAGGGTACTGCATGCTCTGCCTCTCCGGGGCCAGGGCTCTCCAACTTGCCAGCCTCCAGGGAACCCTGAAGGGTGTCGTGGAACGAGTGCCCCGGGACCTTCGATTGTAAGAAACTCAACCATCCTGTTCTATTGAAGAGCTGAACCATTTTCGGACTTCAAGTGAGACAAATACTTTTACGAGGGCTCCGGGAAAGGAAATGCTCCCCACGACGGGGGCGTGTGGCTCTAGTGGCCAGACCTTCCCTCACCTGGGTGGATGCGGGTCTGCCTGTCCATGCTGGGCACGAGGGGCAGTGGGAGAGTTGACTGCCGGACCTGGCTGCAGGCTTCTGGGAAGCTGGGTGGGTTACCTGGACCTTGTGCCTTGCTATCCCCACCTGCGAGTGGGCACAGGGACGCGCCCGTTTCCTAGGCTGTCGCAGAAGCTGAGCGCTCGTGCAGACACAAGGGGCTGCCCCCTCCAGGGGAGCACTATTCTGAGTGAGGTCTGGTTTTGGTTAGAAGGAGGTGTCAACCCCCCTGCATTCATGATGAGACGTGGCGTGTATGCTCTCTGACACGGTAAATGACACCAAGGAAAGCTTGAGGTTTAGAGGTTGGACCGGACCACAGTTGGCAGGCCTCTGAGCCAGGAGGGAGAAACGAAAAGACTCTGTTTTGCTCCTTTTCCTGGCTCTGAGAAGGTCAAGGTAATATCGATCATCTTCATCCAAGCAAAATCCTCGGCTCAAAAAGAAACCCATTTAGAAAATCTGTTTTTAATATTACCCATGTGATTTAGTATGACAACAAATCGTGTGATCTTCCAAAGTCCGAGACCAAAGGGAAAGATTTAGAAACAAATCATGTTTTTTAACTTTCTGAAGATCGTAACCATTTAAAGGCTTTAAGGAAAGTAGATATTAAGGGAAGGACCAGGCTTATTTCACTTTTAGAAGATTTTTTTTTAAACGGTCATGAAGTTAAACTGCTCTTTATTCGAACAGGTTGAAGCAATTACGTTTATTGTTCTATGAGTGACCCTTTTAAGGCTCAGTGACAATCATGAAGCTGTAGAAGTTCTTGGTTCATGATATCACTGGGGATGTCGGAGGCTTGGTTTCTCCGTCTGAACAAGGGGAAATGGAGTCACCTCTATTGAACTGGACGCCAGGCGTCTGGTGGGTGGAGGGAACCCTTGGACCTTGTCCACATCACAGCACCGAGAAGTGTGCTTCCCGAGGGCCGTGGTCTTCCCTGTGCCTCCCACTGTCACCTTCGTCCAAGCCTGAGTCATCTCTTCCGACAACGCCCCCTTACTAGTCATGGAGACCGGGCTTCTGACGGTGACCCCGGGGAGCGCTGGCCATCTGACACACCATGGCCCGCAGATGATCCAGGACTGTCTTGCTTTAACCCCCCTTCTCTTTCCTTCACTTGCTCCCATGTCTTGTGTGATTTTATACTTCCTATAACTTTGTTTATAAAAAGCCATTTGTGTTAATATGGAAAATACATCCTGGAGTTTCCTGAATTTAAAACCCAGGTCCACATTTATTCTAGGCATCTGCTGGGAAAGGAGGAAAGCATGACTGAGTTTTAGTCACTGTGTGCCTGAAGCCTTCAAGACACAGGAAGGTACAACAAGAAAATCCTCACATCCCTGACCCTCATGATGTGGGAGGAGGTCCGTTGGAGACTGGGCTGGGTGGCTGGTGGAAAGGCAGAAGAGGACCTCATGAAGAGAGCCTGCATGGTGACTCAGTGGTCAGGGCCGGCATGGGACAGCAAGATGGTGTGTGTGTGTGTGTGTGTGTGTTGCGGGGGCAGCACCACCAGAACCAAGAGTGAGTGCAGGAAGGGGAAAGGAGTCAGCTCAGACAAGGCGACAAGGCAGTTCCGTTGTAGCAAGAAGGCTTGGAGGGGAAAGCAGTGGGGGGTGGAAGGGGAGTCTGAAGGGTTGACAGGAGTGGCTCCCTAAGTAGAGGAGTGAAAGGGAGACATGGGGGGCTCTGCAGCAGTGAAGGATCGTGTCAGAGCTCAAAGAGGCTTCCCTGGTGGTTGAACATGGAATGCACATTCCATGTAGGGGAGGAGTGGGAGGCTCCAGGAAGCCACTGCAGGGAGGCTTGCGTGCAGGGCGTGTAGGGATTCCAAGACAAACGTGGTCCAATGACATCACTTGGTACCAAGGTGTCGGAAAGCTCTGAGCCTGTTAACCTGAAATCCACGCTCAGCATGCCAGGCAGGAAGTGGCAGGGTCTGAAATTGTCCAAATGCGCACCGTCTCCCCCAAATTAAAACGGGTTCCTGAGAGATAGTCACAACCTAAAGAAGTTTTCACAGCTCTGCAGAAATCTGGATGTGCGCCCTCACTGCTCACCTCACCTAAGTGAGTTAGAAGGAGAATCATGCAGCACAATTCTATAGATACTGTTATTTCCAAAGTCCTTATTGCGGAAGGACACTGAGGTGAATTACGGCGCTCGTTTTGTGTAAATAGCATGTTGATAATGAAATTATTACTGTGTCCAAATCAATTGAGCTAAAGAGAGAAGCCACAGACTGTATTAGGAAGTTTGTTTATGAAAATGGGAGGGAAAAGACGAATTATTAAATGATTGTTGTGACAACTGGCTAGATAAAATCTAGCTTCCTGTCCCTCTCATTATATGGATATGTTCGGCATGGCTCAAAGATGTGAATGGCTAAGAAAACGGCCCCAAAATACTACAGAAAAACATGGCGTAAGACAGTATACAGAGAGAGCTACAACTCAGCAATAAATAGAAGATACGACCATATGAAACAGAAACATGAAGACCCATCAGAGTGATAAGATTAAAACTTCCAAAGAACAGCCTTATTTCTAATGGCAGGTAGATGTGATCGGATAGCAGGTGTGGTGCAGAGTAAAACTGGTGGAAATTTCCTGTGGACACTTAGCAGGTGCACAGGTCCTCGCTGTTTCTGAGTGGCTGGTGTACTGGACCCAGGGAAGCAGCCAGACGCTAACACAGGTGTCACCATGAAGGTATTTTGTAGGTATGGATATGGCTGATATCTTTCAATTTAGGTAAAGCAGTCTACCCTCATGCAAGCAGTTTAAAGGCTTAAGAGCAAAAACTGAGTTTCATGGAGAAGATAATTCTGCCTCAAGTCTGTAGCATCAAAACTTCCAGCTCATCTGGCCCATCCTACAGATTTCAGACTGGCCAGACTTACCATCACAATCTCTTGGGCCAATTCCTGAAAATCATTTCTCTCTGGATATATATAGTCTGCTTCTCTGGAAAATTTCAACTGGTACAACACTTGATATCAACAGAACATGTAGGGTTCTAACCTCTAAATGTATCTCAGGTCGTTACTTTTACAAAGTTGAAAAGACACATGAAACACAAATGTTAATTTCTATGTTGTTTATACATTGAAACATTGGTTATACCCCCTGAATGTTTCTTTCTTAAGAGCTGGTTAATATTCAGTTAATCAAAATGATACATGCAAAAGAACAAAACTGGACCATTACCATACACCATACACCATACACAAAAATGAACATAAATGGTTTAAATACTTGAATGTAAGACATAAAACCATAAAATTCCCAGGAGAAAACATAAGTGGTCAGCTCCTTGCATCAGTGATGGCAATGATTTTTTTGGATATAACACTGGAAAACAAAGACAACCAAAGCAAAAATAAGGAAGTGGGACTATATCAAACTAAAAAATTTCTGCACAGTGAAGGAAGCCATCAACAAAATTAAAATGCAACCTACTGAATGGAAAAAGATATTTGCAAATTATGTAGCCAGAAAAGGGTTAGTATCCAAACTATATTAAAAGCTCATACAACTCAATAGCAAAAAACAACAATACAATTAAAAAGTGGACAGAGGATTCGAATAAACATTTTTCTAAAGAACATGTATAGACGGCCAACAGGTACATAAAATGCTCAACATCACTAACATCAGAGAAACGCAAGTCAAAACCACAATCAGGTGTCACTTCATACCTGTTAGAGTGGCCTTCATCAAAAAGATGGGAAACAACAGGTGTTGGTGAGGATGTGGAGAAAGGGGAGCCCTCGTGCACTGCTGGTGGGAACGCAACCTTGTGCAGCCACTCTGGAAAGCAGTGTGGGGGTTCCTCAAAAGAGGAGAACAGAATTACCATCTGATCCAACAATTCCTCTTCTGGGAATCTATCCAGAAAATGAGAACACTAGCTCAAATAGATGCTGTTTATAGCAGCATTATTTACAATAGCCGAGATATGGGAACAGTCCAGGCATCCACTGATGAAGGAACAGATTCAATGGAATGGTCAATGGAATATTACTCAGCCATAAAAAGGAATGAGCTCTTGCTATTTGCAACAAAATGGATGGAACTTGAGGGCAACATGGGTGAAGGGAGTTATAAGGTACGAGCTTGCAGTTATAAAAGAAATAAGTCCCGGGGATGTGTGGTGCTGCATGGCGGCCATAGTTAACAATGTGTTGCATATTTGAAAGTTGCTAAGAGAGTAGATCTTAAAAGTCCTCATCACACGCACACAATTCTGGATCTGTCTGTAGTGATGGGTATTAACTAGACTTATCATGGTGATCATTTTGAAATATACACAAATATGGGATCATCATGTTGTACACCTAAAATGAATATAACATTATATGGCACTTATATGTCAATAAAAAAGGAAATCATGCAATCCTTAACGTTATGTCTCAGTTCTGTTTTAATTGATGTTCTTCATAGTGATTTGGCATGCTTTTCTCTATTATTCTTGTAGCTTTCTCCTATGGACAGAGAATGAGGGAAAATCTGGGCTTCCAAGTCTGACCTCTCTCTCAGGCTGCAGAGAGATACCCGGCTATCTTCCTGACTTCTCCATCTCTGATTCGTCAGATAGATGGAGACGTTCTCTCACTTTCTACATCTTCTCTCCCTCATGTATTTCCATGGATCCAGTCACCCAAGAGGGAAAATGAACAGTCAGCCTTAAAGTTTTCCACATGAGCACACACATGTGCACGCACACACACATGCAAATGCACATGCACACACGCACACAGATACAGGAACGCACACACACGTGCACACACACAGATACAGGAATGCACACACGCACGCACACACATGCACACGCACACACATGCGCACACACGTGCACACAGATACAGAAATGCATGTGCACACTCACACAGGAACGCACACACGAGCACACACACATGCACACACATACAGGAACACACACAGGTGCACACACGCACACAGATAAAAGAACACCTACACCTGCACTGATGCACACACACGCACACACACAGATACAGGAACACACACACGTGCACGCACACACATGCACACACATGTGAACATGCACACCAAACACACATACACACAAATGCACATACAGGCATGTGCACCCACATATGTGAATTCACACATGCCCGCACACGTGCACACAGACACAGATACAGGAACACACACACCCCTTCAGTCCATGCGGGGGATTGTTGGCTGTACCTTCAGTGCATCCTTTCCATCCCTTCTTCCTTCTCTGCCTTCCTCAACCATAACCTGGACTGGGCCCTACGATTTCTCAGGAGTGTTAACTTTAATACCCCTGCTTACAGTTCGCATTCTTCACAGTGCAGATGAAGTTATCTTTCTCTCACATGGCATTCTAATTATGTCACTCCCTTTTTAAAAAATTGTTTTTAATGTTTAAAAGGCTCCTCGCTGCTTTTATGCTTTAACATCCAAATTCTACGGTGGGAGCCGGGCTCTCGACCATCTGCAGATGGCCACCTCCCACCCGCCATGGTGACCTGTGCCCCGGGGCACATGGCCACAGTGTGCCCTGGTGGCATCATCCCCTTTCCTTCAGCCGGGGCACTTCTTACATAGGGACCGCTGCTTGAAGTGACGCTTCTGTGAGTCTCCCTAGAACTGCAGGAGTGGAGTCGGTCAGCACCGGCTTTTGGTGTCCTCATTACCTTGTCAAACCCGCCACAGCCCCTTCACATGGTGACATCCATCTGCTCCACACCAAACACATTCCTCACGGAGGACCATGCTCACCCCTCATCTGGCAGCAGGAGGTGTCTCAGTTTGCCTTCCGCCTAAAAGTAGACCCTGGAATGGGGTGGTCTGGGCAGCAGGTGAGGCAGGAACACAAGAGGGAAAACAGAAATAGCGATGAGGGGGATGGGAAGCGAATAGTGAGCTGGTGCTGAGGTAGCTGGGCTGGGTGGAACAGGTGTTGGCTGGAGGAAGCACCGCTGGGAGACTGAGCAGCTCCATCACTGCACCATCCTAGTTCCTGGGAGCTGCCTGCTGTAGGCTGAGCAGATGCCTGCAGCGTGGGAGGCAGCCTGAGCTGGGAAGAAGAGTGCACAGGGTCAAGATGAGGGCTGTTGGGGTGCACCTGCTGGGCTGTGGGCATGCAGGGTCCATATGGGGGCTGTCAGGGTGCACCTCCTGGCCTGCGGGAGTGCAGGGTTGAGGCGGGGGCTGTCAGGGTGCACCTGCTGGGCTGTGGGCATGCAGGGTCCATATGGGGGCTGTCAGGGTGCACCTCCTGGCCTGCGGGAGTGCAGGGTTGAGGCGGGGGCTGTCAGGGTGCACCTGCCGGGCTGCAGGCAAACTCAGGCTGTGGGTGGGGGACAGCTCTTGCCTCAGCAAAGACAGTGCCATGTTGTGACATGAATGAATTTTTAAAAAGATTGCTATGGACGTGAACAGGGAGAAGAATTTTCACTTGGAGATAGGATCTGGGGTGATGCTTTAATCCATGATTTTCTTTATAATGTACAATGAAAACATATATTCTAAAATAAGATACGGAATTTGGGGCTCAGGATGTACAAAGCCTTGGTGACACATGGGCTGTCTGGCTTCTCTTCCCCCGACTACACAAGCTGCACCTGCTGTGTCCTTCATGTATCTTTCCCACCTACTGTGGCTGCAGACGGTGCTTGGAAAGTGGCCAACAAGGAACTGTACGGCCCTTAATGCAGAAGCTCCCTGGCCACACACCCACCAGACACAGTGAGGGTTCTGTGACCCTGTCCCCATCTGCAGGGAGCTGGAGGGAAGGGTGACTGCCCCAGAATCGGTGGGAGCAGACTCCGTGCCTCCCGGCCCCCAGGCTCTCTGTCAGCTTTGATGGCGCAACAACCGAGTTCTTTATCTGATGCTTTGACATCTGGATCCTTGTTGGCCCTGGAGAGACGGCCCCACCCAGGACCAGCCAATCCCTAGGGATAGCACAGGCCTCTCCTGTGTGCATGCTTTTCTTGGGCAAACCATCCAGTGCAGGGCCCATGCCCCACCACCGCCTGCATGGGGCCCTCACACTCGGGGCACCATCCCTCTGCCGGGATCACCCCAGAGCCAGGCCTGACCATGCCGAGAACCACATTCTTTCTAAACAGTCAGCACATATCTGCTTAGCACTCTTACCTCTGTTTTTTTCTGGAAGATTCTTTCATGTTCCATGAATTCACAGCCACTGTTGACTCTCAGGTCACACATCCTTCTGGAATCCCTGGTGAGAGCCAACCAGACCCACATGTCTGAACTGAACTTTTAGTCATCGGTTATGTCCTGTCTTCACTCAGCTCCGGCTCTGCTGCCCACCTGAGAGCACTGACCGCCCACCTTATCACTCTTTCCAGCTCAGCAGCCAACCCCTTTGGGGAAGACAAAGCCCACATGGGAGCTCTGTGGCTGGTGTTATTCAGCCTTGGTCCCTTGGTCCCAAGGATGCCTCTGGCCCTCACCAGATCCTTCATCCAGCCTCCTGGGGTCAATCTGCCTCTATGTGGAACTTCAGACCCTCCGCTTGCGGCCAGCCTCTTTTTCTAGAAACACCCACCAAAGGGTGTGAACAAAGAGCAGGGAAAGAGGCACCAAGAAGGCAAACATGGAGGCCTGGACATGGATTAGCCCCTCAAGCTGTCACAACGTGGACATCTATGAGAGCCCCCTCCCAGGATTTACAAAACTCTTCAGAATAAGTAAAAGAAGAAAAAGAAGTTATTTGATGTGATAGAAAAGCAATGTTGTTCGGCATGGGTGTGGTCTGGGTGCCTGACTCTGGTTCAATTGTTTACGTCAGGAGTCATGTTTTCTGTTAAGATTTCCGAATACAAGTGATTAAAGAAATAAATGCCTCTTTTTGTGACCTTGTAAGAAAAACAGCAGATTTTCATGATATTGAAGCCCAGAGCAAATCCAAAGTTTGCTTTAAGCTTGTTAGTAATAATATTACTAACTGTCCAGAGATAGGAAAATAAAATCTCTGACCTGAATTAATTGTGTATTTTTTATGTTACATTTTTTACTTTGATGCACTGTAATTATTCTCGTGTGAAAGGCAAAGAAATGATTTATTTCTCTTTCTTACATTTACAAATCATATGCTCATCCTTTTTGAAAAAAATTGTGGTCAAATATACAGGACATAACATTAACTATTTAAAGCATTTTTTAAGTGTGCATTTCTGTGGAATTAAGTACATTCACAGTGTTGTGCAATCACCAATCCATCATCCATCCCTCCATCCATCTGCCGATCCATATCCACCCATCCATTCATCCAAAATCCATCCATCCATCCATCACCCATCCACCCATCCAGCATCCATCTATTCCTCTTCCCATCCATCCATCCATCCATCTGTCCATCCATCCATCATCCATCCATCATCCATCTTCCCCATCCATCCATCCATCATCCATCTTCTCCATCCATCCATCCATCCATCCATCATCCATCTTCTCCATCCATCCATCCATCCATCCATCCATCCATCTGTCCATCCATCCATCATCCATCCATCATCCATCTTCCCCATCCATCCATCCATCCATCATCCACCTTCTCCATCCATCCATCCATCCATCCATCATCCATCTTCTCCATCCATCCATCCATCCATCCATCCATCCATCATCCATCTTCTCCATCCATCCATCCATCCATCCATCCATCCATCATCCATCTTCTCCATCCATCCATCCATCCATCCATCCATCCATCCATCTGTCCATCCACCTGTATCCACCCATCCAAAATCCGTACATCCATCTATCCATCTTCAGAAGTTTTTCATCTTCCTAAACCAAAACTCTCTCCCTATTGGATAACAATTACCCATTTCCATCTCCACCCCAGCTCCCAGTACCTACCCCTCTGTTTTCTCTCTCCATGATTTTGGCTACATGAGGTAACCCACATAACTGAGGTCATACAATATTTGTCTTTTTGTGACTGACTTATCTTACTTAACATAAGGGCCACCCATGTGGTGTCCTGTGACAGGATTTCCTTCCCATTTAGGACTGATAATATTCCATTGTAGGTTTGGATCACGTTCCGTTTATCCGTCACCCATCAGTGAACATTGTTGGGGTCGTTTGCACCTTTTGTCTATGGTGAACAGTGCTGTTGTGAAAATGGGTATATGAGTATTTGTTTGTGTCCTTGATCTGATAGGATCATAGGGATCCCATAGATTCTATATCATAGGGATCATAGGTTCTATCTTTAATGTTTGAGGAACCTCCATACTGTTTCCCACAGTGGCTGCACCATCTTACATTCCCACCAATAGTGCACAAGGGTTTCAATCACTCCACACCTTTGTCAACATTTACTTTCTATTTTTTCCCATCACATATGTATAGTAGCCTTCCTAATGTGTGTGAGGTGGTACCTCATTTTGGACTTACTTGCATTTCCCTAATTAGTGATAGCTCCACATTTCTCAAGTGCTTATTGGTCATCTGTATGTCTTCTTTGAAGTAATGCCTACTTAAATTGGGTTATCACTTTTTCAGTGTCGAGTTCCTTATATATTTTGTGAATTAATTCCTTACCAGATGCATAATTTAAAAATATTCTCTTTATTCTATGGATTGCCTTTTTATTCTGATGATGTAGTCCTTTCTTACACACAAGTTTTTAATTTTGATGAACTCCAACTTACCTATATTAATTTCTTGCCTGTGCTTTTGGCATCATATTTAAGGAATTGCTGTTGAATGCAACGTCATAACACTTTTCTCCTGTATTTTTTTCCCAAGGGCTTTATAGTCTCAACTTTCAAGTTTAGGGCTCTTACCATTTTCAGTTAATTCTTATTTATGGTATGAGATAAGGATCCAATATCATATTTTGATTTATACCTATCCTTTGAATTAGGAGAACACAGTGTTGATTTCAGCGTGGTTGTCCCCCGTTTGTTAATGTGTACACAGAGGCTTGGGGTAGTTTGTGCCTCCTCCTGGTCCCTCACTGGATAGAACAGTGACAACTCAAACAGTGCATATCCCAGAGCAGGGTTCTGCTGATAGTGGATGCATCGCCTGTTGTTTGCCATGGAGGGCCATGTCTACATCCTAATGTTTGTGATTAAACAGTCCCTAGAACAAAATAAACTTGCAAACATTGTCAAAAGCTGCTAATGCTCACTGTCGCTCAGTTGCCAGAGTGTAGGTAAACTAGGATGAGTGGTGAAGGGAAAGTTACCCACGGCCAGAGAGACCAGGGCGGGTGACCAGACTCCACAACCAGCAAGTGTGTCTCACTATCCGTAACCACTGACGTGTGCACGGCTCTTCATTTCTGGCCAAGACCAAGCACGTTCTCTGTGTTGTCCCTGTAGTCATTACTTATTTTCTCATTGAGTGAATACCAGAAAGAGGAAGCCAGCATTTCAGAGTTTGGGAGTTCACAAGGACAGCTGTGCAGGTGGACGTGGTGGGGGGAAGGGGAAGCACTGAGGGGCTCGCCAACCGCATCCCAGGGAGAAGAATCAGAGACTGCTTGGCTGAGCAGGTGATGGTCCCACTGTGACCCTGAGGGTGAGTAAGGAGAGCATTTCCTGCAGTGCTCACTCTGGGTCAGGGATTGGTAGAGATCCAATACACACCTGCAGAACCACATGATACCCCCCCCCCGGAGTGCGTTTTCATTCTGACTTCGCAGATGAGGACATGGCATAGGCAATCCTGCACATATGGCACAATCTGCAGACAGTAAGGGAGAAAAAAAGCAGTGGACAGATTATGCCAAGGCCCTGGGGCAGAGAGGCATGATCCCGTCCGAGGAACAGGAGGGCTGTGAGTTGGCTACTCAGTTCATGGTGAAGTGATGGGCTGATTTCAGGCATCTGGACCTGCTGTAGGTAGGGACTCCTTGGTGAGGGCTCAGTGGACATCTGTGGGATCCTGAAACCCCAAATATTGTTTGTATTCCTTATGCATTTTTGTGGTTAGAAGATCCTCAGACTTGCATTAGCTATCCAGTGGACTAAAAGGTTAACCGAACCATCAAGTGGGAGACAATGACGAAAGAATCTTAACCCGGGAACAGCCTTAGGATGATTTTCCTCATGGCCCAATGGAAGTAGGGCATATTCAGGGCAGATGGCCCCTTGTGGTCCCCGGGCAATGACAGGCCGATGGCCTGCGTCCAGCACCCTCTGTACACACTGACCCTGTATGAGGTTCTATGAAGGAAGACGGTGCTGCCATCTCACAGCCGTTCACCCATGGCATGTGATCCAGGGCCTGGCCAAGGCGTAGAGGCGCGATGAACTGTTTGTTGAGTGAATTTGTTGGGTGCGTGTGTCTGCGATGCCTGGATACTTACTGGAAGGTAAAAATTAAGGCACACGTAGACAAGAGAACAAGTAGACAAGCGAGGGGTTGAATGCATTTAGATTAAAGGGGGGACATCAGAGGGCACGTGGAAGGTCGGCAGGAACCAGAAACATGGCGTTCCTACTCCTTGCTTTCCTGAAATGAAACCGACAGTTTGTAATGGATTAGCAGCGAGTCGGGTGGGGGAACGTGAGTTCTGGTGACAGAATGCCAGGGCCACTCGGGTCTCGTGTCTGCTCCCTCAGGGACGCAAGTGTCCTTGAAACCAGAACAGTCCCCGCCTGCGAACTGAGAGCATTGCACTTCCCATGAGCAAACAGATGGGGACTGGGCACCCGTCAACGGGGTGGCTTTAGAAACAAAACGGGAGGGCAAACAATGACTTCAGAGGCGCTCAGGCAGGCGGCCTCTTGACCTGCAAACATGCGGCGTGCTGTACACGCCTCTGACACGGGCTCCCTGCGTGGCGCTCGGGGCGGGGTGTGTCCAGGAAGAGGGATGTGCTGCCTGGAGCCTCGCCAGCAGCAACGGGAGGGATGACTAAGGCCTATAATAAAGCACACACTCGAAGGAGTTGTCCGTTGGGCCATCCAAAAAGAACATTCTGTTTTCCTTCCATTATCTGTGGTTGCTGCTTCTCTGGTCGGGAGGCGTGTCGGACTGCCGTGCGTCTCCCTCGCGGCCGTCCTCACACTCCATCCTGCTGCTGGACACTGGCGCGGAAGAGAAGGACGCCTTCCAGATGTCCGCCGCGAGGGAAAGAACAATTGCGGTCCACACTCACAGCCGTGTTCCCACCGAGCGCCACTGTGCACTGCTCACTAGGTCCCTGAAGGCCGGGCTTTACTCCCGCCCTGCAGGGTGCGGCCCGGGCAGGACGCCGCTGTGGAGGACAGGGAGAGGGAAGCTAATCCAGATGCAGCAGACGCCCACACGTACTGCACTGGGGACTAGGCATTGTTCTGTTCAAGCCACACAGGGAATAATGTATCCATCAGAGGTCACATCCCCGCTCCTGCCTCCCGGGCCACCACTGCCATGTGCCTTGTCCACTCACGCATGAGACGGCGGTTCCGCAGCCGTCCCTACCACCAGCGGGTCTAGCTCGAGGTCTCTGTGTGTGCGAGATGCTGCCCCTGGCCCTCAGGATCTTTCAGGTGGATTTTCAGAGACCTGAGCGCAGACACACGGATCACACCCTGAGCTCGGTGGAGTCGGGGCACCGTCCGTCCGAGGGGAGGTGTGTGAGCTGGTTTGGCCGATGCCGGTGTAACTGTGCTGGGACTGTCTGAGCCGGTGGGCAGGGACGTGCACAGGCAGGTGGATGTCCTGCGGCACCCAGTCTACACTCGAGGCGTGGCCACTGGGCCGGGAAGTACAGGGACGGTCAGGAGGCGGGGGAATTACTGTTTCCAAGGGAAGGAAAGGACACAGCAGGGTGAGAAGGCTTCCGGCCGGCTGGGGAGTGGGGGCTACCCCCAGTGTCCATCCCAGAGTGTGAGGGCTACGGAGGAGGGGCTGCGGGCGGTGTGCACTGGCAGGGTGAGCTCTGGGCTGTTTGTGTGGGAACTGCCTAGCCCCTGGGTGGGCAGCCAGCGAGGCCCAGATGTCAGCCTCAGAAACACAGAGAATCAAACACACAGTTCACAGATTTGTGAGTAGGTTCTTTCCTGTGGTCCAGAGGGGAAAGGGACCTGGGTGGGGGGCACAGGGCAGTGGCCCGGAGGAAGTTTGCAGACAGGTGCACTGCTCTGTGTGTCTGGGGCTCACTTGGCCGCTGGTGGTGGGTGTGAACTGTAGGAAGGAGGATGGCAGGGGAGGGGCAGTGTTTCTGAGCCGGCCTGAGGGCAGGGGCCGGAAGGGTGCTGCGGCAGACACGAGGCCCTGAGGACCAGAGACAGCCCTGACGCGCTCGCTCTGTGAGGGCTGGGTGAGGACGGCACGTGCACTCCTTGGCTGCTTGTGCATAACCTATTGAGCAGAGGAAGGTGACCCCGGGACCAAAGGCCCCTGTGATGACCAAGCCACGGGCAAGGGATGTGTGCCAGGCGCCAAGCACTGCTCCCCACATCGATGCTCCCAAGAATCATCCCACACACAGCGGGTCCCTCAGGCTTCCTGTGCTGTTGCTGCAGGCTTGCCCGTGCCACACTGGGGACACCAGCTAGAGATCCGGCCTGTCCGGACTCCCGGAACCAGCACAGCAGGATGCCTGCCTGAACCCAGGGCTGTAACCAGAAGCCAGAGCGCAATGGGCAGGAGCAAGGCTGCAGCTGGCTTGCAGGGGAATGGTGGGAGAGCCACGTGTGGGGGCACCTGAGTGAAGCATCTGTGTCTGGATTTTGGCTCAGGTCGTGACCTCAGGGTCGTGAGATCGAGCCCCACATTGGGTCCCATGCTCAGCGCGGAGTCTGCTTGTCCCTCTCCCTCTCCCCCTACTCATGCTCACTTGGATCTCTGTCTCTCAGGTAAATAAATAAAATCTTTTTAAAAATTTAGAATAGATGGGGGTTTCTTCCGTGAGTGATTTGGGGTTTGCAACGGATAATTTTATGAATAAAATTTACGCATGAGAAAGGAATCTTTACCACGGGTATCCCCCCCCCTCCAAAAAAAAAAAAAAGGCTAATGAAGAGTACAGACTAAAATCATTTGAACAATTGTGTACTTAAGGGAATATTCTTACTAGGCTCCTAGTGAATGACTTTTTGGCGTCCCTCGCTCAGCGTGGCGGTTTTCCTGAGCTCAGCTTCTCGCTGAGATTCTCACCATTTCCCTCCAGCGGGTCCTTGTGCTTTCATCGGCGGCTGCAGTTTGCACAGTTTGCTTCAATGAATAAGTTCACTGCATGTAGTCGACACATGTCTAAACGGCAGAAAACCGTACTGAGGCCCAAATGCTAAGGCCATCTTAGGAAATGGAGCTGGATACAGCCGGCCACGGAGAGCATCACAGGCCGTGAACGACTTTGAAGTTGCCACAGTTGCCGTTAGCTCCCAAGCCCGGGCATGCCGAGCTCTTCAAGGTGCATTTCCCACGTCTCGGATCCTTCTAAATTCACCGTGGGTGGGTCATTTCTCCGCACGATCCCACGCTCTGGTCCCTGCCGCTGCTCCGTGCTTGCTGCGTTGTGCACACGGCCAGGTAGTCGGAGCCACACCTGACTTCAGTCAATAACCAGAAAGGGGTCCTCCGTGTGTGGGGACCGGCTCCCAAGAGCACAGCCGGGACCCCCCCCCCCCCGACACCTCTCCTCCCGCTCCCCAAGCCTGTTCCCTCCATACAACTGGCAGCGGCCTTCAGGTGCGCCCGTGGAACAAGCCGGCCAAGAGGTTTGCCTTCCTGGAGTGTGCGGTTCGGGGTGGGGGAGTGGAAGGGGGACTGAGGGGCAGGGGGGATGGAGCGGGCAGGTGTGATGCGGTCCAGGCCTGAGAAGGCCTTCTGCAGAGCATCCCTGTGTGCAGACGGGAGCGTCTCCCGCCGCACAGGCCTCCTGGGTGTTGTTTGTGGAGAGGCCACGGCCGGGGACCGGAGTGCACATTTGAAGCCGGCAGCAGGGGTGGGGGGGTGGATCCAGAGGAAGGTCCTCTGGGGTCTTTTGACCATTTGCACCAAAGGAAATGGGGAGGCGTGGGTGTGCTGGGTTCTGAGCAGGGAGGTGGGGGCTGCTGCATGGGCCCAGACTGGGAGGGTGAGGAACGTCAAGGGACAGCGCCACTGGGGTAACTCAGGAGGGACGTGTCGGCAGCAGTGCACCCCTGAGAAGTGTTCATATTTTTATCCTGGGAAGGCGGCTGGCACTGACTCCATGCGGCAAGGCCGTGGCTGCGGGAGAAGGGGCAGGGGTGGCCTGGGGGCCCCTGGGGGAGAAAGGAGCACAGGAGATCAGAAGCTGTGGCGCCTCCTCACTCTCCCCCAAGTCCCCAGAGCCTCCCGCAAGGGGAGCTTCCTGGAGACGCTTGCAGGTACCTGTGGGACCCTAGGAGCAGGGGATGCCCCGCACCTCAGGGCTGAAGGGTCTGCTGGCTGCACTCGCAGCAGGGCTGGAACCACACTCATGCTCTTCAACACCCCCTCCCTACAACCCGGGCAGTGTTCCTGGATCTGGGAACACACATGACCAACACGCATGGGAACACGGGTGACACCCATGCAATGGCCTGGCGGCACTCAAGTCAGGGGTTCCAAAATGCCGGCCTCGGCACAGAGTTGCAGGCACAGAGACATCGTGGGGGCCACTAGCCACCTCCACAGAGCATTCAGGTTGTGGGGTACTCTGTAAAGTGTAAAGTGTGGGGCACGGTAAGACCGTGTTGGATAGACTTCAGCTGGACGGGTAGGAGCCATCATCCCCTCGTCCCGCGAGGCCGCTGCACTCAGCGGATCCATGCGCCCAGACGGCATCTTAAAATGCACTTGACTGTTCAGACGAGTTTCTGATGTGTGGGAACAGGCACAGACATTACAGAGGGGTCGCGTGAGCCTGCGCCCCCCGCCCCCGTGTTAATGTCTCCATTAATGCAGCCGGCTTGATGCAGGTAATGGGCCCGTGTGGACCCGCGCGCGTGAACTAAGGCGGCGATGTCTGCAGATCCCCCGGTTTCCCCTCTTTTCTCCTCCTGCTGTTCCAGGATCTCAGCCCCGACCCTTCGACCTCCCGGTCCCAGGTCCCTGGGCTCCTCGAGGCGGGGGCGGCCTCTCTGATGCTCCTGCAGGTTCTAACGGTGTTGAGTCGTCTGGGTCCGGCGTTCCCTGGGGCGGGTCTGGGGTCTTGTTCCTGACTAGGCTGCAGTTATGGATTTAGGGGGGGAGACCCCAGAAGAGAATCGTTGCTCAGCGGGGTGTCTGCTTCTCCCTCTCCCTCCGCTGCTCGCCCTGCTTGTGCTCTCCTGCTCCCTCATCCTCCTGCTCCCTCAAATAAATCAGATCTTGAAAAAATAAAAAAATAAGAATAAAAAAGTGGTATGGTACTAAATGTGTTTTAAAAAGATTTATCCTTTTCTTGTTCCTGATCTCAATGGGAAGGCTGCAAGCTTTTTCCCATTGAGGAGGATATTTGCTGTGGGTCTTTCATAGATAGCTTTGATGAAGTTCAGGAATGTTCCCTCTATCCCTATACTTTGAAGCATTTTAATCAGGAACGGATGCTGGATTTTGTCAAGTGCTTTTTCTGCATCAATTGAGAGGACCATGTGGTTCTTCTCTCTTCTCCTATTAATTTGTTCTATCACATTGATTGATTAGCGAATGTTGAACCATCCTTGTAGCCCAGGGATGAATCTCACCTGGTCATGGTGGATAATCTTTTTAATGTGCTGTTGGATCCTGTTTGCTAGGATCTTGTTGAGAATCTTAGCATCCCATATTCATCAGTGATATTGGTCTGAAATTCTCCTTTTTTGGTAGGGTCTTTACCTGGTTTGTGAATCAAGGTAATGCTGGCTTCATAGAAAGAGTCTGGAAGCTTTCCTTCTGCTTCAATTTTTTGAAACAGCTTCAGGAGAATAGGTGTTATTTCTTCTTTGAAAGTTTGGTAGAATTCCCCAGGGAATCCGTCAGGTCGTGGGCTCTTGTTTTTTGGGAGGTTTTTGATCACTGCCTCAATCTCGTTACTAGATATCGGTCTATTCAAGTTGTTGATTTCTTCCTGGTTCAATTTTGGGAGTTTATAGTTTTCCAGGAATACATTATTTATTTGAGAGAGTGGGGGGAGGGGCGGAGGGATGAGCAGGCTCCCTGCTGAGCAGGCCCCCCCCTATATGGAACTCAATCCCAGGACCCCAGGATCATGACCTTAATTCTCAGAGGCCCCCTGGCGCCCCTCCAGTTTACATTTTTATTATTTATTTATTTTTAAAAGATTTTATGTATTTATTTGAGAGAGAGAGGGAGCACAAGCAGGGGGAGGGGCAGAGAGAGAGGGAGAAGCAGGCTCCCCACTGAGCAGGGAGCCCAATGTGGGGCTCAGTCCCAGCACCCTGGGATCATGACCTGAGCCAAAGGCAGACGCTTAACCATCTGAGCCACCCAGGCGCATTCCAGTTTACATTTTTAAAAGAAAAAGAATTTAGGAATACTTTGAGGTTAGAATTTATAAGTCCTTGTGCAAATTTTATTCCCTATAATAAATAGGCTCCTGGACATTATCTTGAAATATGGATGCTGATAGCAAAGGAAGGGTGCAGGTCACCGCTGAGAACTCAGGAGGGGGCAGTGACTTGCACATTGTCCGATCCCTGCAGGAAGGCCACAGAGGATGCCTTCCCTGTGGGTGTGCATTTACCTCTAAGCCTAAGTGTGGCCGGCCGGTGGTTCTGGGGCTAAGTGCCGTCTCTTCCACTAATTGCCCATGTGACAGTGACAGTCCCTGTGTGGCTCCGAGTCTCTGGACTTCATCGGTCACACCGGGGGGACGGACAGATAGACTGACAACACTTGGTACAGCCCACGTGTTAGCGGGCAGGTGCAGCCATGTAAGACGGTGGAGGAATGGTGCAGTTTGGGGTGTGGATTCCTGTTTGTCACACAGCTCTCCAACCCCTGTTCCCTTCCTCCATGCTGTGCGCTCCCCGGCAGGGTCTGCCGGGCACCGGACCCTCCGAGTTTTCTACGAGTGTTTCTATTCTAGGCTTTATGAATCATGCCTCAGCACAGACTTAGAAAGTCTTTCCAGGAAATTGTTAGGCAAGAAGATACTGAGAAGAGAGCTTTGCTGGGACAAGAGCTTCTCGCCATTGCTCGCCGGTGAAGACCTCCCAGTCGGCCTCCAGCGCGCTTACACAACAGCCAGCCTGGGGATCCGGGGCCAGCGGGACACGAATCATGGGCTCCAATCACCTTACAAGTACACTGTGTAACTGCTCCTTTCCTTCAGGGACCACTTCTGGTGTTGCTGAAAACATGCTGACCAGCAGTCCCGGGCCTTCTCCTTGGTCTCTCTGTGGCTGTGACCCGCCCCTGTCCTCTGAACAGAGCTCATGAGTCCTCTTCACACATGCCATGTGCCATGGCTCTCCGAGAGCTGGTGGCACATGGAATCCAGTCCAAGGCTTGTAACCTCTACACTGTGGGTTCCAGCCCCAATCCCAAACCCCCGAGTGAGAATATGGACCTGATGTCCGTGGACAGATCCCCATGCACCTGTCACAGGGGTCACAGGGGGTTTTCTGGGGCCGGTGCATGTGTGCTGGGACGGGCAGAAGGTGGGCACCCATGCTTCCTGGGTATTGCCGTTTGGCACTTCACCAAAACATCTGGCTTAATAGCTGCTATCCTAGAATCCTGCAGTCTTAGACCCAGACAGAGGATTTTGATAAATTCCCACTTATCATTTTTTCCCTTCAATGGATTGTACTTCCGGTGTCCAGTTTAACAACTATCTTGCCTACGTGGGTTGTACCAAGTGTTGTCCTGGGCAATTTCTCCTACAATTTTACACTTTAATATTTGAATTAATATTTGTATAAAGTATGAGACTTAGGTCAAGTGTCAATTTTTTTGCCTGTGAATGTTGAATCCCCCAATGACACCGTGTTTTGGAGGGGCTGCCCTCTCCCCGATGACTTGCTTTTGCACTCAGGCTGAAGAGCTGTTGGGTTCACATGTGTGGGTCCCTTTCCGGGTCTGCATTCTTATCTTTGATCTGTCTATCTGTCTGATATTGGCCCCCAGTCTTTTTTTTTTTTTTTTTGCCAGAGAAGAAGATAATTTAATTTTTAAAAGTTTATTTAAATTCAGTTAATTAGCACACAGTATATTATTGGCTTCAATGGTAGAGGTCAATGATTCATCTTTTGTGTATAACACCCAGTGCTCATCACATCACGTGCCCCCCTTAATGCCCATCACCCGGTTTCCCCATCCCCCACTCACCTTCCCTCCAGCAATCCCCAGTTTATTTTCTATGATTGTGAGTCTCTTACATTTTGTCTCCCTCTCTGCTGTCCTCTGTTTTATTTTTCCCTTCTGTGCCCTATGATCCTGTTTTGTTTCTCAACTTCCTCATATCACTGAGATCTTATGATAATTGTCTTTCTCTGATTGACTTATTTCACTCAGCATAATACCCTCTAGTTCCATCCACATCGTCGCAAATGGCAAGATTTCATTTCTTTTGATGGCTGCATAGTATTCCATTGTGTACATGTACCACATCTTCTTTATCCATTCATCTGTTGATGGACATCTAGGCTCTTTCCATAGTGTGGCTATTGTGGACATTGCTGCTATAGACATTCGGGTGCACGTGCCCCTTTGGGTCACTACATTTGTATCCTTAGGGCAAATACCCAGTAGTGTGATTGCTGGGTAGTAGGGTAGCTCTATTTTCAGCTTTTTGAGGAACCTCCATACTGTTTTCCAGAGTGGCTGCACCAGCTTTCATTTCCCGCCAACAGTGTAGGAGGGTTCCCCTTTCTCTGCATCCTCGCCAGCATCTGTCATTTCCTGACTTGTTAATTTTAGCCATTCTGACTGGTGTGAGGTGGTTTTGACTTGTATTTCCTGATGCCGAGTGCTGTGGAGATACTTTTTCATGTGTCTGTTTGACCCACAGTTTTGATTAGCAGAGCTACATAGTAAGTCTTGGTTCCTGCAGTTTGTTCTTCTAAAACAAGACTGTTTTAGTTACTTTTCATCCTTTGTATCTTCATACTTACTGAAAACAACCGGGTGTATATTTACAAAAACCTTTGCCAGATTTTGGTTGAAATTGCAATGAACCTTTTTATCAGTGTGGGAAGAATCAGCATCTTTACGATACTGAATTTTCTCATCTAGAAACAGGGTATAGCTCTTTGCTTATTTAGAGATTTGTTATATGTTTCATAAGCATTCCGCACATTTCAGCCTACAAATCCTACTCATGTCTTATAGACAGACTCCTACAGATTGCATTTTTTTTTTCTGGCAATATTAAGTGGTATTTTATTTTAAATTTGGTGTTCACATGTTCATTACTAGTTTATAGAAATAAATTGATTTTTTTGTGTTAATTTGTATCCTGTCCACTTTATGAATTCATTTATTAATGCTAGGACTTTTCAAAAATTTTTTCATTTTTAAAATAGATTTTGAACGATATCTGCACAGGTAATCATGGCACCTGCAAATAGTGATAGTTTTATTTTCTCTTCCTCCAATCTATATCTTTCATTTGTTTTTCTTGCCTTGCTTTACTTGCCCAAACTCCAGGAATATGTTGAATAGAGAACAGACTCCCCTGTCTTGATCTTGGGAAGAAAATCTGTCCCCATTCCATGTGACATGTGCTACAGATTTTAGCAAGCTGCTCTTTTATCAATTTGGGGAGGTTCTCTCCTGCCTATTTTTCTGAGTTTTTGTCATGAATGGCATTGAATTTTTTTTTTTTTTAAGATTTATATATTTTAGAGAGCGAGCCCAAGCAGGAGGGACAAAGTGAGAGGGAGAGTGAGTGTAAAGCAGACTCTGCTCTGCACGGAGCACCCTGTGGGGCTCCATCCCAGGACCTGCTGAGATCACAACCCAAGCCTAGACCCAGAGTCAGGTGTTGAACCAACTATGCCATCCAGGGGCACCCCGGCATTGAATTTTGACAATTTTTTTTTTTTTTCTGCACAGATGTATTTTATCATGTGGCTCTCCTTCTGGAACCTTGGTGTGCTGGACCGTGCTGACACACCCGCATCCCACAACACCCCACCCCATCCCGCTATGGAATTCTTCCACGTGGTGATGGACTAAAGTTTTGCACCTACTAGATGAGTGATCTCCATCAGCAGTTTTCTGTTTTTGTGCTATTTTCTCCTGGTTTGGTGTCAGGGGAATGCTGGTCCGCAGTCAGGAAGTGTGTCCCCCGCCTCCAGAAATGGGAAGAGATTGTACACAACGGATACAAATTCTTCTTTAAGAGTCCACAGAATTCCCCAGGGACCCTGTATGGGCTTGGAGGTTTCTCTTTAGGGAATTTTGAAAATAAAGATTTAATTTCCTTTACCAGCTAGGGTCCTTTCATTTATCCATTTCCTGTTTGGTGAGCTGTGGCAATGTGCTGTGTGAGAAATCAAACGTCTCACCTACGTAGTCTGAGTTGTTTGTGTAGAGTGGTGTGTATAGAGTTGTGTGTGGAGAGCTGTGTGTGTAGAGCTGTGTGTGTGTGTGTGTAGAGATGTGTGTAGAGGGGTGTGTGTGTGCATTCTGGGAGCCGCCACGACCTGGCCACTTTCTCAAGAGAGGTCAGGCTTGAAGGACGTTTGGCCCCTGTCCTCCGTCTTCTTGCCTCTGAACTGCCCTCTGGAGCACCCATGCAGGCTACCCCGCCCTCTGCAACAAGGCCGCTCATGTGGAGAGTTTACAAACAGGAAGAGTAACTGCTGGGCTTGGAAGAGAAGGTGATTGTCAGCAGACCCTGTCCACATTTTCGTGGTTTTCAGTGGTGCATCTTTGTTCCCTACTCCCTCTCCTCCTGGACACCCATCGTCAGGTGAGCCTGGTGTCCAGGGCCCATGTTGAGCTCTTCCCGTTGGCTGCTTTCTGAGCAGAGACGTGTTCTGTTCTGAATGCCGGGCCGTGGCGGCTCACTCCCAGCTCCGCCAAACCTCAGATAACCCTTCCCCAGTCTCCGTTTACGGGCCATGAGCGCGGCTCGGACTTCATGGCTCCTGCTTTTTTTTTTTTTTTTTTTTTACAGGGGTTGGTTTAGAAAAACTCTCAGAGATTTTATTTGTAAATAGAAATGACCTTTGAGTGACTCCTTTCATGTGTGAAATCCACCCACACCTTTAGGTCCTTCTGTAGTGGTTTACCTAAGAATCACAGCTTGATTACTCCTTGCAGGCAGCTCAGCTCTGCTTTGATTTTTTTTAATATCAACTAAAAATTCACATTTATTCCTAATAGACCTGGTTGTATTTTTAGCCTTTGCCTAATGTCTTGATTCTAATGGCGTCGATATTTGAAGGTGAATCGTCTTAAGGAATGTTCTTTTTTTTTAATTTTTATTAACATATAAAGTATTATTAGCCCCAGGGGTACAGGTCTGTGAATTGCCAAGTTTATACACTTCACAGCACTCACCATAGCACGTACCCTCCCCAGTGTCTAATAACCCAACCCCCTCTCCATACCTCCTCCCTCCCCCCCACCCCTGGCAACCCTCAGTTTGTTTTGTGAGATTAAGAATCTCTTGTGGGGATGCCTGGGTGGCTCAGTGAGTTAAGCTGCTACCTTCAGCTCAGGCCATGATCTCAGAGTCCCGAGATCAAGTCCCATGTCAGGCTCCTTCCTCACAGGGAGCCTGCTTCTCTCTCTTCCTCTGTCTGCTTGTGTGTGCTCTCTCTCTCTGATAAATAAATAAAATCTTAAAAAAAAAAAGAGCCTCTTATGGTTTGTCTCCCTCCCAGTCCCATCTTGTTTCATTTATTCTTTTCCTACCCCATAAACCCCCCACCCCATGTTGCCTCTCGACTTCCTCATATCCAGGAGATTGTAGGATCATTGTCTTTCTCCGATTGACTTAAGGAACATCCTTGCTCGCCGTTCCGTTACCTTCACGGATGGCCCGGGTTCTCCCGCACGCCCACCGTCTCCGTCACTGCTTGGAACCGCATCTCAACGTGTCAAGGCAACTACTTGAACAATAACTTACCCGCTTGACCTCTGAGATATTCCAAAAGTGCTGTTTAAATATCTTGCAAAATGCAAACCTCTACCTCCACGCCATTCCCGTGTTCTGGCCTGGGAGGAGGCCCGCGGACTTCCTAGTCTCACTGCGTGAATCCGTGCAGGTTGCCGGCGATCATGGTTACTGACATTTTTGTGGCCTCAACCCAGCTGTACGATGATCTCCTCTTATCTCCCTAAGTTTCACCAGGGACCAAAGCAAAGCTCTCCAGTTCACAGATTCTCCCAGTGTCTGATGTCCCCTTTCTGGGAGATTTCCCTGTGATTCGCAAATGACCTGTTCTGGCTTTACGATACGATGTTCCAGGATGGAAGGTGTCCCAGCAAACAGAGCCGTGCGTGGCGATGTGCTCTTCGGTTCCCCAAACACCCGCCGACTCCGCCGTGGCCATTCCTCTTCACATTTTCCCGTCTTCTCTGATTTTCTCCAGGGAGGTGACATGGTTGGCACGCCCAGGAGGGGACAGCCAAGGCACGCATGGGTCTTTCCACTCTGGACCCTGTCTGTGCTGAGCAGAGTAAGTGAAACGGGGTCAGATGATTCCTTTTTTTCCACGTCTGCTCTGGGCAACACTAAGCGTAACGGGCTTGAACTTTGGGGCCTGGAACATGCGTTAGCTCGTTTTTTATTTTTGTTTTTGTTTTTATTTTTCCTCCCAGATGTTTATTATTAATCATTTTCTGGATGACGCCAAGTTTTCTTTAAAACCAAGATATATTTCCTTGCTTTAAAAAAACAAAAAGCAAATAATATCATCTTATATAAATAATGGATTTGGAAGCTGAAGATTGGAATTCTTGCCAGAATCGTAAATCACCGAAGAAAATAATGGTCTTTTTATTACTTTAAAACTAAACGAACATCCAGGCTATTTAACTAGGAATAAAAATAAAAATGAGTTTGGAAGGGTTGGAGTTTATTTCAGATAAACATCTATTTTTTTTTTTTTTTTTAAATTCTGACCCAAAATCATTCTGCGTCCAGGAGCTTGCATCTGACCAGCGCTGGTTTCCCGTGAAGCTGACTGTCTTCCTGTTTATTCCCCGCAGGATCTCACAACTCTTCGGCCCTGACTTTCCTTCTGTTGGCCGCAGACCACCGACCAGTGGCAAGAACATAAAATGGTCCCAAAACGCTTCACTCTCAATTTGTTCTAATCCAAAATGCATTATCTACACCAATCAGCTATTTTATAAAACTCATTATTTTCTGAACCAACTTTACATATGCCTGCCTGTAAAATACGACC
This sequence comes from Mustela nivalis, assembly GCF_964662115.1. NCBI lineage: Eukaryota > Metazoa > Chordata > Mammalia > Carnivora > Mustelidae > Mustela > Mustela nivalis. The sequence continues at coordinate 91,353,522 of NC_139031.1, forward strand.
TCAGAGTTTCTTTGATGGGGTAGATTTCTGAGAAGCAATTGAATGTTCTAGGCCTTGTTGTGGTTCCTGCTTTTCCTTCAGTTCTTGGGCTCTGCCCAGAGCACACCTCGGAGCCCTGGGATGGGCCGGCGCCCCATCAAGGATGCCAGCATAAGCCGTCCATGTCCCCCCAACAAGAAGACATCCTCCGTCTTCCATGCGTCCCGGAGGCCGCAGTTACGGAGGCCGTCGGATGAGCTTGGAGAATTCCCTTCAGAATGCAAGGACGACCCCCTGAGTGGACGGGGACAGCTCAGATCCAAACTTCATTCACATTCTTGACTTCTTTCTCCTTCCATGTGATTTTCGAGGCAATCTGCCTTTTCCTGTTACGACAATCTCCAGTTATGGAAAACCAGAAAGCACATACATCCAACAACTGGTTTGATGCCGAAAGACCATCGTTATCACGATAAAGGCAGACTGCGGAAATACAATTCACTTCATAGATTCTGAAGATGAGTTCGAAAGTAAGCCCAGTGTGCCCCCACGGAAGGGGAGAGTGGGGGCAAGAAACCCTGAGATTTCAGTTCACGGTAAAATACTTAAGATATCAATGATTTCTGTGACTATTTAAAATAGAAGACTCAAATTTCAAACTGCTGTGTGGCATGTGACTAAGAGAAGTTTTTGTGTTTGTTTTGCTTTTTTGTTGCTCTTGTGTTTTTCCCACCGCTCAAAGCCAAGATCCCTCCAGTGTCAAGGCATAACCGGATGCTTCCAAGGTTAGCCCCCATGCACTTCCGAAAGGGTTAGCCCCTCCTCTGACTCAGTCATCTCCGTGTGCCTGAGCACCTTCCTGCAAAGTCTTTGATCCCTGCCCGGGGGGCAGGTGCATAAGTGGTGAGAACTAGAAACCTGTTCTCTGTGCCCTGCACAGTGCCGTGGGGCCAATGGGTTGGGGACACTGAGGCCCCCGAGAAGCAAAGAACCTTAGAAACTGCTTCTGTCAACAGCCCTGCTGACCACGGGTGACACACCTCCAGTGCCATGACCCCTGCTGGTTAGTTTTATCTAACGTATGTGCACTTACTCACTTATGTCTAGAGTTTTAAGGAAGCATTTTACCTCCTTACACATGTGAAGTCCATGTATTAGGGGCTGGAAGTATTTTCAAAAATTGGAGAACTCCACATTTGATCATTTGTACCAGGTAAAATGTGGGTCCTATCCACGAGGTACCGGGTGCATATTCAGAAATTAAACTGTAATCATTGGAAAGTGCTGTAAGGGAATACCCTTGAAATATCCACAAGTAATGAGCCCATCTCTCTTGTGGGCAACGTGGACATGCTCACATCGTTTGGTAGATGCTTCACACCAGAAAAGCAGCCACGTTGCTGCAGATGGCTCCCGATGGCCATGCCCTCCTACCACTCAGTGCTTAAGCAATTCGAAGCACGATTACTGAAGAAAACACAGGGCTCTGCCCGTTAATTGTTCACATCTGAGTGTTGTTTATCTGCCGTAAGAACTTGCCTGCTTCTATAAAAACCTGGCTGAATTTAGTTTTTGGAATCCTTTTGCATTCTGTTGCTTAGATACAGTCAGAGGAAAAAGAAATGCTACACGTTGTCACAACAGGATGTGTGGGTTGGAATCAGCATCTGCAGCCAACTCACAGACCAATGGGCCCCAGGAACCATCAGATTCCAGACATGCAGACCGTGGGTTCACTGGCCATTTGGTGGGTCTAGTGGGAAAGAGACTCCGCTGGGATATTCCTGAAACACTAGGGGATGGTCCTGCCCCAGTGATGCTGGTCGTTTCCTTCTTAACCTCATGGTTCGCAGCCAGGTGTTGCCGGAACCACCAAGAGAGCAGAGTGTGGGCACACCTGCCTTGGAATCAGACTCATCCTGGGTCAAGGGACGTCTTCACAGGCACCAGCAGAATCCCAGATTCAAGTCGCCAGGTGGTGTGTTTCATGCCACTTTTTAACCGAGCCTTCGAGTGTGGCGGCCGCTCCCTTGCCTCAAGGACACTCCCGACCTCTGGAGCGCCCAGGTAAGGCCGGCCCCTTTTCCAAGCCTGCCTCCCCTGGCTTTTCTCCCTTTGGGTCCTATTACGTCGATAACCGCTTTGTCCTCTTCGCCTTTTCTTCTTTAGTTTCTTCAACACGGATTTGCGCTAGAAATCCGTCAAGGCGGGGAGAGAAGCGAACCGCACTTCACCCTTATTGCCGTGGACCTGACATTCTTGTAGGGGAGACGGAGAACGGACAGACCAAAACACCACATTATTTGTGTCAATTTGCATAGTGGGGGTGACATGTGTCTCCCCAACCAAAGATAACGTCCAAGTCGTCACCCGGTGCCTACGAATATGGTGACATTTGGGGAAAGAATCTGTGCAGATGCGAGGAAGGACCTCGAGGTGACATCATCGTGTCCCGAGAGAGGCTCAAATACAGTGGCAGGTGTCTTTGTAAGAAGAGGCAGGGGCACAGACCCCGGGCCACGTAGAGATGGGGCAGAGTGCCGCCCCAGGCTGGGGGACACCACAGCCTGCGGGAGCCCCCCCCCCCCGGGAGACACGCACCTGGGACGTGTTCTCCCTCAGAGCCCCCGAGGGGACCTGCTCTGCCAGCACGTTGAGTTTGGAACACAGCCTCCACATGGGGAGGAATAATCCTCTGTTGGTCCACGCTGCTGGCTCGTGCTGGTCTGTGACAGCTGCCTTAGACAGCCTGGGCAGTCGTGACGCTGACAAGTAGGAGTAGATGGAGGAGGATGTGAGGGACCGTGAGGGCATAAAAATCACGAACAAATGCATGCTCAGATGGGACATGCGGTCCAGAGCCTGAGAGGAGCCGGGCGTTGGGGGGGCACCGAGCAGCGAGGGGGAGAAGACACGCAAATGCCAGGAGCCGGGGCCTGAACGCAGCCGTGGACGGGAGCAGCCAGGGAGACGGGGACAGGGACGGCGATGGGCCCAGAGCCACTTTGCACGGAGGGCGTCCCACAGATCGTTTGACAAGAGACGTGTTGCTGGAAGGTCCCAGCTCAGGGGAGCGTCTGTCTCTTAGGTGCTGTGTTGAGGGTCCTTGAGTTTGGATGGAGTAATCAGGACAGTAGGGAAAACAGTTAAAGGCTATTAGCACAGTTTTATAAGGATAATGGTGTGTGGGGCCATAGTAATGTGGGTGTGTATTTCAGTGACCAGCCTGTGAAATCCTTGTCACTTGGCTTTTGCCTCGCGAGAACCAAGACTTTGTTCTCATCAGTGGCCCGTCTTGTCGGCCTCGTTCTGATTTTTCAAGCTCTGGAGTGCGCGTTGTGTCTTAGACTCACATGGGAAGCTGTCTGGATGAAATTGCGTGTGTGTCCCTCTCGGGTAGGTCAACAGAAAGTGAACGAAACGTTGAAAAGTTAAAGACAAGGGCTTCCCTGGTCTATGTGACTTCAGTAAAGCAGACACCAAAGAACCAGTTACGCTTTTAGCTATAGAAATCATTGATTGATGTTTTGACCTGAAGTCTGTTCAAATAAGATCATTCATTCACTGACCGAACTCCCAGTCTGTGTCTGCTGCCCAGAACATCTGTGACTTTACCGTGAGTGGGCAGATAAGCACATCTTCACAAAGCAGCAAGTTCCACATTAAAGAGCATCTGACAAAGAAGATGTAGCGCTTCTTTGAACCAAGAAAAAGGGATGTTGCTAGAAATCATCCCTTCATTCCCAAGGACAGGATATGGGATACCGATGGCTCAGGATGGGGAAGAAGAACAATGATGTGGCAGAAGTCAAGACTGGGGCCTTCTAGAGAGGAATCCAGAAAAGCTAGTGGAATCGTCTGGCAAAGGCCTGATGAGAAGGCCTGGGTGGGCCAGGGAGAAGGAGTCTGGACTGGTCAGGAATGAACATGTCACCTGCTGCCGTTAGTCTGGGTGCCGGGAACTGTTCAAAGAAGCTGGAACAGCACCTCTCCAGATCCTGGCATTTCATGGGGACATAACCTGAAGCTTAGAGAAGTTAGGTGCCTTGCCCAAATGCACGTCTCTGCTCTGTGGCCAACCTGAGCTTGACACCCAACCTCTCACAAGTTCCTACTGCCATGACTAAATTGTTAACTTCTCAGAAAGTGGTCTCCAGTCCAGGACCAGGAGCCATGAAAGCGGCACAGTGCTGAGAGTCCCCAACAGCAGGTACCAGAGACTTTGCAGGATCCTGTGCACAGTGACCTTGACTCACCAGCTTGTGGAGAATCTTGGAGAGCGTGAAACTCCATGGAGCCATCTTCAGGGGCAGGCTGTGGACCGGTTAGGACCTCATCCTCCTCTGAGAATTAATTATAAAAAAGCAAAACCAAACCCCAAAGCAACTGGCCCTTCACGAAGTGAGTCTAAGAAGCACCTCCTTGGCAGAAGAAACCCAGACACCAAGAGAAGTCATCATCTGTGTCTCTTCCAAAAGGCCCCTGGGAGCTGCTGCACGTGGCAGGGAGAGAGAAACAAGCCTGTGGGATTGCACCTACATCTCAGGCCCGGGAAACTGGAAGGGGGAGGATGCTTGGAAACCCAAGGAGGAATGAGAGACAAGCCTGGACGCTGTAGACAGCAGGCTGATGCCCCTGCCTAAGGGAATGAGGGGCTGTTTTGCTCTGTTCATACCCCAGCAATAGGAAGGGAGTAGCTCCTGAGCTCTGACTGTGAAACCAGTGTGGAGTGGCCGGAGTCTTGTGTTTGCTTCTCACTCACTCAGTGCTTGTAACACATTTCTTCTGTTTTAGTCTGTGTTTCCTTGTTTGTGAAATTGGAGTAGTAGTTCTTATCTTATATGGTTTTGTCATTCAATCATCTACACACACAGGATGTGCCCAGGACCTGGCATATAATGTGTTGTTATCATTGTGCACTGGCTGTGGGGTATTGACCAGAAATCTGAGTTTGTGTCTGAACTATGGTGTAAATATCAATGTTGTTGCACAGGTGTAACAGGCAAGGGTGAGGATTTTTCACCAACTTGCAGACTAGAAGGGAAGAGTGACGGACGCAGTGTCTCAGGGTCAAACCATTGAAAAGGCAGGTAGAGAAGCAGAAGCTCATGAGGAAGACCACCGGGAGAACAAAGACAGACAAGACAGGGTGCAGACCGCCAGCCCCGACCTCGTCTGCCGTGAGCCTGGAAGGAGTGAGGGAGCAGGTATCTACGGTAACCTGTAAAATTAACAGCAAGGGTAACAGCTCAGAGGTGGAGCCCAAGTGAGATCTGGGCCTTGAGAAGGAGCTAAGTTTAAGGAGAATCACCAAGGGAACAGGCAGGTGATTTGCCGGTCTTAACATTGCTTCGTTCATCAGTGTAGACCCGAGCTCTTAAACTTGCGGGGCCTTCAAGCATGTGGACTCTGCAGCAGTGTGGGTAGTAGGCATCGTCCAAATGCACGTGAAAGTAGGTGCCCATGTATGCCACATGCACGGAGTCTGATAATAAAATAATGATAACAACACAGTGCTGGTTTGCAGGTCATAAAATATTTACCGTGTGGCCTTTTATGGGAAGAAGTTTGTTGATTGCTGTTCTGAATGCTCTAAATGGCCTCTGCTCCTCTTGTGTATGTTGTGATGTTACTGGACAGGAATTTTACCTTTAGGAGACAAAGTGATGTGAACTGCATGCAGATGGATATGTAAGTCGATGTGCAAAGATGTTTTCATGAGAGTGCACGCTTACCTTGGGGCATGCCTGCAGAACTGGAAAGGGCCATTCACAAGACAGCTGATTAGAAGAGTAACACCAGCGGGTACGTGAGACAATCTCATCATTGCTCATCATCGGGGAAATGCAAATCAAAACCACAGTGGGATACCAGCTCACACCTGTAGGACTGGCCATTACTGGGAAGGAGGAGGAGGGAGAGGAGGTGGGTGGGAGGGCGAAGAGGAGTGGGTGGAAGAGGAGGTAAGAGTGTTGCCGAGGATGTGGAGAACATGGGATCCTCCCATGCGGACGGTGGGAATATTAACTGGGGGGGCAGCCACTATGGAAAACGGTATAGGAATTCCTCAAAAAATTAGAACTACCACACAATCCAGGACCCCTACGTCTGGGTATGCATCCAAGAGAACCGAAATCAGGAGTTTCAGGAAATAGCTCTGTCTCTGCTCTACCATGCTCACCATGGCCCTATTCATAATAGCCAAGTCATTACATTCTGGTTTTTTTTTTTTTTTTTTTTTTTTGCTTGTCTTCATTCATTCTCCTGCAGGAAATTTGTCCTGTAAACGTGTGCCATGTGACGTATGCCAGCAGGATCCATGGCTCCTTCCTGACTTGAATGGGGACGCATCTGGCTGGTCCCCATGACGGATGACGTCTGTTGAAGTGTCTGTGAGTCACGTGGGAGCCCCCTCCTCTCTTCCTCTGATGGGAACAAATGTTGGAAGTGGCCGTGTGGTTGTTCTCCTTGCGTCTGTGAGTGATGGATTACACGAAGAAATGATAAATGTTTAACTATTTAGGAATTCTCAAGCCTACCTGGTCATACTGTATCAATTTTATGTCAATTGATAGATGAAGCAAATTAATATTTCTTTAGGAATTTTCCATGGTTTCCTTGTTGGCAATATCAATAATACATCATCATCATAAACTAAATAAAAAGGTGTTTCTTAGCTTTTTGTGCCCTAGAATACTTGGCATAAAATAGTTTCTTGTTTCAGAAATTTGGGGGGAATTCTCCTGGTAAGTATCTGGCTCAGCAGAGATCTTGACTTCTTGATGTGTGTATGCAGCATGTGTGAATCCGTTTTGATTAAAGACTTAATGTTTTACTGATTATGAGACCTTAACAGTTTTTTCTTGTTTCTGAGTTGGTCTTGGTTCCATGTACTTTTTAATAATAAATTGCCTATTGATTTTTTTTTGATATTCATTGGTATAAGCTGCTCATTATATTTATTGGTTTATTTCTTTGGACTTAAACCTTAGGCTTATCCATAGTCAATGCACTTTTTCAATCTTACCTTTCTAGATTGTTCTAGCTCTGAAATGTCTCCAGTTGTCCTGGTGACATGGACTCTTACTTCATCATTTACCACCTTGGTGATTTTGTTTTGTAAGTTCAAGTAATTTATTTGTGCTGATTCTTTGGTGAGTTTTTAAATATTTTATTAGAATTGCTAGTTTGTTACACTTAAAGCTTTAAAACTGTATTTATTGAAGCTGTAGTTTCTTAGTTCCACTTAAGCAATTTCCCCCCAGTTTTGACATTGATGTTTTTATTGTCCATCTGATCGAAATGTACCAGACTTTCCCAAACATGGTTTTTTTAAAGTAGTTTTTTGTGTTGATTATTAGCTTCCTACGTTATTTCATTATTATTTATATCAAGTTTGGTGAAACTTGTTCTGTGGATATAGATGCTGTTAGTTTTTCTAAATAATCATGTAGTTTTCTTAGATAGTCTGATGCTTGGTTATTGATTAAATCAGGGTGGAGTTTTTTTGCTGCTATTTTTGAGATTAGTAGAGTTATCATACTGTATGTCTGAAAGTTTAGGCTTTTTTATGTTAGGTTTTGTTGCTTGTACTTTGAACCTCTTTTCTTAGTTACAGATGGCTTCAGAATTATTGTATTTTCCTGGTTATTTACCCTCATGACCCAATTGATTCCTTATTCTCACAGTCTACGTTATTAATAATTTTCACTCTCACTACGTTTTGTTTTTTATGACAGGCCTTTAAAATCCCTTTAGATTTAGAAGTCATACTTAACTTATTAACATTTAGTGTAAATTTTATTATATTTGGATTTATTCCTACCTTTTTTTTCATTTTTTTTTATTTTTGCCATACTTCCTTATGATAGTTTTTTTAAAAATCCTTTCCTAACTTTGGCAAATCAAATTTTATTATTCATATTCTTAAATGGGTTTGGCCTTATATAGTCTGTGGGTGGTTACTCTAATATTTTCTTATATATACATGAGTTAATATTTAATTTAATCAGCATTTCTAGCCTCTACTAAGTAATATAAAATGTTTGGCATAGTATAACCAACGATTGGATGTACCTATGTGATAATAAGGTAATTTGAGTGCCTGATAAAAATATTCCACCTTATTTGAAAGAAAAGCATTTGTTATTACTAAAAGACATTTAATTTACAATGTATTTTTACTTACTTTGAGTAGCCTAATGTTATCCAAATTGTTAGAATACTATTTTTAAAAAATTTCCTGACACAGTTCTCTGGTTTCCAGTTTTCTTATTGGGGCCCATCCCTTCACAGTTCTTTCAAAGAAAATTCTCTGTTTCTAATTTTATGGAAATTATGTATATCTCCACTAGTGTTGAATTACAGGTTGGCTAGTATAATGTTCTGGGTGAATTTCTTTTTCTTCAGTACTCCGAAGATGCTTGCCCATGGTCTCCTTGCTGATCCTGCCCTTCTGAGTATTTTTTACTTTATTTCCTTGGACAATGCTGCTCCCTCTTTCCCATTCTGCAGGTGCACCAGGACTGGGAAGAGTGCATTCTTTTACTTTCCTTCTGTGCACCTTACTCCAGGGCGCATACCAGGTGCTCCCTCCCACTCATTGATTCATTCAGCAAATGTTCCCCCACCTCTCACTCTGTGGGAGGTGCTGTTCTAGGAACTGGGGATCAGGTAGGGATGAACAGAGGGAAAGATGTCTGCTTCCATGGAAATTCCTTCCTGGCACAGGGGAATTGCATAGTCTGTCACATCAACTGTGTGGAAAACACAAAGGTTAAGGTCAGGAAGAGGTTTTATTTGTTCATCACTGCATCACCTAATTTGCTTATGCTCCGCTTAATGTAGCTTTGGAAGCTAAGTTCTCACAGGAGAGAGGACATTTAGGTGTGAACCTAAGAGACAGAGAGTGGGTACCAGGGATGTGGGTAAGCTTCTCTGCACAGGATGCCTCCAGAACCCTGGGCAGGGACATGCTGCAGGGGATACTCCTAGGTTGAGGGTGATCCGAGGTGGGGAGCCAGAGCATGCTGCACTGTCTGTGCGTTCTGGGGAAGCAGGGGCAGATGTCTTCAAAAACGTGAAGTTACAACCATAACATCATATTATGACACCCATTCAAAGACTAGTAGCCACCAGTTACTTTTTATCCCATTTTAATTCTGTCTTTAAATCTGTATAGACATTTAAAAAACATTCTGGGAGCATCTGGGTGATTCATTCAGTTGAACGTCCAACTCTTGATTTCGGCTCAGATCATGATCTTGGGGTTGTGGGATTGAGCCCCACGTTGTGCTCTGTGCTGGATGTGGAGTCCACGTGAGGTTTTCTCTTCCTGTCCCTCTGCCCCTCCCACGTGTCCTCTCTCTCTCTCTCTCTCTCTCTCAAAAAAGAAAAAAAAAACCCAACTATCTACCCTTAGCAAATTTCAAACATGCAACATAGCATCATTAACTAGAGTTTCCTTGGTGGACAGCACATCTCCAGGACTTACTTATCATATAACTGGAAGTTTACACCTTTTGGGTGAAATATATATTTTTTTTCCTTTTTAAATGAATGACTCCTATTCTACAGGATGCCATGAAAGTGATTCTAGCCATGGACAAGAACACATTCCCAACTCAGGCCACCCCGGCCCTGCTGGGCTCTGGGAGTTCCCACCTGAATCCTGACCTTAATAAGCATTACTTCTTGGAGATAAGTTGGCTGGGCCCAGCAGGCCAGCTGGGAGGTGGCAGGATGGTGGTGTGTGTGAGTTGTGGTCACTGGTGGCATGAGAGGAGAGGATAAAGCTGACACAGACTCCCCCTCTGTCTGAGGGATGTTGCTGTTTGGCTCGGGATCTAGAGCACAGACAGAGCAGCTGCCCATTTGGGGGCAGCTTGGGGATGGACAGGAAGCCTTGTGCTTATCCTGTGCTGCAAAGGATACAGCCCAGTGGTTTGTCCTTCTGCCACAAATCCAAACCCTTCATTATCTGGCTCTCAACAGAAAACGGTTTCCTGACTCCTGATCGGGAAGATACCGTACTCTGTAATTTGTCCACACAACACATTATGTATTGCCTTCCATTTATCCGCCCGAAGCATGGAGCTCACATGTGTTCATACTGATGGCTGCATGGGTGATTGCACTGATAACAGACCACACAGACCCAGCAGGGCTCCAAGCTGGGCTCTGTTGCCAGCAAGGGTCTGTTTCTGGCAGTCATGGGAGGCAGGCATTTTATCATCATCCACCTGTCCCATCAGACATGATTTAGGCAAGTGAAAAAATCAATTAAATAGGGAAAAAAAACCTCCCAGCTACACTGGAGTGAACTAAAATAGAATTATAAGGTTAAGGTTTAGCAGAAAGGAGAAATATGAGACCCTTATGGTGCCAAGTTTGCTGAGCCCCAAAGTGGTGTTTGAGAAGTAATGCTTTTCACAGTTGATGTACCACTGTGTGGAGGAGGGAAGACAGTAATGCCCCCCAGGCTCTGTGTTCATAACTCTACGTGTGGAGATGTGGGCATGGAGATGCTCTCAGGGGGACAGGATAGGCCTTAAATATTTCAAATAATCTCAAGTCCTATCACTGACTTCAGATGACCTTGGGCATGCTCCAAGAACCTGAAAAGAAAACATACTTCAAGCATGATTTTTTCACCTGCCTAGGACAGATGCTTTAATATCATCTGTATGCTGTGACTTGAACCTCAGGTCCGGTGGCAGAGACTTCTGATTCTCCCTTCCTGTCTGGTCCCCTCTCCTCCCCAGAAAACACAGGCGACTTATTCCTCCACTGGGTAGTACCAGCCCGGCTCCACAACCCACTTCGACCAGGGAGATCATTTGCTAGTGGATGCCCACCATCCACCTCCTTCCCTCCCTCTCTCTGCAAGGATCTGTGTCTATCAAACTTCCAGGGGTTCAGGTGAAGATATCCATCCTCTCTTCTTTATCTCCCATCAAATACCAGCAAATAACCTCAGCTTTCATGTAAACTGTGTCTGGATTCTGAGTCCATCTTGGCATCTCCTCAGCTACACCTTTGGCCTTAGCTGTCATCATCAGAAATAACCTCCCAAGGGTTTACAGCCTTGCCCCCACTAACGATTCATGACACAGGATCCAGAATGAGCAACTCTGAACAAAAATCCAATCACGTCATCCTACATGTCTCTTGGAGCAAAAGTCAAAGGTCTTCCGATCGTTGACGATCCTGAGAAGCAGCCGCCCTTTCTGCCCTGTCCGCCTTCTCCTGCTCGCTGCTGGCTCTGGCCATAGTGGCTTGTCTTCCTGATAGTGAGCACACAGCTTTGCACCATGGCCGTCCATTGCTGTGGCTTTTCCCAGAACCCCTCCCCACCTCCGACAGGATAGGATGCAGTTCTTTATTACATTTAAAAGTTACCGTCCTCTTTTCCTACTCTGCACCCACAGTGTCCTCAATCAAGAAAATGGAAGACTGCGTGTGTTCTCGTGGAGTGACTGTTATACCATCGGGCACACTGTAGGTCCTCAAGAAGGGCTGGTGGAATGCTCAGTCTTAGGGTCGACCTTTGAGGACAACTTCAGTTAGGACCTGCTAGGGTTTTAGATGTTGCGTGTCAGGAGTTCCCTATTACACAGCTGAATGCAGAGAAACGCCCAACAACCCAGGGTGCATCTTGGTGTTTATTTAACTTCTTAAAACTAGCTATCACCATGGCGTCTGAGAAAAGGCTCTCTTGATTAATTATTAATCAAACAAATGAGTCACTACTAAGGTTGGCAAGGGAATCACCCTGACACAAGCACTTACGCTTATGCTAGTTATGGAAAGAAAAGATCTGATGAAAGAGAAAAATCCAGGCTTTGGGGCCCAAAGTTCCATGAGGCAACACTTTTTTGAATCTGTGTAGTCCATACTCCCTCATTTCCTGGAAGTTTGTTTATAACATGGAGTATGCAAACACGAGTGGGAAAACGAAACGAGTCTCTCTCCCACCATCCCTGTGACCCCAGGCTCTCCCTGATGGACTGGAAGACTGGGGTACCAAGTTACTCTTGAACATGGTGTCCTTGAACTCCTGCAACATAGATATCCAGTCTTCTTCGAGCCCACAGGCCGCCACTGTCCTCCTGGGGACCTGGACCATCAATGGCATTGATATTCTGTTTCCTTCACAGTGAAATCTGGTTCGGCAACTCCATAAATCAAAGACTGTCTAATAACATGTGAAGACGTAAATACAAATGTCAAAACCACCTGAAAATCACACCCTTGAGATAACTCCTACGATCACGCTGGTGATCACTTATTCATATGCCGCTTTAGAAGTTTATGTTAACTGCCTTCGTGTAATGTCTCACTGTTTTGTTTTCTTTTCTATTTTGGACATAGTTTACATTTTTTCTGTCCCCAACCCTCTCTCTTCTCATCTCCTCCATCAATATATCCAAATTCCCGCTTTTGTTTCCTTTGCCTTTGGAGACATATCTTGAAAGAAGTTGCTGTGGTTGATATCGAAGACGTTACTGCCTATGTTCTCCTCTAGGATTCTGGTGGATTCCTGTCTCATGTTGAGGTCTTTTATCCATTTTGAGTTTATCTTTGTGTACAGTGTAAGAGAATGGTTGAGTTTTGTTCTTCTACATATAGCTGTCCAGTTTTCCCAGCACCATTTATTGAAGAGACTGTCTTTTTTCCACCTTATATTTTTTCCTGTTTTGTCGAAGATTATTTCCCCATAGAGTTGAGGGTCCATATCTGGACTCTCTACTCTGTTCCACTGGTCTGTGTGTCTGTTTTTATGCCAGTACCATGCTGTCTTGGTGATCACAGCTTTGTAGTAAAGCTTGAAATCAGGTAACGTGATGCCCCAGTTTTATTTTTGTTTTTCAACATTTCCTTAGCAATTCAGGTCTCTTCTGATTCCATAAAAATTTTTGGATTATTTGCTCCAGCTCTTTGAAAAATACTGGTGGTATTTTGATCGGAATGGCATTAAAAGTATAGATTTCTCTAGGCAGTATAGACATTTTAACAATGAACTTTTGAGACTTCATCAAGATCAAAAGCTTCTGCACAGCTAAGGAAATAGTTAACAGAACAAAGAGGTAACCCACGGAATGAGAGAAGATATTTGCAAGTGACAGTACAGACAAAAGGTTAATATCCAGGATCTATAAAGAACTCCTCAAACTCAACACACACAAAACAGGCAATCATATAAAAAAATGGGCAGAAGATATGAACAGACACTTCTCCAATGAAGACATACAAATGGCTATCAGACACATGAAAAAATGTTCATTATCACTAGCCATCAGGGAGATTCAAATTAAAACCACATTGAGATACCACCTTACACCAGTTAGAATGGCCAAAATTAGCAAGACAGGAAACAACATGTGTTAGAGGGGATGTGGAGAAAGGGGAGCCCTCTTCCACTGTTGGTGGGATTGCAAGTTGGTGCAGCCACTTTGGAGAACAGTGTGGAGATTCCTCAAGAAATTAAAAATAGAGCTTCCCTATGACCCTGCAATTGCACTACTGGGTATTTACCCCAAAGATACAGATGTAGTGCAAAGAAGGGCCATCTGTACCCCAATGTTTATAGCAGCAATGGCCACGGTTGCCAAACTGGGGAAAGAACCAAGATGCCCTTCAACGGATGAATGGATAAGGAAGATGTGGTCCATAGACACTATGGAGTATTGTGCCTCCATCAGAAAGGATGAATACCCAACTTTTGTATCAACATGGACGGGACTGGAAGAGATTATGCTGAGTGAAATAAGTCAAGTCAATTATCATATGGTTTCACTTATTTGTGGAGCATAACAAATAGCATGGAGGACAAGGGGAGATGGAGAGGAGAAGGGAGTTGAGGGAAATTGGAAGGAGAGGTGGACCATGAGAGACTATGGACTCTGAAAACAATCTGAGGGTTCTGAAGGAGTGGGGGGTGGGAGGTTGGGGGAACCAGGTGGTGGGCATTAGAGAGGGCACAGATTGCATGGAACACTGGGTGTGGTGCAAAAACAATGACTACTGTTATGCTGAAAATAAATAAAAATTTTTTTAAAAAATGGAAAAAAATATCCAAATTCCCAGGAAAATAACACGAGCAGCAAAGTGGGTATCTTTCCATAGTATTATTCATCAGACGAATTCATACTACACACAACTTTTTCATTTTCCTTTGTTTACTTAACAATACAGAATGTGGGTATTCTCAAAACTCAGTAAGGTGATCAAACAACTCAATTAAAAATTGGCAAAAGATTACATTAAAGACTGACCAAAGAAGATATTCAGATGGCAAAGGAATACAAGAAAAAATGCTCAACATCATGAGTCATTAAGGAAATAGAAAGAAAGATCACAATTATATACCCGTTGGAAAAACTGAATTTGGCAACAGTGAGCCCAAGTGTTGGTAATAATGTGGCAAGACAGGAAGTCTAATACACTGCTGGGGTTGGGGGACACAAACTGGTGCAGTCTGTTTGGGGGAGCTGTCTGGCAGTTTCCTATGAAGTCAAATATACACCTGTTATAAGACTGAGCCTTCCCACTTGTCGTTCCTTCCCAAGGATGTGGAAGCCCATGTCCATACAGAGATGTCCCCATGAGTGCTCCCAGCAGCTCTGTCTGTAACAGCCATCACTGGAAATGAACACTTGTCAAGGAAATGGATAAATGAAGTGCGTGGTACCACACAGGGGAATACTATGGGACAATAAAAAGAAAGAACTCCAAGGCAAGCCACATGGATGAATGTCAAAATAGGTGAAAGTTTCAGGACAAAGAGAGTCAATATTGTATGCAGTCATAATCCACACGAAATTCTAGAAGTTCTGAACTCATCTCTAGGGAGGAGAAAGTGGTTGCCTGGCGTCAAGGGGGTGGGGAAATGCATGAGGGAGGAACGACTAGGGGATGGGAGGAAATGTGCAGGGATGAAGGGGTACTGTGCTATTTATTGGCTTCTTGGGTGTACACAGGTCTTAGAGGTTATCCGAGTGTACCCTAATGATATGCAGTTCATCTTGAAGGCATTTTATGAGTACGGTAGCTCACTAGAGTTGATTGATGCAGATGTAACTCCTGTCATGTAATATTGAAGTGCATGTGTGTTTCATCATTTATTTCAACACTTCCTTACCTGTGCATGTTCACATGCCCAGGACCTTTGTTATCACAACCAATGATTTTATATATAAAAATATTACATATGCAAATATGCATATAGGTATTCAGGTGTAGACATGAATACTAGTTGTACACACACACACACACACACACACACACATACACCCATCCAAATATATATGGATAGCAGCCATACAGTTGCTATATACAACATATGTAACACACTATTTACATAACGAGGCTTTTAATTCTGAAGACTAGGTTGTCAAGAAGAATATATTGTATTTGTTTTCTTTTTAGATTTTCAGTGGTATCCTGGATCATGTTTCCAAAAGGCTGTTGCCATCCACCCTCTGGTGGGAATCTGAGAGAATATACTTTTAATTTATCCACAATAGATGCCACTTCAAAAAATGTTTTGCCATCCAGAAGGGTATAAAATAGTATCCTTTTACAATCTTAATTTGCATTAAGTTAAAATTAAATAAAAATATGCTTTCATATGTATCAAGCACAGGAATCTGTTACTGTAATAGTCTCCTGACTTTATTCTGTGCCCACATTCTATTAAGTATTTGTCTATTTGTAAGAAGCAGTCTGTATGTGTTCTTTGCATATGTTACATATTACTCTTTTATTAATCTTTAGTATGCCTATTTTTCCAAACCTTATATTTTTTCTTGATTTTGCTGTAGTGCAGTTTTCTGTAATATTTGAAATACTATATAGTAAATTCAGTATACATTTAAAAAATAATGTCTTTTGAGTTTCTTATTTTACTTTGAAGTATTTTCATAGATAAAAATACTGTGATTAAATTATCTATACAGCTTGTTAAGGTATGATTGGTGTATAATAAACTGGATATGATAAGCATATAATTTTATGAATTGCACTCTTCTATGACTTTAATTATTTCAACATTTCATTAGAATTATTTGCTTTAACATCCAGAGAGGAAATGGGTATTGCTTTTTCTTATATTGGTAGCCAATAAAAAGTTAACAAGTCCTCAGGAATAACTTTAGCATGAGTAATCTATCTGAAAAAAAGAGAAAAAAAAAAACCTGTACAAGGCAAGGTATTTTCTCATAAAAGAAGATTTACTAAATCTTCTTATTTCAAAAGTGACATATAAATTAACTTTAAATGAATTAAAATAGATTCACAATTATAATTATACTGTCATGTTTAAAAATTGAACAAAATTATTCCAACCTAGAGAAGGAAGAACAAATACCAGATAATATCCAAATAAATCAATATGAAGAGTCATGGAGGGTCTGGCCTTTCCAGTTACTAAAATGTATTATAAATCCAGAGTAATCAGAAAACATGGTTATGCTGGCATGCTTATTTTAAATTTGAACTGATTTGAACATGCCTTGTATGTCTGCATAAAGTAAAATGGTGCAGAATTCTAGAAATAGTTATGAGTTATATATGAAAAAAGATTATATGACGAAGTGTTATCCTAATTTTTAAAATATTGTGGGACTTAGCAGGATAGCAAAATCTGGAAGGAAACTAAGTGGTATTTCCTACCTCACCATATGCACAACTAGGATATGTTCTTTTTCTTTTTCTTTTTTTTAAGATTTTATTTATTTGGAGGCACCTGGGTGGCTCAGTGGGTTGAGCCTCTGCCTTCGGCTCAGGTCGTGATCTCGGGGTCCTGGGATCGAGTCCCGCATCGGGCTCTCTGCTCCGTGGGGAGCCCGCTTCCCCCTCTTTCTCTGCCTGCCTTTCTGCCTACTTGTGATCTCTGTCTGTCAAATAAATAAGTAAAATATTTTAAAAAAAGATTTTATTTATTTATTTATTTGAGAGAGAGAAAGATAGAAAGTACAGGTAGGGGGAGTGAGAGAGGAAGAAGGGAGCAGGGAGTCTAACATCGGATTTGATCCCAGGACCTTGAGATCATGACCTGAGCCAAAGGCAGACACTTAACTGACTGAGCCACCCAGGTGGCCCCAGATGTATCTTGATATACCCTTTCCTGTATTATCCATAAACCCATGTCATGAGGGAAGTTTACACTTAAAAACGAGAACAACAAATACATAGTCTTTACTGTCAGAGAGGCTTGGGCTCAGATTCTGAATCTGTCAATTTACATGTTTGGGACAAGTTATCTAAGACTTCCAAACGAGTTTTCTGAACTGTACAGAGGACGGCATGCTCACTTCACATGGCGGTCTGGGAGATTACATAACAACCCCCAAATATTCCACGTCACATTACAGCGCCTGGTCTGCAATCAACAAAAATCACTTCATGCTGCTGACTCCCCAGGACTGCTGAGTGCATGCACGTGTCACCCCTCACATCTGTCCCTTTCTCTTTTGTTAGGTGTAGTGTGGAACCTAGCTGATGACAAGTCCTCCTAACCCTCTGTACTGTATCTCCTTGCCCTTGAGGTCATGGTGGTCATCATTCCAAGGTGACCTGCTAGTGCAGACAAACACTCACCTTCCCTGAGTCTCTGGATAAATTTTCATTCCTCCCTTTTTAGGTCCTTTCTGTGCCCCAGGGCCTTGGGAACCACAGATCACTGCAATACATCTCCTGCATTCCACAGAGAATACAAAAAGAAGCTGGATGACATTCCCTTTCCTTTGAAATTGTGCTGATTCAAGAAAATGGGCCACACGCTGGAGCTCCTGACATTGAATTCCATCGAGCAGAGGTCAGGACGGTACCCACCTATTGCTCCTGTCATTGCCAAAAGTATTATTCACCTCGTGTTGGGTTCCAGAAGGCATTCAAACACATAATTCAAGGAGAGTTTGGACAAGCTGGAACTCTTCACATCGGGCAGTGTTGGGGCACGCCACTTCTCAGCAGCTGACTTAGTATCTTCTTGCTCAGAACAAACCTTCCCACTGATCCGAAATACCAGTGCATGCTCAGCGTTCTCATTATCATAATCAGAGAAAATCGGAGCAAGTTTAAACGAGGCCCAAAGCACATTGAGTGTACCAACCTCATTTTCACCTTTGTATAATAAATTTAAATTGCTGGGAATGGTGAC
This sequence comes from Mustela nivalis, assembly GCF_964662115.1. Classification (NCBI taxonomy): domain Eukaryota; kingdom Metazoa; phylum Chordata; class Mammalia; order Carnivora; family Mustelidae; genus Mustela; species Mustela nivalis. The sequence continues at coordinate 91,371,664 of NC_139031.1, forward strand.
ATTATTTATCCATCATACTATTTCTTAAGCATGTTAAAAGCTTGTAAAACTCAGGGAGAATTTCAGTGGAAATTGTCGATACTACTTATAAGACCCTAACTGGTTATCATGCTAGCAATCGGACCACGGGTCTGGACAAGTTACTGATTTTTAGAAATGCTTTGTAAAACTGTAACAGCATTTCTGAAGATCATTAAGGATCCCTGATGTAGAAAAGAGGGATTATCCCTAGTTAAAAGCTGGACTCTTTAGCCTGCTTAGACATAGCAAACTGAAAATGTTTATAGAAACAGAAGTAATAAAGTGTTTGTTTTTTCAAAATACCTTCCTTATGGTCTTACAGAGAAGTGAGTTCATGCTTGTTGCTACTTGTGGGCTGAAGCTTTAAAAACTTTGGCATAATTTAGTGTCCTTTCTCTCTCTGCAAATTCTTGGAGGTAGAGCTAGAGTTTCTCTGGGCTCACATTCTGCCTGTGTTCAGTGGAGAGCAGAAGTCCTCACCCTGCCCACAATGACCATGTAGCAAGAACAAGAAATACACCTCTCTGAGAGCACATTGGTGCATAGCATCATCTGTCATATATTCTGAGGGACATTTTTATTTACAAGTGCCAGGACCTTAAAAGTTCTCATGCTCAGCTCCTTAATTTGTCACATTGAATCCTTGTCAAAAGCAATCACAGGGGAGCATACACATCTTTATGTGCCCCAAATAATAATTTATCTACCATTTTCCATTGATTTCTTCCAGTTAATATTCTGGTATAAATATTTCTCATGTTGCTATGAACCTTCTCATAGATTTTAGTGATTTCATATCTCTTCATAGATGTAATGAATTCACCCAGTGTTATTGTAATATTGTGTTTGTTTCCTCTTTCATTACTGTTTGTTTGATAATGACCATCTTTGGAAATACAGTGTTGCTACTATTTTGGACCATGTATTAAAACCTATTCTGAGAAACAGAGTGGGCAAAATATATAAGTATTTAGAAGAGATTTGATGTGCATTGACGAGTTTAGTTCTGGAAAGGGTTACTCATGAAAATTGCAGATGGTCCCACCATATTTTTCTTGACCCATGTCATCTGGCTATAATGATTCTAACCCCACCTGGTGCCCCTGAGTCAGAGAAGATGTTTTGATGGGGGGTAGTTCACACTCCTCTTCCCACGTCCTTGTCATGAGCAGGGCCCAGATACCAGCTGAGTCCCGACCCCCCACCCAGACTCAACAAAGCAGGCAGGGTGATTGGAGGTGGACCCAGATGGCACTCCACATCTTGTGTCTCATCTCTTATCCCCTGGCGCCAGAAGAGCACCCCTATTCAAAGGAAGTGCGATGCTTGGGCTTGATGCTTTGCATACACCAGGCAGGTGTCAGCAAAAGCAGTTGGAGTCAGAGGTCCACCCTCATCTGCAGTGAGGCAGTGTGCTTGGCTCCTCATGTTGGGGTACTTGTAGAGCCCATGGGGAGCCGAACATACACAATCACCCAGTCCTCATGCTGCATCTCCACAGGGAAGTTCAATAGGATTCAGCACTTCAGTTTTTTTTTTTTTTTAAAGCCAATATCCAGGATGTAATTGAAAGCTATTCGTCATGTGAAGAACCAGAAAAATCAGACTATATGTGAAAGGTCACCAATATAGAGATGAATCAGATGTTAGAATGATCTAACAATGACCTTAGGACAGTCAAAATGAAAGCACACTAACAAGTAATTCTAAATTTTTTTTAAGACAAAAGAAAAAAAAGAAAGAAAATTTTAATAAAAAGAAATAGAAATCCCCCCAAAAAGAACCAAATTCATTTATGGAACTGAAAAAATTAAATCTGCTTATGAAAATCAGCTTATTATAATCAGCTTTATTGAAATAAGGGAAATTTTCTGAATGAACTCAATTTAGTAGCTTGAGGTGAGAGAATCAGTGAAGTTGTGGACTGATGAATACATTTACTCAATATGAACTGCAGAGAGAAAGTAGACAAGGGGAAGAAAGCTAACATTTATGGTTGGAGTTCCAGACAAATAAGAGAAAAGTAAAACAAAATGTTCAAAGAAAAAATGACTGAAAAATTCCCAAATTTAATGAAAGATTAAAACTTCTCAAATTTGGTGAAAGACTAATTGATGAAAGACTAAAACTTATGGATTAAGAAACTGAATGAAACTAGTAGAATAAACCCAAAGCACAATGTGTACTACTGAGATGTGATAATCAAACAATCTGACAACTAAAGACAAAGAAGTCTTGAAAGCAGCCAGAGAAAAATGGGTATTGTTTCTAGAGCCTGAATGATAGAGGACTTTCCATCTGAAATCTTGGGGCTCAGACTGATGTGGTGCAACATTTTTCAAGTTCCAAAAGAAATGAACTTCACCTGGGAACTCTAATCCCTGTCAAGTGCCCTTCAGAAATGAGGAGGAAATAGAACATCCCTGACAAAGGAGAATGGAGACATTTCTGGCCAGGAAACTGTCCTTGCAGAATGACTACAGGAAGTTCTCTTAGCAGAAAGAGAGTGAGACCAGAAGGCTCAGAGGTTCAGAAAGGGAAGAAGGACATTGGCATGGGCAAAATTGGGTGCGGGGATATAATAGACTGTCCTACGTCTCATGGGCTTATTCAATCATATTAAATGCTTGAAGCCAAAATTGTAATACTACAATCAGCAGTGGTTTGCTCGTGTGGTACATCCTTTCCCTCACCTTTTGTTTCTACACTATCTGTGTCACTAAAGGGTTTTACCCAATATTTGTATTTTAACTAGAGTGATTATACCATTTACATTTAATGAATTGTATACTTAGGTTAATATTGTTGTTGTTTTACATATTTCTTCCAGTCTTTATTCTTTTTCTACTTTCTTCCTGATCTTTTTAAGTTAATCGATTATGTTTTAGGATTCCCTTTTATCTCTCCAACGGGCTTGCTAGCTATAATCTTTTATTTTGTTGTGTTGCTGTTGGGTTTATAATGTGAAGCTTCTGCATATCAGAATCTATCTTCCCTAAAGAACCTGATATCAGTGTACCACCACTTCATTTGTATGTAATTTTTGCTATTTACTTGTCATATATTTTACACTGACTACATAATTCTACTTCAAATCTATAAATTTATTGCTATTATTTGTATTTGAAACATACTATCACCTGTTTTCAGATTCACACTTTTATTATTTTTACTTAAACTTTCTATTTTCAGAGAATGTTAGATTCACCTGCAACTGTAATAAATAATAGAGATTCCCTGTGTGCATTGTCAATTTTTCCCAGTGAGAATATCTTGCAAAATTGTAGCAAAGTAATACAACCAGGATCTTGACATCCACGCAGAACTTTCAAGATACAGAACATTCCATCCCCACAAGTGTCCCTCATGTTGTCCTTTGGAGCTCATGTCTACCTCCCTCTCTGATGCCCACATGGATTCCTGGCAACCCTACTCCATTTCTGTATTTTTATTTTAGTAACATGATGTAAATGGAGTTATACAGTGTGTGTGACATTTGGGACTCTCTTTTTTTCACTCAGCTCATTCCCTACACTGTCTTCTGTATTGTTGCATGTATCAAAGCATCAGTCTTTTTATTACAGCATATATTCCCTAGTGTGGATGTACCATGGCTTATTAAAACACCTGCTTCTTCAAGGACATCTTGGTTGTCTCCAGTGTAGGCTTTACCAATAAAACTGCAATGAGTATTCCTGGGGAGACTTTTGTGTAAACATAAATTCTCATTCTTCCATGTGAAACACCAAAATTTTTGGTTGATGGCAGTCATATGGTAGCTGCAGGTAGAGTTCTTTTTCTTTAAGATACTTCTAGATCGTTTTATAGAGTTACTGTACTATTTTATATTCTTACCAGCATTTGGTGGTGTCACTATTTTTTTTAGCTAGTCTGATAAGTATGCAATGGTTTCTTATTGTGGCTTTAATTTATATTTCCCTAATAGTTAACGATGCTAAACATCTTTTAATGAACTTATTTGCCATCTGTATTTCTTTGATGACATGTCTCCTCATATTTTTCTGCCCATTTTCTAATTGGATTATTTGTTTTTCTTTACTATTGAGTTCTGAGTGTTCTTTATATACAGATACAAGTCTTTTCTCAGATGTATGCTCTGCAGTATGTTTTTTCACTCTGTAATTTGTTTTTTCATCCCCCAAAGAGGATCATTCAGGGAACAAAAGATTTCTCTTTTGATGGGAGTTCAATTTAATGACTATTCCTTTTAATACGTTGTGGGTTTTGTGTCAATTCTAAGCTTCTTCACATAGTCCTGTGAACATTTTCTCCTACATTTGCCACCAAGTTTATATTTTTACATTTATGATCAATTTTGAATTAATTTTGCATAAGTTATGAGGTTAACGTATTTATATTTAATCTATAAATCTTCAATTGCTCTAGAACCATTTTTTTGCACCTCCATTGATTGTTTTTACATCGTTGTCAAAAATCAACTGGGTACATTCGTGTCAGTCCAGTCCTGGGTCCTCCATTCTGTTCTGTTGGTCTCTAGGTATCTGCTGCTTCTTCAAGAGCCCAACCCAATCACCATTACCTATGTAATCAGTGTAATTATGTAGTAAGTATTTGGAATTTGGTAAAGTGATTCCTTTCATTATTTTTAAAGATTTATTTATTTATTTTAGAGTGTGAGTGGGGGTGAGGGGTAGAGGGAGAGAGGGTCTCAAGCAAACTCTGTGCTGAACGTGAAGCCCAATGTGGGACTCGATATCACGACCCTGAACATGACCTGAGCCAAAACCAAGAGTCAAATGTTTAACCAACTGCTTCACCCAGGCACCCAATTTCCTTCACTTTATTCTACTTCATCAAGGTCATTTCTTACTCTTCTAGTTTGGTTGCCTTTGCATATAAATTTCAAAATAAACTTGTTTACAAAACTGTCTTGGGGATTTTGTTAGGACTTGTGGTAAACCTGTATACCAACTTAGGGATATTTCACACACTTTGTATTTCGAGTCTTCCAGTTTATGAATACAGTTGTATTTACTAAAACCTTCTTTGATTTCTTTCAGCAGAATTTTGTAATTTTTAGCATACAGTTACTGTAGATAAGTATATATTTAGTAGAACGTTATATTTTTTTAAGATGTCAATGACACTGTGTTATAAATTTCAATTTGCACACGATTGTTAATATATGGCAATGTAATTGATTTTTGTGTCATCTTGTGATTGACAACTTGACAAATACACTTATAACATAGAGGAGGCTTTCTGTTTTGGTTTTTGTTTCTGGCACCTTACAATTTTCTACAGGCAATCCTGTCATACAGATAAGGAGACTTTCATTAATATTTTTCCAATGTGCAAGCATTTCATTTTTCTTCCTTTCCTTATTGCAAAGGCTAGGATTTCTAGTGCTGTGTTGACCAAGAGTGATGAGAGTAGACATCCTTCATTATCAATGTTAAGGGAGAAGAAATGAACTACAATATTATGTTAGCTGTAGATACATCCACTTTGACTGGGCTGTTTATCATTTTTAAGGATATTGCCCTCTATTCCTTACTTTTAGTAGAGTTTTTATCACAAACTACTATTGTGTTTTGTCAGTCATTTTCTGTAAAAATTGATTTGGCTTTTCTTATTTAGAATGTTGAATAAACCTTAAGCATTGGCAACAAATCCCACTTGGTTGTGGTGAATCCTGAGGTATAACTCTTTCTATAAACTGCTACCATAATTTGCTAATTTTTGAGGATTTTCGCCTATAGCTTTATGGTAGATTTTGCTTATACTTCTCTGTTTTTCTACTGTTTTTGGTTTGGTTTTGGGATAAAGGTAATACTGACCTCATGAAATGGGTTTTCTGCTCTTCCGTATTCTGTGAAAAGACTGTGTAAACTTGATGCTAATTCTTCTTTAAATGTTTTACAGAATTTATTTATATTTTTAAAGAGTATTTATTTATTTATTTGAGAGAGAGAGAGAGAGAGAGAGAGCAGAGGTGGGGAGGGGCAAAGGGAAAGAGAAAGAGAATCTCAAGCAGACTCCTTGCTCAGTGCAAAGCCTGACACAGGTCTCGATCTTATACCCTGAGATCATGACCTCAGCCAAAATCAAGGGTAGGATGCTCAACTGACTGAGCTCCCCAGGCAGCCCAGTTTGTGATTTTTTAAAAATACAAACTTCACTGAATTCTATATAATTTCTTAATTTTCTCTGAAACATCTTGTTTGATTCATGCATTATCTAGAAGTTTATTACTTAATTTTTAGTTGTTTTCAGTTTTTCTTATTGTCTTTCTGTTATTGATACTCTGTTTGGTCTCATTGGGGTCAGAAAATACACTCTCTATGGTCTTCATTCTGCTAAACTTTACAGAGGTTTTCTTATGGGTCATGAGATGGACTATCTTGGTAATTGTCCCATCAGTGTTTAGAAAAATACAGACTTTCTGTCAACGTGTGGAGTGTTCTGTAAATATCAGTTTCATACTGTTGATTGATGGCATTGGTCAGATATCTGGTACCCTTGTCATTTTGTTTTGTCCAATAGCCTTGTCTAGCCTCACCCCTCCTGGCCTTCAGCTTCCTGGCTGCACCCCGCCAGCTGTTCCAACAAGTCCTCATGCTCTCCTGCTAGGCCACTGCCCTCCTTTCATTATAAACTCTGCAACCCAGAGACCCTGCTGGTTTTTCTCTTCCCAATGTGACCCCTGCGAGGCCTTGTGTGGTCTGTGTTTTTTTCCTTCCCAGACATGAGAACATGTGGCTGATAAATTGGGCTCATCTCATCCATTTGGCCTTGGGCGTCACGAGTTCAGACATCCCACACTGTTTAGGGCCAGATATCTGTCCTTCACCACTAGGTGAACAGGAAGTAAGTGCAAGAGATACACACACTTTGAACACACTATCAATGAACTTGACCTGATTGGCTTTAAAAAAAAATTAATTAATTAATTTATTTTCAGTGTAACAGTATTCATTATTTTTGCACCACACCCAGTGCTCCATGCAATCTGTGCCCTCTCTAATACTCACCACCTGGTTCCCCCAACCTCTCACCCCCCGCCCCTTCAAAACCCTCAGATTGTTTTTCAGAGTCCATAGTCTCTCATGGTTCACCTCCCCTTCCAATTTCCTTCAACTCCCTTCTCCTCTCCATCTCCCCTTTTCCTCCATGCTATTTGTTATGCTCCACAAAGAAGTGAAACCATATGATAATTGACTCTCTCTGCTTGACTCATTTCACTAAGCATAATCTCTTCCAGTCCCGTCCATGTTGCTACAAAAGTTGGGTATTCATCCTTTCTGATGGAGGCATAATACTCCATCGTGTATGTGGACCACATCTTCCTTATCCATTCATCCGTTGAAGGGCATCTTGGTTCTTTCCACAGTTTGGCAACCATGGCCATTGTTGCTATAAACATTGGGGTACAGGTGGCCCTTCTTTTCACTACATCTGTATCTTTGGGGTAAATATGCAGTAGTGAAATTTCCCTTGACAACAGCTGGAGATTATTCCTTTCAGTTCCGCGTGGAGCATTTCCCAAAACAGACAGCATTCTGGTCTTTAAAACAAATCATAATAAATTTAAAGGCACTTAAATGATACAGAGCGTATTTGTTGATCACAGCAGAATTTGAAGTAATTTATTTATTAGAAATAAGTAACAGAGATCTGGAAAATCCTCACATGATTAAAAATTAAATAAATAATGTTGGCCAAAGAGGGAATCACAATTAAAATCAACACATGTTCTTTTAAGTGAGTAAAAATGAGAAAAATTTGTGGAATACACATCAATCAGTTTTAAAGGAAATGTGTAGCTCTAACAGTTATGTTACAAGAGAAAGAAAATCCGCAGTTAATGGCCTGCTTCTCCCCTGATAGTCCTTATTAGACCATCTCTGATGAATGTTCTGGCTTAAAACTCAGAAGTCAGCATCAGGGTACGTGTAACATTCGAGTGGTTTTTGTCACTCTGGATTCCGCTGTGAAATTAGATGCATAAAAATCTTGACGAGGGAGTGCCATGGACCTGGAGGCTCGAGGAGCTATAAATACTGTCAGATTTTAATTGATATTTTAAGGGAAGAGAGCACGATTTATAGTTGCATGTCCTCCTGCTCTACTCACATAGCGGCAGGTAGGCTGTCTACTGAGAGAGGGTACGCAAGCCAGACTTACCAGCCAGGCGTGGGACATGTCTCTCTTAACTTCTTTTTACTCACGTGAGTGGCGGTATAGTCTTATTTACCCAGACATACAGAAATTAATTTTTAATGTAACTTCCAGCTCAACAAAACTTGGACCACAGGGAGTCAGAGATCAACACTTATTTACGGGCTCTTTATTAAGTTCTCATGAGAAGCCTGTAAGTCAAAAGCAAGATCATAAAAATGAGCTCATCACTCCCAGGGAGCAGATCAACTTGCCCAGATAAGATAATGAATGTCCCGAGTCCTCACTGTAAACTCGATGTGAACTGCGCCTGAACTTGGGGAGGTTTGGGCTCTCTTCCCCGGGCTTCGCTGTCCTGGGGGGAGCCAGGTGTCAGTGGGCTGTCCCAGACATTGTCCTCCGTCTCTGAGCCAACCATGAACACAGAAGTACAGAGCCCTCCCGTGCAGCTGGTTCTTTTTTCTTTCTTTCCTTTTTTTTTTTTTTTTTTAGTTTTATGAGCTTCACCTGACACAGCACGGGGTGAGTTTGAAAACTGTCCATGCGAAAATCTCTTAGTGTTTATAGATGAAGCAGTAAATCTTGGTGATGCCTGCTATCTGTGAGGTTAAGCTTCTTGCAGGAGATTGACACGTCCAAGCCCAGCACCCAGGCTGTGAGTGGCGTGGCTTCAACCTACCCTTTGGCCATGTCTTGGGCAGTACCCCCACCCCAGGAGCTGCCTCAGTCCCGGTCCCCTGGAGGTGCCTGGGCGACTGTCACATGTGAGCTGGGGACCCATCCTTTGTCTGTGCTGAAAATGTCTTCCTTGTGCTTTTGCAGACTTGTGCTCCGTGGTCCAGCTTCTCTACATTGCTCTGTTGATGGCATGACTGGGAAGGTGTGTCAGATTCACTGAGCCGGGATCATTTTCCATTGCCTCTGCTGGCCAGGAAAGCGAGGACGTACTTGGCTTGCACGGGATGGATCTGGGAGCAGACGCTGCAGGTCAGCCTGAGAAGGAATTGAGTTTCTGCTGGGGATGGAAGCCTGGGAAGAGAAAGCTCATGAGACAGGTGGGACCCAGAAATGACAGGCATAGCTGCGTGGGACAAGGGAACAGAGATGTCCTATAGCCTAACTCAGGTTCTTGGCTTGTGGGACGGGGGCAGACAGAAAGGCCATTCTCTGGAAGAGGAGGGTGAAATTTCCTTGGGTCAGTGTGGTGTGTTTGTGAACACAGAAGGGGGATGGCCAAGCTCTGGCTCAGTTTCTGGAGTTTCTGTCTGGTGCCCAGGGGGAGGGATAAGTGGGAGGCTGGACACAGGGGCTGGACCCCATGACAGCCGTCTGAACCTGAGAAGGGACCTTGGGAGGCGTCAGTTCAGAGGATGGAGCTGCATCCATGGTGTCCCCTCCAACGCAAAGCCTGGAGACCTCCAGACTCGACTTCTAGTTGAGCTTCTGCGTGTCTGCTGTAAACTCCATGCTGTCCTTGGCCTCCTTTGTAGGACTCATTGTTCTCAACATATGTTCTAACTCATTTAAGCCACATGAAACACCATGAGTTAGGTTTTTTAAAATTATGCCTATTTAAAAAAAAGAAGAAAAAAGGAGGGTGCCTGGGTAGCACAGGTGGTTGAGCATCTGATTCTTGGTTCTGATTCAGGTCATGATCTCAGGGTCGTGAGAGTGAGCCCTGAGTCTGGCCCAGCACTCAGTGCAGTGTCTGCTTGAGATTCTCTCTTCCTCTCCCTCTTCCCTTCCCCTCTGCATGTGTGCGTGCACAGCCGCACACACACACACACACACTCTCTCTCTCAAATAAATAAATTTGGGGGGGTACTTGTGTGACTCAGTCATTAAGCATCTGCCTTTGGCTCAGGTCATGAGGGTCCTGGGGTCAAGCCTCGCATCAAGGTCCCTGCTAAGCGGGAAGCCTGCTTCCTCTCTCTCTGCCACTCCCCCTGCTCATATTCCTTCTCTCGCTGAAAAAATAAATAAATAAAATATTTAAAAAAATGAAATAAATTTTAAAAAATCTTTTAAAAAAGAAAACTGAGATGCAGACAGATTAAAGTCTAAGATCACCCCAGAATAAGTGTCAGACCTGAGTTCCAGTCTGACAGTCTTGCCCCCAAATCCAGGTGCCTCACCATCCTTCCACACTCCTGTAGAATCCCCACCCACTGCCATGGGTCCAGAATATTCTATGAAAAATGTTTTCCTATTAAAAAACCTTTTTAAAAAAAAAGAAAAAAGAAAAAAGAAAGGCATTCCTTCATTGCTCTGATTCCCTGTCCCAAACTCCATTGCCCTTTTATTCCCATGGATCCTCCCTAGAACTCACCCTTCCCTTAAGCAGAGCTGCCTGTGTGCTGTCCAAAAATGCCTGACTCTGTTCTCACATCTTTCTACCCAGCCCCATCCCACTGCAGAGCAACACGGCGAAAACATGCTTCCTTCGCTCCTCACTCTACGCATGTTTTCCCTCTACTGAAGTTCCATTGTCTCTGCTCTTCTCTCAAGCTGGTGGTTTTGGCTGATGATAGAGAGACTGATAGATGATCGATCAATAGACTGATAGATGACCGATCAATAGAGAGACTGATAGATGATCGATCAATAGACTGATAGATGACCGATCAATAGAGAGACTGATAGATGATCGATCAATAGAGAGACTGATAGATGATCGATCAATAGAGAGACTGATAGATGATCGATCTATAAAGAGACTGATAGATGACCGATCAATAGAGAGACTGATAGATGATCGATCTATAGAGGTACTGATAGATGAAAGATTGAAGATAGAATGATAGATGATAGATTGACAAATAGGTCGATAGATGATACACTGACAGATGGTAGACAGACTGGGAGATAGATGATAGACAGACCCAGCTGCTGAAAGCAATTTAAAGAAAGGGGACCATATGGGTTTTTGAGCTCCCGGCCTCCAGCACAATAGATGGGGGCTCAACCTCGTCAGAGTGGCACTCTCTGGAACATGGTAGGAAGACACCTGGGAGGAGGTGTGGGGCTGCCTGCGAGTTGTGGGTATGCAAGCTTTTGCTGGGACATGCTGGGTTGGATGCAGGGAGCATGAAGATCCCTCAAGCGTCTTGCAACCAAACCCCACTTTTCTTGGGTGTCTAATGGGGCAGGAATGCAGAGCATGACCCTGGGGCCAGTGTGTACGTCGTCTCAGTTCCAAAGCACTTGGTTTCGGCACTAACGATTTAGCCACAGCCCCAATTGGCCAAGTCCAGATGGGACACGTCTTGGGTGGTGCACCAGGCACGTGTCAGCGCCCGTGGCAGCCACCACCCACGTGACTGGGCACGCCTCCCCTGAGCAGTCACACCTCCCACCTCAGGCATGTTCTCCCCAGATGAGGCGGGAGGTCACGGACAGGGGTTTTATCAGATGTGGGTGTATGTTATCGTCTTGGGAAATATTCTCATCTGTTCCATCATAGAGTTTGAAGAACGCCCATCTGAAAGTGAGCTGCCTGCAAAATAAGGACACGGCGGGGGGAGCATGGGCTAGCCCACTGCTGGGCTGGCACTCTCCTCACAGCCGGATGCGGGACGAGCGTGAGCTCCACTGCATGGACAGGAGGCGGGGACCTGCAGACGTGGAGTCCGCAGCTTAAGCCCTTCCATGTAAATGCAAGCGGCCGGTGAGGTCCTCCACATGTAAAAAGCAAAATGAAAGAGAATGCACAAGGGCGAAATGGGGGTACTGTTCTTTAAAGACATGGCGGGGACTTCGGTTGGACAGTGTTCCCAGCCTGTGTGCCTCGGGCAAACAGCCCGTTGCCGAGGGAGCCCATTCGGGGAAGAAAATGCACAGACACTTAATTTAGAATGGACCCCCGAGTGTGCTCTGTGCAATCTATCTGTGCTGCTCGTTAACTCAGCTTTCCCGAGGACGGGAGTCCTGACGTGACTGCCCACTCCGCTCTGTCCTGCTGGGCAGGCGATTCGCTTCGTGTCTGTGATTTACAACAGGTTCGTGGCAGCAGGGCTGGGCTCTGACGAGAGCACACAGCCTCTGAGTCTAATGACACCCTGGACCCTCTCCCTAGGATGCAAAGCACCCACACTCACGCTGAGTGTCTCCTGCAAGCCTGGGCAGAGGCCAGCCCGTGGGGCTAAGAGGCTGGTGCTGTTCATGATTCTGGCCATCTGACACCAGCACAGGAGACAGGCATGGTGGGGACACTTACATGGGGAACAGAGGAGCAGGAAAGGCTGCTTAAATCCTGGGGTGCCTCGAACAAAAGCGATGCAGACTTAGAAATGGACGGCCACGTTGCCGAGTGTCTGGGAACGCCTTGTGGGCTGTGTGTCAGCAGCCTACTTCTGCGGCTCACGGGTGATGTGTCATCGTGTTACCGGAGGGGAAGCCCGCTGGCCTGGCAGGAGCGAGCTCGCCCCAGGACGCGTTCCCTAGGGAGCAGAGCGGCCCAACTCCGACCTTGCATGGACGTGTGCCTGGCAGGTGCCCTGGCACTCCATGCTGAGCTCTCCGACGTAGACATGAGCCTCCCGACTCATGATTTCATGCATCTTGGAGCAACCTGCTTGCATGTGCTGCCCCTTGACCCTTCCAGCCCCTGGCTCAGGCCTTCTCCCCAGGATTAGGGCGACAACCTTGCTCCTCCAAAGGACCTCAAGACTTGCTTCTCCCAGTCAGCGCCCGCAGGCTTCCAGGTGCTTGCCGCCATCCCTCCCCTTCCCTCTCCCTGCACGTCTCCCTTCCCGACATAGAAGCCTGGGGTGGGGGCAGGGCTTGTGTTCAGGAGGGAAGCTGTGTCGCTTCCATTCCTGGTGAAACAGGAATGGCACCGACCTCGTCACAGTCACCCGGGGCTGTGGGCCCCACGCAGGGAGATTGCAGGGTGGTGCAGGTGGGTATGTGGCTGTCCGTCTCAGGGGAGATCCGGGGGTGGGGTGGACAGGAGGTGGAGACGTACGGAGCCATGGGTTCCCTGGGAGAGCCTCACCTGCTGGGGGCTGATCTGGCCGGCCAGCCAGCCTTTGCTCCCTGCCCTGTCTGGGGGTCCATGCAGGGCGCTCTTCCCAAGTCAACGTGCCCTTCAAAAATGCAGCCATAGACCACCAGAAACTGTGGCCCATTAGTGCCACTTGGACGAGGGACAGGCTAGAATTTTCTCGGGGCATCCGGTGCCCACTGCTGAAGTGTTGACTTTCGCAGGAGGATACAGGGGGCCACACTCTGGGGAAAGCAGGTGGGGAGGCGGGGGGAGGAGCACAGAATTGCTCCTGGCCTCGCTCCTGGCAGAGCTGCAAGAGGCCCGCCAGGGGCGGAGGGGTGGGGGGCAGGGGCGGGGGGGGGTGGGAACCCTTATGGAGGAGGGGAGTGGGCGGGTGGATCTGGGCGCAGGCAAGTGCCCCTGTCAAAGCCTGCAAGCTCAAAGCACATCCTCAGCGCTGGGCGGACCCACCCCGACCCGGGATCCAGGAGTTTATTACAATGTCCTGCCAAGCCGGCCTCCTGCCGCTCCCTGCAGGTGAGGCCACGGCCCCCACCCCGTGCTTCCCGCGGGCAGTCCCGAGGGGCAGCTGGGTCCTCAGAACAGCCGCCTCCCTCGGAGTTCCCCAGTTACTTCCCACCGTCCCCGCAGGCATGCGGGCTCCTTTCCTGGCATTCTGGGGTGCGCTTAGGGTCGGGAGCACCCTGTGAGGGGCTGAGGGCAAGGCCGCCCTGCTGTCCAGAGAGGGGGGCTGTCTCCCTGAGCTCAGCTCGTGGGGAGTGTGCAGGTTTATCCAGACCCCCTGGGCACCCCCTTGCCTTTCCATGAGCCCTGAGCAGCAAGGACTCCACATGTGAGCATGCCCCTCCGTCAGTCCCACACGGGTCCTCCCTAGAACCTGGACACGGGAGCCTGCAGGTGACACCGGGCTCGGGGGTGAGAACCTGAAGAGGGAAACAGTGCGGGTTCCAACTATTTTGCCATCATGGCCTCATGGCCGAGTGACTTCCATGGAGCGGGACAGATCAATGGTGACATGGGGACAGAGCTATCTGTGGGAGGGGTTTGGGGGACAGGACGGGGCCACACTGCACTGTACTCTAGGGGCATGTCCCCAAACTAAGAGGTTGGCAGGTTTTCAGTGAGTTTGAGCTTGGTCCAGGAGTAGAGTGCACAACCCAATCAGCCGGCAAGATGGGGACCTTGCCCCACACAGGCCACCAACCTTCCAGAGTCTGCTCAGGACAAGGGCGAGGAGAGCTCTGGGGACCCCACGTCGGGGGACCGGTGTGTGGTCTCCACCCACCCCACACTGTAGCTTCTTTTTCTCTTTATCTCTTGTCTACTTTTATCTGAAGCAAGGGACTCGCCTGTGAAGTCTTCTAAGGAGCCCTGAGCAGCCCTGGTTCCCTGGGGCACAGCCGCGTCCCAGCTGGGTGGGGCTGGGTGAAGTCCAAGAACTTCTCCCTGCCCTCGCTGCACACACGGTGAGCACTGCATGGGGGATCTCTGGTCCTCCCAGAAAGTCTCGTCCAGCAAGGCTCTGTTGCAGACCAGTGCCTGGTGTAGACGCTGGGGACGAGTGCCACCCCCAGAGCGGCCAGGTGGCATCGCAGTCATGAATCCTCAGGTCTGCAGCCCACCTGGGAATGCGGAGAGAAGACCCACTCCCACAGGACTTCCGGCGCCCCCTCCTCCCGGCAGGCCCAAGGGGCCGAGGTCAGGAAGGGCGGGAGGCGGCTCAGCTCAGAGCCCTGCACTCCCAGAGGGATGACGATCTCTCCCTGCCTCTCTTTCTCGGGCTCACACTGATTTCACTCATTTAATAAATGACAATGTACTTATATATACGTTATGTACGCGCAAGCAGTCATCCTCGCTGCTTCATCATTTAGAAATCTCCCAAGATAAAGAAAACCAACGAGATTCCTGGGTCGGGTAACCCGTCCCCAGACGTAAACCCCCGTAGTGTTCGTACCGGACCGTCGCAGCTGTGGTTCGCCTTCCACCCGGAAGGAAAGAACCTCTGAGCCGCCTGAGATGGGCTTGTGTCTTACGCTGCACGTCGTAGAGCCCAGCTGTGCAGGAGTTAGGAGAATGTTCTGGAAGCTTGGTTTTGTCTGTCCCCTCTGCGTCTGGTCTTGGGGCTCCTTCCCTGTGACTGCAGGCTCCCCTGGCTTTCCCTCCACACGTGTCGTCGCGATCCCACGGCGCATTCTGCATCCGGGATGGGGGCATTTTCGTCTCTGGAAGATTGACTGCACTCCTGTAACACCCCCTGCTCCCCACCCCCAATGTCCCTTCAGTCTGTCCTCTGCTTCTGGGACAGGACGTGCCGGTGTGCTCATGTCTCCATGCCCGTCCCACCGCATCCAACAGCAGGGTCCCTCCAGATGTGGCGGTGAATGCGGGGCCCCTTGTGCCATGCTGCCCTCACAGGTCAGAGGCCAGACTGAGAATCTGCCTGACTGCACAGGACATTTCTCTGTTCCCACAGATGTTCCCGGGCCTTCCACTGGGGAGAGGCTACCCTTTCGGGGCTAGCTTAAGGTGGGACCAGTGCCGATCGCTGTTTTCCCCATAGCCATGGCAGAGTGCCTCAGACCATGGGACCTGGTGCCCTGAGCACGACGACGTCTGCCACACGGGCTGGGCGGGGGGCCCTCTGCCTTCCCTGTCTGAGCCCCGATGACAGGCTCTTGTCCCTCTGGGGGCCCTTTCCCACCTCATGAGGTGCGGTGTCCTGGCATGCCAACGGAGGCCGGCGGGGCTGGTGCGGTCTGGAGGCCTCCCCCACACCCCTCCCTCCCTGCTGCCTGGGCCTCCTCGAGGAGCTCTACCTGCCTCTCCAAGGAGCCCTGCCTCCCTCCCTTGTGCAGCAGAGGGCCTGGTGTCCACCATCTGGAAGGACATGGTCGGTCCAGCTGGGGACTTCTGACAGCCCGTGAGCCGCACGAGCCCAGACGGACACACATGTGCACACTTGGCTCTGTTTGGGACAGTGACCAGGTCTGTGCAGGGGTGCACACGGGAGTGGAGCATGAGCTCAGACAGTGCTTGGAAAGGTCCTGGACGCAGTGGCAGGGAGGCGTTCCTCGGTCTTAGGTAGGCAGTGAGGCTGGCCAAGGAGGCCTGTGACTGTGCGTCACGCCCTGCACGGTGAAGCCAGGACCTCAGGACCCAGCGAGACCCAGTGGGCGTAGGGGAGCGGCAGGGCTTGCAGGGGTGATGGTGGGGTGGGCTTCGTGCCGGGTGGGAGATGGTGTGGATCCCTACCCCAAACCTGGGCCCTGGGTGTGTGCGGAGCGCCGTGGGAGCGGCCAAGCAGGGGCTGCGGTGGGTGGTGGTGGCGGTATTGGCCACCGCAAAAGGACCCTCGGGCTCTCCAGAAGGTCTCCCTCCTCCTGAAGCCCACTTCAAGCTTAATTGTCACAGCAGTTTGAAATGTTGTCTCCAGGAAGACAGGCAGCATCCCCTGCAGACAATCACAGACCGCGGGCTCCGGCCAACCGCCCGCCGCGAGCACCCTTCTGGGCAGGAGCCTGCATTTCCGGCTCCCGACCGAGAAGGAGGCTCCAGACCCCAGCAGAATGTCGTGGCTCCCAAGCCACAGATCAGCCATGACATCTGGGCCCTTCTTCCTTCTTCCCCATTTAGCAGGGAGGACACACAGCCTTCCCTCTGGCTGCCTTGGGCAGCTACCTCGCCGAGGGGCCTGGTGCGAAATCAAAGTGTGGGACCCCTTGTCCTCCCGGTGTCAGAGCGTCAAGAGGCTGATGGCGGGCCGGATGCCAGTCCAGGGCCTGCGTGATTGCATAGGAGTCCGGGCTCCGGTGCTCAGACATCGGCCCGAACCCACTGACTGCACTTCCTGGGAGACAGAGAGCCTGGCTTCAAGGTCAAGCATGTTCTTATCATGCTCCAAATAAATCATGCTTCAGGGAGGACTGAGTTTCCTCAATAGCCTGCAGCTTGCCGGCCAAGGTTATAAGGTCAGCATTCCAGCCGGATTGCAGGAAACGGGCCATCTCGGGTTCACACAGGGAAATGCAGCTCGTACTCAGGGTTCTGCACGGGGAGGGGGAGGGGGTTATTCTTTCAGCTCTGAGCAGAGTTTTTTCTTGGTTCCAAAACAGTCTGTTCCCAGAGGGCTTCTCAGTGGTTCAGTTGAGGGGGACGCTCTCTTCACATGTCTTAGTCCACACTTTTCAACATTCAAACAAAACCCCAAATAGAGACACACGGGATCTTCCTTTGGGGACAGAACAGCCTTTTCTGTGATGTTCTAGGGCTGTGTGTAAGCTGACCCCAGTGTCCACACTGCCCTGCCTGTCCCACCCCGAGTACAAAGTGTCTGGGGACCTGCCTCCTACGTGTGGAATGGTGACTTGCTGACATCTTTTTCTCGACTGTGATGGTCCCTCAGGGGGACAGGGTGTGGGGAACATGCCCTGACCCCATCTCCTGCTCATCTCTCCGGGTCCTTGGCTCACTTCTCCATCCCCAGTGGCACTCAACAAATGTGCGAGAACGTCATTCTTCATCACTGCACCATTGTAGACGCCGAAGCCATAACCTCAGGGGCTGTGGGGACGTGGGTGGCTGAGCAGGACGTGTCTGAGTGGGAGGCACAGGCTTCCGGGGAGGGGGAGGAGGGCTGAGGAAGCCTCATCCGGACAGAACTGCAAACCCACCCAGTTAGGGAATGGCAGGGCGTGAGCAGGGACGTCAGGAGGAGTGCGGGGACGAGGACCCAAGGTGAGCAGACGTGACGCTGACTGGCATGGTGAGCTTGGGTTTGAGAAACGCCCCATGAGGTGGGATGGGAAAGGCTTTTTGAGGATGGTTGGTGTGTATGAATGAGAAATCAGCGTTTGGATGAAGCTGACACTGGCAGAGGGCATGGAGATCCGCATGCATATGTGAGAAAGGAAAAGCGGCCAGATCTGCAGATGGAGGGGAGGGGGACGGCCCGACCACGCCACGTGGTCGAATGCGGTCTCCTTGACCGAGACCAGCAGCGCAGGAGCAGAGCTGTTCAGGCCAGACGATGAGCCGGGTCTTACCTGTGGACTTGCAGGGGCTGCTCCTCTCCAGGTAAAATGGCAAACAAGTGGCAGGGTGGCGGTCCGGGCGCCGGAGGCAGGGAGGGCACTGAGCCCGGACTGAGCGAGATGTGCAGGCTGTCACCTGGTGTCCAGCACCGCCCCACAAAGTACGCACATGGCGTCAAAACCAGTTAGTCCTCATCCCGAGGTAGGAAGGAGTTTTATTTTCAAATGGAGAAATCCTGGCATGGAGAGGTTAGGAACGTGTCCGCTACCCCCGGCTAGAAACAAGTAGAGCTGAAACAGAAGCCCAGCAGCCTGGGCGGCCGTCGGCGCTTCTCAGCTGCAGGCACGATGGCGCCACAGACAGGTGTGTGCGGGCTTGCTGCCTGGGAGGCGCCCAGCGAACATGGACCGCGTGAGCACATTCGGGGGGAGCTGACGGGAGAAAGGAGATCTCGCTTGCCCGGCTGTGATAGCCTGTCCGAAGCCTCCTGATGTAGGACATGTCCATCCCCCGGTGGATTCAGGGAGGAGCGTCTCCACGGTGCATGCAGTGTCCAGTCCTGGCCAAGTACCGTCCACCCCCACCGCCGGGGCTCCATAGCTACACTCTGCTCTGACTTCAGAGTTTGTGTTAACAGTAGCTCAGGGAAAGGTTCACAGATGAAACCTGGGTTGGATGGTGCCAGGACGCTGAGCCGCCAGGACAGGATGGTGAAGGAGGAACACGGAGTGGGTCTGTGATGTAGGACCGCACACCTGGGGCCGGCAGCTTGAGGATGACCCTGAGGCCAGGACTGAGCAGCCTCAGGAAAGCCACTTCACTCCATAAACTGCGGTTCACCTGTCCATCCCGCAGGATGGAGAGAGGACCTGAGTTTCCCAAGTGTGTGCCATGGGAAATGCTAGCCACACAGGCTGGCATTTTTTACTATTGCTTCCAAATGGCTCAGGTCTGGAAAGCAGGGATCCGACAGACCGTGTGATGCCAAAGGTGGCTGCCACCACATATAGGCAAGTCTAAAGGACAGGCGTCAAGGGCACGCAGGGGAGGTGGGAGGCGAGATCAGGTCCGACCAGGTGCCCCTAAAATTTTTATTTTAAGGTTTTACCCATTTATTTGAGAGAGAGGGAGCATGAGTGGTGTGGAAAAGCAGAGGGAGAGGGGGAAGCAGGCTCCCCGCCGAGTGGGAGCCCAATGTGGGACTCAATCCCAGGACCCTACGATCATGACCTGAGTCGAAGGCAGAGGCTTCAGCGACTGAGCCACCAGGCGACTCTCAAGAACACGTCCTTATCCCAGTTTCCCACTTTTTACACTTTCCCTAGATGACAAGAGGATGAGAGAAGTCCATGCTAGTCCGTGAAGCCGAAATTATTCTGAAAGTTAAACTACAAGGACCTACAGGCACAGTTATGGTAGTTTTTGTTTTGTGTTGTTTTTTTTTTTTTTTTTCTGATTTGGGGTAGACCAGGTAATGGCTGAAGCTTGTTTCTGTACTGATCTAAGTAGGGGCTTTATCTGTGCTTCTTTAATGTCACTCACGGTAACAGCATCACTACCGCAGGTGGTGTAGCACTCAGTGTGAGACTCGGGGCAGCAGAGCCGTTCCCCTGGACACATGGGGAGGCATGGGCAGGGCGGGGAGGCTGTTTGGTCCATAGAGGGCTGGGTCCATGCGACTCCAGCATCCTCACCCCAGCACCACAGCTGACAGAAATCAAACGGTGGACATCAGGAGCTGCGGACCGCTCCCCAGGGAGGTGTGACAATGTGCAACAGTCTGTGGTCCAGGACCCTAGGAAAGTAGTCACCTGCAAGGGTCACCCGTTGGGAAGCTGCATCAGGATGGCCATTGTTTTGTGTCCTATCCCACCTAGGCATGGCAGAAAAGGTTTGGGCTGATACGACCCTACTCTGAGGGTGGGAAATCGATCATCACACAACCAACAGGCATTGTCATCACTTGCGGCTCTCGTGCTGGGGTCTGGGAAAGACCAGGACCTATGGGTGTTCCCGTCTTACACCCTGTCCACAGCCATTCGGCCCCATATGCTGAGGTAGATGGGTTTTGTTTGTTTTCACTTGGGGAGAGGGTGTCTTTTGTGTGCACAGAGAAACAGCCCAAAATGATGCCAAAATGTTTCTCCTAGACCCAGAGGCAGTCTTCAGCCTCCTGCCTCCTTGGAGTCGTGCTCTGGAGAAAGGAACATAAGCAGCGATGTGTATGCCACTTCAGGGAGGAAATACTGGGCAGCTGGTGTGCGAGATTTGCCATGTTCTCTGCCACACCCACAGCTGCACACCCAGCAGGAGGGGCTCTGCGTTCACAGCTCTGTTGAGTATGATCTAAACCCCATCCACCCCAAGATAGACATACCGTCTAAGCGAAAAACCTGAGCTAGACACGCTGTCTAAGAGAAAAAGAAGTGCTCGTTGCTCCAAACCTCTGAGCTTTGGGGGCTGTTTGTTCCTGCAGCAAAACTTGGCCTCTTCTGACTAAGACAATGTTTCTGTGTTTTGAAAATGAGAGAGGTTTAGTAGAAGGCTTGAAGGAAAATGTATTCCCCTGATGTTGGAGTTCTTCAAATTGGAAGAAAGTGGCCCATCTAATAAAGAAAAGCAATGCCCAAAGTGAATTTCCATGTTTTGAGTATAAATAGGTTGGATTTATCAGAAAGAACATCCAATGTGATCTTGGACATGGAATATTGACATGGGAAAAGTGTCAACATTCACATAGACAGAGTTTGGGGGAAAGACTACTTTGGATGAACCCCCAGCTATGCCAGATCCCGTATTCCAACAATAGGACTGAAGACATAGATGGATTCTCATCGGGTCACAGGGGCCGTGTTCTATAAAGTAAGTCCACAAACAGTGAATTAGTGAGTACAGAGCCATTGCCCCTGGGAAATACAGGGTTGGTTCCCTGTGAGCTTCTGGTCATCAAAGACCAATACATAACCTTGTTTTATGTGTGAATCTGTCTCGAGACCCTCTTTGAATCCATGTCATAGACTCATGAACATTGGACTCAGGACCAATGGGACTAGGACTCATGACTGAAGGAAGGTGTTCTAACACGCGGCTCTGGTCCGTAAGACGAATCTTCAGCTTCTTGCTCCTTGGAACTCTAAGGATCCCCTCTGCACTCTGCTTGGGGACCAGGTTAAGCAGATAAAGACCAGCAAAAATGACACAAATATGTTAATAGACCTGTTTGCCAGGTGAGCTGGTAGAACTCTGGGTGATTCTTTATGGATGCTGGGAATGCGTGCTTTGGGCAACTCCAATTTTTTCACCGCATGGAGCATGTCAGCAAATGCCTACTAAAGCCATGGGAATATTGGTTTGGGGTTACAAATGAATTCTAACATAAACGTTAAAGGATTCTCTGCTCTTCCTATATCGGACATCTACCGCATGAAAACCATCCACCCAAGAGTGATCTCAGTGAAGCAGAGACATGGGCACCAGGTTCCCCGTGGTATTCACCACCCACTGATCTGTATTTCCCACCAGAAGTATCAGAAATGCCCATGCAATGTGGACCAAGAGCCAAGCTCTGCCCAGGACACACTGGGCGACACTGGGTTCTGAGGTTCAAGGGCTTGAGTTTCCGGCCTCCCACTTGCCTTGGAAACCCCCCTATCCCAAATATCCTGTGGGGTGCCTCACCCCTGCCTTCCCCTCCGTGTGGACTATGACTCTCTCACTGACCCAGATAACCCTTCATGCTCAACTCATGGCCGCTGTCCTGAGCCGGCTGATGGAGGTGGATCCCTAGGGCCCGTGTCCTCTCATCTCACGAGGCCACACCCACATTCCTCTGAGAATCTCCAGGAAGACCACAGGCTCTGAGGGTGGTGGGAGCCTCTGGCACCCTCTGTGGAAGCCAAGGGACCACTAAGATGTAGGGAAAACCAGGGTTGATAAGCACTTACTGAATAGCTAAGCAAAAAAGAGTCCTAGAAAAACTTCCCCTTTAGATGCAAAGAAGTCCACAGACTGCTTCCTTAGGTTTTTTTTTTTTTTTTTTTTTTTTTTAACATTTTAAGAGCACAGGCTTTGGAGAGACCTTGTCTATGGTTTTGCAGAGAACACACCATGGGGCAGCAGCTGGCAGCCCCTGGGAGGTGAGGTGCCTGGACAGCAGGTGGTTGGTATGGAGCGAGCTCTGTGCTCTGCACGGGGCCGCGGAGGCTGGGAGATCAGCGGAGACCCTAACTGATGAGGACAAGGAGCTCTGCGCATCACACCGCCAACACTCCCACTGGGGAGATGGCGGACCCAAGGCTCTGTTCTTCGGTGCTGCGTGACTGCTGGAAAACTCCAGACAAGAGCGACCAACGGTGCCCATCTCCCCTGACCCCATGACTGACCATGGCTCCACCGACAGAGTTGGAACTCCTGCGGGAGCCGCTGCCCCTATCAGCAGGGCCATGGTCTCCAGGGGTCGTGGCGGCCTCATCTGTCCTACTGAGGGAAGAAGCACCTAATCCCTCCACTCAGCTCAAACGTCCTCAATTTCCCAAAGGGATTTTACTAGAAAACTAAGGGGAAACAGAGGAGAATCCAGAAACATGGAAATGCCAGAGCCCAGAGAAGAGTGAGGTCCCTGAGTCCCCACTGTCTTAAGGGGGGTCTTGGTCTGGACCCCAGTCTCTGTCTTCCCTTCCCATGGTGGGAAGCCAAACCCACAGCTGATTCCAGAAAGGTCATGTGCAAAAGGTCAGAGATGTTCTTTGAGTTCAGGAGGCGGGGATGAGGAGGAAGGAAGGGGAGGGAGTAGGGTCGGGTGGGAGGGAGCAGGGAGGTTGGAAAGATGGCGGGAGGTGGGAGGAAGAGAGAAGGAAGGAGGGAGGAGGCAGGAGGAAGCTCAGTCCGGTGAGAACAGACCAGACATTCTTTCTCTTCCTAAAAGTCTCATTTCTCCAGTTGTGGAAGGAGACGGGGTTTGGAATCAGGCGAGTGGGCTC
The DNA here is from genome assembly GCF_964662115.1 of Mustela nivalis. Lineage (NCBI taxonomy): Eukaryota > Metazoa > Chordata > Mammalia > Carnivora > Mustelidae > Mustela > Mustela nivalis. The sequence continues at coordinate 91,394,869 of NC_139031.1, forward strand.
AAAGTCAGCCTCGCACCAGAGTGTGTGCCGGGACCTGGAGGGCAGGGGTCTAGCCTCCATGTCTCTTGTCTCCTCCTGCATAAGGAGAACACCATTGCCGCGCCCTGTGGTCATAGAGCGAGGTCCGTATGTAAGCTGGGGGACGGGAGGAACAGGGGGTCCCTGCGGTGGGCCAGGTGGTGGTCCCACATCTACCGACAATTCCCAGGAAGGCCCAGACGCCCCACCCTTCCTGGATGTGCACCCAGGCCCAGGTGTTCCGTGCCCCTTCCCAGGTCTCTGGACCCCAAACCTGGGTGTCTCCACGGTGTCATATGCTCTCCCGAGAGCCTCCCCCCTGCCATATGGACACACACAGCAGACCCACTCCCCCGGGAGCACCTCTGCCTTAGAAACTTTAGGAATATACATTTGTGATGTCAGCGCAAATGCTTCAATACTAAGAGGAATCATTGACCTGAAGCTGTTTAATCAGTGGATACACAGAGAACGGTGGAGTCTTCCTTCCCGCCCGTGCAGCTGGGGGACGTCAGCCTCCTAAGAAAGGTCCCCCGTATGCCTCACCAGTACTCCTGTGGGACGCTGACATGCACCGACTCGAGCCCATGTGGTTCTTTGTCAGGACCATTTATTACAAATGCGGTGTTTGTGAAACTGTGATACACGGGATAAACCAGCAAATAGAGAGCTTCAGTATGAATAGCAAGAGGACTGGAGTAAATGTGTTCTACTTAAAAAATCTAAATTCTAAGGTTTTCTCCTCTTTATGCCAAAAAAATTGTTTATATAAAAAGGATTTTTGAAGGGCATCCTGGCCACGAGTTCCTCACTCTCTTCCCAATCCTGCATCATTTTAGGAAAACCCCTACATTCACGCTATTTGGATCGGGGCAGAAAGTTTTGCAAAACACAACATGAATGTCATGTTTTGAGTTTTATTAGGAGCTCATACCTACGAAGTCCTTATTCCTTTTTTTTTTTCTTGTTAAAGATTTTATTTATTTATTTGAAAGAGAGCGTGAGAAAGAGAGAGCTTGAGCGGCAGCAGGGGGCAGGGGGAGGAGAGAGAGAGAAGCAGGCTCCTTGCTGCACAAGGAGCCCTATACAGGGCTCGATCCCAGCAACCTGGGATCATGATCTGAGTTGAAGGCAGATGCTTCACCGATGGAGCTCCCCAGACATCCCCCACATACTTATTTCTTTAATGCTTAGAACATGGTGCCCAGTTAAATTTGGGACAAGAACACCTACTTTCATGTGCTGATTCCGCCAGCATCTAGCTGCATCTCCCACAAGGGGCTCGGGCGGGTCAGTAGCAACATCCTGGCATCCCCGGAGGGGTGGGTTGCCTTTCCTGTCAAGTGCACTCCAAGAGCTTCATCTGCACCATGTGCTGGGCCAACAGCCCCAAAGCCAGCCTGGAGGGTGGAGCGGGAGAGCAGAGGGCCATTCGTTCCTGGGAAAGGAGCCCCTGCCATGCACAGCCCCCCGCTCCAGCCAGATGTGATCCCTGCTGCCTGAAACCCTTGACTTGTTCCTGGCTCGGCATGTTCTCTGGGGGCCTCTCTGCTTCTCTTCTGGCTCGCTGGTCCTGCTTCTGTCCATCCAGTCCTCCAGCTGTGCTCTCTCTGTCCCTAAGAACATAGCATGAGGATCAGGCAAAGAGGGATGCTGGTGGCTGCGAAGAGGGATGCTGGTGGCGGCGGCAGCAGCAACAAGGGCACTCTCTGCCTCCAGCCTGCAAGATCACCAGCACACCCATAAGGCACTGATACAAAGTTGCAAATGTTTAACATTTACTGCTCCTTTGCTCGCACCAGGTTTGGCCATGCGTGAGGTCATTCTTTCCTCATAAAGCTACTTGAGGAAGGTTCTATCATGGCGACCACCTTGCAGAAGAGAAAGGTGAGGCGTCCAGAGGTTAAGGAACTGATCCAGGCTTATGGCTTCTCTCCCGAGGGGCTCTTGTGCATGTCCCAGCTGCTCTGATGGGATCTGCAGGGAGGAAGACGGATCTCATCCATGAAGCCCCTTCCCTGTCATTTCTTAGGTGCTCCCCAGCTGAGGCTTCCTGTCCCAAGGAAAGGGCTGCCTGGGATATAGGGGTTGTACTATCATTTTCCCAGGGTGGTTCTGCCTGGGTGGGCTGGTGTCCAGCACCAGATGTGACTCCTACAAGGGGCAGGGCTGTGGGCACAGGGGAGCAAAGCTTCTCCAGCAGAGGGAGGGAGAGCCTATACCTCAGATGGACTCTGCCTGTCTGGGCTAAACTGACAACGTGCATTCCTCACAGCTCTCAGGAATGCCCACGCTGCTGGTCCATGGCACCTGCATGCCAGGTGCCCGCCATCTCTGGGTCCACTATCCAGATCTCAACCAGAGCAGGGGGATGTTGGTGAGTCTACAGGGCTGTGGCTGGGTTTCCCATCTAGTGGATGCTTTGGACGCATGGATCCACGTCCATCAACGGCAGATGTTCCCTCCGGGGCTCAGCAGACCCATGGTCCTAGGGGACGCCTGCACAAAGCTGGTCCCACCCCATTCCAGTCTCTGGACCTGCACCACACTAAGGTACGGGAGCGTAGTAGAGAAATATGGACCTAGACATAAAATCGCAAGCTCGTTTCATGACCTTCCTGGGCCTGCTTCTTTCCCTGTCGCTCACCATCCAGCATGGGCAGGCCTGACCAAGGCAGCTGGACACACTCTTGGAAATAGTAACTCGGTCATAGTCTCTGAACCTCTAGCTCAAAGGCAGAGCTCCCATAAACATTTTTTGGACAATTCACAGAAGAGCAGGCTATGACCAATTCATTCTTTCTTTAAAGAAATGATGACTGGGTTGCCTCCCAAGTGTTGGGCCCTGTTCTAATTGTTGGGGGCACAGCAGGAAGCCACTCGACAAGACCTAGACTTCATTTGTACCTATGGCCAAGGCAGTAGACAAAATGTTAGTAGACCCAGAAATTGAAAAGAATATACATCTATTTAAAATTTTAAGTTGGATAGATTTTGAAGTAAGTGTGACAAGATTCTAGATGATTCGGATCTGGGGCTTAAAGAAAAGATCTTTCAAGATGTTTCCCCAAATTCCAGTTCAAAAAATAATGGTGCCATTTTCCAAGGAACAGGGAGTTTATCCAGAGAGGGGTAACATCAACAAGTTCTTTTGGGCACCTAAGCCTCCCATTTAATAATTCAGGGACACGTACACCTGTGATGCTGGCTGGAGGGGCACAGATCTCCATCATCTTGGTGACAACACCCATCAAGTGAGTGGCCCTTGGTTCTGCCTGTACATACCACCAGCCGCTCGGCCCCAGACCCTGAGAGGCAACATCTGTCTGCCTCACAGCTGGCCTGAGCTAAGGTGTTATTATCTTTACTTTCCCAATGAGAAAACAGAGCCTCAGAAAGGGACGGGTTGCTGATTTTTAACATCTAATCCAACTAAGTTCACGTGAGTCTCCTCTGGGTTTCCGGGAGGAATCTATGGGTTGGATTGGAATCCCATGGTTGAAACCCTACTCCTTCAGGGGTCCTGGTGGTGGGCTCTGTGAGCTAGCTCTTGGAACCGGAGCCAGAAACCATAGAGCTATAGCACAAGCCATTCAGGGAAATTACAAGCTAAATGTGGATGTATGGTCAGGGGGTAAAAATAGTAGGGTGCATACAGAGGTTTATAGAGTGCCGTTAAAAATATCAGAGAATGATGATTTCGGGTTTTCAACAAGGGATGGAGACATTTTCTGAGAACAGACTTAACATTTTCAAATTGTCAGTGTGACCTTTCTTTTCAAATAAAAAAGCTTTTTTATGTGTTTGTTTCTTTTCATGGGAAAACCACATAGCCTTTCCAAAAAAACACTCAAACGTTCTGAAGTGGTGCACAGGAAAGATTTGGTCACACTCTCTACTGGTGCTGGGAGCTGATGCCAGAGAAGTAGGATACACTCAGGATCCCATGCCAGGGAACCCCGCCTGGCCTTCCCAGGAGACCCCCAAGAGCCTCCTTGGGGAGCCATGCCCTTTCGAGAAACTCTTTCCAAGAATATACGGTGTCTGCTGATTGGAATCCCACCTGGGATCACAGGTGGGTCCTTATCTCCCTTTCCCTAATAAAATCCATCCCGAGCCTGGCTTCACAATCCACTTCAATCTTACAGCTTTTCAAAAAGGTGTCGGCGAGGGCTGCTGGGGGGCTCAGTCTGTTAAGTGTCTGCTTTCCACTCAGGTCATGATCTCATTGTCCTGGATCCAGCCCCATGTCTGGGCGAGGGAGCTGGCTTCTCCTAAAAAAATAAATAAATAAATAAAAATAAAAATAAAAAAGAGAGAGAGAGAGAGAGCGAGCAAGAGAGAGCGCAATGCTGGTGGAAGGCCCGCCTTCCTTCTCTTGGACCACCCCCAGCAGGTGGAGGGCCAAGCAGGTGCAAAGGCTGCTGATAACCAGGGGTCCTGTTTTGTTTTTCACACTAAAGTAATGATGCTTAGAACTTGCAACTTTGAAGAAGAGCGTCTCCCTGGTGCCGCTTTAATTCTGCGACCCCTGGCGTGAGTGCATTGCCAGAATGCGTACTGTCGATCATTCACACCAGGGGGAAAGAAGGAAAATAAATGTCACCACATTCTTGGGGGACATTTGGATTCTTGGTTCTTGGGCTCTTGGGTGCCCATTTGTGGAGATGCTTCCATAGCAGCTTTGATCTCAGGACGCCAGGGCTCGGGATGGAACTGTCTCCCCCAGCAGCAAAACGGACGCCAGGGTCTCTACCTCACAGGCCGGCCGGAGAGGCGTAGTCAGGCTGGAAAACGGAGGAGATGGCCACGGCGGGCAGCGGAGGGAGGGCACAAGTACGAACTACGACTTGGGGTTACTGTTCGTCATTGCCGCTTACCATTAGCGTTAGCGTTATTGCTCCGGTTTTCTGCGAGACCCACACCCTGTTTTCTTGTCTTTGAGCAGCTGCGTCAAGCACTCCGCGTGTAATGGATTTTTGCCTGCGGGAATAGGCCCAGAGAGTAGATAGAACGAGCGCGCTCCGCAGCTAGAGCTCCCGAAGCCCAGGCCCGCCTCCTCCTTCTCGTTTCACGGTGCTTTATTGAAAAGCCACATTCCTGCCTCTTCCCTGGCTCCATAGTTTCTGGGTTTGGAAACAGAAAGAGTTGCTTAACTCCACGGGAAAAATACTTTGATTTCAAACAAGCCAAACTGTAGGATTTCCTTAAAAATAAAGTTGTGAGGTTACGATATGATCCTTCGGAAGGAAGGGAGAGTGACGTGAGCCTCGCACATGAAGGTCCTCTCCGTGGAGTGACCGTGCGCATCTGTCGGCTTTTAACCACCTAGAGGAGGTGCCTCATCGGGTCTTGGACCCGAGAACACACCTGAGCCCAGTCACACATGGCAACCCCTGAAGTCTTACAAGCACATGGTTGGCCCCGTGTGCCTTCACTAGCAGCTCTAGGGACGCATAACCGACTAACACGCCAATCCCTGCCCTTCTCCTATGTCCTCACAATCAATTTTTATATAAGTTCAGAAATTCTTGGAGCAGCAAGACCGTCAGTTGTATTTCTAGGGTTTTGTTTGTTTGTTTGTTGTGCTAAAAACCAAACCGCTCTTCTTCTTGTAAATTCAAATCCATTTAGGTTTCAAAGGAAATCCAATCCATATGTTTCTTGTTTATTTACACTTACTGTAATTCATCAAAGCAGTGTTTAATGAGCTACTTAATGTCCAAAGAGTCTCCATCAAAGGATTTTTTTTAAGCCTTTCATCTTGTGTACCAGGAAGCTTTGCTGTTCTTTGAAACAAGGTTCTAAGTTTGGAAAAATGTGACCTTCCATTCATGTTCTGAAATGTTCGGAGGCATGTAAATTAGCTAAGTGTAGGCGTGTGCGATATTTGGCCGACCTAACCAGCTCCTTCCAAAGCGGGGGGCATTCCATGCCCCAGTCTTCTTAAAATGAGTAGCTGGAGGAGGCATTTCAGGGGAAAGAGGAGGATGGCTGCTTCTGCTTTTATCTAACAATCTCCAAAAAACTGTTAAGCAAATACTGTACGTCACACATTCCAGAATGTGTGAAAATTACTTTGATTTGTTTTTAATATGCAAGGTTATAAAAAAAGTATTTATCTCAGTTACTGGGAAATTGCTCTGTCTGTGTGTATCTGGGGATGTGTGTGGACGCGTGTGTGCGTATCTGTGCATATGCATAACCACGTGTATGCCCGCATGTGTGCACATCTGTGTGTATGCATGTCTGTATGAGTGTGTATGAATCTGTGTATATGCATGTGCATGCTCACACGTACATGTGTGCATATATGCATGCATGTCTCTGTGGGTGCATATCTATGTATATGCACACCCATGTATGTGCGTATATGCACATGTGTGCACATATATATGCTTTATGTATGTATGGGTGTCTGTGTGTGCATGGGTGTCTGTGTGTGCACATGCCTAGATGTGTATATGTATGTGTGCACACTTGCCCACATGAATACGTGTGCCTGCACGGGCCCATATGAATGCCTGTGTGTGTCCACATGTGCATGTGTGTGCGTGATGCGTGTCTCTCTTTGTGCATGTGTTTCTGTGTCTGCATGTGCATATGCATGTCTCCAATGGCAGAATTCCCCTTCTTGTGGAAGAGCCGATCACTCTGCTCTACAGCTACCCCACACTTCCTCCGTGCCATGCAGTGACTGGATTTGGGTTGTTTGCACATCCTGGTGTTGTGAACAGTGTTGCCACGGACATGAGAGAGAAGGTCACTCTTTGAGGTCCTGATTTCAGCTGTTTGGGACGGACTTGGAAGTGGGACTGACCAGTGGATCTTAATGGTAGTTATGGTTCTAATTTCTTGAGGAACTTCTGTACTGTTTCTAATGGTGGCCGGACCCTTTACACTCCCATCAATGGTGCACAAGGGTTCCAACTTCTCTATATCCTAAAATAAGAAAAATAAACATATTTCTGACATAATGTAAAATGTATAAAATACTGGGCATCGCCATCAGCTGGACTATTACATTTATATAAAGAGTCGATGATATAAAACTTTGTAATATTTTATTTCAGTACTGAAAGAATAGAAAAATACCAAATAAAACATAGAGTTCTAAATATATAAACATGTGTGGACAAGGTAACATGTAGGTAATTATTTTTTCCTGCTAAAACAGTGGTATAATGGATATATTTTGAATTTTTAAGGCTAAGCAATTACTTCAATTAAAAAAAGAAAAAATCAAGTAAAAATCAAGAAACAGAAGAAATAGATTGTACAAAATAATAGATGTCTGGCTCAGATAAGATCTCTAGTAATTCCACAGTCTGGATGATTTTATTCATGGAATGCTGGATATCTTCTCTGATGTTGAATTCTCCTCTGTGGCTTTTGGAGGAGTACAGACTCCTAACTAGACTTCTGATAATGAGAAAAGATGGTTTCCTTGGCAACATTGTAGCAATCATAATTTAATATACTCATACTGATCTTTACTACAATAACTTGCAATATAAACACTTTTAAAGTAAATTTAAGGTTGTTTATTTTTATTTTTAAATTTAATTTTATTTTTAAAGAAGATTTATTTATTTGACAGACAGAGTTCACAAGTAGGCAGAGAGGCAGGCACAGAGAGAGGGGGAAGCAGGCTCCCTGCTGAGCAGAGAGCCTGATGTGGGGCTCAATCCTAGGACCCTGAGATCATGACCTGAGCCAAAGGCAGAGGCTTAACCCACTGAGCCACCCAGGCGCCCTTCATTTTTTTATTATGTTAGTCACCATACAGTATATCATTAGTTTATGACATGATTTTTTTAAAAAGCAAGAAAAGCCTTCTGAGACTAAAGCTACGAAGGTGTTCACAACAGCAAATTCTATGCAGTGTCACAGCCGGAGTGGTGCAGAGTGTGATTGCCGAGTCCCGACCACTGGTCTGAGGGGCAGCAGGTGGAGGGACGGGCTGAGGAAGGGCTTCGGGAGTGTCAGTGTCTCGGAATCTCACTCTGCCTTCTGTCCATTTGTGGGAAATGGTGGGAGCACTTATTGGAACAACTTGGAGAGAGGGGCGCGGGGTTGGGGAAGACCTTCCCTCACTCTGGGGAAACCGAGTCTAGGTCTGGAAGCGCGCGCCAGAAGAGTGCATAGGACTCAGAACGAGGCACAGTGAACACAGTGGTGGGATGTCTCTCTTTAGCCCGTTTTCTTGTCCCTGGGCTTTCTTTCTAGAGACTGAGAGCATGCTCCACATTAGCTGGAAAGGGCTGCCCTAGAGCCCCCAGTGAGAATCATAAGCTGTGCAACGAATGGGTCCTGGGTTCAAATTCAGACTCAGCCACTGGTTCTATTATCTTTTAGAAGCTGTTCCTCTTTTCCTTGTTCCTAACGTGAGAGCCTTAACAGCTCACACAGCAGGACTGTTGGGGTTAAATCAAACGGTGCGTATTGTGTTCACAGACACCCAGCACATGAGTGCTCAGCAAAGAGCACGTGACTCGGCTCGTGACGCGTCATTACAGTAATCAGGTCTTTGGGATCAAGGACATGAGGTTGTCCTTTTACAGGTCTCACAGCATAAATATTCACGCAGAGAGATGTGTGCAAGGCTCCTGAAGCAAAATCTCGCTAATTTTCCTCTTTCTTGGAGTCGCTAACTCTAAGCCTGACTAAGCCTGCTTGAAAACACTGAAGTCGGCAGAAGGATGAGAGCAGCAGGGAAGCGGGCATGGGGCTGGAGAATTCAACAGGGATCATGACTATGGAATTATTTTCCACAGAAATGAGAATTCCTGATTTCCAGTGCAGGTTATTATGTTGTTTTTTTTTTTTTAAACTTTAAATGTACAGAACTCTTGCTTTCATTAATCCACAGCTCACACGCCTTCTAAGTCTCTCAAAATAAAATGGGTCACTAAGTACGATGTTTCATAATCACTAATACCAAATTACTTTCTTCTTTGCTTTTGCCTGTCTGGGTTTTTCTTCCCTGGGCAGGAACGTGACGGGTTTGTGCAGGGATCCTCGAAGCACACCAGGGAGGTCATCCCCCCGTGGGCTTTACTCCTACAGGTTCCCTTGCCCTCCTCCTGGAGGGACCCTCAGTGTTCTTTCCCCGATGGCAGGAGAGGCCCAGACTCACCTTGGCTGGGTAATTGCTCCTGACATGCTGGGAGTTTCTTTCCCGGAGCACCGGGGACACGCATGCCACTGAGTGTGGTGTTTGTTTCCGAAATCCTTGTGGTGCCACCATCACTTTGCCAGCAAGCTTCCCCCTGCCCCCTGCACCCCCACCAGCGGACTTGGGGCGTTTCTCATTGTTTTGACAGAGTCCCTCTCCAGTGTGTCCTGCTGCAGGCATATTTTGTTCAGTCTCCTGGGATTCCTTCCATTTGAGAAACTTCATCCTTCTTTACTGGTACCAAATTCTCATCTTTGATCCTGGGAGATCTCTGAGTGTGGGAAACTCGGTCTTCCGTAAAATTCTCCATGAACAGGTGCATCCTTAGTTCTCTCCTTCTCCACCTGCCTTTCCTAGTAGCCCCGCAGGGTACTCTCGTTCTCTCTGCCGTGGAAGTGGTCGCTGAGCTAATCCATCAGCCTTCCCTCGGGCCAGAATCAGACACGCAGGAGACCCAGCTGGAAGCCAGCCGGCAGCAGTATTTCTCCCAAGCCCAGCGCCGTGTCCCAACAACCCCTTCCTTTCCTGCTCATGGAGACAAGTGGTTCTCTTCGATCTCAGAAGTCTGGCTCTGAGAAAGTCTATTCCCGGAAAGGAACAGACCCTCCTCGTCTGGAGCATGCAGGCCATGTTCACCAAGAGGCAGTCTTCGTCCCCAGCCGGGCGCAGAACTGCGGATAACGGCTTCCAACAGCCACCCCACACGTCTGTCTCTGCTATGCACACCTGGTGCTGAGCGTTGGGCAAAGAGGCCGCCAATACCTGGTACAGTGTCGCCTGAATCCCAGCTTCCCAGCAACCTTGGCACAGCTCCGTCATGCTCTTTGGTGAGAAAAACCTCCATCACTAATAACAGTACTGCAGGCACCCCTTACCAGACAAACCACAGAGTCAATGTGGTGAACCACAGGTTTGCCCTTGGCTGAGCCTGGTGACCGGTTTGGGGAACATTGTGTGTTCCCTTTCCTTTCTGTTCTGTACGTGTTCTCCGGTTCACATCTACTGTTCCTTCTATTCTGTTTCACCTTATTACAAAATACAAGGATGGCTGAGGGGCTCAGTCAGTTAAGGGTCTGCCTTGATCTTGGGTCATGATCTTGGGTCATGATCTCAGGGTCCTGGGATCGAGCCCTACATCGGGCTCCCTGCTCAGTGGGGAGCCTGCTTCTCTCTCCCACTCTCCCTGTTTGTGTTCCCTCTCTATATATATCTCTCTCAAATAAATAAATATAATCTTCTAAAAAAACAATACACACAAAACAGTACATCTACAGTGTATGGCTTATATAATACGTAAGCCGTATATAAAAGGTACATAACATAGAAATCGGATGCCCCACTTTACATACTGCTGAAACGGACAGCAACACCTCGCCTTGTGAGCAGAACAATGAGCCAGTATTTCTTTGTCCCCCAGAAGGCTTCTCTGTGCCCTCGCTCATCCCGCACCTTTCTCGTCCCCCCACCCCCAAAGTAGCCGCTGTTGATCTAATGTTTCTCCTTAACGTGAAACTGCATTTCCAAATAATTGTCTTTTAGTTTGGCCTTATTTTCTGGGCTTTCCATCCATTGGCTCAGATCGCCAAGTCTCATGTGTGGAGCCTTTTCTCCTTCACTTTCATCGTCACAGAGCATCCCACCGAGGGATGTATCATAATTAATTCATCCAGTTAGCCAAAGATGGACGTGTCGGCTACCACTAGTATTCTGCTGCTCAGAATGACGCCGACTTTGTCTCCTGGGGAGAATGGGCTCCCTTAGGGCTGGGTCTCCTGGGTCTGAGGGTGGGGGCACCCCCATTTTGGGAACCCTGCCCCTGCCCGAAGTACTTATTCCAACTTATCCATCCCCCATAAAGGTTTGAGGGTCGGTCCACAACCCCACAGGCCTATGTGACAATGTCACGTTTAAGGTCCTGAAGTGGGATGGGTTACAGCTTCCTGACTGCCAACAAAGCTGAACCCCTTTCTCACATCTCCCTGCCTTGCCTGTGTTTTCGTTTTCGACTTCTGCCTTGTTTTCTACAATTTTATGTCGACTTCTTCAATAATGACTTTCATGTTCAGCATCCTAGTCCTTAACAGAAATTCTCCCAATGGGCCCCAGCTGTTTGTTCTAGAAAAGACTGAAAGCCTTACCTTCCCCCATTTAAAGATTTAATCCAGTAAGAAGTCATTTTGTTTGAAACAGTAGGGGAAATTCTCCTGCGTCCGGACGTGTCCTTCCAATTTCCAGCATCAGCTCCCCTGGAGTCTGCAGGTCCCTGCGGCATGCGTTTGCTTTCAGGATGTGCGGGGGTCTGTGGACCCCGTTCTGTCCTGCGGGTCTGTCCATGGACCGCGTTCTGCCCCACGGGTCTGTCCGCAGACCCCGTTCTGTCCTGTGGGTCTGTTAACCCATTGTCATGCCTTTAATATGTCTTTGTATTAGAGAAGACGACTTGTCCCTGTTATTTTATTTGGGAGTCCCATAAAATAATTAGAATACCTTCAACGGAATCCACAAAAAATCTTCTGGGGGCTTTGATTTGACTGCCTGGAATCTGTAGTCACTGTGGAGACGCACCTGCCTTCGCCTTGGGAGAGTCCTGGTGAGATCGTAAACCCTTCCTCTCGTCAGGACTCCTAACCTTACTCATTAAAGTGAAGGACGGCTCTCACTGCTCGAGCTTCTGATTCTATCTTTACCTGAAATGTAAGGGCCCACGAATGTGAACTACACTATACACAAGAGGCCTGTTCTCAATCAAGTGAGCAAAATTGCTGACTATGAATAATTTTATCATGCGGTCGTTCTATCACTGTGGATGACAGAGGATTTACTTGTTATAGTGTTTTCATTATTTTCCTTTCAAACTTTCTGTTTTCATGTCGTTAGTCCCTTTCAAACAGTGTCGCTCCCCACCCCCGCCTTTGACAGTCCAGTCCGACCACGGTTGTCACATATGTTACTGGGAACACGTCCTGTTTAAACCGGAATTCACGTGGGCCCGCTAGGTTGGTGATTCTTTGGCTGCTTTTTCACAATTGTTTCTTCTTCCTTGCATACAATCTATTTTCTTTGTTTTCTATCTACCGATCTTGAAAGGTGTCCATTTTTTTTATTCAGTTTGCACACACTGAACATTTTAACATGCATGATTAACCAAGGAACTCGGGTTGGAGGACACGTTTTCTCTCTTTTCAAAAGGGTAAGAGGACCTCTGATACGTAATTACAATTATCCTTCCCTTGATTTATGGTCTTTGCCTAGTATTTCAGTTTTATTTGGGTTCCTACCCCTACATGATAGAAATTATCATCAATATTTTTTTATACAGGGCCTATTTATTTTTATATATGGCTTATTATACCTGCAAGCTTGCCATTCCCACCCCACTCCTGCCCCTCATGCCCTCTTGTATCTTAGGTCTTCCTTCTGGAATAATTTACTTTCCTCTTACTTATACACACTTAAAGGTATTTGCCGTCTCAGCCAGTTTCCACATCTTGATCTTGTTTTTAAAAATTTTTTTGATTTTTACTTTTGGCATGAGTGTAATTGACACATAATGTTATATTAGTTTCATGTGTAGGACATAGTGATTTGACAAGTTTATATATTACGTTATGTTCACCAGAAGGGTAGCTACCTTCTCGCGAGTACATTGCTATTAAACTAACATTGATAGATTCCTTGTTGTGACTTTTACTCCTCTGACTTATTCACTCCATAACTAGAAGCCTGTACCTTCTGCTCTCCTTACCCCATTTTGCTCAACTCTATACTCCTCTTCCTTCTGGCAACCATCAATTTGTTGTTTGTTCTTATAGGACTGATTTTGCTTTTTGTTTTTTTAGTCATTACTTTGTGGTGTTGTCTGTTTTTACATTCCACTCATGCGTGAAATCACAATCTTTTAAAGACATTTCTGTTTTTTCACTGCGTTTGGCTTAATTTCTTCAGCTATGCCTTCAAGTGTGTTAATTCCTGACCTGTTTAAATCTGCTGTTTCCAACGATTGACTTCTCATTTCAATGAAGTTTCTCTTCCTAAAAATTTTATTTTTTCATTTCAAATGGCTGCATTCAAACTTTGCCTAGTCCAGATTTTCCTGATAGTCCAGATTTTCAACACTCACTGTTGGTTCTTTTAAATTATTAAATGTATTTATTTTATATTTTTATTTGGTATTTTACTACCTAAAGTCTGAGAGTCTGATTCTGCTTTTACTTTTTTGTTTTTTTAAAAAATTTTTTTAAATTTATTTTTTAAAATTTTAAATAAACATATAATGTATTTTTATCCCCAGGGGTACAGGTCTGTGAATCACCAGGTTTACACATTTCACAGGACTCATCATAGCACACACCCTCCCTAATGTCCATAACCCTACCACCCTTTCCCATCCTCCCTCCCCCCAGCAACCCTCAGTCTGTTTTTTGAGATTGAGTCTTTTATGGTTTGTCTCCCTCCTGATCCCATCTTCTTTCATTTTTTTCTTTTCCTACCCCCCAAGCCCCCTACATTGCATCTCTACTTCCTCATATCAGGGAGATCATATGAGAGTTGTCTTTCTCTGATTGACTTATTTCATTAAGCATAATACCCTCTAGTTCCATCCAAGTTGTCGCAAATGGCAAGATTTCATTTCTTTTGATGGCTGCATAGTATTCCATTGTATATATGAACCACATCTTCTTGATCCATTCATCTGTTGATGGACATCTAGGTTCTTTCCATAGTTTGGCTATTGTGGACATAGCTATTATAAACACTTGGGTGCATGTGCCCCTTCAGAGCACCATGTTTGTATCTTTAGGATATAAACCCAGTAGTGCAATTGCTGGGCCATAGGACAGCTTTATTTTCTGTTTTTTGGGGAAACTCCATGCTATTTTCCAGAGTGGTTGCACCAGCTTGTATTCCCACCAACAGTGTAGGAGGGTTCCCCTTTCTCTGCATCCTCGCCAGCATCTGTCATTTCCTGACTTGTTTGTTAATTTTAGCCATTCTGACTGGTGTGAGGTGGTATCTCATTGTGGTTTTGATTTGTATTTCCCTGGTGCCGAGTGATGTGGAGCATTTTTTCATGTGTCTGTTGGCCATCTGGATGTTTTCTTTGCAGAAATGTCTGTTCATGTCTTCTGCCCATTTCTTGATTGGATTATTTGTTCTTTGGGTGTTGAGTTTGCTAAGCTCTTTATAGATTTTGGACACTAGCCCTTTATCTGATATGTCGTTTGCAAATATCTTCTCCCATTCTGTCAGTTGTCTTTTGGGTTTGTTAACTGTTACCTTTGCTGTGCAAAAGCTTTTGATCTTGATGAAATCCCAATAGTTCATTTTTGCCCGTGTTTCTGTTGCCTTTGGTGATGTTCCTAGGAAAGAAGTTGCTGTGGTTGAGGTTGAAGAGGTTGCTGCCTGTGTTCTCCTCAAGGATTTTGATGGATTCCTTTCTCAAATTGAGGTCCTTCATCCATTTTGAGTCTATTTTTGTGTGTGGTGTAAGGAAATGGTCCAATTTCATTTTTCTGCATGTGGCTGTCCAATTTTCCCACCACCATTTGTCGAAGAGACTGTCTTTTTCCATTGGACATTCCTTCCTGCTTTGTTGGAGATTAGCTGACCATAGAGTTGAGGGTCTATTTCTGGTCTCTCCATTCTGTTCCATTGATCTATGTGTCTGTTTTTGTGCCAGTACCATACTGTCTTGATGATGACAGCTTTGTAATAGAGCTTGAAGTCTGGAATTGTGATGCCACCAACTGTGGTTTTCTTTTTCAATATTCCTTTGGCTATTTGAGGTCTTTTCTGGTTCCATATAAATTTTAGGATTATTTGTTCTATTTCTTTGAAAAAAAAAAAAAGGATGGGATTTTGATAGGGATTGGATTAAATGTGTAGATAGCTTTAGGTAGAATAGACATTTTCACAATATTTGTTCTTCCAATCCATGAGCATGGAACATTTTTCCATTTCTTTGTGTCTTCCTCAATTTTTTTCATGAGCACTTTATAGTTTTCTGAGTATAGATTCTTGCCTCTTTGGTTAGGTTTATTCCTAGGTATCTTATGGTTTTGGGTACAATTATAAATGGGATTGACTCCTTAATTTCTCTTTCTTCTGTCTTGTTGTTAGTGTAAAGAAATGCAACTGATCTCTGTGCATTGACTTTATATCCTGACACTTTACTGAATTCCTGTACAAGTTCTAGCAGTTTTGGAGTGGAGTCTTTTGGATTTTCCACATAAAGTATTATATCATCTGCAAAGAGTGATAGTTTGACTTCTTCTTTGCCGATTTGGATGCCTTTAATTTCCTTTTGTTGTCTGATTGCTGAGGCTAGGACTTCTAGTACTATGTTGAATAGCAGTGGTGATAATGGACATCCCTGCTGTGTTCCTGACCTTAGCAGAAAAGCTTTCAGTTTTTCTCCATTGAGAATGATATTTGCAGTGGGTTTTTCATAGATGGATTTGATAATATTGAGGTATGTGCCCTCTATCCCTACACTTTGAAGAGTTTTAATCAGGAAGGGATGCTGTACTTTGTCAAATGCTTTTTCAGCATCTATCGAGAGTATCATATGGTTTTTGTTCTTTCTTTTATTAATGTACTGTATCACATTGATTGATTTGCAGATGTTGAACCAACCTTGCTGCCCTGGAATAAATCCCACTTGGTCGTGGTAAAGAATCCTTTTAATGTACTGTTAGGTCCTATTGGCCAGTATTTTGGTGAGAATTTTCACACCTGTGTTCATCAAGGATATTGGTCTGTAGTTCTCTTTTTTGATGGGATCCTTGTCTGGTTTTGGGATCAAGCTGATGCTGGCCTCATAAAATGAGTTTGGAAGTTTTCCTTCCATTTCTATTTTTTGGAACTGTTTCAGGAGAATAGGAATTAAATCTTCTTAAATGTTTGGTAGAAATCTCCTGGGAAGCCTTCTCACCCTGGACTTTTGTGTGTTTGGAGATTTTTGATGACTGTTTCAATCTCCTTACTGGTTATGGGTCTGTTCAGGTTTTCTATTTCTCCCTAGTTTAGTTGTGGTAGTTTATATGTCTCTAGAAATGTATCCATTTCTTCCAGATTTTTGAATTTGTTGGCATAGAGTTGCTCATAGTATGTTCTTATAATTGTTTGTATTTCTTTGGTGTTGGTTGTGATCTCTCCTCTTTCATTAATGATTTTATTTATTTGGGTCCTTTCTCTTTTCTTTTTGATAGGTCTGGTCAGGGGTTTGTCAATCTTATTAATTCTTTCAATGAACCAGCTCTGAGTTTTGTTGATTTGTTCTATTTTTGTTGTTGTTGTTGTTGTTTGTTTCTATTTCATTGATTTCTGCTCTGATCTTTATGATTTCTCTTCTGCTGGGTTTAGGCTTTCTTTGTTGTTCTTTCTCCAGCTCCTTTAGCTGTGGGGTTAGGTTGTGTATTTGAGACCTTTCTTGTTTCTTGAGAAAGGCTGGTACCGCTATATATTTTCCTCTCAGGACTGCCTTTGTTGTGTCCCACAGATTTTGATCTGTTGTGTTTTCATTATTATTTGTTTCCATGAATTTTTTCAATTCTTCTTTAATTTCCTGGTTGACCCATTCATTTTTTAGAAGGATGCTGTTTAGTCTCCAGGTATTTGGGTTCTTTTCAAATTTCCTCTTGTGATTGAGTTCTAGCTTCAGAGCATTGTGGTCTGAAAATATGCAGGGAATGATCCCAATCTTTTGATACTGGCTGAGACCTGATTTATGACCTAGGATGTGGTTTATTCTGGAGAATGCTCCATGTGCACTAGAGAAGAATGTATATTCTGTTGCTTTGGGATGGAATGTTCTGAATATATCTGTGATGTCCATCTGGTCCAGTGTGTCATTTAAGGCCTTTATTTCCTTGTTGATCTTTTGCTTGGATGATCTGTCCATTTCAGTGAGGGGAGTGTTAAAGTCCCCTACTATTATTGTATTATTGTTGATGTATTTCTTTGATTTTGTTATTAATTGGTTTATATAGTTGGCTGCTCCCATGTTAGGGGCATAGATATTTAAAAATTGTTAGGTTTTATTGTTGGACAGACCCTTTGAGTAAGATATAGTGTCCTTCCTCATCTCCTATTATAGTCTTTGGCTTAAAATCTAATTGATCTGATATAAGGATTGCCACCCCAGCTTTCTTCTGATGTTCATTAGCATGGTACATTGTTTTCCACCCCCTCACTTTAAATCTGGAGGTGTCTTTGGGTCTAAAATGAGCTTCTTGTAGGCATAATATTGATGGGTTTTGTTTTTTTATCCATTCTGATACCCTATCTTTTGATTGGGACATTTAGCCCATTAACATTCAGGGTAACTATTGAGAGATATGAATTTAGTGCCATTGTATTGCCTATAAGGTGACTGTTACTGTATATTGTCTCTGTTTCTTTCAGGTCTACTACTTTTAGCATCTCTCTTCGCTTAGAGGACCACTTTTAATATTTCCTGAAGAGCTGGTTTGGTGTTTGCAAATTCTTTCAGTTTTTGTTTGTCCTGGAAGATTTTTATCTCTCCTTCTATTTTCAATGATAGCCTAGCTGGATATAGTATTCTTGGCTGCTCTTTTTTTTTTCCCCCGCTGATTTTCTCTCATGGCTCCTTGTTAACTTGATAAACCTGGAAATATTTTTTTAAATTTGTGAATTCATTGGCAGTGAACAAGTTGGGTGGCCAAGGAAAGGGAGCCTTTCCTTGGACTCCTGGGGGGCAGCTCAGGAACTTGCATCAAGACTATGCAAATTCACCTTCAGGGGTTTTGTCAGTTTGCTTTCTTGTGGAAGCCAGACAGTGTGAATTCTTGCCCCAAATGGCTTTGTCTTTCAGGATCTCCATGAAGACTTTTTCCCCCTTCTAATCACTTGGCCTTTCCTTCTCCCTCTGATGTTCAAAACCCGACCTCCAAGCTTCGAAACTAAAACAACCAGGTGAAGACAGAGTTTAGGATAAGGAGGAACAACAGCTTTATGGTTTCACTGGGCAGAGAGGCTGCAGTGGGCTCTGACCTTCCAAACTTGCAACCCCTCTAGACCGGGGCAGGTGTGGGGTGGTTATAGGGAAACACAGGATCTAGTCAGTTTCAGGGGAGAGTGTGCGAGCTACCCTAGGGCTCCTTCCTCTATCCTTAGGGTGGTTCCAGGTTCCTGAAACAAAAGACTAAGAAGGGAGGAGTGGAAAAGGTGGCTTTGAAATCGAGCTTCTCTGAAGCCTTAGAGCCGCCATTTTGATTTTTGTTCAACTTTGTGCTTTTAAGGGGTTTCTGCAGAGTCTTTCTGTCTTGAGGACCCGCTGAGCACTTGTTCCAGATACAGAGGTGCGTGGAACTGTCTCCCACCTTGGGGCAGCAGAGCAGGAAAAGTGTCGCGGGAGGAGGAGATAGGTTTGATTTCCAGCAAGAGTGGGGCCCGTCAAAGCTGTGACACTCGGGGCAAGTCTCTCTGCCTGGGAAGCGGGATGTCAACATGAAACCATCCAAAAGCTTCAAGCTTACATTAGACATCTGCTTCTGCTCAGAACCCAGTGTCTGGCGCCAGGTGGGCTCTTAATGAACATTCTTCCCTTGAGTCCTTCCCAGATGGGACCCCCTGTTGGAGGGGAAGTTCATCTCCTGGCCAAGTGTGGGCTGGCCCTCTGCTGTCCTACCTCCCCAACCAGGCACTCCTCCGACCCATCTCACAAGCATGTGGACGGGCCTATCCACACTGGGGTGCCTCCTGTCACTCTCCATGCAAATAGATCACCTGTTTTCTGTCCTTGATAAGTCCATCTATCATCTACGTATCATCTATCTATCTATCTATCCTCTATCTATCATCAATCCATCATCTATCATTCTCTATCTATCAATCTGTCATCTATCATCATCTATCACCTATCATTATCAATCACCTATCAATCATCAATCTGTCATCTATCATTATCTATCTTCTATCTATCCATCATCTCTGTGTCCTCATTCATTTGTGTATTATTTGCATATCAAGTAGATATGGAAATAACTTTGGCTTTCCACGTACTCTAGTATTTCCGCACAGCCTGAGGCTCTCATTGGGCTCTCTGTGTGATGTGCTGTCATTTAAATTCAGTGAGATGGGTGCTCAGGTTCCCTCAGTGGTAGGAGATGCTGGCACCAGTGCCCCGTGTGCCCCTGAGGATGGTAGACCTGGGGAGATGGGTACAGCCCTGTGGCCTTGGGGAGATCTTGTTGTGTGTTAAACACCCCAATGCCACAGGAATTCTTGAGGAAGGGGTGCGAGTGAGCTGCTCCAGGGACAGAACCTGGGCCATGCTCTGTGCTGCCTGACCCACGACTCCAGCTGCTATCACCTGGGGTATGCACCCCCTTTCTCACGGCCCTGTCCAAGCTTCCTGTTACAAACTTGCACAGTGGGTTGGCATGAGTCCTGGGGGCCTGGGTATGGGCTCACCTGGGCCCGCACCATTTTGCCAACTTTGACTAAAGGCCATGGGTGCCACGCTCCATAGCTCTGGAAGAACACAGGCCATGGAACACTACTGTGCTTCTGGTCCCAGCTTGATATCAGACCCATGGCGAGAGGGAAGTCCCAGGAACTATTATCGACATTTGAGAAAAGAGTGGAGGAGTATTTGTGAAGATGTTTGTGGCATCGTCAGAAGTCGGGCTGGTGCTGATAACCACAGGCTGCTTCTGTTATCTACATAGTGGGGTTCACGGAGACACAGCTCCCTGTTTCCTAGGCTGGTTGACTGGGTTTGCCCATTTCTCACTGTTGTGGCCCAGAGTCTGCGACCTCTGGCTGCACAGAACAGGCCTGGAAGGGCACAGCCCTATGGCTGCTTCCTCAGTTCCAGCCGCCATGTTGTGCTGGTCCTCAGGTGGCCCAGGGCTACACAGGGTGGGACAAGGCTGTGAGGCTGGGTCCCCACCCAACTGAGGCAAGGCGAGCCCTGGGGCATCTACTCTCTGACCTCAAAACTGCAGCATATCTAGTCCATCCAGACTAGATGGGCGTCCCAGCCTCCTAGCCCAAGACAGAGCAGGGATGCAGGGAACATCAGAAATGACTCAAAACCTCACCTCCCAGCGATTCCTCCTGGCTATATCCCATCATCTACCTACCTGTGTTCATTGATACCATCAACATACTCCCTGGATCTGTAAACTCAGGTACCAGGACCTCTATTTTTCTTTAAGGTTGTACTTAAGTCTTTTTTGTGTGTGGGGGGTGTGTCAATGAAATAAATGTATGCCACATATGAAATCTTTAAATGTATGCCTTTTGGTTAAAAAATAGAGAAAAACATTTAAGTAGACAATATTTGCCCATATGCTGATTCAAAAAACATGGTAACTCTGCAGAAGAAATTAGCTTTCCTCATTTCCAAATAATATCTGACAGGTGCCTGAGAGCTTGCAAAGTACATTTAAATACATCCAATTGCCGTGTGGTTTTCCACTTTGCTACTTACAAACATAAGTAGTTTCATCTGACAGGCAGTCAAAACATATTTCCACACGTGGCAACTTTATAAATGATGTAGTGGTCAAAATTCTTGAGTGAAAATATTATCATAAAGCTCCAGAAAGACAACGATGCCATTTTGGGTTAATTTAATTATTTTACTTAATTCAATAACGTCAAAGGCCATGAAATAATTGAAAGAATGAATAAAAGCAGCATCCCATGACATGCAGCATTTACTATGATTGGAGTGGGTTGTCTTTCTTTTCATAGCTGAGTTTTTTCTTCATGGCTCACTCGTCTAGAGCTGTAGAAAGAGCCACACATGTGAACTCCGCAGCTTGGGATCAGCTACTCTGCAAACACCCCACACGGAAGGATGGTCAGCACTGGCTTTGCTGTTTCGTGCACAAAGGGGACTGGCCCTGACTTCTCTGCAGGCCGCCACACTCGTCTGGACAGAAATCAAGCTTTCATCCTATAATCCAGCTGATGTCTTCTCACATCTGACCATGTTTCTGGGAGGAGCAGGAGGATTTTTCCACCTGACCGGTACCTTCATCACTCCCCTGGATGGAGGGGATCCCCCAGTGTCCTCTTTTCTGCCAAGGCTGGTTCCAGGTGGATTTCCGTCCCTTACCACCCACAGAAGTCCACCTGCTACAGGACTGACAGGGCTGGGTTCTGAGCCTAGGAGCTCCAGGCTTGAATTCTGGTTCTGCTATTTATAAAATTGTTTCTGTGAGAGTGGGTTCTTAACAGGTCAGTCTCTTTATCTGCACAATGAGAACAGAAACAGTGTGGTCCCTTCCTGAGAGTATCTAAGGTGCTGATCAGCACAGAGTCCAGACCCAGCACTGGGCAGTGAGCACCCCAGGAAGAGGGGCTGTCTGCCCTTCACATCCCCAGATGTGTATGTGCACGCACAAAGCCAAAGGAAGATGAGGATCCCTCACCTTATGGCAGAAGCCAGCTTGCAGAGAATTACCACTTTGGTAAATTCTCTAAATACCATGTCATTTGGTAATGACATGGTAGCGGAGTAAGGCGGGCTTCTCTGCTCACTGAGATGCCCAGAGAAGGGCACCACGTCCCTCCTGAGGCCCCACTGGCAAAGTGCACAGGAAATCTATCAGGATGAAGCAACACACAGACCCAAACTGATGTTCTGTGAGATGGATGAGCTACCCTATTCCCAAGTGTCATGCCCCCGGGGATGAAGACAGGCTATAGGACCTTCTAGAATAAAGGGGACCAGACACACCGGACTATGGCTCTTGATTAGATCCTGGGCCAGGGGAAGTAGCTTGAAATGCAGTTACGGTGACTATTGTCAAGATTTGCGTCCAAAGTGACAATTCACAATGTTCTCCAACAACACTGAGTTTCCTATCCTGATCTTATACTGTGGTTCTTTGAAAGAACATCCTGTGTGTATCCAATTCTCACTAAAGTGTTATAGGCCAGCAGCATGACTCCAGGCCGCTGTCACAAAATTAAGACAAAACCAGTACTCACACACATACACAAATGTATAAATGTGTTTGTGCAGGGGTGGAAGGCTGCAGGAGAGACAGTCAATGGGACGAATTGTGGCTTGCTGGTGGGTGTGTGTGAGGCCATGCAGAAGAACTTTGTACAATTCCTGCGATGTTTGTGTCAGTTTGCAATTACAGCAAAATAAAAAGTTACAAAATGTTAATAGATATGTGTACATTCCTATGTGGGTAGAGAGTGAATTAGTAATTTAACAAATGTGGGAATTATCCATGAAGACATACATGTGTTCTTTGAACTATTTTTGTAAATTTGCTGCAAATCTGAATGATTTCAAAATGATAAAAAGTACACTTCAGAAACACCCACATTCATCTAATCGTAAAACATGTATTTCCATGATCAAGTGGCAAACGGCAGGCAGGCTCTGAATTCAAGAATTCTGCTGCCCAGGCGGACTGTTCAGTGTGGCAAACCTCTAATCAGTGTGTCCAGTCTGGGGAGCAATGGCAACGCTCCTGGAGGTGGTGGCTGAGCCTTGGCTCGGAGGTCCGGGAGAATGCACCCAGGTGAGGGAGGGAAGTGGGATGTGAGCTGTGCAAGGAGCCAGGGACCGGCACCAGAAGGTGGAGAGACAGCCGGACCCCTGCAGGCAGGAGCCCATCCCTATGGCCTCGGGCAAATTGGAGTAGTTTTTGTGCCATATGGATATCCAGTGAATAATTCTGGAAAAGAAGTTGAATTTTGACTGCATGCTTGAAATAAATTTAAGTAGCTTTGGTAAACTAAAAGCAGATTTTGCAAAACCATTTACCACAAATAGGACACAAGCATGGTATCTTTATTATTGAAACTCATGGAAGTTGGTAAGAGAAACGTCAGATTGTAGTAGGTCAAAAGCACTTATGTAAAAAAATTGAAGAATATTACAAACCGTAGGATAAAACAAGAAGGCATCCTAATCCCGCATATTTACATTTGAATAAACTCTTCTCTTTGTGAATGCCAAAAGAAGGCCGAGGAGGCACCTTATGAAAATTTTCTATGCTGTCAAAGATAAAGGCAATAAGTCTGTTATCAATACATGTATAGAGAAAACAAAATAAAATTACACTTAGGTAGTGTAAAAAGCAGGGAGAATCAATAAAAAAAATTAGAATTGATCACAAAGAAATAGATTATTCTTTTTATTACAATCTATCTGTTTTTCTCTATTATCCTAATGTCAATCAAGGTCATCCATCACATTTAAGTAAGAAACAGACAGTGATTGAATTTACGGCCCTCCTTGTTCCTCTTTTCTAATCAACATAGAAATGGACGCTGCTAAAAGTTTTGTTACTCATATGAAATCCAGAATTCTACGAAAAGTTTCAGGAAAACCGCACAACTTGAAAATAGCATTTTAAAATTGAGTTTAGTGGACAAACAGGTGGTTAGTTCCAGGTGGACAATGTCATGATCTGATATTTGTGTATATTGTGAATAATCACCAGGAGAGACCATTTTTTCCCTTGGGACGTGGACTTTTAAGATCTCCTCTTAGCAACTCCCGCACATGCAGTGCAGCACTGTTCACTGCGGTTGCCGAGCCGGACATCCCCTCCCCACAAGCAGCGCATTTTAATCGGCGTGTTTCTAAGTACTTGTGGTATAGGAGTAGAATCTGGGACACAGAATATTTCAGGCAAGACAGCCTTGAGCTGGGGTAGGCTCCAGGAGGATTGAGATAAGTACCATCAGAGTTTCGGAGTTTCAGCAGAGGCGTCCCCGTGGAAGCCCCGTGCCCCGCCAGCCCCAGGGCTCTGATAAGCCATCCCCCAGAGGAGGCAGCAGAAAAGGTGCCTAAACAGGGTGAATGTGAATTATAGACTCACGGTCATGTCCGTGTCATGTCCGTCCCTCACTTCCCATCTGGGGCTGCTTCCTGCAGGAGCAGCAGAGGCCTATGGTTTAGACGGTGACCCCGCCGCTGCCATCGGTCCCTTTCCAGGAAACCTGCGTCAGTGCCCCGCCGGCCAGCCTCCCCAGGTGCCTCTCTTTAACTGGATGATTTTATATTTCATTCTTCCTGGAAGCGTTTGCTGTTGACATCAACAACCAAACCAAAAGTGTGGCTTCTCCAGAGCTTTTGTTCCTGCAAGTTTACGAGGAGCCCAAAGATTTACCTCGGCAGGAAATGCCACTGCAGACATGGATGTCAGACTCACCACACATTCCAGAACAATGGCATGTTAAACCTCACTTGCATAGATGCGGAGGTCTTCCTGGGAACACGCGGTGTGTAGGAATCGGGAACGTCATTGCGGGACACCGCAATTCCTACAAAACCGAGAGAAATTTATGGTCAGGGACAACGCTGGCGCTAGGAAGTCAACGTTATGAAACAGGTCGGAGTTCACTGACAAGGCGCATGCTGCTGGCTTGCTCTGTTTGCCTCAGCGTGTTCTACGGAGGTCAAAGCAACCTAGGAATTTCAAGATTCCTAAACAACTCCAGAAAATAAGGACACAGAGGAGCCGGGGGTGGGGGAAGGGGGGGCTGGCGGATAAAAGCTCCAGCTGAGGGGATGAATGCAAGAGCGGTTCTCCTGGCCTTGGCTGAGGCCCCCACACACCCTGGCTTTCCCGGTGCTGCCCCGCTCACCAGGGGAAAACCGCCTGGTTTCACGGGGAGCCTTCCAGACCTGAGGCCGGTGACACTAACACTACGACCATTCCGTGATGATGGAACTCAGTCTCAGGACAGAGCTGGAGGCCGTGTAGAGAGATCTAGACTTCGTGCTCCGCACTGGGATCTGAGAGGGCTGGATTTGCAGTCCGACATCCTGCCGTTCACCATGTTCCAGTTACAGGAGCCCAGCAGATAGGGAGCGATCTGTGTGCACACGATTTTCCCATCCATGAAAGGGTGACTGTGTCCTCGGCTCACCAGGTGTCAGTCTCGGACAAACATCGCAAGCATTGCAAGCTCACTGGGAGGTGCCCAGGGCACAGCCTGTGGATCTCTCCCTCTAGCCCTCAATCCTGAAAGCTTGGCCGCCATGGGAGAGCTACTTGGTCTTATCAGAGGAAAAGGATTTTTTCTGTTAAGTGTTCTGCTGGCCGATAGATCACAGCATACACCCAGTCACGTGTGCGTGCATGGCACACATCCAACTGCAAAGTAGGTCATCCGAGAAAATCACATGGCATCGTGCCCTGCCAGCCCAGGCAAGAGGCCTCGTTCAGCTTCGTGGCAGAGGAAGCATTCACATGTGAGCCAGAGGGCACCCTCGTGCACTCTGGGGACACTGCTTCTCTCTCCCACCCTTACTTCTATGACAAATGCAGTGGAAGGGTCCCCATTTCATAGGATCACGGTGGGGCTCAGTCCGTTCACGCGAGTCCCTGCCCACGGTCGGCGCTCGCTTACTGCTGGCTGGTACTGAGAGGATCTGTCATTACTCTCAATGATTCACACGTACAGATCTTTCCATTCAAATTACAGAAAGCAACCTCTTCGTGTCATCTACCAGGGCACAAACCTAGAACACTTTTCCTCTCAATACGCAAACCGTACGGTCACAGGCCTTTAGCTCATATATCAGCCTTCTCAGGATTTTCCCTGGAGCCACACGGCTGTCCTCATTCTAGGAGATCATATCCAGCAGAATTGCCTCCCGATGCGGACAGCCCTGTCTCAGCAGGTGTCCCTCTGTCTCAGGCTACGGCAGTCCCTGGAAGTCCCAGTGGGTCTGTTTGCCACAGTGCATGACTTTGTGTCTAGCCCAGCAGTGGTTCACCAGCATGAAGGAGTAAGAAGCCCACATGCACTTGTGCATGAGCTCACGCTCTCCTGCCATCACACCAAGTTGGCGCAGATGCCCCCTCCCCACACCTCCATCAGCTCCCTAACCATGAACCTTGTCCCCAAGTCCCAGCTGCTCAGGACCAGGAGACCCAGCTCTCTTACAACCCTAGCAGGCATGTGACTCTCCTGCTGGTCCACTGAGCCTCCCCGGACCTCCGCCCCACTCCCCCATGTCGCTGAATCAAGGTCAGAGGTTCATCATTACCACGTTGGGATGAGACGGCATGAGTCAGTCTTGGCTTTTTACTATATACGTGTGGGAGCGTTTTAGACTTACTGCTGATGAAACACACTTTCGCACCCAGAGGAGGTGTTTCTAACGATGCAACGTCATTGGAGACACAGAAAAGATGGCCCACAGTTTGCTACTTCCCTGGCAGTAGCCAGCATTTGAGGAAGGTGTGCAAGTGTACAGGAATGACGGCAGGAGATGGGCTAGTTCCGGGGGCATGGGATCAGGGTCGAGCAGTGAGGCGGCTGATTATCAGCATCCATCATGGGCCTGGGCCCTGACCGGGCACCAGGAAGGAGGTCTGGATGAAGTTGCTGGGGACTATTGGTCCCCTTAGGAATGGGGACTGTCCCACACTGCCCACCTGCCTCTAGAACTGAGATGGCCAGAGGGAAAGGGGTTTCCTTGTGCGCACACAGAGGGTCACTGAGTGGTCTGGGCACCCTGACGTTTACTGTTACGGGCCACTGAGTGGTCCGGGCGCCCTGACATGTACTGTTACGGGTCAACTTTCTCGTGTCACATGGCGCCCCACCCTTGGGGGTGTCTGTGAGGGTGTTTCTGGGTGACGTTCACTGTTGAATGAGTAAACCGAATAAAGCAGACCGCTCTCCCCCGCGTGGTGGGCCTCATCCGAGCAGTGGAAAGCCTGAATAATATGAAAAGACCGAGCACGAGGGGCTCCTCCTGCTTCAAGGACTGAGCTGGGACATGCTGTGGGTGCGGGGTAAGGCCAGGACCACGGTCATGGTGCAGCGTGGCCTCCCTGCCGCGTCCTCCCCTCGGAGCCCTGCCCTATGGCATTCAGATCCATCATGGGACTTTGCTCTCGCCGGGAACAAACACATCCTTTTCAGACAACGTGGCCTGATGTTCAGGCCAGGAAACGTGTCCATCGTGGCAGTAGTTGTAGAGATAGCAAAACATGCCCCGCCCCCATATCTGGCCTGCCCTCCACAAAGATCTTCTGAAGTGTTTGCCAGAAAACCCATTAGATGGGCAATTCCAAGCCATTTCTCTTATCAAGTTGAGAGAACAAGTGTTCACTCACTTTCCCAAGGAAACCTTTCGTTCATGCCCTGCTGATGGGCTTCGCGGAGCAACAGCACCCCTGATTCGGTGGGCAGCATTAGTGACAAGCGTCTTGCCTTCCTCTACAATCAGGAGTGGTTTAAACTGCAGTAAGTTGTCCCCAGAATGGCTCCTGCACACCCCAATCTTCCAGCATGGGCCTCCCCACCGGGACCAGTCTCTCCGATGCCAGTGTCAGCCTCTGTTATTTGGAAATGTAGTTACAGAGAGCCTTCTAGAAGCTTCTGGATGCTGGTGTCCAAATAGGGAACAGCTATGCCTACAAGAGCCTTTCCCCAACAGTTACAGAAAGGACACCAGGCAAAGCTGTCCTATCGCCAGTCCTGCTACAAAGACCCCTAAAGCAGGTTGATCCCTCCCCTTACATTCACTCTGTGACCACGAACGAGGCAGCCCGGTGCCCACGGCTGAGACTGGGTGGAGCGATGGGAGCCCCCCCCGATGTGCATTCAGAGAACAGGGTACCAGGAGCAGGCCCCGGGGGAGGAGTTGGCCGCAGGCACCAGGGCCTGGGAGCTTGATGGAGCTCCAACTTTGCTGGGAAAGTCCCCTGAGTTCCGCCTCCCACCGACGCACAGGTGTCCTACTGGCCATCCTCTGGGAAAGGCTTTCCTATACATCTGCCTCCCTTCCAGGGCCCTCCCAGGGTGCCTGCGCTCACTCTGCCTGCTTGGCTGGGGGGGGACCTGGACACCCACAGGAGAAGCAGCAGATGAGCCAGCACCATGGAAACCTTCCCGTTCTCCGTCCACCCGCTCTCCTCGCCCAGAGCCAAGCCACCTCAGCCCAGGAGCCCGTCTATCCTTGAACTTCAAATCTCAGCCATTCGAGTATGTTGGGCTCCTGCCCGGGGAATCCCAGGCCATCCCAGAGGGGAGAGGGGCATGGGGTTTGCTTTTCTATGGGTCATGAGATTTCCTTGGACTCTGCCTTTGATTTACTCCACGATTCGAAAGATACCTAAGGCCGATGTGTCGTGGGGAGTATTTCCTTCAGATCGGTTCTGTCCCCACCCCTGAAGAAGCCCCAGTCTGGTTCCCTCAGCATAAAATCTAAGTTCTGCTAGTGGTGCATCGTGGAAACGCTCTGTAGGGACACGTCGTTGATGGACACAGTGATGGCCAGCGAGTCTGCCACGTCCTAGGCTGACGGGGCTGGCCTGGGTCAGAGACGCAGGGAGAGGTCCTCGTCCTCTTTTCTGCAGGATGCACGCCCCTGGGGACAGGGCCCTGACCCAGCCACCAGACCAAAGGTGTTCTTCAGAGGTGGTAGGTTTGAAATGTGGCTAATGGGGCAGAGAGCAGGGACCAAAGCAGGGACCAGCCCCATGCTTGGGGCTCCATATTTACCCTTCCTCATGCCCAGAGTGGAAACACCGGCTCCTGGGCCGCATAAGGACTGTGGCTTGTCCTCGTAAGGTGAACACAGACAGACAGTCCCAGCGACAGTTGAGGCATGGAGCCTGTGGCGGCCACGAGTGGTCCCTGCCCAGGCATCAGCCCGTCTCCTTCCCCAGCCCATGAGGTCTCCATTTATTTGAAGAAGGGGGAAAACAAGCCATCTTCTGTCCTTCGAAACCCGACATGGATCCAGACGCCAGGACAAACCCCACACCTGTGCGGTCAGGATGCTTTCCCCCGTCAGGAACTGACTCCATCTGATTCACTTACGGGAAGAGTCCAAGGAGAGGAATTCAGGGACGTGCAGAAAGGAGCACTTTAAACAGCATGCGCTGGAGACGTGAAGATACTCGCCGTCTGGATCCAAGGGAGAACTCGATCTGCACGGATGACTCAGGGACTCTCCAGTCTCGTGGGTGTCAGTCCTCCTTCCAGCAGTGCTTTCCCAGATGAACTGCTGAGCACTCATTTCCTCGTGAGGCCCCCACATCTGGAGGTCAGAGCTGACGGCTCTCTGAGGATGCCTGACCCTTTCAGTCTGTGCCCTGCGTGCTGGGGCCACGTGCACCCCACAGTCCGAGGGAAGCGTCAAGACCAACCATGGGGGGCAGAATGGGGACAGACAGCACCGTACCTGCTGGGAAGTCCTGTCCCCACCGCCTCTGCCTCATAGACACCGGAGATGCCAGGTCACGCCTCCCCATGGACATGACCATGCCCAGACACCCTGGAATAGGCGTCCTAACAGCCTGTGGTCTCTGGAAGCTGTGAACTGATGTGGAATCCTGCAAATGGTACAGGTGCACACGTCCCTTCCTGGCCGTCTGCATCACAGTGGGGGAGACCCCAAGCCCAGGGAACTATGATCCCTATGATGGGCTGGATGCCAGCTGCCTTTCGTCCAGGGGGAGATGCCATATCTAAGACTCGGGACAGGAAGTAAACTGGCCCTTGGCTTCCAGGAGACACTGGTCCCACCCTCCAGGCTGTTCACCTCCCCTGCGAGTGAGTCTGCACCCAGAGTTCTTAGGCTCATAACACAGGCCACCCTGCACGCAGATCGCTGACCGAATCTGGCTTCCTAGCGGGAAGGTCAAATTTTACGACCTGCCTCCTCTGCCCCTAAGCATGACCTAACTGTTTCAGGACGCCCACGCCCCGCCCCTCTCACGCCCCACCCCGCCCTCCTCAAGGCCAATTTGCATCCTGTGACCAGGATGGAGGCAGATGCTTCCCATACTGCATGATCTGGCCGGCTGGGGTGGAGAGGACCCTTCAGACACGCCTCACTCAGGGGTGGCAGACACGGCTGCACAGCTTCCTGTATCCACCCTGAGCTCACCGTGAGCTCAGGCGTGCCACTAGCCATGCCTTCCATGTGCAGAGATCCCCCAAACCCGCTCCCCGTGCTCCCTGACACGGATCAGCCGCTGGTCGCTGCTGTCAGTCAGCGGCCTTTCTCAGGCGCTGGGGCTCACGGGTCCTCCAGGGGGTCCTACACGTCCCCGGTAAACATCACCTTCGGGCTGCCTGGCTCGGGGCCTGGGTAGAACATTCTGGGCCGTCTCTGCACAGGCAGAGAATGGGCATCGGTTTTCGTGGCTGCGATTTCAATATTAAAACAGAATGGGACGACCTTATGCTCTTCCTTTTCCTCTTCCCCTTTCTAATTTTTTGGCAGGTAGCTTGACGGAACAGAGGGACACACTCGTGTCCATGGTGTGGGCCAGGCTGAGACGCGGTCAAGTAATCTCCTCAGGGTTACACTTTTTCAGCTTATTATAGGAAACAAACAAAACATCATAACAGACTTAGTGCTGTATTTTTTTTTAATTCAAAAATACATTTTTTTCTACCCTCCTTGTACAGAAGCTGTCTGCCGTCTGCATGTCGGGAGACTGTGCTGCTGGTGTCCTCCCTGCCGCCCACTGTGCAGGCCACATTAAAGGAAGGAATCCCAGATTCAGGTACAGCAGGAGGGAGGATGTTCTCACCCGGGGGCTGACGTGCGAGCCGTCTGAGTAATGCAGATGGGGTGCTTCCCATGGCCAGGACCAGACACGGCTCTGTCTCCCCAGCTGGGTGCCTCTGGGAGCTCACTGCTCTGTGCACACGTCCAGGTGTGCATTAGGGAAGGCCCGCCTCGTGACCCCAGTCGTGACCTAAAGCTTCCTTCCTTTGTCACTGTGACACCATATATCAGGCAACGTCTGAAAGCTGCGTCAGTCAGCCCGGTATCGGAGTGCACAACGTGGTTACTAACCATTTGTGAAGTGAATGGATGGTATTATTCATTCTTACGTCATCCCAAAAATGCAGAGCGCCCCTCACCATGCTCACGTATTCTGTTTAATACTTTCGTAAACAGGAGAAATGACTCATTTCACGTTGAAGTGAATGTCTTTGGAAATTACAATAGGCTTTGTGCTCTACTTTTTTTTTTTTTAAACATCAATTTGTATATTAAAAATTAAAGGGCTACTCTTTAAGGGGATCACATCTCATTTGTGTCCAACAGCTGAGAAAAGCAAGGCAAATGGGATCCTTCCCACACATGCAGAGCTTAGGATGTCTCAATTTCCGGGAACAAGCTCAAAGCCACTCAAGCCAAACTGGAAAATCAGCAGCTCAGAGAACAAGAGATCGAGCCCAGGGCTTCACCTGAGCCTTGGCCCAGAGCTCACAAAAGGAGAGTGGGATCCAAATTGTCCTTCTCCCATTCAACATTTCTGCCCCTTTCTTCAGGCTGGCTACAGCCTCAGACAGACAGGCCCTGTCCTCATGGTCATAATGTGGCTGCTGGCGGCAGCTGGGACAACAGCATTCCAGGCAGGTGGGTGGTACTTCCTCCTTCCAGAAATGCAGTAAGTAAGCCTGTACTAACCTCTCGTTCATCCTACTTGGGTACTGTACCCATCCCAGAGCCCTCCTCATGACCAAAAACATGGGGCAAAGTGGCTGATTTCAGCCAAATGAGGTTCATCTTAGTGTCGGGAATGAGGACCTGCTCGACCAAACCATAAAGTCTAGAGAAAGATATTAATTGGTGACTCCTCTAGAGCAAATCCTTGCTGATGTTACCAAAAAAGATGGGGGATAAGTGTGGTTCATATAAACAACAAATAATGGGCACAGATAATGGGCCAGTGTATACATTTTGAAACTGTATCTGGTGCTGGTAAGTAGCTTGCCTAGGATCACAGAGCTCTGGGGTTTGTGTTCATACTTTTCTTCTTCTTCTTCTTTTGCTTTCTTTCTTTCTTTTTTTAAACGATTTTATTTATTTATTTGACAAAGATCACAAGTAGGCAGAGAGGGTGGGGTGTGTGTGGGGGATGCAGGCTCCCCGCTGAGCAGAGAGTCTGATTCGGGCTCAATCCCAGGACCCTCGAATCATGACCTGAGCCAAAGGCAGAGGCCTTAACCCACTGAGCCACCCAGGCACCCCTGTTCATAATTTTCTAAATGACAGATCTGTCATCCCTGTTTATTCACCTGATGACAGATTAATAAGCAATCCGTGGGCAAAACAACCCAGAGCTTGCAGAGCTGCTGAGGGTTTGGGGGTAGGAGAAGGTGGCCTGGTGGGCGACCCCCCTCACCATCCCCCCTCGAGCCGACCCACTGCCGAGCGTTTCAGTGCCAGCCAGCGCTTCCCACGCAAGCCTGAGCCACGGGCCTGCCACACTGGTGCCCCAAATCCACATGGGGAAGCCTAAGCCCGCGATCATGGTATTAGGAGCCGGGGTCTGCAGGAGGTGATGAGGTCGTGAGGAGGGAGCCCCTCGGGAATGGAGTCAGCACACTCCCGCAGAGGAGTGCCCCCAGAGCCCCCGCTCCCCTTCCACCTGTGAGGACCCGGCAGGACGGGGTGGTGTTCTGCAGGAGGAGGGCTGACCTCAGACCACAGCCTCCAGAACGGTGAGGAGTGAAGATCGGTTGTTCCTAAACGGCCTAGCTCATGGCGATTTCCTCCAGCGGCTCAAACAGGCCAAGACAGCCTGCAAAGCCATCTCTTTTGTTCACTTTACCTTGAGGGCCATGGAAAAACAATGTAAAGATTCCTGAAGAACATGGTCCGTGGCCCAGCAGGCCGAAGGAGAATGTCAGTGGAGAACACAGGTCCTGTAACAGTTCCGGTTCTGTTCACAGTAGCAGACCAACAGCGTCCAGTGACCTCTGAATTTGACCTCTGAATTCCAGGAAAGAGCAAGCAGTTTTCAGTTATAACTATGTCATAGATGTTGTGGGGGGCATTGTTTTCCTGAAAAAATTATTTTTTTACCTGAAACGCAAATTTAACTGACATACCATGTGTTAATTTTGTTAATCCTGACGGCCACCGCATCTCAAAGGGACCATCGCAAATCTTGACAAAATGCTTCTGATGGCTCCTCGTCGCCCAAGAGAGACCTCAACAGCTTTTCCTGGTGTCTGAGGTGCCTGCCTTCTCCAGGACACCCCACGCCTGCCCTCTGTCACCCGCGCACCCTACTCTTGCCAGCTGGCCTTGCACTTTCCATGGGGTTTCCATCCCCAGGAGCCGCTGGCCGCTTTGCTTCTCATCCTAGAAGCTATAAACTCCAGACCAAGGGTCACATCCGCGGTCCCTTCTCTGGCTCTCCCAAGCACAAATCACCATTTTGTTACATGAACCATGTCCTTACGTAAGGGCTGATCTGTAAAGACACCCGCACCTCTGTGTTCACCCAGAACAGAGGTTTGGGCCCTGCAGGCAGTGGGGGACTGGTAGAGGGACATCAGGGACATCTCCACTGGCAGCTGTGGGAACCGAGGGACCAAATAGCTCTCCCAGACAAATGCAGTGTGGCACATGGCCTCCTGCACAGTGGCCTCTGGAGAACAACATTTCTGTTCATCCCCACGGGAGTGCCTCCCACTGATGGGGCCAAGCATGACGCCCAGGGGGTGGGGAAAAGGCATAAGGGGCCACAGGCTCCTGCCCACCCCATGGACACCATACAGCTGGGGTGGCTTGCCAATGTTTACTCCCTGACTCTGCGCGGGCCTTGCACAGATGGTGTCTCACGTCTTCTTGAATTCGAAACTCCCAGCAAGCCTGTAGCAAGTCGTTAACACATGCGGGAGCAAATGGACCAAACTCAGAAACACGAGTGTCAGAGAACACTTCACTTCCATTAGCAGCTCCGCATGTTAATTTTGCTACATGGTTATAATCTGTCCGCTGGGGCCCCATGGCTCCCTGGGCAAATCTGCAGGAACGTCTCCTCCCCGGCATCAGCAGACACTCAGGAGTCCGGGGGGGTGGCGGCTCTGGAGGTTGGAGTCACCATGTCCAAACAGCAACTCTCCTCTTCAGAGACGTGCTGATGCCTCTTGGTTATGCTCCGTTTGAGTTGCATGGAAGGAACTTCAGGGTTTTGTGTAGCAGCTGTCCTCTCTGCGATGCTGTAGCCATTTCTCATGCACAAATGAATTTAGTAATTAAAAATCATGGTTTTAAGACTGTGATTTGTTGCCACCCCAGACACTGTGAAAACCACACATCCATGCTTCAAAGGAGAAACAGAAGGGGCTTTCTCCAACTGTGACATTTTGTCCTTTGGGAAAACCGAGATGAACAACGTCCTCATCCTTGTACATCCTTTACCTTCCTATCAGCTCTGCATTTCTTCATCTGGAAAAATCACCTGATTTCAACAACGTGGATTCTCAAGTTCTGTCCAGCTCAAACTGTTCATGAATGCATAGATGACTGCTTTACAAGTTCTGGTCCACTTGATAGAAAAGTGTGAAATGGGTGCAAGCTGGGTGTGGGAAACCACAGTAACTTGTGTCGTCAACTTGATTGATTACAGAAGCAGTTTCCTAGTCATAAACTAGTCACGGAACATGAAAGCCCAGTGATGTTGCAGAAGCGGTGGAGTGGGAGCCCTGAGAACCCATCTGCCTACTGTAGGGACAATGCAGCTGGCAAGAAACTGACAGAAGCCATCTGCACAGAACCTAAGATCTCATGGAAGCCGTACAGCAGCCAAGGGGGTGATTGGTGAGGGAGGAGTCTTCGAAGGCCATTGGGACATGCTATGGTATTTGTGGTCACCTGCTTGGCTACCCTGGCATCCCAGGGTCGTGGGCAGGAGTGACCTTCTAGATGGCGTGTACCATGGGCATCTGGGGCAGACAATGGCAGATGGGACAAGCAGATGAAACCACCAGAAGCCCAGCAAGGAGACTGATTATTCTGGGAAGTCTGAAGCATGACATAGGTATCCAGGGCGGAACACAAGCTCGTCACAGAACCAAGGGGACTCTGCCTTTGTGCTCTCAGGACAGGAAGCCAAGGCAGGGTTCTAGCAGGCTTGGCACGGTGCTGAAGGGATGCCCTGCTCAGAGTCAATCTACAAACACTGGGAGATTCTCTCTCTTATATCTCAGTTGTGCCATCAACTCCCCAAGTCACCACAGACCACTGAAGTAAGAGAGTAGGGACCTCTGTGACCATGGACAGCAGGAATGGGAGCTTCGTAGAAAACATTTTGGGAAATCCACTCCACAAATGGATGACTATGAGCCCCAATGGTCAACGAGCAGCAAACCCCAAAGCAGGGAGGACCTGGTTCCCAGAGTGACCACACTATGATGTCCATCACCCCCAACCACCACGAAAACGTGCCGACATACAAAGAGAATGGAAAGTATGGCCCAACCACGGGAAAGAAGAAGTGGGGAGAACCATCCCCGGGGAGGCTCCAACGTGGCCCGTACAAGTTAGAGATCTTCCAGTCAGCCGTGCTAATGTGTTCACAGAGCCGAGGCAGCAGCTGGCAAAGAATGAAAGGAAACCAGGAGAGTGATGCGTGAACAAACTCAGAACATCAATAAAGAGGTAGTATAATAAGGAACCAAGGGGTGCCTGGGTGGCTCAGTCTGTTGAGTGTCTGACTCAGATCTCAATTCAGGTCATGATCTCAGGGTCATGAGTCCGAGCCCCGCATCAGGCTCCACACTGGGCATGGAGCCTGCTAACAACAACATATAAGAGAGACAACCAGAAATTCTGGGAGTGGAAAGCACAGTATTCAAATCAAAGCTGCTAGAAGGGTTCAATAGTAGATGTGAGGCATCAGAAGATTTATCGAAACCACTGAAATAATCCAGAATGAGGGATGGCAGTGAAGTCTGTTGGTTCTTCCGGGCTCCAGGCACCTTTCTCTTACCTGTTCTTTAGGAAGTTTTCCTCACCCCTTGAGAAAATTAATGCAGCCTCATGATTCTGCTCTGGACCCCCCAGTAGATTCTGAAGACAGAAGAGCTACTGCTTGCTTTATCCTTTGGTTTCTCCAAAG
Source organism: Mustela nivalis (assembly GCF_964662115.1). Lineage (NCBI taxonomy): Eukaryota > Metazoa > Chordata > Mammalia > Carnivora > Mustelidae > Mustela > Mustela nivalis. The sequence continues at coordinate 91,430,923 of NC_139031.1, forward strand.
CCCTTCTCTCTAGTAAATAGAGCAATAATGTGTCTTCACAAGAATATGTTCTCAAAACTGAAACAGCTCAATAAAGATTGGATACAAAACAAACCAAAAAGTGAGTTGTTCTAAGTTTCAGTCTATGGATACTTCTGTAAGATCTGGGTACTGTAACCATTCCAGGCAGACATGGCTTTCTGTAATTCTAACCAAACTTGAAAATCAATCAATTTACGCATAAGGACATTGAATCTAAAAAGCTGAAGAAATTTGCTGAAGTATACACAGTAGGAAAATTTGAAATCAGATCATCAAAGCCAGTGGCCATCTTTCTGTTGGACTCGAAAACTGCCACACTCACCTTTAGCCTGGAGCTCAGAACGCAAAGGTGGAACCTTGGAGACGTTGCTAACCTTAGAAGCAACTGGATCTATGCTCTGCACCCATGAATGTGTCCTGGGTGACCCCAGGGTAACAGTGAGCACAGAATGGAAGGGTAGCAGTCACACAGAAAGGGGAGTCAGGGGACTACAGGACCAGCTCTGCAACTGTGCTAACTCATGTCACATAGTGCTCAAAACATGTTGGATCCCAGTCAAGGAAACCAAGCTGGCCTCTCCCCAGAGCTGACCAAGACCCCAGTGCATGCTGATGTCTGCTTCTGCATGTGAGCAGCTTGGGGAAAAAGGGTGGGGGGCAATGTGGTCTGAGTCACCACCAAAGCTGCGGCTTTCTACTACACCTCTTAAAAGTGTGAAAATGACAAATTGGAATCATTTTCAGAGACTTAGATCTCTTTCATTCTCTCTCGTTTCAAACTGATTAGCAAAGAGGAAAGTCAGCTACCTGCTCGATCTATTTGAAGAGTCAAAATAGCAGACTCAGAAAACTCATGGAGAGCACGGATTTCAATCATTCATAGAAACTTTGGGCCAGGTTTAGGGTCTCTCATTGGGGTCTCTCTACTAACTGGTCATTATAATTATAGAAAATACAAATGGGTTAAACTAAGTATTTTGAACAAACTTGTTGAGACAAGTCTCTGTCCCAGTAATGAGATCTCAGAGTATAATTACACAATGTAGGTTTTAAGAGGAAAGAACACTTAGAGAGATATTAATGCACCTAATAACAGTTTGTGGACATTTGGCAACATTAAAAAAAAACTTAGCTTAGCATTAGGAATTTATACTTTTTTGAATGCCCACTAACTTCCATATAAGCAACAGATAGAGAAAGTGGAAGATGGACAGGCAGCCACCAGCAGAAGATGTGTGAGGAAAGATGACAGAGCCACGATGGGGAGTAAGAGGAGAGAACATTCACATATAGGTAGGGAATGACACTTTCCCAAACTTCACAAACTTTGTTGTTGATTCCGTGACATTCCAAGCATCAACAGCATCAGCCATATTTCTGTGTTGGTAATGTTGAAAGAAATATATAAAAAAAAATTTTCAGAGCTGCTTCCCAAGTTATATTTTCACTTGACAATGAAAATTAAATTATTTTATACATTTTCCTTAATATTTTAACATCAGGATGGGGAGACTGAAGGGTGAGATCAGGAACAAGGCATGGATGTCTCCTTTTATTGCTTTTAACATCCTCCCAGAAATCCTATTTAGTACAGTAAGACAAAAAGAGTTAATAAAAGGTATACGGAATGGGAAGGAAGAAATAATACTGCATTTGTCTGCAGATGACGGGATTGTTTGTGTAGAAAATCCCTAAGCCCCTGTAGCTAGTCGACGACACTAAGGTTGTCAAATACAAGGCTAATGTACAAAAGTCAACCGCTATCACCTGCAGCAGAGTGACAGCTGGAACATAAAACTAAAGACCCAACAGGATTTATATTAACACCAAACCACACAATATTCAGGTATAAGTCTAACCAAGTATCCAGAACATCTGTATTCAGAAAATTACAAAACATGGATAAAAGTAATCAAAGAAGATTTAAATAAATGGAGAGATATTTATTCATCATGGTCATAGACAGGGAATTCAAATTGTGAAACTGTCATTTCTTTTCAACTCAATCTATTGATCAAATGAAGCTCCTCCAGGACTGGAAGTTGGGAGGCCGCCATCTTCATTCCTGTCCTCCAAGGCAGTATGGAAAGCGTTCATGGAACAAAAGCTCTAAAAGCTCCGAGAGCAAACCCGAGCAGATTACTCAGTCTAGCCCCTGGCAAGGGCGGCACAACTCCGCCTTGGGCAAAGACATTTGAGAATCACAGCAACAGGCCCCTCCCCCAGAAGATCAGCAAGAACATCCAGCCAAGACCAAGTCCACGGATCAATGAGAACCACAGAAGTCCAGAGCGAGGGGAAAGCAACACATAGAATTCGTGATTTTTTCCCCCATGATCCTTTAGTCTTGCAATTTAAATTAAAAAAAAAATTTTTCCTATTCTATTTTTTAAAAAATTTCCTCTTCCTTATTTTAACCTTTTAAAAAACTCTTCTTTCTTATCAATACCTTTTTAAAAATCATTTTTAAATTTTTCATTGTTATACTCATATTCTACCCCTTCATTGTACTTAACCTTATTTTTTGTATACAAATGGGTTTTTCTTTCTTTAAAATTTTGGGATACAGTTTCTTCTAATAGTTCAAAATATACTCTAAATCTAGCACGTGGTTTTGTTCTAGTCTGATTACATGCTTTCCTCTTTTTGTTTTTTCTTTCTCAACCAACTTATCTTATCAATTCCTTTTTTAGAATCTTTTTTAATGTCCTCTTTACAGTCATATTCCATCCCTTTATTGTTTTACCCTTATTTTTGTATATATAAAACTTTTCATTCTTTAAAATTTTGGAAGGCAGTTTACTTTCTTCTAACAGACCAAAAGACACCCCAAATCAAGTGTGTAGCTCTGTTCTATTCACCAGCATTACACAGACACACACACATAATATGTAAAATATTATGGATGAAAGACCTCAATGTGAGAAAGGAAAATCCTTGAGGAGAACACAGGCAACAACCTCTTTGACCTCAGCCGCAGCAACATCTTCCTAGGAACAACGCCAAAGGCAAGGGAAGCAAGGGCAAAAATGAACTATTGGGATTTCATCAAGATCAAAAGCTTAACAGTTAACAACAGCTAACTGTTAACAGTTAACAAAACCAAAAGACAACTGACAGAATGGGAGAAGATATTTGCAAATGACATAACAGATAAAGGACTAGTGTCCAGAATCTATAAAGAACTTAGCAAACTCAACACCCAAAGAACAAATAATCCACTCAAGAAATGGGCAGAGGACATGAACAGACATTTCTGCAAAGAAGACATCCAGATGGCCAACAGACACATGAAAAAGTGCTCCATATCACTCAGCATCAGGGAACTACAAATCAAAGCCACAATGAGATACCACCTCACACCAGTCAGAATGGCTAAAATTAACAAGTCAGGAAATGACAGATGCTGGCGAGGATGCAGAGAAAGGGGAACCCTCCTACACTGTTGGTGGGAATGCAAGCTGGTGCAGCCACTCTGGAAACAGCATGGAGGTTCCTCAAAATGTTGAAAATAGAGCTACTGTATGACCTAGCAATTACACTACTGGGTATTTACTCTAAAGATACAAATGTAGTGATCCGAAGGGGCACGTGCACCCGAATGTTTATAGCAGCAATATCCACAATAGCCAAACTATGGAAAGAACCTAGATGTCCATCAAAAGATGAATGGATAAAGAAAAAAAAAGAAAAAATCAAAACAACTCAAATATTCAACAATAGGAAAGTAGCTAAATACATGCTATATATATCAACAACAACAAAAATCCATATGATGGATTATTGCTTCATGGTACAAAGAAGTGACCTGTCAAGCCATGGAAAGCTGTGGAAAACACATGTGTGTTAATAAGGCTGCATTCTGTTTGATTCTAACTATATGGCATTCTAAAGGAATAAAGCTATGGGGACAGTGGCAAGATGGGAGGTTGCCGGGGACTAGGGGGAGGGATGAACAGGAGGAGCAGAGGTCTTAGGGCAGTGAAATTATTCTGTATGGCATAGGGGTGGACACATGACATCCTATATTAGGCACAACCTGGAGAACTATTCACAGTTCATAGCACGAACTGTGATGTGAACTGGGGACTTCGGAGAATGACGGTGTATCAATATCAGTTCATTGTTTTTTAAAATGTATTTATTTATTTTAGAGAGAGAGATAGCGAGCATGCACGGCGGGCGGGGGAGCAGAGGGAGAAGGACAAGCCGACTCTGTGCAAAGTATGAAGCCCAACGTGGCACTCGATCCCAGGACTCCAAGATCATGACCTGAGCAGAGATCAGGGTCGGACACTTAAGCAGCTGAGCCACACAGGTGCCCCAAGTATACATTTATTTTTTAAATAAAAAGGAAACAGCAAATGCAGGAAAAATTATGATGCCATTAATATCCACTGTTTGATAATATCCACTGTTTACTATTTAAAAAAAAAACCTACTGCATTTGGAAATGACAAATAGGCAAGTTGCCTGTGTCTGAGGATCTGGAATAATGGGGTCAGGCTAACGAGGCTGAGGTATTTTTCACTAAAGCACATAAAAAAACTTCCTAAATTAGATCAGAAATTAATTTATAGCATTTATATATATAAAAACATGTGTGTATGTTTATGTGTGTGTGTGTGTGTTTAGAGAGGGAGTGAGGGGGAGGGGCAGAGAAGAGATGGAACCTGAAACACCCTCCACGACCAGCATGAACCCTGACTTGGGGCTCGATCTCACAACCCTGAGATCATGACCTGAGCTGAAATCAAGAGTGGCACCCAGGTGCCCCTTGCTAGAGCTTTCAAAACAAACATGTTTATCATAAAATAAACCAACTGAAAGGTGTAGAGTCAGTGTTCAAGCACCAATAGCTGTTCATATTAAGGAAAAAAAGCTAAGGTTTACCTAAAAGGATCAAAGTAGGAAATATGAGAAAGAATGGAGCAGAGAAAAAAACTGAAGGCAGTTTTTGAGGCTTTTCCTTATTTGAAGAAACTCACTGTTTTCTAAATGAATAAGCGTGTCTATGACCAGGGAAGAAACGCACGTGTTAGACCTTTGGGGTCCTGCTCAGTGGGGACCCTGCTTCTCCCTCTCCCTCTGCCCTTTCCCCGCGGCTCATGCTCTCTTTCTCTCTCTCTCTCTGTCCAGTAAATAAACAAAATCTTAAAAAAAGAAATAGAAGCATACGCTAACACGGGTGTGGCTCTACCACGCCCATGCACGCGTGTGTGACGGATGCGTACCACGTGCGTGTGTGTGCATTTGTTTGCTCTGACTTCAGAATATCGGCACCGAGGCAGAAACTCAAAATGTAAAACTGAGAAAAGGCAGATCACGTCCTCTCTCCCCAGAACGAGTGTGAGACCTGCAGAAGCCTTCGTCTCCAGCAGAGAGAGGTTTCAGAAAGCAGCAGAATTCCAGGGTCCAAGTGCGAGAAAACAGCGGGTTGTTGAACGAAGTCATCACTCACGATTACGTGCAATAGGACTAATTTTTTTTTTTTTAATTTAAGACAGCACTGAGGAAGGTCAGCATCACTGTGGAGAGAGCTAGAAGAGGACCAGAAGGAAATTCGGTCCCGAACTGAAAGAACCCGGGAGCGGATTCATTTCTGAATAGGCCACTGAGCGTAAATAAAGCATTGGTCGAAAGGGTGTCTTTATGGGCAACCTTGTCATCCGGAGTGGGTTTGTGTATGAACAGGCACCTCCCCGCCGTAGGCGAGTCAGCCCCGGGAGCTCGCTTCCTGGCCCAGCCAGCGAGGGCTGACCCCAGTTATCTTCCTCCTGGACAACTAAGCTCAAATAGTCAGGCAAGCATTTAAACTCCAATATTTCCTATTGCAATCGCGGCCAGAATAGTACGCAAGATTTCAGAGCGGTGCGTCCTGTAGGCGCAAGGGCACAGTCGTTTGAAGGTCGAAGGATGGAGAAAGACACGTCAGGTATAATGGACTGAATGGCAGGTGCGCGAAGAGATCCGCTCAGGTCCTGGAAGCTGAGGTGCCTACTTCCTAGGGAAGCGGGTCCCTGCAGATGTCTGGAAGGAGCTGACCGTATCCTGGATTGTCCTGGTGGGTCCTAAACTCAACCCCAAATGTCCTTACAGGACAGACAGCCAGAGAACACTCAGAAGAGAGGAGGCCGTGGGACCGAGGAGGCAGAGGTCAGAGTGAGGAGACTATAAGCAACGAAGCGTCAGGTGCCAGAGCTGGAGTGACTCAGAACACACTGTCCCCTCAGGCCCATATCTTGGTTTGCCCCAGAGACACTGAAGTTGAGCCTCTGGCTTCTGGAGCGGTGATGGAACCCATTTCCTTTGTGGTGAGCCACCAGATTTATCCACTATATTTTAGACAGCTCTCTTCGGGGACACAGTGCTTAGCTGGTAAAAATGACATTTTTAAGCCCAACCTTCTAAAGCACTTGGATACCGTTCTAAAGGTATGCAGCGAAAGGAGGAACTTTTATCCAGGAAAAGCTGTTGCATCTTGGTAAGAGCAGTGACAGCCTGTGGGCTTTGAGCCAGGAGCCATCACCGGCCTCCCACTCAGTGTGGTGCAAACACCACTCTGGGACAGGCTCGTGGGCCCCCAGCTCTGCCCTGGGGTGGGGTCCTGGCACCAGCATTTCCCCGCTGCTCTGTGCGGTGCAGACAGGGCCCAGGGGACTGGTGGCCTCTTTATCCTGTGCTCCGCTTGTAGGGTTGGAGCTCTTCCCTGGTACAGAGGCTGTCGGTACCTGGTACCCAGCCCATCTGGCTCATGGGGCCAGGCTCCGTGCTGGGAGGGGCAACTGGAAAAAATCAGGGGCCTCGGCTCTGCGAGAAGTGGGCAGGTCCTTGCTCGGCCCCCTTCACCAATGCGGAGGTCCACTGGGAAGAAGAAACCTGCCGGAGCCCTCCTGCGGGGACTTTGTTTGGGACAGGGTGTGGGGAAGTTGGTGCCCACGGTATTATCCAAAACGGCAGAGATCTGAGTGGTGAGCCGCGGGCAGGCTGGCGCTGGGGGGCCGGAGGCACCCAGGGAAATGGCTAGTCTGCTACAAATGTAACAAAGAGAATCAGAAAAAGGACTACCCTGCAGCTGTTGAAACCAGCCTCAAAACTGTGAGCATCCGGGCTCTGTCGAAACACCCAACGGTAATTGGATCAGGCTGTGCAAAGTGTGGTGGAAAGCACTGTAGGACCAGCTAGCGACACGGGGAGGCTCAGAGGCTCTTGAGGGCAAGAGAGGGAGGCCGGCCAGATGCTCAGCGGGGGCCAGGGACCCGTGCCTGGGGCCCCGAGGAAGCTGCTGCCGCCATGGGTGGCAGAGACCATGCCACCACCCGGTTTGGGCTCTGGCAGATGGCAACCCTCAGCACCATGGGGACAGACACCAGTTGTACTCAGCCAAGTCAGCTGACGAGGAACCCCAACACACCTCTGGTGCAGCGTCTCGGCGTCCTGGCTAACAGTACTGTATCAGCTGGTAGGTCCAGGTTCCAACAAAACGTGACAAGGTAAATGTCAGGTTCTTCCTGCCTCTCATACATCCGAGGTGGGGGACGGCAGGGGTGCTCCGTTTGGAGCCACCAACAGACGTCGACTAAAACAATAGCTCCTTCAACGTCTGTTTGCCTTTGCTGAGGATCGGGAGAAGCATGGCTCCCATGGTCTGAATGTTTGCCCTTCCCCCAGAGTACCATGTGGGAGGCCAAATCATGTCAGCAGGTGGGGCTTTTGGAGGAGTGGGTAGGTCACGAGAGTGGAGTTCTTGAAAATGGGGTTCCTGTCCTCCTAAGGGAGACGGGAGAGAGAGATGGGCTTTTCTCCCCGCTTGAGGGCTCGGGGAGGGCAGCCGTCTGCAAGCTGGGAAGAGAGCCCCTCAGCAGACACCAAGCCCACCGGCACCTGGTCCTGAACTCCCGGCCTCTGGGAGTGTGAGAAGTAAGCGTCTGCTGTTTGACTCACCCAGACTGTTCTGAGACAACAGCCTTGCCAAACCACAGAACACCTTTCTGGAAACACCTGCCTTATTCCCGCCGGATATCAGCTGGAAATCCCGGGCTCCCCCGGTTACAGGGGCCGAGCAGCTAGCAGTGTGCCATCCCAGCACCCCAGGCTTATACCTGGCACGAACCAGTGTGGGAGGGGCCGCTCCGCAGAGCCGACTCACCTGTGATGCACTAGCTCTCCCGTTCGGGGGACGGGGTCTGTTTGTGTTTGTCGTATTATTATCATTTTCAGCTTATGCAAGTCACAAAAGTTGCAGATATCACACAGCAGGTAAAGGGGGAAATAACTTGTTCCTTACTATTTTCTTTCTCTCTTTCACACTATAACTTCTTTAGACAAAGTCTCAAGTCCTTAAATTTTAGGATAAGTGGAGGCTAATAACTGTTCTCTCTCTCAAGACACCCACTCTCTGCCTCAGAAAGCCACGGTTTAAGAAGCGACCCTGGGAACAAGAGAGGCATTTGGTCTTCTGTCCTGTTTCATCCAGCCCTCTCCCTGTGATGGAAGATGAAGCTTTTGGCTGCTCCCCGAATCACCAGCAAAGGAAATCACACTGTGATCAGGGCTTCTAGCCGCTGTCTACACCGTGATGGGCAATCGTGGTGTTCCTTTCTGGGGACTGGACTGCACCGCTCTGATCCGTGCCTGCTGCTTCTGATTCTTGATGTCTTGACATTCATCAACATGCATTTCTGCATGCCCCTCCCACAGCATTTGGCCCTCAGGGGGAACCCGAGTTGGCCTCTTTCCTGTAGGCTCCCACCTTGCCTTGGGGGTTGCAGGGGAGGTGGGCACAGGAAGGGGAGGAGGGAAGTAAACCATCCAAACGAAGTGTGGGGTGTATTTGGAAAGGGTTCAGGACTCTGGAGGAAAACACAGCATGTTCCGAGGGAGGATGGGGATGTTTAAACAGAAGATAGTACCCAGAACCAGGCCGTTAGCTGGATTTCAGAGAGTAAATAGGTTTCCTGGGAAAGAAAGGATGTTCTGGAGATAAATCGCAGCCTGTCACAGAGGAAGCCGATTCATTTCCTCAACTGTGTCTCATTAGTGCGTCTGTAAGTGCCGGTCAAGCCGGGCCAAGTGCCAAGTTCAGACTCTGGGACGCTCCTATCCTGGACCCCGTTCCTAAGAAGAGGGACAACTTGGAGGGTGGGTTGCACAGGCTGCCCGCCTGTCCCCTCCTTGTCCCCTTCCCCTCCCCCACAGCGCTCTCAGCCCCTCCGAGCTGCAGATGCGATTCTGGGTTTGCAGGGATGGAAGAAAATGCTGGGATTGCCAGGGAGCCCCCGTGGCTCATTTATACTGCGTGTCCCTCAGCATCTCCGAGAGTGCTGGCCACATACTGACTCCCCGGTGATCCCCGTGGCCGCTGCAGCCCCACAGACTACACGTGGCTCCAGAGCTATCATCTGACGTGGTGCTGGGCACCGAGACCCACGTCCTGCCTGAGGCGAGACCAGCACCCAGGCACTTGGCTTACTCCTGTCTTGCTTCCTCAAGCTCTATGTGCTGATGTCGCTTCAGTAGAATGAAGTGTGAGCCGGTCACACAATGCCGTGGCCCGTGTCGAGCTCTGGTTACTTCGACGGACGGACACAGGGCTCCCTGCACAGTTTCCAGCCGCAGCTGCCCACGTAGGCATGAACGTACCCTCTCTCTCATCCTGTGTTAGTGGCTGGCAGGTGGCTCAAACATGAAAAGCAACAGATTAGAGATACTAGCTTTTAGAGAAAACAGGCTTTCTGCTAAAAAATGATCTCATGTGTCTGGGTTGAGCAGGCGTCATTTAACTGAGTTCATACTCTGGATGCCAGCGGCTTCTCATTTCACTTTCCTACTTCCAACATCACCCTGGGTCCAGACAGGGCAACGGAGCCCCCACAGCCCAGCACCCACGTGTGGGTGTGGACACCCAGGCTTAGGGATGGTCAGCTTGGAAGCAGAAGCCACACAATGTGGAGCCTGGATCAGAGCCTATGTTCTGAGGTTTTGCCTCCTGTTCACAGCTGGGCCATCACTCTGTTCAGGTTTTATTATAGATGGTTTTAAAACAGTAATAGGTAAATTAATAAACTATATCCCAAATCTCCACTCTTTCTCTTGACCCTTGGCATAGTCCTGCAGGAGAGGCTGTGGCCCTGCAGCTTTGGGTGGTAGAAGGTGACCCCAAGAGCCATGGACACACCCCCAGTGCATGGCCTCCATCCCGTGGGCAGGGGTGGCCCTAGGGCAATCATATGAGAGGGGGCAGTGGTCAGACCTGGCCTGTTCCTATAGGTCAGACCTGTTCCTACTCCTACAGTTTCTCAGCACAGAAACCAGAGCTCCGTGAGGCTGGGTGGGATGGGGATGCTCTCGTGGGATGGTACGGGCTGAGTGGGAAACCTGCGTCCATTGCTGGTGGAGGGGGCATCCCCCCGACACTGTCCTGGAATGTTGCTGGAATGTCCTGCAATGGCATGAACAGGAGATCCACCCGCCAGCAGTCCCAGGAAAGCTATTCCTTCCTCAAAGCCTAAGATCGCTTACAAGCAAACGAGCGTTTGCTCAAACTTTGCCTTAACTCTAGGATAACAAAAATCTCTTGTCCGAGCAAGCGTAGCTTTTCCCATGTATCTGTTCAAAGCTAAGGTCTGTGCGAGCTTGTGTCGCGGAGTGAGCGTGAAGATGCTGTGGGACAGGGCTCCAGCTGGTCCAGCCCCCCGCCCTCATGAGCGGCACTTGGAGAGACAGGAAGATGGTTTCCACGGATGTTGGCCTCGTCTCTGGAAACACAGGCTCCCCTGCAAGGAAGGAAGCTCGTTGTGCAATGCAGAGAACGTGGCGAGGACCACAGATTCATCATCAAGCAACTTGGCGGAAACAGGAGATGAGACGGGTTTCTAAACAGAAAGGTCTGTTTGGGGAAAATGGCAAGACGGGATCTGGCCAAGCCCCCGCCACTCGGAAGCCCGTCTCAGGCGCGTGTGACTCAGCGTTCCTGCAGCTGCGGCCACACATCAAGGAGAACATGGCTCCTTCCTGACTGTTTCAGGCAGATTTGCTCCCCAGCAGGTGCCACCGCAGCCACTGTGAGACACGCCACGCCAGGTCCCGGCCAGAGTCCTCAGAGGCCAAACACTGGGTCTGTTTAGAGCAGACTTAAATACAATTAAACTCTGTGAACTTCACCTTGCTTACTGACCATTCAGCTAGACAACCTGCCCTTGGCGGACACCGGTGATGCTGGAGGGTGCGGAGCTCAGGTCCACATGCGGGGTGTCTAGGACGTGTCTGCTGCGGTGCACGGCCCCCCATGCCGGCTCAGGCACACGCGAGCCGGGTTCCCTGCGATCCGGTTGGAAGCCTCAGCCGGGGAACCAGCAAACCCAGCAACGCCGGTGGGGAGAATGCACAACGGGGTTAGGGACTGTCTCCGTGGCAATGCCCCCCACCGCCCACCGTCCCGGGAACCAAGGCTCCAAGCTGGGAGAGCAGCCAGGAGGTTTTCCATAACTATCCTAGTAGAAAATCGTCCACCGTCTCCCCGAACACCTGCACTGATTGCAGCAGCGCAAGTGGATGAAGGAACTCCCAGACACTGTCCTGGGCGGCCCGCGACACTAAGCCTACTTGCCGTGCTTGACTTCTCAGCGAAGGGTTGGTCATGGAACCAAGGCAGTGAGGACGGCCCACGGCGCCTCCCCGGGATCACTACTCACTTCCTCCCAGGCCTGGGTCCTCCGTCCCTCCCTCACCCCTGTCCTCCGTGTCATCCTCCTCTCCCGGCAGCTGCGGCTGGCCTTGCCCGGGTTTTCACTCAGAGCCGATTTGCCGGAGCCTGGAGAGTCTGGGTGAACCTGCCTCCAGCCACATAGGCTGTGAGTTGGGGTGGGAGGTGTCGAATCCCGTCCCTCCCCTCCGAGGTGCGGGTGATTTGCTCTCAGGAAGCTGAGTCGCTGGAACATGTAGCCGTCTGCTTCTGGGGACTATTTCCCAGAGAGAGCTTCCCGGTCAAGACGGACACAACCTTCTCCAACGGATGCCGTGCAAGGGACCACCGTGCATGGTAGGTGCCTGATGCTATGCTTTTCTTTGCAAAACCTGGGGCTTGATGACTTTCAGTCCGGAGGTGCAGATAGGGGTCCCGCTGACCCTGCCCCACCCGCACTCTTGTGAGGGACACGGCTCCCTGCCTCTGAGAGTCTTTAACACCGACAGGGAGGACATCTCAGTGAGTGACTCAGAGCAGTAGATGACGTGGGTGGTCTCCGTGTCTTCAAACGCTCTAGCGGAAACCAGAGGCTCCGTCAACACGCCGCCTCGCCTCATGGCCCAGCCCGCACCCTGTTAGTGTCTGGGGCTTGGAGGGAGGAAGGTATCATTTCAGAATCACTTGAATTTCAAGCCATGATCCAAAAAAAGGAGAGCAGGAGGGAGGGAGGGAAGGGGAGAGAGAGAAAGAAAGAGAGAAAAGAGAGGCGGAGGGTAACACGACGTCCTTCCCAAATTCCTTTTTTGCATTAGATGGGATTGTGAGTACGTGTACATTTCCTGGCAGGGTATCCACTTCAAGGCAAATTTCTCTCCTAGTGTTGCAGCTTATCCTCCCGCGGGATTCCTCTGAGGCAGCTGACCTAACCCCAGACGCCCCTCCACTCAGAGCTCTGTCTGCTGCTCCATGTGGACTGTGTCCACCGTCCCGGGAGCATGCGTGGAGAGTCCCGGGTGGGTGGGCTGGGAGGAGCTGGGGGAAGGAAAGCCTGCGTCCAGCAGAGCAGAGGGACGTTGGCGACGCCTGACAGAAAGGACCAGCCGGAGCACCGTCAGCCCCTTGAATGGTTCTTTGATGTTCAGACACACGTGACTGGAGCTTTTCCACAGGTCAGTTCACTAATAAGTTAGTTGGGACAAACCTCCAGGCTTGAGACGAGGCACAGCTTGTCCTGGTGGCCGCAACTCCCTGACAGTGGCCCCGAGAGGCGGACGGCCAGCTCAGGAGACTGTTGGCAAAGACAGAAGAGGCTCATGGGAGCAGCAGCAGGAGCCCCAGCACCTGCGCACAGGGCAGAGATGGCTGTTTCCCATTCCTCATCGTGGATGCCAGCCACTCCCCTGGCCGAGGTACAGATAGCCTCATCCAGGCTCATGGACACTGGGGCTCTCGGGCTGCTCAGGGCTCACGGCGGCAGCTGCTTTCCTGTTTCCAGTAGCTCCGTTTCTGGAGTTTCCCGACCGCCCTGCGGTGCAGGGTCTCCAGCCGTCCAGGTGACGCCGACTTGAACCCTCTCCACGGGCAGCCCTGTTGTTATTGTCCCAGACATAAACCGGAGACTTCCCAGGGCCAGGAGGGAAAAGCCACTGGCCTACAGACGAGAGGAAATGGGAAGGAAGCAGGTGGCCTGAGAACCGGGGCTGGGTCCCCTGAGAGCTCTTGCCAGGGCAGCTCCCTGTCCGGACCAGCCTGCAAGTCTCTCCCAGATTTGGTTTTCCCTGCGACCCCTGTGGGCACAGAGGTACAGCTGGGAGGCTGAGGTCTGAGGATAAAGGGAGAGTCTCTGCCCATCCCCAGGCTCCTGTGAGGTCACTTACACAGCGGCTGACACCTTGAGGATCTCGAGGCGCCTGTCTTCCCCCTCGGCGAAGGTACGGCTGGAGGCAGACGGGACTTCAGAATTTTCCCTCTCCTTGGGCAGTGTGCAGACCCTGCGACAGCCCTCGGGCGAGCGTGCTTGTGTCTCTGGTCGCTGACTGCTTCTGCTCTGAGGGCGTGGTGCGGTCACCTGTGCTTCTCTGGCTCTCCACCCGTCATCTTAGCCGTTCTCTGTGAAGTACGGGGATGCGGTCAGAGCCTCCGACTGTCCGTCATCACTGGACTCCCCGGTCCTCTGTGTCCTTCCCACGGCAACCTGGACCCACAACCTTGCTGCCTCTCCGACCCTGCTCCGTGTGCGTGTGCGAACACCACAAGGCACTTTCAGGAAACTTTGCTTTGGACTGAGGATTTAGGATGCCATCCATGAGGTTATTTCAAGGTCAGTCCCATCCCTTACCAAGTCCTTGGTTCCTTTCTTTTGATTTTTTTTTAATTTTTATTTTAATCACTGGAACTAGAATAAAACATTGGAGCTGAGAAATATTTAGTAGGATCTGCGTTAAGCGGAGGATAAGTAAGTCGTCTGGGGGCGGGGGAACACGTTACTTGAAGCTCATCTGTACGTTTTTGTGACCTTCTGAACATGCTTACGTAACTGTTCTCTTTGTGTTTGTAATGCTCCTCGCTCTTCTTGGTTCGGGCCAACGTGTGAGGCAGACATGCCGAGATAGCAGAAGAGTGATTTTCCAGAGAAGCCACAGTAGAATGACATTGACCGCCTCCCCTCTGTTTTCAGATGCAATCCAAAAATCCCAGAAATGGGAGACTGAAGTAATCCTCCTTAGTGTCCGGGACCCCATCTTTATTTCTCTACCATAAATAACTTGTAAAGACTCTAAAGACACACATGCACTATGGTTAAGACAAGGGAAACCTTGGATGGGGGGAGGGATAAACACATCGGTTACCCAGAAGCATGGCCATGGGAATCGGGCAGCACGCTGACCTCTTCTGGGCACCTTCACAGCCGAGATGAAAGGGAAGACACTGTCACTCAAACACTTGTCATTATCTTATTAAGAAGAGAAATGAAGGGGTGCCTGGGGGGCTCAGTCATTAAGCCTCTGCCTTCGGCTCAGGTCATGATTTCAGGGTCCTGGGATCGAGTCCCACATTGGGCTCCCTGCTCAGTGTGAAGCCTGCTTCTCCCTCTCCCTCTGCCCTTGCCTCCCACCCCTGCTTGTGCTCTCTCTCTCTCCATCTCGTGTAAATAAATAAAAACTTTAAGAATAAAAAAGAAGAACATTGAAGTCACGTCTGTGACCCATAAACTAGTCCCAGCAATAAATTCCAAAAGGATGTACTGAGCCTTGGGACCTCGAGAGCTCATTGCCTCGCATGACATATAAACACTTTCAGGAAGGTCTTCTGAGACATTCGGATAAAAGTCCCCAGTGTAACATGCTCGCAGGGGCAGAACTAGAAAGGTCCAGCTGCCCTTGCGTTTGGGGTCAAATTTACTAGGAAGACGAGTATGCCACGGCCAACCACTTCCTAAGTCAAATTTGTCGCCGCTTTGTCATCCCCAAACACCCCTGTACACTACCACAACCAAGTGGCAGGGACCTGCCCTGCAGTGGACACAGCGCTGAGCTGCGGCCAGGGTGGGGGAAATTCCTGGGGACTCGGCTCATTTCACCCAACCACTTGTATGAACACCTTGAACAACGTGGGACCAACCGAGGAGAGGAGACGGGAAATTAGCATTCCGGAGAAGACGGGGCGGGGAGCCCTATAGGTCTTCCTCTGGGCGGCGGCTGGGAACCCACTTTCCCCCTCTTTGTACTGAGTTTGAATAAACATCTAAAAATAATGGATCAATCAAAGGGCATAGGAGAGGCAACCGTTATTCATTAAGTTGTAACCATTATTGAGTTCCTTGTGAATCCCGGGTTTGTGGTGCGTGGGCAAACATAGCTTCGTGGAGAGGTCGCACACATTTTTACGTAAAGCTGGCATTTCTACTTACAGTTTTCTCTTTGCTGACAATATACCCTGGGCATCTTCCTACAAAAGTATGAACAGACCCTTCTTCTGGATTTAACACCCGCATCGTGCCCAGATGTACGGGTGCCTCGTGAGAGGTAACAGGCCCTCGGTCTTCTGGCGTGGATTGTCCTCAGTTTTTATTGTTATGAAAAAAGGATCTGGAGCCCATGTCCGCGTACACTCACGTACATGTATCCGGAGGTTAAAGTTTTCGATTTGGATCAGACAGCACTGATATTAAAGATTCCAGTCCGGATGGCTGAATTACCCTCCAAACAGACTGAATTCATGTTTCCAGCGACACCGTGGGACCCGGAATCCCCCTGCCCCCACTCACTCGAGCGAACACTGAAAACAAACAAAGAGTCAGCCAAGTTTTTCTTTGTTCTTATATTTAAAAAAGATTTTTTATGCATAAGTCTTAAAGTATCTGGCGCTTCGTTTTTTTGGAGGGGTCAACACGATATCCACCCCCTTGTCTTCTCAGACGGCAGGCAGTTTCCCCTAAGAACTGGGATTAAATAACCCTTCTCTGCCATCTGGAAATGCACACAGTCAAAGCCAGGAAAGAATGATCAAGTGCCTTCTAGACGTATGAAACCGTGCCAGCCACCTACCGCAGAAGATTATCCATGCCCGAGCTTTGGAAGATCATACTGATGGCGGATGGGTGGGTTTCAAACCCAGATGGCACCGTCCAGGACGGTCCCATCATATCTGAGCACAATTTCTGGGGGGCTTTCTTCGGGGATAATTGTAGACTCACCAGGAAGAGCTGGTGGGAAGGATGAGCGTAGCCATCAACACGGGACTGGATGGGTTCCGGAAACAGATGAACTCAGTCTTGCAGGGGTCTCACTGGTTGTTGGAGCTCCTGTCCTTCACTTGGAGCAGGACTGAGATCCCCATTGGGGAAGCTCACCTCAGGCTCCAATTCCCACGGCTTGGAGGGCAAGGGCCTCCAGGCGATGAGCAAAGAGGGGCCATGATGGAGGGACCGTGTCCGTGAGAGCTCAGATGCCTAGAGCCATGAGCGAGCGTGCGGGGCTCTGGGGTGGAGGGCGAGGAGGGTGGGTTTAGGCGCAGGCAAATGCTGAACCCGGGGGCAGTGCCGTGTGCGTGGGGTGGGGGGAATATGGAGACTGCTGGGCACTGGTCATGTGCCCTGGGGGCTCCACAGACATGAACTGAACGAGTCAGTAACTCATCTGGGTGACTGTGACTCTCCAGGAGATGAAGAGGCTGCTTCAAAATCCGTCCTGTGTTCCAAGGCACGGCAGGCCGGTATAGAGACGGAGCACGGGTGAGCATGCCTGCCTCGGTGGCCCTGCCACGGGAGTTCACGTGGCTGAGCCCAGACTCGCTCTGTCATCCGAGACTCAACACGCGGAGGAATGGAATGCGGTCATGTCGGGCTGACCCCCGCCGGAGGATCCACTGTTTTCTGGGAGATGGAGACATTGCATTTTCCTGGATTCCTCCTTTTTCCCAGGACCACCGGGTCTCGCTGGTCCTGTCCGCTGCCGTCCTGCGGGAGGTGTGCCGAGTGTCAGGTGCCCCTAGCAGGCTGTATCCCGCAGGTAAGGTCCCTGCTCTGTGCTTCTCAGTGAACGGGACGTGAGCAGAGCCCAGCGGGAGGGTTCAAGCCCAGATGGGTCTCGGTGCATGCGCTCACTTACACAGACAGAGTGAACGTATTGGGGAAAATCTGGGAAATACCGAGGCGCCACCCTCACCACACCACCCCTGCAGGTGCCACAGGTGCCACACATGACACGGAGGCTGGACTTGAGGGTTCCCAGAGCAGAACCCTAGAACCACACCAGCAAAACTAAACGTAGTGTCTCACCAACATGGAGGAAACCTGACTTAGCTGATGTCTGGTTAACGTCTCGGCGATTGTGAAAGGAGTTCACATCGTATTCCTGCAAATGGTGTAAGACAACCACTATTAGCCAATCTGCCTGCTGTCTGGAGATGCCCAGCGTCACGGCCAGCCACCTCCCAGGGTGAACCTGCTCATCGTCACCCGGCAGGCCGCCTGTGCCCCCACCCTGTGCCCTCACCCCACACCCCCACCCTGTGCTCCCCAGTGCCCCCTGTGCCACGAGCTTCCCGTCGGTTGGTTCAATCTGGAAGCTCCCTCCCATTTGGCTCTTTTTCCACACACACTGAACTCTAATGAAATACTAGCTACCGATTTGGGGGTGTTAATTTTGCTATTTCTGGGTTTTTGACATCACCTGATCCATTACTCTTTTGGTATCTAACCTCTCACACTTGGGATTTTTTTTTTCTTTCCTAAAATGATGCTTTTACTCAAAACCAAAACACGAAAGATGTTCTGAGCTGCTAACCACAGCATGACAGTTAGCCCAGCGAAGGGAACTGTGCATCTCTGCTCTGGGGAAGGCAGAGCGGACCCACTAGAAACACATGCACAGGCGACACATCAGGGGGGGCACCCAGTGTCCACTATTTTATTTACCTTGTGCTTCTTTTATTACTGAGGGTTTGATTTTTTTTTCCTTTTTTGTTTGTTTGTTTCTTTCTTTTTTTCTCTCTCTTTTCTTTTGTGGTTGTTTCGTGTTGTTACTGTGACTTATTTCTTCTTCGATGATTTGGCCATTTATAATGCTGTTGAATTGACTCGAACAGTTTCCAATCACAAGTGTGAAGCTGTGGTTTCTCTAAGAGTATCAATACTTGTAGATTGTATGTCTTCTAATTGCTTTGTAAAATGATACTGTTTCTTATTTCTCCCTATTCTCACAAGTGTAGGTTTTCTCAGGCAGGTCTTCTTCTGCCCTAAAAATGACTCTGTTCTTAAAAAATGTTTCCGTTTGAATGTTTTCCCATTAAATTTTAATCAGAAGCAAATACACTGTTTCAGTTGTGAGTACAACAATTACCTTACCAGTTTTCTATCCTTTTCTTCTATGTTTGTAATAACGCCTTAATCTTAATATAATCTTATATTCCCCATTTATATTTAACATTGTTAAACAAAAACTAGTCTGTTTCCTCAAAATCACTTCCTTTTCCCATTGATCTGCCTCTCTGCTGGGCTATGTCTGTACCAGTCTTTTAGTTATAATTTTATGATACATCTTATCATCTAAAATGGTAAGCTCACCATTGATAATTTTATTAAAGATTTTTTTTCTCAATTTGGAAGAGAGAACACAAGCAGGGGGGAAGGGACAGAAGAAGAGGCAGAAGCAGGCTCACTGCTCAGCAGGGCTCTATCCCAGGACCCCGGGATCATGACTTGAGCCATGATCATTCTGTTAAGGCAAACACTTAACAGACTGAGCCTCCCGGGTGCCCCATCACTGTTGATTTTTAAGAATATTTTCAGGGATAACTTAATATTTTCTGCTCCCAGATGAATGCTACCATCATGTTACATAATTACATATTCCATCAGAATTCCATTGTGGTTATATATGGATAATTTGGGGAGTATTAAAATATTTTTAATGCAAAAACTTATAGTTTATCATCATTTATGTACATGGTCTTTTTTGTGTTACTTTCCTACACTCGTATCCTAATGGAACCAATATTTGTCCATATTACAATTGGGCTCATATCCTCCCCTAGTAGCAGCCACTTGGAAGTAAATTTTATAGCAGTGTCCTCAATGTCTATAAAGCTAGCCACCACCTTCAGAATTAAGAGCATCTCAACCTCATCTCCTGAATCCCCTGCAGAAGCAATGACCACTGTGACCTTTGGGTGTCTTGCCGTCTTCTCTCCCAGTTGTAATAGGTTTTCAGAAAATGGTATCACACTATATGTTATACACCCCAACTTTCTTTTTCGTGGTTCATGTTCTAATTATAAGCCGTGTTAGCGCTGTAGCCAAGGACGGCTACAGTCCCTTCATTTTCATGGTGTGTAATATTTTGCTGGGTGGAAGCCCTCAATTTAATTCAGCAGTTTCCTTGGATGGCCAATAGAGTTATTTCCATTACTTCATTCCTGAAGAAATTATGCTTTTAATTGCACGACAGACACCTGGCATGGACTTGAAAGTCCAGCAAATACATAAATACATAAGAATAAAAAGGAGGAAAATGAGTTAGATGAGACACAGGTGGCCAGATGTGGAGGACAGTCGAATCCAGCTGAAACACATGTGGACGGTGTGGGGCTATTCTCAGGATTTCTGGGTCATTTTAAAACTTAAAATGGGCAACTTAAAAAAAAAATAAAATTGGGAACGACTACCTGGAGTTTGTTTACAAGACATTGGTAGACACGAACTTTATTCCTCCACCAGCCAGATTTAAGGACAGAATCACCAAGTCAAAAGCCCCTGGGTGGACGTGATGATGCTGTTGTCATCTGGGGGCACAGAAATGCCTTAGATCCTTGGGCACCCCAACACCTGCTATTATTTAACTATTTTTAAAAACCTGCATTTCTTTTCATGTGTTTCTGTCCCATTTATATTCGGTATGGAAAATCCTTATTCCTATATTTTGAAAATTTAAAAAAAAAACAAGGTTATTTGTGTTTGTCTTCCTTTCTTGCTAATTAGGAGTTCTTGTTTCTGTTTTTGTCTTTTAATATATTTTGTATGTGAAATTTTGGTGTTATTTTTTTCTTTCATTCTCTTTTTACTTGCCTCTCAGTGTTTTTTGATGAACAAATGTTCTTAATTTGAATATAGTTGAATCAATCTTTTATTTTATTCTTAGCAATTTTGGGGGGTATTATTTTATAAATCCTTCCCTGATTTATGATCCATAAAGATTTCCTCCCACGTATCTTTCTAAGTGTTTCAGAGTTTTAAAAAATGTGTTTCAGAGTTTTGCATTTTGCACTTAAACCATTCGAGTCCAACTGAATTTGTATGTCATTATTTTTTGGCAGGAATTCACTTTTCTTTTGTTCCATGTGCATAACATGCTTAGAACACTTCTTTCCCACTCTTGGCTGGCGTTCCTCCTTCTCCCAGGCTGCAAAGTGGAAATGATTCCATGAGTGTCTGTGTTAGACCATCAGGTGGGTGAGGAGACCCATCAGAAAAGCCCCGATAAGGCCAGAAGGAGCTTACACTACTACCAAACATCAACCCTCCAGCTGAGCCATCCGACAGACTTACTGTGCTGGAGAGGAAAATTAAAACTAATCTGATTCATTAGCCTCTGATGAATTTGTATTAAAATTCAACAATTAAATATAAATCTTAAAATAGAGTTCCATGTGTCTTCTTCCATCTTCCCCATTTACTCCTAAGCCAGTGTTTCATTTGTGTAGAGTTAAATTTGATTACTAATACGTGGTATGGATTCTGGTAATGATTTTCGTCAAATGGCATTTTTATATTCATGGACAAGAATGAGCGGTAAATGTATAGGACCTTTGCTTTGAACTCTCAGAATCCCCTCCCTCCTCCGCTGACCATGTTCTAGAAGGATCTTTCATCACACTTGTTGTGACGGACTCTTTCCATCCTGCCATGAAAGACCTCTGTTCAAGACCATCAAGATCCGTGAAGCAAAAGTGGATGCAGCTAAAAATAGAAAGAAACAAAATCAGAATGATGTTTGGGGATTTTAACACCCTACCCTTGGCCAGTGATACAACGAACAGAGAAAATTAGCCAAGGTAGAGAACCAATTACCACCACGAGCCCACAGAATTGGATGGATGCGCAGAGAACAGCAGGATATACACTCTTTTCAAGCCCACGTGGCAAATTGACCAATACAGACCAAATCCTGGTCATGAAAGACGACAACAACAATAAAAAATAAATTACAAAAATAAATAAAAAAATTTAAAAGAACTGAGACCACACAGGGTGTGCTTTCTCACCACAGTGGAATCAAACGCTGGAAGTCAACAGCAGAAAGGCAACAGCAAAATATTCTAAACAACTTGGAAAATAAATTACACACTTCTTGCTGACCCACGGGTCAAAAAGAAGTCTCAAAGGAAATTTATATGTAGAACTGAGTGTAAATGAATAAAACCCATCAAAACTTGTGGGATGAGGGGATGATAGTCCAGACAGGACAGCGTAGACCTGTTTCCCCTACATGTCCCATTCCACAGGACTAGAAACCCCACAGATGGCACCATTATAGCCAAAGGGGAACTCGGCAAGGTCTTAAGAAAGAGGACAGCTGGTGTGGGGCCCCAGGACTGGGGGACGAGCTCAGCAGTAGACAGTCTGTGTCCTTTTACCCAGACCAAGAAGACCAAGAATAACTTGGCATTTTCTGTCCCTCAACACAACAAAGGACTGCCCTAGAACCTTGTTCCTTGTGGATGGAATCTACACCTCTCATGCCATACAAGGACAGACTGACACTGTGGTGAGGGGTGGATTGGGAGCCCCATCAGGAATAAGTGAGCAGAGAAGGTACTCCCCTTCCCCACTGGGCCTGACTTTTCCCTTCTGGGCTCTCAGTGGGATCTGCCTAGAGCAAGTACTCCATCCTGGAGACCTCTTTGTCTCCACAGACCTGGGGTCCCTCTCCCTGACCAGAAAACCCAGTCACACAGGTGGGCCCAGGAAAAGGCCCACAGTCACAACAAGCAGACAGCCTGAGAAGCCTCTTTCCAAAGACCTTACTCAAATCTCACTCAAAGACAACTCCCAGCCTGCCCCAGCTGAAAGACATCAGAATCTCAGCCTGTGGAAATCCTCTGTGGCTCCGCAGGTGATGCCAGAAGGGAGGAGTGGGAGCCTCTGGGCCACCAGAGGAATGGATCAGACCAAAGTGACACAGAAACCCTGAAAAGCAAACTTCCAATGGAACTAGATCCCATGAATGCAGACCAAGTACTCCCCTCCCCTAAATCTAAGAAGGGGGATTTCCTGCCAAGGTGAAAAGTTCTATAGAACCTGGAGCCCCCTAACATTGTAGACCAAACAATGAGGACATAGCAGGAAGTTACCCATCAGCCCAAGAAACAAGGAAATCACATCTTGAATGAGAAAAAGCACTCAGTTGATGCCAAGACAAATGAGAGGCCAGAATCACCTGAGAATTATGAATTATCATAGAAAAATGTGTAAAAATAGGAAATCTCAGCAGAAAAGTAGAATTCATAAAAAGAACATAATAAAATTGTAGAACTGAAAAGTACAATGATTAAAAATAAAATAAAATAAGATTTGCTGGGTAGGCTCAGTAGGAGAGCAGAGATGACAGAGGACAGAGCTGATTCCTTGAGGACGGACCAACAGAACTCACCCACTCTGAACCCAGGGAGAAAAGAGGCTGAAAATAAGTGAACAGAAACTCAGGGAACTTGGCACAATAACCAAAGACAGAACATGTGTACTTTGGGGGGGGGTCCCACAAAGACAGAATAATGTCTGACAACTTCCCAGTTTGACAAAAGACATGAACCTACATATCCAACTATCTGAACAGACCCTAAATGGGGGAAAAAAAAAAAAAAACCATGCAAAGGTACCTCATAATTAACATTCTGGAAGTTGAAAGTGGGGAAATATTGCAAGAAACCACGTGAAGCAGTGAAGGTCCTGTGCAGGCTGAGGAGACAGAGGGGTCTCATCTGACCTGGGGAAGTAGAATCATCCTTGACGAATGAAGCGGACAAATGCATGAGCACAGACGCGGGACAAGCCAGTGACCGACAGCATCTGAGGGACACCCAGCAGCCACAGGATGGGCTCTTCTTCCCCACCCAGGAACCTTGAGAACATCCCCAGCGAAAGCCCATAGCTATGGACATACAATAAACCTCCTCACACTTAAAATCATTGGCATAACACAGGTCCCTTCTCTGACCACAGGGGATCCAAACTAGAATCAACGAGAAGATGCCAAGAAAATCTCCCAAACCCTTTAAACTAAACAACACGCATCTGAGTAACCTACAGATCATGGTGGGGGGCGGTAATGTCAAAGGGAATTTTAAAAAATTGAAATAGGATACAGAGAACATGTGTGGGGAGCCTGGGTGGTGCAGTCAGTTGAGTGTTCTACTCTTGTTTTAGCGCAGGTCATGATCCCGGGGTCCTAGGATCAAGTCCTGCATTGGGTTCCACACTCAGCAGGGTTTCAGTTGGAGCAGGTAGGGTTCCACACTACCCTGCTGAGTGTGGAACCCAATGCACCTGCTTCTCCCTCTCCCTCTGCCTGCCACTCCCCCGCTTGCGCTCACTCACTCTCTCTCTAAAATAAATATATAAAAAAAAAAAAAAAGAAAACATACGTGACACACAGTTAAAGCGGTACTGAAAGGCAGATGAGGAAATCAGCAAACGCTCTCAGCTAATAAGCAAAGTTTTTATGTTAAGCAACGAGAAATAGAGGAGCAGACACACTAGCTGAGCAGAAGGAGGAAACAACGAAGACCAGAGACGGACAGTATTGAAAACTGGGAAACTGTAGAGAGAATCTGTGAAAGAAAAGTCTCATTCTTCCCTCCCAAAGAAACAAAATTCAATAAAATTTCTACATCTGTAGCAAGATTGCAAATAAGGAGAAAAGATGGGCATCCCTGAAAGCAGAAGGGCTCGGGGAACCTCACGGACCTTGCACAGCCACAGACCCACCATCTACACGTCCCAAAACAAGGACCAATTCCTTGAAGACCAAGAACGCACAAATGTCTGGGAAAATTTGGCGGTTTCTTATAGAACTGCACGTGCGGTCACCATGCAGCCCCATGACTGCAGTCTTGAGCCTTCATCCCAGAGACACCTGACCTCAGGCTCATCCAAAGGACCACACTCAGTGTCCACAGCAGCCAGATTCACCGCAGCTGAGAGTGGAGGCAGCCTGATGTCCCTCAGCAGGAATGGCAAAGGGGCCCTTGTGGTGCGCCCACACTCAGGATCCCACTCCCAGCAGAGCCACGTCCTGCCACGTGGACAATCGTGGGGGTGCATTCTTGACATTGCACTCAAGTTACGCATGATGATTCCACAGAGAGAGAGTGGCTGAAGGGAACAACCACAGGACCTCCTTGTACATTTTTTCACAATTTCTTATCACCTATAATCGTTTCAAGATACAAAGTTCAAGGCAAGCGAGTCATATGGAGACCACTGCCACCGTCCTTTGTGCTACTGAGAATGTCTATAAGACCTGCATGATGAGCTCCTACTGTCCCGAGTGCAGATCGGAACCCTTGGGTTTGAGCTGGATGTGAATCAAGACTAGAGGGAGTCTGAACGTGGGTCAGGTGCCGCTGCTGGGTGAAGTCCCACTCAGCTCCAAACCTTCCCAGGGCTTCCCATGATTTCTCAGTAAAAAGTGTGATTCCAGGATGCTGTATGGCCACTGACATGATCTGACTGACCTTCATGAACCAACAAGTATGGATGTTCCAGAATCCCTACTCAGACACGAAAAACTTACATGACCATCTGGAAAGGTGATGTCATCTACGGGGATAGCAAGAGTGGCCACGGCCTTCCCTGGATACCTTCAGATTTGGGGGATGGGCAACAGAGACTCCCCGAGCACTCTGCACATCTGCAAGCAGGAGAGAACTCAGGCATCCCAAAACTCCTGAGCCCTTCCTGGAAAAAAAAAAAAAAAGGAAACACAAGAGGATTAACTTCCGGCACCCGAGCTAGAAGGCAGAAACCACAACAAAGATGGGAAAGCGAGCCTGCGGCTTACTCAGCTGCAGCTCCAGGACTCAGACCCATGTGGGAATTGCGGCCGACGGACAGAAGGGAAGCACCAGCAGACGTACCCGTGGAGAAACGCGTCGTCTAATTCAAGCTTGGGAGCGTGACTGAGAGAGAGGAAGTGACACCACTCCTGGTTTCTTTCACAACGGGGAGTGTGTGTCTGTCACCTGAGACTAATACGTGAGATCACAGTGGCACCAGACACTTCAGATGGCAAAGCGGAATGAGGTTTGGGAGACAGAACGGGGAGGAGGAGGGAAGCGGGGA